>NW_022681435.1:20180000-20870000 GCF_009764315.1 Trachypithecus francoisi | reverse complement strand
CCCCTCCTCCTTTAAGACCCAACTCAAAGATAACCTGCCTGTGCAAAAAGATTTTCCTTCTGCTCCTCAGCAGAGCTCATCCTCCCAGCCTGTGTTCCCACTCAGCCTTGCTCCTTCTCCTAGAGTGGCTTCCGCAACACAGACAGCCCGGGCCCCAACTTGTCACCACACCCACACAAAAAAAAAAAAGAAAAGAAAAAAGAAAACACAAGAATCTGCCAAATGAGAAATAATAAATAATAAATCAGTGGTTATGCTTCCCTTCTTCTCATATCCCCTTCTCATCCAGTTCTTGCACAAAAGAAACAGCAAAAGCACCCACAAAGTAAAGGACTCTAAGAAACAGAACAGGGAGAGGAAGGTTAACAAGAAAAAAATTTACAGAACAGGCAAAGGAAACCAGGAGAACGGCTACCCTCCTACATTCTACTGGGGGATCAGGAAGGTTAAAGAATCCTGAGACTCTACAAGAAGGTTTTTTTTTTAGAGACAGGGTCTCGCTCTGCTGCCCAGGCTGGAATGCAGTACACCATCATAGCTCACTGTAGCCTCAAACTCCTGGGCTCAGAAGAGCTTCCCTCTGCAGCCCCTCAAATAGCTGGAACTACAGACATGCACCACCACACCCAGCTAATTATTGTTATTTTTTGTAAAGACAGGGTCTCCCTATGTTGCTCAGGCTGATCTCAAATTCCTGGGCTCAAGCGATTCTCCCACCTCAGCCTCCCTAAGTGCTGGGATGACAGGCATGAGCCACCATACCCAGCCATTACAATAGCATTTTAAAATCACAAGGAAGTCATTTTAAAACAAAAATAAAGAAGCAATGAGTTAAGTCACTAGAACATGATTGTTTCACTGGAAAAAACTTTAGACACAGAAGCCAATGTTTTCAACTACTACACCAAGAAATGATAATGTTTAGCTTATTTCTATTTTGTAATAGGTTGATCATACTTATTGGCCATGGAATAGATCTATGATGCCACCCTTCTGTGGCAAAAATTTTAAAAACCACTACCACAGAAAAAGACAGAAAAACCAGGATATAATACAGACAAGAGCTGTCCTTCCCCTGTGAGGAGGAGCTGGGAGCTGCCTCAGTTTCCACTCTACTGTCCTAATAACACCCCAGCACTCTCCCGGCTTCACCAAACAGCTTACTGGAAAATACACGAGGATGATCTCTGAGAAAACAAGTTTTATATGTGAATATTATAACCAAGATCACTCTTAGGCTTTCCCATAATAAAGTCATTTGTATAGTTTTAAAAATTATAAATGTTCATTCACTATGTAAAAGGTATCTCAAGGATTCTAACATCAGAGGAATACACAAATAATGTTAATTTTTTATTCCTAACTGAGGAAGACAGACAGCAATCATTACACAGCATTTTTAAAATTTCAAGCTAAAGACAAAAATATTCAACAAAAAATATTAAAATTTTATATGGATAAAATATATAATGTACCATTTATAATGGGAGAGCATTTTAATGTTAATTTAAACATTTTTTACAAAACTGAGAGATGTTGCACTTTATACTGTTACAAGCATAATTCATGCCACATTATAGAATAAACATTTCCTATCTATATCTCTTTAACCAAAACAACCAGCTAAACCAAATACTTACTTTATTTGGATATATCTATAGATATGATGGGTGTAACTAATTGTTCAGCTAAAAATGCAATTCCATGGTGCTTTTAATGATTTAGGTATACACAGCTTTAGTTCTCACAGCAGACTAAAAATAGTGATTTTAATTTATTCCTGCTGCCTACAATTACCCACAACCATGTATTTTTAAATATTTCCAGCCTATAAAAATTACTAATTTTTGCCACTTGTGTTTATCTGCATTTAGACTTTGATTTGGATAAATTAAGCTCTCAAGTGTTCCTTGCTTTATGAAACTCTGCATGTTGTACACTTCAACACAAATAAATGACTTGTACCATTAGAGGTTTAAATAATGTAATGTATTTCATGCTCAGCCTGAAGCTGGATTCCAATGAAGTTGCTAATGCACGTAATGATTAAGTGTAACTCAAATACTAACTGTGTTGTTGAAAACATGACAGGCAATAATTTGGTCTATTATATTCTGCCATTTAATTGCCTAGTACAGACATTCTCTGACACGTTATGAAGCAATGATTTACAATTATTCAAGCTGCAAAGGTCAGAAAGTGACATTATAATCATCTACATGGAGATCCCTTCTAATGCACAAAAACTAGGTAATGCACACACACACACACACACACACACACACAAAGAGTTTTACTGCATTAGTAACTTTCTATTTAAGGTTTCTTAAATCAACTAGGAATAAATAGTTCATAAGCACATTAATATACAATTTTAAAATGTCTGGAATCTTTTCATGAACCCAGATGTGACAGATTTAGAAAATGCCCTTATTCTCTCCTGATGAGGTAAATTCATTTCAACTATTTAACTCCATATACAAGAATCAAGACAAGACTTAGAGAAATCAATCAGTAAACAACGCAACTCCTAAATCATGCACACTAGGGTCTGCACTTTTCAATAATGGCATATCAAACTTGGTTATCATTTCTTAGATTTATTGAAATCACAGGCCAATTATTAGTTTTCTACAACTCTTTAAAAAAAAAACTAATACTGCAAAACAAAAACAATAACCCTAATTGATCAATTATATCCCTCTCATCTTAATGGGATGATATAATCTTTATACTTTTTAGACACTTACCTTTTGCTATTACACAAATATGTTCAGTTTGTAACCCTCAAGTAAATGCAACAAATTATCAACACATGAATGAGTGGGAAAAAATAAAATTATTTTAAACAACACTTGTAAGTGGAAGATACAAAACAGAGAAAGTGTTGGGGAGAGAGAGAGACAATATCAGAATATGAAAGTAAAGCAATGTGCAAGCAATTTTTTTAAAAAATGTAAATTTGGGGAAAAGCAGAAAATAAAAGTGGATGGTAGGAGAAAATAGATAAGTAACATTTACTACATGCTAGTGAAAACAACCTAGAGAGAAAAAAATAAGTACAAACCAAAGTTAAGTCAAGAATGAAAACAGGTATTATAAAAAGTGGAGAAAAAAAGAAAAGAAATACTTAAAAGGAAGAAACAGTGGTCTACCATTCTAGTCGAATAATTTAAGTACATCACTAAAAACATTTTGAATATTAAGTTTCCCATCAGTAAAATAGGGATAATAAGCATAAGGTAAACAAACCACAAAGCTATAGAAATCAACAAGTGAGATAAAAGTTAATCAAGGCTATTAAACCACAATGCACTGCATAAACACTATTCAGAGTACTAGGTATACTATTTTATATGTATATAGGGAATAAAATAAACTTAAAAGAATTTAAACTTAAAAGCATTTAACAAGACATGATGCCTAAAATAACTTTTATAAGTCATTGAGATTTTTAAGTTTTTGACTACTGAAAGAAATAAAGGTAAAGATCACGGAAGTAATAAAAATATGCACTTGGCCTATTTTCTTTTTTTTTTTTTTTTTTTTTGAGACGGAGTCTCGCTCTGTCGCCCAGGCTGGAGCACAGTGGCCGGATCGCAGCTCACTGCAAGCTCCGCCTCCCGGGTTTACGCCATTCTCCCGCCTCAGCCTCCCGAGTAGCTGGGACTACAGGCGCCGCCACCTCGCCCTGCTAGTTTTTTGTATTTTTTAGTAGAGACAGGGTTTCACCGTGTTAGCCAAGATGGTCTCGATCTCCTGACCTCGTGATCCGCCCGTCTCGGCCTCCCAAAGTGCTGGGATTACAGGCTTGAGCCACCGCACCCGGCCTTGGCCTATTTTCTAAACACAAAATTATTAAATAAAAGCATTAAATATAAAAAATAGGTATAGTTTCTATTATTTCTTACTTTCTCTCCCACTAAGCCCTATGTCAGAGTCATAACAGATTTTCATGTTAACTATTCAAGTGCCTATATATAAACATACCTATATTCTATAAAATTCCTCTCTCGATCACATTTGGATATTTTTAACAAGTAAGAAACTCTACTTTTCAAAAGGAAAAATGCTCCCCCAAAAGTGAAAGTAAAATAAATGGCTCTTAACGTGAAGGTATCCATAACATGTACTTAAAACATGAAGTACAAAGGAATACATTTTTGAAATGTTTACCATGACATGAGCAGGTAAAACCTTGAGTAAACAAAACTTAAATTCTGAATTCTTAATCCTAACGACCTAACAGGAATTAGGCATCTAATACATTCAGCTTCCTCTGTCAAACTAACTTAAACCCAAGATATACAGTAGTTAAGATCTGCCAATGGAGCAGGGTAAGAGGGGGTAGTGGTATCTTAAAATTGATCCTGAAGATTCAAAAAAAATCAGTCTAGGTTCAGACAACTTATACAAAAGTTTAAAAGGTAGTTTTAAAAGCTCATGTCAAGAGTGTTGCTAATGCACAACCCTAAAACTATGTGTTAGTGAAAAACACAAAACGTGCAGTTGATGAGCATCCAAAATCATCTAATGAAAAAGAGGTTAATTACAAATAATCTGAGACATTAATATTGAGCTCAATACTGTTTGTTGCTTCCATCCATTTCACCATAAAATATGAGTTTTCTTCTTCAAGAAAACCAAGAGGTTACTAAGAAAAAGAGTACACTATTCTGAGTAATAATTTCACTTTAAAAATGTGACTGCCCAATTTTTTAAAATTACTAATCAAGTCTATTTGAGAAATAACTCCTTAAAACTCAAATAATGAAGACATCATTAAGAAAATTCTAAAAGGCAGAGACTAAGATATTAACTACTAAGGAAAAGAAAACATAATGCAGGACCTTCTGTTTGTGACAAAATTACAGAGTTAATGTTCCTGAAAGATCACTTCACCTTTTAAAGCATGATTTTGTAAAAGGTAAAATTTATTGCAATTAAAGCTAATGAAGAAATGCAGCATGAGCTGCTTATGTTCAGGAACTAATAGGTCCACTGAGCATTTCTAAGATTATTTAGCCATCAATGATAATGAATTGGCTTTGTCAGTGAAGTTAATGTACAAATCCTCTCCAGTGCCAGTCATCTGATAACCAATCCTTGCACTTTGTCATGTTTTTCACTTTACTTTTTAACCTACACACTCTGCCCTATCCCTTTGAAACACATGAAATACGGAACAACCTATGATACTTTTTCTGCAACATTGAAGGGTACCTAATTCACTACCATTCTGTTCCAACTACATAGATCAATAAGTATTCTTCAGTTTACTGCAATTCTTCAGAACTTTCAGCGTCACTGTTAAAATTATTGCTACCTAACTTTTAAATCAAATTTCATTGTAAAAAAATAAAGAGAACTATTATTTCCTAGTCTGATGAAATTCAATGGCTGTCATAATTCGAAGAAATACAGTTCTGGACTCTAGAATGCTTGTTCTACATACGCACACATACACATAGCTCTCTCTCTCTGAAGGCAGTATAAAACACAATATATGTATAATCATTTACAATTCTGTATCTCCAGGATAAAATATATGAACTACTCATACAATATTTCAGTTGTATGTGGCAAGCAGTTAGCGAGCAGGGTGTGCACTGTTCAAATTATACAACTAATACCAATCAATTATGTATTCTTTTTGATACCAGATACATTAGAAACTGTTCTGTGAAAAGCTTTCTTCTTCTCTTTCCAGGGTCTTAGTAACCCTAATAAAAAAATGAATGGAATTAGATCTCTATTGACAGAGTATGCAAAAATTGTTTACTTATTTCTCAGAAATGAGAGAAAAACTGCTTACTGCCACCTAATAGCAAATTTTCACTGGAGTCAGGGCCGCCACCTTTCCTATAACTCGTATGGTAAAAACAATAAGTGAGATATCTTTTAAACTTCCAAGACCTACAGCAATTAAAATGAACCATTTGACACTTGACCCTCGCAACTAAAATCAGTAGTAACAAAACTCATTCTCCCACTGATCTTCAGGGGGCTTTAGGGCAAAGGGTCATCTTCATTTACTTTAGCTGCAAGTCACTGAACCATCAATTCTGCCAATGAATATATCACAGACCATGGTTCATAAAACTGCTTGCAAAGGTATTTGTAAAACTATCCTAAGGGTCAAAACACACAACTGCATCCTGGGATGAAGTGTACTGTCCAACAAATAACAGAACTTGTTTTTGACATAAAACGTATTTACATGGTACTATCAATCAGCAGAATCTTCTACTAAAAAAATAAAGCTAATAGAATACGCGCACATTGCATAATGTAAGTGAGCCTGTGGTATTCTGTGAATTAGCCATAAGAACTGTCAAGTTTCTCAGGTTTCACATGAAGAATTTTTATATGATGCACTTATTAATTTCTGTAGCATAACAGCATTAAAATATACTTTTAATCAGAAGTAGGGTATTAAAATCCACCTCTGAATGTCCTATGTTATACCATATATGATGTAGCATTTTAAAACCTTTTAAACATTTCTGCTAAATTAATTAGTTTTGCATTAAGGCACCTTAGCACTGTCTATTAAATGCAACACATTTGAAAGACAAACATTGTACATGATTCTTCAGAGAAAGAACCATTAACTAAAAAAGGAAATAAGTTTTGAAATAAAGTTACACAAAAATGAATAACAACCGTTTTTCTTCAGCATCATCCCTGTAATAATCAGTAACCAGTCATCTGAAATTAAGTCTTTTGTTGTTCTCCTTATAGAATAAGTCCAATGGATCCAAAGAGCTACTAATGTGATAAAAATTAAAGCAGTACAGCAAAAGAAAAAAAAAAATACCTATACATTCCTAAAGCTATATTATGTATTTTTTTTATGTCTTTAAATGGAATTTATAGTTCTCTCTGGCAATGTGAATGAACATCCTATAATTTAGTCAATTTACAGATTACAGGTTCAAATTGACCTTGTAGCCCATAAAATTGCTCATCTTCAGTACAGGATTAGAAGTGGGAGAAGAATGTCATAACTGTATTTAAGGAATTTACCATAACAATGGAAAGGAGGGTACGCATGCATAATTTTAGCCACTCTCACTCCTATCGGTTTTGAATTCCGAAACAATGGCTATCCTGCACATGCTTCTGGTTCACGCAGCAGAGATGTCTTCAGTTTACTCACCCACAGACATGACACTTGTATTCCCTCATCCCAAGGTGCCTTTTCACATGGTTTCTGGCATCTCCAAGCTGAGCTGTTGCAAAATGGCATATCTTGCACTTGAATGGTTTTGATCCTGAGTAAATTTAACATAAAATATGATTTGATTTTGAGTAATACATCACTAATAGCTTAGAAAAGAGGACTAAATCTTAAATCATACCTTTAACCTAATTAAGAATTTCTGTACCCAAAATGGAATACTTGCATTCATTTATAAGTTGAATAGACCTGATTCCATAATTATTTTACTCTGAAGACTTTGTTTCAGTGAGTCTTCCTAACTTCCACTAGCAATCCTAAGATTCAAACTCAAAAGTGAGACTGCTAAGCAGTACTAAGTAGATGAGATGAGCTACATAATTTTAAATATTTTTCTTACAATTCACAAAAATACATCTTAAAGTCACTCAGCACTTCAAAGGGAACATTTCTAAAACATAAATGCACACAGGGCAGCTGATAGTTTAAAAGCATATTTATCATCAAATACATTTCTCTGTGGTCACCTCCTTGTTTCCTCATATTTCTCTGGCTTTGAGTTTACTCACATTAAAACAATGGCATATTTCAGGGTTTTTTCCTGACATTTATCCCAAATTATTACCTATATTTTTAATAACACAGTTTATAAATATACAGTAGATAAATTTTTATGCTTTTATGGTCATTTTTATAGTCAAAAATCGATGATTAAACAAACTGGAAGAACTTTTGGTTATTAATTTCAAGGTTATTTTGAAACTAATTTGTTTCAAGGTTATTTTGGTTATTAATTTCAAGGACAAATATTTGAACACAAAACGCCTACAAACTTTGTTAAATCATTTAATAAATATTAAACTATACTCAAAAATGAGAAAATAAGATTATTTCAAAGTCTACACATTTAGTGTCAGTAATAGATAAGACTGAAAGGAAAACATATTAACAGACGATCATTATCCACATTAATGAGAAACAACACTCTTTTAAGATATAAAGTATATACACCATTTCCAAACTTTCTAACCACTACATCTTCAAATAAATCAAAATAGTAAAAACCAATTTAAAATCAGTACAGTATGTTTCCAGACTTTTCGTATCATATTTAGTACTTATCTGGTGAAATACTCCCTCTACTATAATTAGATAGAACATGAAATATGTGAACTTTAATAAATATACAAAAAGAGCTGAAATTAAAAAAATTGCAACAAATCATATTTGATCAATGAACCCTTTGTGCAGTGTCCTTGGGAAAAAAAAAAAAAAAATCCTCCAAGAATACTTTGTTGAAATTGAAGTACTCAGTAAAAAATTTTAGAGTCTTAAATTTCAATTTAATTCCCAAAAGCTGACAAAAAAAGTGAAGCATTTAATTTTCATCTTCCAACAGAAATAAAAAAGTCAACAGTACTAAGCATCGGCAGACAAGGTTGAATATTTCACAGTTCAATGACAATGAAGCCAGATCTCTTAATATTTCCATTTCTGCTGTTAGAAGTAGATGTAAAATATATTTAGCACCTGAATGATTATATCTAGGCAGGTTTATATGTTTAAATGTCAAAAGCAGGTTGAGACTGCAGCTTACAGTACTCACATTCTATCAGTCACATTAGAAACTACAGTTTATTTAAATGATTCTGAGACAACTAAACCTATCACTGCTTTCAACCTTTCACTAAGACATAGAATTCCTTTGTAAAGTGTGTGAAGAACCAATTTACCAATACTTTGAATTTAAATGCTCTAAAGATAATAGGGTCATTAGGACATTATTAAGTAACAATAATATTAGGACTCAAAACAAAGAAGACCAACCTCTCCCAATATTTGTATTACAATTTTGGTGAATGGATGTAAAAGGCCTCATGGGTTGGAGTTTTCGTTCTGCTCTCACAGCACTGCCATGTGACTAGCTCCTCCTCCTGTGGCACAGATGCCACAGAGAAACGGACATGGAGTCTCTGGTGTGTTCAATTTACTGTACATGGCTCCTTTGTGGAAAACTCTAGTTTCTGCAGGTCTCAGTGATCACAGCACAGCATGCTGACAATACATAAATGAGTTACTGTGTTGACAGCTTCACCCAGAATCGTGGAGGCCTTGACTATTCTTCACATCTTATACTCAGAGTAGACTGTGTTAACATCTCCTTTCTGTGCCATAAAAATTCAAATGCTAGCAGAGGTAACACTTCTCCGCATTAAAAAAAAAAGGGGGGGGGGGCCTTTTTTCCTAATTAATAACATTTCCGTTTTTAAGTTTGCTATGCACATTCCAAAATGAATGCAGGCATAGCATTTATAAGACAAAATTGTAAAACTGCAGATCTCTAAATATTTCTCTCACGTACATTTTGATTATTAAAAACAGTATTATTTGCAATAGTTCCATTCCTTGGAACAGCACTATTCTCAGTAGGTTTTTTGGTTTTCATTTAGCCCATAGGGTTTTTTCAAAGGGAAAAACTAAAGAGGCTCTCTATCTTTCCGGTACCTTGTTACTTTACTGAAAGAATTTCAAAGACATTAAAATCCAGGTCTTCGCTCAGGCCTACAGGGGCTCCTCAACCATCAGTGGTTACTAATTGCTATGCATACATAGATGTGCCATTAGCATTAAAGAGAAAATACCAAATGAAAGCCTTTAGATCTTAAAGGAATGAAGGAAGTTGTATATTACCGATCATTTAACGACTATAGCCATCATTCTATAAGCCTCCGTAACACATTCAAACGCTTCATTCATTCATTTACCTGCTCATTCATTTATTCACTCATCAAGATATACCAAGAGCCAACTAATGTGGGACACAGATGAAGCAGTGAACAATGTTAAGTATTTGAGGTCACTGTGCTTAAAGTCTACAAATTAACTCTCCTACTGAGCTGTCTGTCCTTTGTCACATATTGAGCTACAAACACTACCAGCCCTAACTTCAGAATTTCTTAGTGAAGTCACACACTCCCTATCTCTCTGGAACATTTTGAGATGGCATTAGTGACCAGAGCACTCTAAACATAAAATGAATGGCTTCAGACAATCTGGTAGCTTAACAGTAGCCCATGTTACATGAAATAAAAGCTTTAACAGACCAATGCAGGAGAAACAAAAATGAAGTTTTTTAGTCCTGCTAATGTAATGTGAAAGGGAAGACTGCCCTTTCTGGTCATGTTGATTGCTTCACAGAAGCAAGCACACAGGGGGACTCTAGGATGCTTTTTCCTACAATGCTTGATAACCAAAACTCATTTATTTCTCATAGTGCTGCTTTTATCCTGCTAAGGATAGGAAGAAAAGGTTATATAAAACATATAGTAAATCACAAAATATGAAAACAGGGATTGGAAGAGTAAGCTCTTTTCCAGTTAACCATTAATAACAGTCTCTGCATTACTATTTTATGGACATAAGCAAAGTATGTGAAAAGCAATTCATTTTAAGATGCTCCAAGAAAAAAAACCCTGAATTAAAACCTGGAGACCAACTTCCCCAAAAAATGACTTGCAAAATTGAAATGGTAGACTTGTATTGTGTCCTCAGGAACAGGGCTCTTGGTAGTGTTTCAAAGCACAATAAAAATGTACTTTCTGATAAGACCAACACAAGATGTTTAAAAAAAAAAAAAAAAAAACTATGCTAACTTTTACTAAATGTTACAATCAATGATGTAACTTATATAAGTAGGGTTACTTTGTCACATATTGATAGTTACCTCACTTTCACATCCACATTAACTTGATTTTAAATGCAATTAATACATATAGTCAAGGAAGACTAATGGACTACATTCTGCACTTAACCTGGTGGACATTTTCAAATGGCACAAGTGACCAGTGCAAACCTATTTTGCATTGTAAACGACTAAATAAATCTTAATGGATTAAGAATGATCAGCTATCAACACACAAGGGAAATTAAGTGCTGAAATGCCTACATTGATTATTTTAAATTATTAGCCTTACTCTGTTCTTGAATTTGTATGCTTTTAGTGAGCTTTAACACATTTACAAGACTTATTGACTATAATTACAAGAGAATTCAAGTAATGGACACATCAATTATAAGCAACATGTCTTGACCAGACAGTTGCATAAAGAATTCTAAAAAGAGCTCCATTAGCATCTTCCTCTTAGTTTTATTCAGTTTTATCTGCCTTAAGAGGGCATATTAAGAAAGTACATATTTTCTGCGCATGTGAACAAGTCTTATTCCTAAAACTGTATCATATCAGAAAGAAAGTTGCAACAAGGCACTGAGAGAGATACTAACAGTGCAAACAAATAAGCATTTGGACTTATTCCCCAAAAACGGCTGCAGTGCATGGGAATATCTGGGATCAAAAGTACAATGTTTGTATTTATTTAGATTAATCTTACGCAGGTTGCCCCATTACTTCCTTCAATGAAAAACTTTTATCTATCTTTAATCACCCTAAACTGGTAATAATGCTTCATAGGCTTTTGTCTTATTCCTTGTAACCATGCACTAAGTTTCAAAAACTGTATGAATTTAAAGTATAGCTTTAATAATAAGCCATTATTTAAAAGTACAGTAAAATAAACCTTACAGTTTTAATGAAAATATGTTCATTGAAATGTGAATTTATTATTCAAATCCACTCATAAATTCAACCATGAAGACAGAACTTGTCTAAGCAGAGCACAATGATTTAGAAAAGCTGTCTATTTAAAATAAAGAATGTATGGCAGGTTTATAGAAACAGTGCAGTGAATTTTTACATAAATTTAGAACAGTAGCTTATGCATTTTCCACCAAAAAAAATGTTTTTTAAAAAACTTTCCACCTAAAATTAAACATTAAAATGGAACACTAACTGTGACAGAGCACAGAGACTAAATCAGGTGCTCCCTCCAGGAACAGCAGATCCCCAGCACATGTTAACTTTGGAAAGTGGTGGCTAATTTTGACCCACAAAGGTAGAATCTTGTTACCTGGAAGTTATACTTTTGGGTATAAAGTATCTATTGATGAATATTTTTACATCCATAATATTGTAAGAAAATTTGATATCTCCATTCCTTAAAAGTCACTTAACATGTCTTCTGAAATTATAAGGTGCCACTTAATACAGATTTTGGAAAACCAAATAATTAGGACTCAGAAACAACTGAAAAGCTGCAACAGACAGCAGTTTTTAAAAGGCATCAGAGGGACTAGGCTTTTTGACAAAATTAAAAGAAACTTGTCAGCTAACCTGCCTTTCAAATCACTAGGGCTTAATTACCCTTAAAAATGTTAAGTGTCAACAATGACTTATTACAGACAAGCAGAGCAGCACACAGCAGCGAAACGTGAACCGGGTGGAAAGTCAATGAGCAGCCACAGGTAGGGCTGCATTATCTGGATGGGAACAAATGGCCCAGCGTCCTCACTGACTCGGCTTGCTGCAGAGCTACATACCTGTATGAGTGCGAATGTGTGCCAGGAAGGCCATTGAGTTGCTGCTTCGACACATCTTCCCACAATACTTGCAGACGTTTCCCTGGTTTTCCTCCCTCTCGCGGTTGATTTGCTCAGTGTCTTCCACTATATACTTATTCACCTCCCGTAGCAATTCCTCATGCTGTCCTTTAATATGTAGAAATAAATTCTGTTCAGAATCAAAGGGCTCTGTGCACTTGACACATTTAAAGGTGGCCCCTCCCTCCGGAAGCTCTTCCACACTGGCCTGCTCATTTCTCATGTGGCCGGCACTAGCCAGATGCTGGTGAAGGTTGCTTTCGGTATAGAATGACTTTCCACAGAGTAAACAATGGAAGTGCTTCTCTTTAGTAGGATGCTTCATGGCTATGTGAACGTTCAGTCCACTCAGTCCATCTGCTAAGAAGCCACAATCGTCACAGCGAATTCGTGTAGACTCACCAAGGGAACTGCCTTCAGATTTCTTCTTTTTCACACCTTGAGCACAGTCTTTCAAGGGCAGTTCACTAATTCTCACTCCGGTTGCTATCAAGCCCTCTTCAGACTGGTCTATCAACTCACCATCTTCAGGGTTCTTTATTCTTATTATGGAGGAGTCAAACCGGCCAAAACTGTACATGGCCTGCCCTTTATCATCAATACTAATGATAGTTTCATAGACGTCATTACTTTCAACTGTGCTATCAGAAGCTGGGCCATCCTCCTCCAAAATAATTTCTGTTTCATCTTGTGAATTCATCAGAATTTCCTTATTCTCCAGAGTGGGATCTTCTTGGACACCTTTCAAGTCTTCCAAACCATGACCACGTGCAACTTTGTTCTGACCCCCGCTCTCCAGATTTCCCTGTTCTCTGGTTATTCTTGTCACAACAAGCGCAGGGCTTTCAGCCGAGCGCTCCCCATCGAGCAGTGCAGGGCACAGGTGTCTGTGGGGGACAACAACTCCGCCATCTCCTGCGCTTCCTCCTTCACCCTCACAATGGACAGGCAGCTCACCTGCATCATTTGATACCTCATGGTTTTTCTTTGCTATCTCACAATTTAAAGCAGAGCTTCCTGAATTTTCATTTTGAAATCTGCTTGGGGAGCCATAGTTTGAAGAAATAGTAAGGGACATCATCTCCTCAGGTTTCCTAACTGTATCCTTGACAGGAGCCTGTTGGAAAGTCTCACAAAAGGAATGGTCTTCATTGAAATTAGATTCTTCTTCAGTCTCAACTTCTACAGAGTCAGCAGCGCAGAGCACTTTAGACATATCTAAATTAGTATTCTCATTTAAAATAGAGCAATCTGCAGCATTTCTAGATTTAAGAGTATCAGATGGTTGATCTGAAATTATCTGAAATTTCTCAGAATTTTGTTGATGCTCTTCCTCAGGCATAATGATGTTTTTGGACATGTCTGCAGAACCTGCTTCTACATTAGCAGAGTTGAGATAAGACTGCCTTTTCATTTTGTGTTTCTCTGTTGCTGCATGCCTGGTCATCTCGCGACGAGTCACCGCGTAGTAATCGCATGCCATACAATAAAACTCAAACTCTTTTGTATGTTTCCGTTTTACATGCAGCTCTAGAGAAGCAGAGGAGTGAGCACTAAACTCACAGTGCACACACTTATTCTCACCTGTGCCTGTAACATCTCTCTGGGAGTACACATCCCCCTGCTGGGCGAAGTCCTCTGGCTCTAAAGATATTTGCTCCTTTTTATCAAGAAGATGGCTGTTAACTTCTCCATCTAGAGAATGAAATACACTTTCAACTTCGGCTTCAACTGAGTTTCCATGATCCGGCTTTTGTAAAACAGAGGTGGGTGACTCAGCAGGTTTGTTAACATGTTCATCTGACATGGTCACTGCTGAGCCAGCATTCTTCTTACCGGCTTCAAGGCTACCCCCTTCAGGGCCAACAATGATATCTGAACTGTGTTTTCCACTTGCTTCTATTTCTACCCGTCCTTTATGTTTCTTGGTGGCACAATGACGTTCCATATCTCCCTTAGTTACAGTGTAATACTTACACACTTTGCATAAATAACTATACTGGTGACTGTGTTTTCGTCTAATGTGAACAGTCAAGTTTGTAATACTAGAGGCCAAAAGACCACAGTGTGAACACGTCCGTGAGATGTTACCTTTAGGTCTCCCTCTCTTTGGAGTAGTGGTTGAAGCTAATTCATCATCTTTGGTGCTACCACCAGACTGTGACAGTTCCTTAGGCGCCAGCATGCCCTTCTCAAGATAAGAATGCTCTTGTAATTGCACACCTACATGGCCTTCAATCCTTCCATTTCCAGAAACATTAAACTCTTCCTTTTTATCATTTGCACCTATACATACCCTTTCAATACATTCTTCAAAGCTTAAGCCAATATTATTTTTCTTAGCATTTTCAAGATGCTTGCTTCTTTTAATGTGTTTCTCCATTCCTTCTTTGCTCAATGAATAAAGATTACAAGCTTTACAAAGAAAATGATAGTCTTGACCATGCCGAAGCTTTATATGTCTCGTGAGAACAGTAGAAGATCTTGTCTTATAAAAACACTTCTTACACTGAAACTGAGGCTTACTGGAATGCTTCACTTCATTACCATGGCTTACCCTGGACTTCACAGGTTCTTCCTGAGATACTTTTCCTGAGTCATCCACAGACTCTTTTGAGTTTTCTGATTCTAAAGTACTTAAAGGTAAAGTCTGTAAAACCAAATCACTGTTAGATGATTGCAAAGTCTTTGGTTGAACGAATGAACTAAGATGCTTCTCGGTGGCTTTGTGTTCTTCCATGTCCTTTTCAGACAAAAAGAACAAGTTACAAGGGGTGCAAAGAAAATGCATATTGTGCTTTTCCTTCATGTGGTCTCTAAGATTCATTTCATCCAAGGATATAAATGAACAACACTGACAACTCAGGACAGAAGCAGTTTGCTGATGCTGGTTACTGCGCAAATGTTCATCTAAGTCCCTTCTTGACATACTAGAAAAGTCACAAGTATGGCAGTAAAATTTCATCTCTCTGGCATGGCACCTTTTCACGTGGATTTCCAAATCTGTCCTATTTGTAGCTACTTGCCCACAGTCCGCACAAGCACACAACGTCTGACAGTCAGAAGCTGGCTTCACTGTCAGGGAGTCCAGCCCGGAGTCCAGAGGACGGGCGCTCCCCCGGCCCTGCTCCACCTCCTGGGTTTCTGAGGTAGTCACACACAGTCTCTGTACGCTGCTGCTCGCTTCCAGGTGTTTCAGCACTGACTCTGCATCGTGTGTTTTCATCTGTGTTCTCAAGTGTTTCATATACATCCTCTGAGTTTCACTTGTGCCTCTTTTAATTCCCAAAAGATTAAACCTTTTCTTTGCCTGGCCCTTCAAGGTGAAAGTGCTGCTTCGTCGACGAAAGCTATTACCCAACACGAGAATATTTCGCTCGGGTCTTGGCCTCGAGGTTACACTGACATCGTGTGCTGCTGCCTGCAGGGTATTTTTGGTAGATTCCAATTTCTCTAAGAGACCCTCTGAGGTTATTAAGGTGTCTAGCTTTTTACTCTGGTTTTCAGGATTCTGAGCTACACCAAGGGAAGTAACATGTTCTTCAACAATCTCTACTTCCTGTGACGAAGTATTTCTGGAAGGCATCACTTCAACAAGAAGCTCACTGCTACTACCACTTTGTTTAGAAATACTTCCTCTGAAATCTTTAACTTGGCTTCCCACATTTTGTAATCCTTTTGAATCACTATTCTTTGCCATTGGTTTAGAAGTTCTTGGTTTTGAGTGAACATTTTTTGTTGCCACTGTACATGATTTTTTAGGAAAAGGTTGTTTTGTTAAGATCTGTACAAATCCTCCACGAGCAGCCAGATTCTGACGACGGAGATGTGTTTTGCCAAGATAATGTGCATTCAACAGGTTTTCTTCTGCACACTGAAAACCACAAAGATCACAAGAAAAGACCTTCTGTGGCCCATGTGCTTGTTTGATATGCATATGTAGCGCTGAGCTGCTCTCTGCTTTGTGGCTGCAGTGACAACAGGTATGTTCCTTAGACTGCTGCACGTGAGACTCAGCATGTTTTTCCAAGTCAGAGCAAGAAGAAAACAAATGCCCACAGATGCTGCACTTGAGAACTGGATCTACATTCCCCATGGTACAACTAACACTAATTTCTTTCAGGGGGAAAGGTGATTCTCTTTCCAGATCAAGGGAAATCATTTCCTGAGCAGATGTTTTTTCAGTGTCTGTTTTCAGAGAAACAACATCAATAGTGCTAAAATTGTGAGAAGGGGAAAGGGCATTTGGGTGACACGTGCCTCCAACTGTGCCGTCGCTCAGAAAGGTCTCCTTTCCTGTTTCGTCTAATGCAATACCCTCTTCTGTGACTGAGCTCTCAGAAGTTTCTAATCGACAAACACCTTGCTTTCCAGATTTAAGGGGCTCTGCCTCATCTAATCTCCTACGTTTGGAAGCATGTTTATTTATGTCTTCTCCTATAACAACACTATCAAAGTTCGATGATTCTGAAAAACCTCTTTTGCCCATAGAATTCTCAGGGAAACTTGCTGTCACATCAGACACAGGCCCACCATCTTCATTATGGGATGAAAGCTTTGTCAAGTCTTGTGCTTCTTTGTTTATCTTTCCATCCTCGTCGTTTTCAGGTTTATTCTCACTATCCATCATTAATAAAGTGCTGACGATGCTTCTATCCAAGGAGGCTCGCTGGCACTCATAACCTGTGAAGTAAACAAACATGGTATTAAGTGCTGAATATAAAGACACACGTGTTAGTCCAAAACTAGATGAAAAAGTATCATGAAGTTAGCCCCAGTGAAACGCCCTTTATACTGAGATGCATTTGCTTACATCTCTAAAGTCTTTTACTAAAAAGTATGAAGTAGGATTTTAGGAACACCACGTCACCCTATTGTTGACTCCGGAAGAAATACTATGATATCTTTGGTAGAAAAAGTGATTTCTCAACAAGCTTGCAGAAAAACTCCCATATTTCAATTCTCTGTACCAGTATATTCCAATTTACTATCCTTTAAAAAAAAAAAAAAGAGAGAGAGAGAGAGAAGTTCTCCTTTCAAAATACATCTCAATGAGCTCCTACTCTGTAAAATATATTAAAACGAAACTGCTGTGACGGAAGTCTAGAAGTAAGGCCTTCCCCTCCTTAACCCCTAATAGAAGCCCAAGTCTTATATAAAAGAAACATAATTTTAAAACAACTGTTTTGGCCGGGCTCCATGGCTCATGCCTGTAATCCCAGCACTTTGGGAGGCCAAGGCAGGCGGATCACAAGGTCAGGAGACGGAGACCATCCTGGCTAACACGGTGAAACCCCGTCGCTACTAAAAATACAAAAAAATTTAGCCGGGCATGGTGGTGGGCACCTGTAGTCCCAGCTACTCGGGAGGCTGAGGCAGGAGAATGGCGTGAACTCGGGAAGTGGAGCTTGCGGTGAGCCGAGATCACGCCACTGCACTCCAGCTTGGACAACAGAGCGAGGCTCTGTCTCAAAAAAAAAAAAAAAACCAACCAGTTTCATCCTTGTCTCCTAAAGCAAAGAGCTTTACCATGATTTTTCTAAATATATTCCAATGAACAACACGTATAATCTCATTACATACCACCATTCATGCTCAAGCTCTTTTACCAATGAAAAGCCACTTCTAGTCCAGCTGTCAATCATTAATTTCCTCATCTAACAGTCATTTTATATTGTCTGAAGGTTAATGGCAAAGGGAAATGTCAGTGGTAGAGTAGAATTAATGGAGTAAATTTTGAGGAAAAAAAGAATTTTATTGAATAAAATGCCTTGAAATCAATAATATTGATTTTATTTTTCATTATGCTATTTAATTCAATTAAAACATATCATTTTCCATTTACTTTACACCATGATTGGAATTTTCAGCCAAATGCCACTTGATTCCATGTTAATAAAAAGGCATCAACATATTATAGTCTCGAGGCTAATGATAACTATTTTAAACTATTTTAGCTATTTTTTCCATAACATTGACAAATCAAATGAAGCCTATTGCTTTGACTCAGCTAAAATTAGGTAACAAAAATATACTTATAATGTAGGACACTGAAAGCATGAACAAGAGAAAAAAACAAGTAAACTGAACTTCATCAAAATTAAAAACTTCAAAAGACACTATGCTTCAAAGGCCACTATCAAGAAAGTGAAAACAGAGCCCACAGAATGGGAACACATTTTTGCAAATCAGATATCTGATAAGGGACTTGCATCTAGAATATATTTTAAAAACTGTTGTTACTCAATACTCAAATGTAAGATAAATCAATTTAAAATGAGTAAAGAATACAAAATACATTTCTTCATTGAAAATATACATAATACGCATATGAAAATATACTCTACATCAGTAGTCACTAAAGAAATGCAAATCAAACCCACAAGGAGATACCACTTCAAACCCACTAAGATAGCTATACTCAAAAAATCAGATAACAAGTGTTGGCAAGAATGTGGAAAAACTGGAACCCTCATAACACTACTAATGGGAATGTAAAATGGTGCAGCCACTTTGGAAAACAGTCTACCAGTTCTTTAAACAATTAAACATGGTGCTAGCATATAGTACAGTAATTCTACTCTGAGGTATACACACCCAAGAGAAACGAAAACACATATCCACCCAAAAACTTGTATACAAATGCTGATTGCAGTATTTATGCATAATAGCCAAAAGGTAGAAACAACCCAAATGGTTATCAACAGATGAATGAATCAAGAAAATATGGTATCCGCACAATGAAATATTATTCAGTCATAAAAAAGAATGAAGTATTGGCCAGGCACAGTAGGTTTTGCCTATACTCCCAATGCTTTTGGAGGCCAAGGAGGGAGGATGGCTTGGGTCCAGTAGTTCGACACCAGCCTGGGCAACATAGCAAGACCCCAACTCTACAAAAATAAAAAATAATAAAATCAGTGCCAAGTGCCTGTGGTCCTAGCTCTGGAGCAGAAGCAGGAGGATTTCTTCAGCCCAGGAATTCAAGGCTGCATTGAGCTATGATCACACCACTGCACTCCAGCCTGGATGACACAGACAGAGACCTTGTCTCTAAAAATACGATAAGTAAAAATAAAATTAAAAATGAAGTACTAACATGCCACAATGCGGATGGCCCTTAGAAACATCATGCCAAGTGAAGATCATGTACTATATGATTCCTTTTTACATGAAATGTCTAGAATAGAGAAATCTATACATACAGAAAAATAGCCCTTGATTTCTCAGGGCTGCAGGTAGGCAGGCAGAATGGAGGATAAGAGCTAAAGGGAAAGAGGTTTCTTTTTGAGGTGATAACAATGTTTTAAAATGTACTTTGGTGAAAGTGGCACACATCCATGAATAGATTATAATACTAAAATCCACTGAACTGCAAATATCTCAATAAAGTTGTTTAAAATATATAAATTGTCATATATTACCTATAACATAAAAATATTTGAAAAAGAGTAAAAAGATAAATATACCTGGTTTTATCGCACTTATAAGATATTCAACATTAGTTCAGATACATTCTTTCAGAACAGGTTCCAAAAAGTATAAATTCTATGAGTAGGTGTTTTAAGTGAATAAAACATCCCTGGTCAAATAAGTTTAGAAAACGCTAGTTTGTTAGCCAGCTGTGGTGGTGTGAACCTGTAGTCCCAGCTACTGAGTCTGAGGTAGGAAAATCACTTGAGCCTCAGAGTTTGGGCTGCAGTGAGCTACGACTGAATCACTGCACTCCAGCCTGGGCAACAGAGTGAGACCCCGTCTCCAAAAAAAAAAAAAAAAAAGAGAGAGAGAAAGAAGGACAGACGGAAGGAGGGAAGGAAGGAAGGAAGGAAGGGAGGGAGGGAGGAGGGAGGGAGGGAAGAAGGGGAGGGGAGGGGAGGGATGGGAGGAAGGAAGGAAAGAAGGAAGGCAGACAAGCTGAACAAACATTTCTTTACCACAGGATTTCTCGGTACACAAGAACTTCCCAACCTTATTTGATTACAGAATCCTTTGTTTATAAAGAATCAAGAGACCGGTGTTGCAAAGGATCCTTAGGAAATGCTCTTTTGGCTGGGCACAGTGGCTCACGGCTATAATGCCAGCACTCTGGAAGGCCAAGGTGGGCAGATCACTTGAGCCTGGGAGTTGGAGACCAGCCTGGCAACAGGGCAAAACCCTATCTCTAACCAAAAACAAAGGAAAAAAAAAATCAGAATTACTCTTTTCCATAAAGCATTGGTTTGCTATTCAACATCTGCAACTGAAGAGTAAAGGGAGGAAAGAAAGTACAAAAGAATCATGCACCCCATTTCAAAACCTTCAGTTAGTGCCTACGGTATGCCAAGTATTCTTGCTTGTTGATGCTGGATATACAGCAAACACCACCAAAATCTAAGTCCTGTGAGAGCTTACACTATAAGAGATGAGACGTCAAGACAATACATTGCTTAAAACAGATACATTGTCCAATCCAGGGCAGCTGCTTCTGGTCAAGATCAAGTCCCAGGAACTGGATTTACTCTCATGTTTGAAACTACTAAAAAAAAGGTAAATAAAACCTACGAAGCAACAGTGCAAGACAGTCAACATCAGACACCAAAGGACAGTGACTCCTGAGACGAACACACTAGGTGAGCCCGGCTTACTGCCTGAGAAAGTACACAGGCCATAGCACAAGGAGGGGCATTATAAGTTGAGGATAAAACAAAGGAGAGAAGAAAAGTGGAGAGAAAAAGAGGCCCAGAGATCTGCAGAGGTGACCTCCCAGGAATCCCTATCAAGATACAGAGCCCTGCCCTCCTTCCAGCAAGATGCCTCATGCACCTTCACAGTTGGTCCCTGGTAACACCAACCCTCCACCGTGGCAACCACTGTTCAGAATTCTTCCATAATCACTTAGTTTTGCCTGGTCTAGTAAAATGGAACCATGCAATACGCTCTGTGGGGGAAGGGGGCTCTGGCCTCTTCGGCTCAGCCTGAGGCTTTTGCTGCATGTGTTAGAAGTGTGTTCCACTGCACTGCTGGGTTATAGGATACTCAACAGATACACCACAATTCTGCTGATATACATTAGGGCTGTTTCCTTTTGTTGCTATTCCAAGAAAGCTGCTATGACTGTTCTCAGTTCAACAAATATGTACTGAGCACCTACCAAATGAAAGGAACGGCAGTGCTACCAATGCACTCATGCACTGAGATAATAGTCTGTGGGAGTCACATGACATACACACCAGTGACTTCAATACAAGGCCATACATGATCATGTGTATAATACAAACTAAGATCTACAGCAGTATACTTGAGCAAGAATATTCATGTGTTTTTACAAACGTATTTTTTCTTTTGTGTAAATATCCAAGAGTGATACTGCTGGGTTATAGGGTAGATGGACGTCCAACTTCATGAGAAACTGCCTGACTGATTTTCAAAGTGCCTGTACTGTTTTGCATTGCTAGCAGCTATGTATAAGAATTCTGTTTGACCCACACCCTCACCAACATTTGGTATCAGTCTTTTAAATTTTAGTCACTCCAGTGTGTATGGCTTTAATCTCCATTTCCCTGATGCCTAGTGATGGCACTGAATACTTTTTGATGTGCTTTGTTAGTCTTTTGGCTGTTTCTTAATTTGGTTGTTTTATTACTGAACTGCTTATGTATTCTGGATATAAATCCTTTGTTAGATATATGTTTAACAAACATTTTCTCCCTTTTCATTTGATTAATGGTGTCTTTGATAAACAGAAGTTTTAAATTCTGATGAAATCAATACTTTTTCTGTTATGGTTATTTATGTGTCTAGTTTATTTTCCGTCTCTCCGTGCTACACTGTAAAGGCATGATTTATTTTATCCAGTCATCTATCCCAAGAGCCTAGAACAGTTCCAAGCACTTGCAAGGTACTAGAATGAATGAATGCCTCATTGTGATATAAGAAATGTCTAATATCTAAGTATTTACAGGTGAAATAAAAAATGCCTGCACAAACTTTAAAATAGTCCAGGAGAGGGAAGTGGTGAAGTTATGTGATAACAATCAAAGCTGAGTGACAAGCACATGGGGATTCATTATACTATTCTATCAACTTTTGCATATGTCTATATCTATACAGACAATGTTTAAAAAACCTGTAACAGAAGTTCTGCTAAGTATTTTAATGCTTAGCCTAAAACAGCAGGAACTCCCTTTCAATGCCCAGTCTACCACCTCTTCATCTGCAAACAATGCTGCAGCACACGGCTGTCCCTTTTACTAGGCACCAGCAGGAGTTCCACCTTCCAAATACATAAAGGGAACACACAACACTACATTACTTACGGAAGACATACACACACACACACACACACACACACACACACATTTGCTTAGAGTGAACATTCTGTTGAGGGCATCTGACTCATGTTTTTACAGACAAAAAGAATGACAACTACATGAATGCTCAGAAGCAAAATAATTAGAGCCTTAATCTTCTAAATAATGGCTCCAAGAATTCTAAAACAAAAGGAAAAAAAGTTTCCACATGTGTTATTTCACAACTGAATTTCTAAATTAATGAAATAACCGAACACAACTGAATTTCTAAATTAATGAAATAACCCAACATCTCACTATATCAAGAAATAACAACAAACATTCAACAAATAAACATTGAAAGCCTACCACATGAAAGGAACTGTAGTGATACAAATGCACTCATGCATTGAGAGAAGATTCTGTGGGGGCCACATGACATACGCACCAAGGACCTCAATACAAGGCCATACATGATCATGTACACGATGCAAACTAAGATCTACAGCAGTATACGTGAGCAAGGAATCATACTCCCAAGTAGAGTATTTAACTCAGATAGCACAAATATCAATTGAGCCTAACCTTGAGGAAACTAAAACCGTTTGTCTTTTGTTGAGGGGGCAAGTAGGAATAGTTAAATATCTCAAGGAGAAGGCAGCGATCGGGCAAAGCCCTAAAACACAAACCACGAGCATGTAAGAAAGCTCTCGGCCATCCAGAAGGCCACAGCGCTGGCTTTCTACCACAGACTTAGAAAACTGGCAGCTGGTCAACCAGGTCCAGATCACAGAAGGCTCCATATTAAGAGCTGGATTTTATTCAGTGGTGCCAGTGGACACAGTCCTGCTTTAGGAAGATTAATTTTTCAAGATGCAAGACATACTGAAGGCAGAGACAATCTAGAGGCAGAAAGAGCTCAGTGTAAGAGTTTCAGTAATACGGTCCAGAACTAGAATGACATCAGTAAGCAGGGGTGTGAAGTAGTTTAATAGGTATCTCAAAGCCATCTAGAAGGGATTCAGCAGGTGAGAAAGTTTATGCTGATGTAAAAATTGTTTTTAATTCACTGGGAACGGTTACTAGAACAAGTAGCGTATTACCAACGGAGCCGGAACGGGTCTTTGTTAAAGAAGAATTCAAAAATCATCCAATTGGGACAGTTTAAGGACTTACTGTTCTGAGGCAGATTTCATGTTATTCACTTAACAAACATGAACTGAAAGCTTATCATGAACCAGAAAGCCCCTCTGGTTCTCTCCCGAACACAGCGAAAACTGGCAGAGGACTCACTCCCAGCTCTCAGAGGAAGCCGTGATCTCCTTCCCTCTCAAAGTACCAGTGCTTGTAACCCAGTGGAGAAGTAGAATGAGCCTCAGATTTTTTCCCACAGTAAGGTTTCAAGATTGAGAAGACCTGGCAAGTATCTAGACTAAAATAATGGGATGTGTTATTAAACCCAGTCTTCTTAAAGCATTACATTTCCTACTCAAATCACCATTTTCCACTTACACACTTCTTCACTGTGCTACCAAGTTTCCCCAAGTATCCATCTTACCCAAACACTCAAGCAGTTGTCCCTTGACTGCAAACATAAGTTCCTTGCAGCTTTATTACCTTCATTTTTACCTATAAATTATTAATTCACCCAGAAACTGTGACAAAACAAAGTCATGCTCAAACTGAAATCGTTCTCTGCCTGTGATTTAAAAGAAAAATAAATGTTTCAAGAAAGAAATTAAAATACTTTTTGAGAACAAGAATGAAACAAATCAAGCGCAGCCTTCTGATGACACCTGCTGGCCGCTTCCCACAGGACGTTTCTTTCTGCGTATTAAGGAAGGCGTTTCGGGAAGAACTTGAGAAACAATTATTTCAGTCAAATGAAACCATTTCATACTCTAGGATGGCATGCATGACATTTTCCCTTTTCATCCTTTTGTTCCACTTTTCACTTATTTCAATCTCTCATTTCTCTCTATGCCTTTCTCCCTCCTAAGGAGTATGCATGAAGCGAGCCACAGCTCTCGCTGTGTAACCCTCATGTGCACACACCCAAACACAGACGCACACGCGCACTCATACTCGCACTCACACGTGCAGTTTCCCACACGCACTCACTCTCAGGCACACTCACACTTGCACTCAAACACGCAGTCTCACACTCATGCACACACATGCACTCACATGCACACACACACCTGCCCTCACACACACACGCACTCATACACACACGCACTCACATATTCACAGACATACAGACACACACAGACTCACATTCACACATATACACACACACATGCTCACACATATACTCACACATTCACAGTGACACACACACAGACACAGACACATTCACACTGACACGCACTCCGATACACACGCACTCATACATCCATACAGATACACACACATCTGCACTCACATGCACTCATTCACATGCACACACACACGCACTCACACACCAACACACAGACTCACATTCACACTGACACATGCACTCAGATACACACACATTGACACAGATATACACACACACGCATTCAGATACTGACATTCACACATTCAGACACCAAAACACTCAGACACGCACTCGTAGGCTGACACACATGCATTCGCACACCCACACACTCACACATTCAGATACACACGCTCTCACATGTACTCACACAATTCAGACACATTCATAAATACACACACACAATAACACAGACTCTCACACACAAACATGCATTCACAGACACTCACAGACACACACCACTATGATGATGCCATAAAGAACCCATCCTCTCCCATTCCACCCCATCTCACCCTTCGCCCTTCCTAGATTCACCCAAATCCATCATGCAGGCAGTGTGACTTGTCACCAGGCCCACAGTAACTTCACTGACGGGTACGTGTGACAGGGCAGGTATGCATACACATGCATGTATGAAAACACCTAGTGGTCTTGTTCTTTCTCTTTGGGGAGTCCAAAAAAAAGGACGAACCCCAGAAGTGACGACGCCCTCCAGCAGAATTGGATTCCCTGCTCCTCACAGGGCAGAGCCGGACAGGCAGGGCTGCCCACAAGCCCCCCGCGAGCTGCAAGGGCAACAGCTGGGCAAGGTAAGAATCAATGGAAACTAGTGAGCCACTTGCAGCTCTTTCTTCATCTATCACTTCAGCTGACTTCCTATTGAAAATGTGTCTTGCCCTTATAGTATTACCTCATTTAATAAAGAGCCATCAAGTCCATGCTTAAAGTCAGCTTAGCAATAGTTGTAGTTACGAAACCCCACGTGCACAATCTGAGAGTAACTAAAGGACGCTGTACTCCACCCTCTCCACACCAGCCCCCTACCAGTAGAAGCATCCATTTATAACAGAGACCACAAAAATCAAGTATCTGATCCTACAAAGGAAAAAAGAAACACTCTTCCACGAAAAGGTTTACAACTGCAAGTTGTACAAACTCATCCACGAGAAAAGAGTATACAACACCCTAAAAAACCATTCACCAGGTAACACCGGAGGCAATTTTACCACACGTAGATGTGTAATAGGGTCCGGCTTCCTCACAGGAGGATTAGCACATAAATACTGGGGTCCAGGAAACCCACCTCCTCACAGTCCTGAGACCAGGCTACAGTGCATTCCTAACATACACATTTGTAAAGCTGTTTATTTCCCTACCCAGCAAAATGCCTTCGGTGGTTTAAAATGAGTTCTTTTGACATTCCCTTTAAAGGGTGGAGCCCAATTCCCTTCCTCTTGAGCGTGGAGCTGTAAGGGACCGAAAATAATGGAAGTGAGGATGCTGCATGCTGGAGACGAAGTTGTAAGAGGCCCTGTGCTTCCTGCATGCCCGCCCCTAGGGTCACTCTGTCCAGCGCAAACCAGTACCATGTCGCAAGGACATTTAAGCAGCTGTGGGGAGGCCCACGGGGGGAGGAAATGAGGCCTCCGACTCAGAGCCAGTGAGGAGCTGGGGGCTCCTGCCCACATCCAGAGGGGAGGGAGCCGTCCAGTCGCAGATCCTCCAGCCTGAGGGAAGCCTTCAGAGGACAGCAGCTCCCACAACATCCTCCCTGCAGCCACAGGACAGACCCGGAACCAGAACACCCAGGCAAGCCCACTCTCAAATTCCTTACCCAAGACACTGAGAGATGATAAATGCTTATTGCTTTAAGCAACTATGCTTTGGCCAAATTTGTTATGTAGCAATAGGTTACTCCCAAGGAATTACCTATTGCTTGAGGGGATGAATACCCCATTTAACATGATGTAGTTATTACTCATTGCTTGCCTGTACCAAAACATCTCATGCTCCCCATAAATATACACACCTGCTATGTACCCACAAAATTAAACATTAAAAAGTAATAATAAAGAGATATAGTAGAGTGAGTTTTAATTTTAGATTTGTATGGAAATGGAGAAATATCTTAACATTTCCTGAAAAATCGGCTCATTTTGGATGGAAGCATGTGTCCAACGGGCCCCTAGAATCTACGTAGCAAGGGGCCTGCCTTGGAGGTAACTAATCATGTGTTCCTTCCCAGCTTGGCTCAGACATTTCAACAGCCTGCAATTCTCACAGCCACAGCCCCAGACCTACACAGTACAGATATGCAGAGTCACAGATCATCGGAGCCGAATGAGTCCCAATCCTCTGGCCACTTATGCTACACAAGGCTAGGACCTTCACCTGGCAGGAGGCCTTCAAGCTTAGGGGCCTCTGCTCATTGGACGTGGACCTCAGCAAGTCCCACCTCCAAAGTTTCCTGCATGCCACATGTAGTTGACCCTACAAAGAACTTTCTCCAGCCAGAGTCAAAGGGTACCTGGAAGGCAAACAAGGCTAGAACTACGTGCTCCCATGCCCAAGTGGTCAGAGTATAGTAAAATTCTCACTCAATTCGGAATAGAGTATCGTTTCTATTCCAGAGGACGCACATGTTATACTTCAAACATCCAATTCAATGTTGCCTGCAAGTTATGAAAATATTTCCTTAATGCTCAAAATGAGAGCTAAAACAATCACTAAACATCCATCCTGACAGCGATCAAGCCATAGTGACCAAAACAGAATAGGGAGACCAGCATTCCTTTCATTATCAAAGATTTCCACCCAGCCAGCACCCTTCATGCAGATGTACTAAGAGCTTTATAAAACAACAAAACAAATTTGGCCTGCAAAATTAGCACAGTCATCTCACCTGGCAATTTCTTTTTTCAAAACCTTCCTATACTCCAAGTACTATTTTCCAAATATATTAAATTGATCCAGTAATAAAATTAATTGTATGACAACCTTATATCAACCATCTCTGACAATATATCTTTTGTAGTCAGAGATGTTTACACAAAAATACTACAATGTAATATATCTCCCTTCAAAAAGTATTTTTAAAACCAATGCTTTGTTGGCATTTCCACCTAATTGTTTTTTTTTTTTTTTTTTAATTATTGGGACAGAAAAAAAGGGGACAAGGGAAAGGAATGGCAATTCTATAAGTAGAAAGTGAAAAAATTCAATGCCATTAAAGGCAGACACCTAGGATCGTTTGTATCTCATGCCATTTGAAAAAGGTTGTTTTATTATCAATGTAACTAATCACGATGAAACCATCTCGTACAACTAAAGACATTATAATGAATTTTCTTTACAGCTACAGAGAAATGGGATTTGCTGTTTCACATCAAATAGAACAGGCTGTATAAATTCTTCTTCCTATTTATTGTAAAATATAATTTCATCTATAAAATCAGTCATGAAATATTAAAACTGAAACAACAGAATTTATATCCTTTACTTAATTTAGTTTAAACGGTCTATTCACTAAAAAAGGTGGGGGGAGGTGACATGTGATAGAGCCCCTCCTTTCTCATTAAGTGTTTCCATTAGACCCTTTATTTTCAAGAATTTATAAAGCGATCATAAAAAAGGCATTCCAAGATAAAAGTATATGTTCCTTAAATTTTCCTTTCATCTTTTTCAAAAGGCAAGAGGATAAAGCATATAACACATGAATGTCAGGGAAAGCAAAGAGGATTAGGAGTATAAAATTAAAGAAACATATAATAAATTTACAGTGAAAATGTTGAACACTTTTGAAAAAGAACACTAAGCTTCAGTAAGCAGGCCACAGCTTTCATTCCAATTGTACCAACAATAAGCTGGAGGACACAGGGCAACTCACAAAACTTGGCTGAGCCTCGGTTTCCTTCTTCGTACAGTGAGAAAGAGGGACTAAGATTCCTCAATTCAATGCGAAAATATCTTTCCAATATTAAGGAGTTGTTGAACACTCAAAAAGTAGAAAAAAGTACCTTAATAATGAATTTGGGTTTTGTTCCAGGAAATACAGGGAAAAATAGTATTTCCAAAATGTAAATCTGGGGAAAATAAACCACTGTTCTTGCTTATATTCACCAGGTCCATGAGAAGAGATGAAACACAATGGCTAATCAAAGAACTGCAGGGGATGAAAGACAAAAACTACTCAATTTGGACAAAATCCGAAAAACACTGTAATTCTAAATGTCAATAAGCTAACATATGATATAAAACTATCAAGCCTCAAGACATATGGAACATAAATTATTAGGTATCAAGGATCTGAGTTTTAAGTATATTTAGAAAAGAGAAAAACTTTAGTACTATATTTTTTAATGGATATAGTTCTATCCAAGTCCATTTGTATAATAAGGTTAATAGTTTTTTTCCTCTGCGTGGTGAAATTGTAGGTAATCTTTTCCTCCTCTTCTTGGCACTTTTCTATACTTTCCAAAATATATTACTTTGCGGGGAAGAGGTGACTGACTGAATGGGAAGCTTTAAAAATGTCTCTGCACATTATTGAAGCAATGGAGAATGACGACTACCTCATTTTTTGTTTTTTAAAAAAAGCCAGCCCTTAGATGGAAATACATTTATGATCGAGGTCCTCAGACTAAACTCAGCATCAGAACTCCACAAATGAATGTCACAAGGTGATTTGTTTTAAGAGTCAGAGACGCCTGGGATCCAATTTTGGTCAAACACTCATCTACATCAAGAAAGTTACCTATGGTTCGCTGGACCTCACATTCAATACTGAAGAATGGGCAACTGGGAAGTTGCAGAAAGGATGGCCAGTTAACAAGGAGCACACCTGGCACGGAGAGCTTGGTCTTTAGTACTATTCCCCACTAAAAGCCTACTGGGAGTCTCAAGAAATGGCTGATTCCAGGGCTGGGGCAAGGTTGGCACAAGGTAAGCTTGGAGCATCTCACCGCAGAAAGTAGGGAAATGCTTTAAAGAAAAAAAAAAAAAAAAGGTTGCACAAAGACACAGGAGCCAGCTTCTTGAAGGGGCTTCCCACTGGCCAAATCTGGGACAACTGGAGCACCCAAATAATGAGGTCCCATTAAACCATTACAAGTAGGAATGAGTAAGGCCACTTCAATGATTGAATGATAGACAAGCAGATGGAGAGATGGATGGAGAGAGGAGTGGTGAGAGAGAAGCAAAGGGATGACTGTTTATAGAAGGCTGAGGGGCAACTGGCAAATATGGAGGGAGTGCTGGACATATACAGAAAAGCATATTGGCAAAGACTGCATCAAGCAAGAATCATCAAGGGATGCTAAATCTAAGGGGGACGTTTAGATTTGGAGCCAAATGTCTGCACGGTGTTACAGCATCTCCCCATAACCTCCTTATTAGTTACAAGGGAAAAACAATCTTAACCGTCCAGTGGATACACTGGCAATACCTTGCCTGCATGATCAAAATCAACATCCTCAATGAAGAGCAGATGGACACAGTGTGTCTCCAGACATGACCCCGAGAAGGGCATGACATCACCTGTGCAATACTGCAGCCAACAAAACCTCCAGCTAATGAAGAGAAAACAACAGACAATACAAAATGAGGAATGTATTGTTTAAAGAAGGAAGAAAAAAGGTGGAGAGGACTGCACTCTTCAAAAATGTCATGAAAGGCTTTATAAAAGTATATAAAGAAAGACTTCATACAAAAGTATTCCTGATTAAAGAAGGCTAACGATACATGAATTTCAGTGCCTGTTCTCAGACTGGACCCTGTGCTGGCAGGAGGAAAATGCTACTGAGGACATTTTAGGCCAACTGACAAAAAGCACCAATGCAAATTTATAAAACTGAAAAGAGCACCACAGTCACATAAGAGAAAAATCCCTATTCTGAGATGATATAGACTGAGTGTTTATGGGTAAAAGGTCGCAATGCATTTAAATGACTCTCAATGGTTCAGGAAAAAAAGTAAAGCGTGTCTATGTGTGTGGATATGGATGCATGTGGTGCGTGGACAAGGATGTACGTGGTGCGTGGACAAGGATGCACGTGGTGCGTGGACACGGATGGACGTGGTGCGTGGACACGGATGCACGTGGTGCGTGGATACGGATGCACGTGGTGCGTGGATACGGATGTACGTGGTGCGTGGATACGGATGTATGTGGTGAGTGGATATGGATGTACGTGGTGCGTGGATATGGATTTATGTGGTGGGCGACAGAGTGTGGACATGAGTGAGCAAGAGTGAGAGGAAACAACAAAGCAAATGGGGAAGCATAACAACAGATGACTCAGGATGAAGGTTATACAGGTGTCCTACAAACATTTTCTAGTTTTGTTTGCAGATTTTTAAATCAATTTCAAATCACTTCCAAATAAAAAGTGAAAAAACAACAACAATCAGAATGAGGGTAGAGGGGTGGAGGGAATGGGCTAGTTTTGCACATATGACTTACAAAGACCTCTACAACATCTCTAGAAACTGTCAGAAGAGTCAAAAGAATACAAACCTCCCTAAAAACGACAAAGGTTTTCTTAGACCTGACAAAACCTTTACTACACTTAACAGTTCTTAGTCCCCACAAAGACTTCCAGGAATCCAAAAAGCTTTATCTTCAACTGAAGGCTTTACTGAAAATTATAACCTTCCTGGTACAGCTAGGTCTCTGTACTAAGAAGTTTCAAACCCCTTTGCCACTGGAATCTTTCTGTCAATTCCTGTTCACTGTGGTGCCCACACCAGTCTTAAAACAGAGTCCTGGGTGACACTAATACAAACAGAATGTCACATATGAAAGGACTGCATGGAGTTTTTTCCCATTACTGGCAAAATTGGTTAACACATGCTGAATTCAACAGTAACAATCATCCATCGACGAAAGATAACTGTTCCTCCTGTCCCATTAAAATGTGAACAATTAAAACTATAATAGGGGCTGGGTTCGGTGGCTCACGCTTGTACTCCCAGCTACTAGGGAGGCTGAGGCAGGAGAATCACTTGAACCCGGGAGGTGGAGGCTGCAGTGAGCCAAGATCACGCCATTGCACTCCAGCCTGGGCAAAAAGAATGAAACTCCGTCTTTTAAAAAAAAAAAAAAAAAAAACCGGCCTTTCCCCATTGCTGGCACCCTTTCACAGATGGCATCACAAGTCTTCAATTACTTGTTTTCACATATGCACAGTGGCCCCCTTCACATATTAGACATTGCAGTCTAATAAAATGTCTAATACAGTCCTAACTCCGTAATATTACTCTTCTACATTATGAAGAACAGGTAACAGAAATGTTATATGTGGAGAAGGAAAACTGCAGAATATGAATTTTCTTCAAATCCATAATCTGCCATTTCTTTCTAGATTTGGACACAGTGGCTGGAACCAACCCAACAAGAATTTAATGCCCTCACTTACAACTGCCATAATATGTTAACTTTAAAACAGCTCAAACGTGATAAAAGTTTTTTTTAAGATGGAGTCTCGCTCTGTCGCCAGGCTGGAGTCTCAGCTCACCGCAACCTCTGCCTCCCAGGTTCAAGCAATTCTCCCGTCTCAGCCTCCCAAGCAGCTGGGACTACAGGCGCCCACCACCACATGCAGTTAATTTTTTATTTTTAGTAGAGACGGGGTTTCACCATGTTGGCCAGGATGGTCTCAATCTCTTGACCTCGTGATCTGCCCATCTCGGCCTCCCAAAGTGCTGGGATCACAGGCGTGAGCCACCATGCCCGGCCTTTGATAAAAGTTTTTATCTCATTCTTGAAAAGGCACCTTGAAGCTCTGTCTTTGCGCTTTCTCATTCCCTGCACCCAGCTGACAGAAGAAAGTAAGCATGGAAGAGGTGGCTGGCTCATGGCTTCTTAAAGGCTTTGATGCTGAAGTGGTATCTATCACTTCCACTCGTATCTGCTGAGCTGCAAGGGAGTCTGCAAAACATAACCTGGAATTGTGCAAAGGGAAGAAATGAAGTGGGTGGATAGCTAGCCATCTCTGCCACACATCACTCCAAAAATGATCACGTTGCTTGTCATTCCGCCATTCATGAAGGCTTTTAGCCTTCAAAAGACTTACGAAAACCGTTTTCTCAGAAATGCAACTGGAAAAGCATTCCTAGTGCTATACTTTCACATTTATAAAACGAGAATTACAGACAGTACCAATCATTTATAAATCTAGCTAATTATCAAAAATATGAAATCTCTAGGTCTTACTCATGAAAGACTCTGATTAAGAAGTTTGGGAGAGAGACAAAAAATTTGTACTTTTAAAGAGTTCCCTGGATGATTCTGATGAGCCAGATTTGGGAACCACTGGACTAAAATCTCTCCTAACTCTTAAAAAAAAAAAAAAAAAAGAATATCCACTGAATGCATATTTACCAGACACAGTACTGAGGTGAAGAAAAGGAGAGGGTGGGAAGTGATAAGTTCCCACATGCACTGTACGTAAAAGCACACATGCACTATACGTAATCCGCTATCACACAGAGACTCCAAACACATTGACCTCCATCATAATTTGCCACATAAAATTATTCTGAATGCCACTTTCAGCAAACATAGCTCTGACCTACCACCTTGAAATCCCAGGGTGTTACAGTGAAATACAGTAAAACACCGCCCATATTGAAAATCAGATTTTATACCCTTAAGATTCTTACTAAAAATTATTTCATCCCCCTTTTGGAAACTGTAATTTCTACTTACTTTTCTTTCTAAGCTATTTTTAAAAGTACATTACTACCTTAGTAGTAACCATTGAATTATAATGGTTTTAAAATTATATTTTAAATTAACATGCACTCCTATAACTGCTATTCCTCATTTTATAATAATTGATCCAATAATCATATATCAAATTCTGATCCATAATTCACGACCAGCAGAAATCATAAGTGAATTACACACTTCCAAAGAAAAAGTCTGTTGTTTGTTCTAGGTTTAAAACACAAAGTTTCCATTATATTCAATACCTGTAAAGCATGCTGGGCTTTGGTCACATTTGATGATTAGACTGGCATTACTCCAACTATGTTAAACAATTCTATTAGGTTTCTTATTCCCTTGTTTTTCTTTAAAACAATTAAGTGTGTTTGTTTAATGGGGAAAAAAAGTGCAGCATTTATAAAAGGGAAAATTAAAGGGAAGTATGAACACCACATACACCGAAAAGCACTGAGAATTAAAATTTAGATTTGCTAAATTTAGCAAAATTTAACTGAAACTAGAGGAGCTAAAGTGCCTCAAATCTGTTTAAGAAACCTGTGTTCTATATTTGCCCATTAGGGATCTCCTACAAGTACTACATGTGTTTGAAATGCAGGCATCCTTGCCACAGAAGGAGTCTCATGGGCTGTCAACTTCTTAGAGAGGTGCCAATTCTACCAGAAAGTATGACATTACGTAACTACAAATGCTTGCCAGTTCTCACGGTTTAGAAAATTTCAGCACCCAGTATCAAAGAAAAACAGTAGCGCTGTTTGGCTCCACAGGACAGGTAATTTGACTTCCAGAGTCATCTTTTTATTTTTCCTATACTTGTTAATTTCAAGGAGTGACTATAACACGATGGCTTAAGATAAGGTTTACAGTAGAAGCAACATGATTTAAGAAAAAGTCCCATAATATAAGATAAATGACAAAAGAAAATAAAGTTATAAAAGGTTAGAAAAAATAGGCAAATGTTGATTCCCCAAATGTGTCCCCACTTTTTAGCAAGAAATTGCCTAAGCAAAGAAGTATGATTTCCAGAATCTTGTGGGAGGATACTACTACTTTCTAATGAACTGAAAGATGCACTCCTTAGAAGTCACTTAGACTCAATATTCAAGAACTAAAATCAAAATGTGATCAATTACTTTTATGCTTTAGAGACTAATCTCTTAGAACGATAAAGTCACACATGCTAGTTTAAAAAAAAAAACCTACTAAGATTTTTTTAAAAAAGGAAGTAAGTAAACCTTTACCAGTCTTCTTCCACACTCCCATTTCTGCCTTGATTTTTGTTTTCTTTCCTCTGGCTCTCTCAGACATACTATCTTTGCCTATGCTTGTCTTCTTCCTCTGCCCCTGCATGGCAGTGATTCAGAGTCAGACTCCCTTCTGTGCCTGATCTCTCTGTGCCCATGGGCAAGGTGCCTCTTCTGCAATGCAAGGATAACACTTTTAATAACGCCTACCCCACAGAGTCACTGAAAGATGCAATCTTCATTTATTTAATGGCATATAAACTCGGCATGTCACGTGCTCATATCAGTGTCTGGAACACAGTAGGTGCTCAGTAAGTATTAACAATGATCATCGAATCCAGTCTTTTTCGTATCTCTACTCCTGAAGGTCTTTACAGGAGGCCAGCTGACGAGTTAAGTTCTATCACATTCCTCCAAGAACCTATCTCTTCACCTCCATCACATCCTTTTCATATAAACAGAAAAGTCCCGACATAGATAAGTATGCAAAATAAAAAATCGTAAATGTTTGTTTTTGAAATATTTGGTAAATACAAAAAACTTTAAATATGTGTAAAGGTGTTACACAAAAATATTACAAAATCCTGAGCGTGGACAATAGTTTAAGAAAAACAAATCATCTCTGATAATTTGTCCCTCTGTGTTATTATCACCTTCCTTCTTATACAGTTATCCACTGACTTGAGTCTTGCATGTATCATTTACCCGCTTTTCTTTATTACTTTATCATATCCGTATTTCTAACAATCTACAATTTTGTTTTTGCATGTTTCTAAACTTTAAAAAAAAGGGAAAAAACTGTGCATTATTCTACAAGTAGCTTCTCTTCCCCTTGAGATTATGTTCCAGTTGTGTATTATCCTTGGTGATGAACGCAGCTAACATTCACTTAATCTCACTACTGTACAGGACTTCACTATGGGAGTATGATACAATGCAGGCATCTGTTCTCCTCTGATGGACACTGCTCCCAGTCTTTCCTTTTACAAAGAGGGTGACTGTGAGCATCCTTGCACGTGTCTCCAGGCACTCGTGTGCATGAGTTTCTCTAGAGTAACAGTTTTCACATTTTAGCATCACATTCCCTACAGGGCTTGACAGTCAGAAACCTGGCCCATCCTCAAAGATACTGATTCCGTAGGTCCACAGCAGAGGCCCCAAATCTGCATTTCAAACACGTTCCCAAATGATGTTGCGAAACAATTCAGAAATCACTGCTCCAAGATAAAGACTGAGTGGAATTAATGGGCCAAAGGATACATGTATCTCAACTTTACTAGATACTCTCAAAGGCAGCCTATCACTTCCACCAGCTGTATATAAGCATTCCAGTTGTTTCCTGTCCTCCCAACAACATTGTCAGACTTTTTACGTTGTTGCCAACCTAATGGGTAAGAAACGATACACCATTTTGGTCCTAATTTGCATTTGCCTAATTATGAACAAAGTTGAGCATTTTTGCATTCAAGTTTCCTCTTCTGTGAAATGCCTACGTAGGTCATCTGTCCCCTTTTCTGTTGTTCTTACTGATTTGTAGTCACCCTGCTGGATACTATCCTCTTATTACTAATATGTGCTGAGTACGTCTATTCTCCCTATGACCTGTCTGTTCACTTTCTTGATGGTTTTTCTTAATAAACAAAAGCTATCAATATTAATGTTGTCAAACATACTGATCTTTTCCTTTATGGTCTGCACCCTCTGTGATCTTTTTAAGACCCTCTTTCCTATACCAGAGTCATACAACTACTGTCCTGGATTACCTTCTAAAAGTTTCATAGTTTTGCCTTCTATATTTAAGCCTTTAATTGACATGCAGTTGATTTTTGTGAGTAATATAAATTAAAAACATACCCCACCCTCAGGAAGTTTCCTGTTTGGTAAGGACCACATGTAACTTTAGGGAGGATATAAAAAGTGATGGAATATTCATTAGGTGTTAACCATTACTTCACTGAGACTTATTCTGATCTCTCATTGAGACAAAAAATGGGAAAATTTCACATGAACATTTGGAAGATTATTTGTGAACTGTAGTCAGACTGTGATCCCCACTTACTACACTCCAGGAAGAAACCTTAAAACTGTCCCAAAACAGGCCGGGCACAGAGGCTCACACCTGTAATCTCAGCACTTTGGGAGGCCAAGGCGGGCGGATCACCTGAGGTCAGGGGTTCAAGACAGCCTGGCCAACACGGTGAAACCCCACCTCTACTAAAAAATGCAGAAATTAGCCAGGCATAGTAGCAGGCGCCTTAATCCCAGCTGCTTGGGAGGCTGAGGCAGGAGAAGCATTTGGGCCCGGGAGGCGGAGGTTGCAGTGAGCTGAGATCGAGCCATTGCACTCAAGCCTGGGGAACAAGAGCGAGACTTCTCTCAAACAAAACAAAACAAAACAAAAAGTCCCAAAAAAATTTAAGTCTTATTCTAAAAAACTAAGGAGTCAAGCATTGGGAAAGGACAAGAAAACGAACATCCTCAAATGGTACTGGCTGGGTAATTAATTACCTCTGTGGAGGGCAGTCTGCTTGCGCATGCGTGCACGCACGAGAGCGCGAGAGGGAAGGAGGAACTGTGTGTTTCAGGATGTTCACCGTGAACTGTAGAGAAAAACTGGAAGCGGCCGGGTGCGGTGGCTCAAGCCTGTAATCCCAGCACTTTGGGAGGCCGAGACGGGCGGATCACGAGGTCAGGAGATCGAGACCATCCTGGCTAACACGGTGAAACCCCGTCTCTACTAAAAATACAAAAACTAGCCGGGCGGCCACTGCACTCCCGTCCGGGCAACAGAGCGAGACTCCGCCTCAAAAAAAAAAAAAAAAAAAAAAAAAAAAAAAAACTGGAAGCAACCTAGTAGCCAACCATGGGGAATGGTTAAAAGTAAAGCTAATGTGGTAATCCATCTACTTGAATGCTGTTAGATTACACGGCTCCACATTCATGTGAAAAGATTTCACAAAATTCTGGTAACTCGCAAAAGCAGCTAACAAAACGCACGTAGAAGTATTTATTTATTTATTAAATATTTATGAGTGCCTTGCGTGTTGCAGGTCCTAAGCAAGTCACTGGAAAACAAAGAGAGACTTGTTCCCTGCCTCCAAGAAGCTTACAAGCCTGTGAAGGATACATCCAATGTGTTTCTTCCAATATGCTCCAGTTGGGGCAATAAAGACACGTGTGTTTTGAGCATAGAGACAATTTATATTATACGCATACATAATATATACAGCAATGTCATCCACATGATCTACAAAGAAAACATACCTACCCAGTTCTATGAACCACCAAATGGATAAGCCACAGGGTACTTAGAGCAACTACCCTGTGATGAACTGAAACACAGTCATGGACGAGCTAGTGATGTTTTGGTCAACAGTGAACCACACACACGATGGTGGTTCCGTATTATTACAATGGAGCTGAAACATTCCTATTGCCCAGTGACATCATTTAGCTGTTGTAATGTCTTAGTACAACACATTTCTCACGTGTTTGTGGTGATGCTGGTGAAAGCAAACCTACTACCCTGCCAGTTATACAAAAGTGTAATCTCCTAGGCCTTCGCATCCACTCACCACTCACTCACTGACCCACCCAGAGCAACTTCCAGTCCCACAAGCTCCATCATGATAAGTGCTCTAAAACAAGTATACCATTTCCTTATCTTTTATACTATATTTTTACTGCACCTTTTCTACGTTTGGATAGATTTAGACATACAAAATACTTAGCATTGAGTTACAGTTGCCTACAGTGTTCAGTACAGTAACATGCTATATGGGTTTGCAGCCCGGGCACGGTAGACCACACCATATAGCCCAGGTGTGTGGTAGGCGGCACCATCTAGGTTTGCGTACTCTGTGATGTTCACACAACAATGAAATCACCAAGTGAGGCATTTCTCCAGAACGTATCCCCCCTGCACAGGTAGGGAAAGTCATTCACTGGAAGACAAATGTGAGACAGAGCACAGAACCGCAGCAAAAGAACTGGACAACTTCATCGCCTGCCAACTCAATACTGATTGATTGACGGACATCAGCAAATGCATGTCCTTCCAACAGCCTAAACCTTTACCTCTCTCCTGCTATGTTTGGTTCTAACAAATAATAACAAACCTCCTCAAGATATGAAATACCTCACAGCGAAGGTCAAACTCAAAAGATTCTGATATTATGTTCATTTGTTTCAAACTTTTTGCACCAAAATCAAAAATATTGAGTCCTTAATTACGAAGAAAAAATGTTTAATCTCACAGTACAAAAACCTGACACATCATCACCTCAACCAAGAGATCAAAGTTCACATTCACCAGAAGACGTATCTACATCACACACCTACTGATAATGATGCACTGAGAAGGGCATGACCTCACCCCGCGCTATTCCCACCAAAAATGCCTAAACCTCAATTTAATCAAGAAAGACCATCAGACAAATCCAAACTGAGGGGCATTCTACAAAATAACTGGCCAGTATTCTTCAAAAGTATCAAAGTCATGAAAGACAAAGCAATCTAAAAGAACTGGCCAGGCACAGTGGCTTACACCTGCAATCCCAGCACTTTTGAGAGGCCAAGGCAGGCAATCACTTGAGGTCAGGAGTTCGAGACCCGCCTGGCCAACACGGAGAACCCGCATATCTACCAAAAACACAAAAATCATCTGGATGTGGTGGTGCACGCCTGTAATCCCAGCTACTCAGGAGGCTGAGGCAGAAGAATCGCTTGAACCAGGAGGCGGAAATTGCAGTGAGCTGAGATGAGCCACTGCACTCCAAGACTCTGTTTCCAAAAATAAAATAAAATAAAATAAAACAAATCTAAAAGAACCATCACTATCACAGACGGGAGAGACCAACGAGACATAACAAAATACAATGTGGAATACTGGGTTGGATCCTGGACCAGAAAAAAAGGACATGAATGGAACCATTGGTTAAATTCAAATAAATGTTTTAGATTAATTGTTATCAATTGCCTGGTTTCAATAATTGTATTACGGATACATGAGAACAACAGGGAATGCCGGCCAAAAGGTACATACACAGGAACTTTCTATTTTTGCAATTTTTTTCCTAAAATTATTTCAAAGTAGAAAGTTTTAAAAAGTCATTTCAGATGAAAGATAAAAAGAAAAAGGGAGGGATTATTCATTGACTCTAACATAAAAATATGCTATCTCTAACTTTTGTGCTAAAAATGTTTAATAACTACAAATAAGGATTAAGCTGGAATAAACAAATTACAATTGTTCAGGAAAAGCCTGTGATTGGGATACTCTAGAGAACAGAGGAACTCTCTAGGGCACTGAAGTCTCTCCAGATAAATGACCTATCTTATTTCCCCTTTACTCTTTTAATCCATTTCAACTCATTTATTTGTCATCTACTATGGGCATGTAAGTGTGCTAGGGCCTGATGAGATTTTTATATATAAGAAGGGATATTTAAGTACACAAAATGACAGAGAAAAGTACAGAGTAACAAAATCAGAACTAATTTTTCAGTCCTATACACTCCAGCAATCAATCTGGACACTCTTTCACAGAAAATGTTGCTAAGACTGGGCCTCAAAGTGCAAACTCAGCCCCGTCAATGGCTAGTGGTCCTGACAAACAGAATTAGCTCCAAATTTATGACTGAAAACACCACAATGACTCTGTGAGAAATACTCCATTTCTATTTTTTTCCCTATCTAATCACTATGAGCATTTATTTTTTCTAACATAAAATTAAAAACTAGATTCTCTGAGTACTAGGGAAAAGGTTAGTCTGGTGTAAACCTGGGAAGGTTTACTTAATCTCCTCTTACAAGCGGCCTGAGAGATCAAAGCCACACCAGCTGATGCTGAGGCTGGAGAAGTGTGGTCGCAGGTGGCAGCTGCAAAGTCGCCCGGGGAACTTGTCAGAAATGCAGATTCTTGAGCCCCAGCCCTGGCCTGCCAAATCAGTTTCTGGTTGATGCCCAAACCCTCTCTGAATTACACCTGATATATCTAAGATTATTTCTTCTATTTTAAATAAAATTGCATTTACTTTGCTTTAGCTAACGCCATCTAAACTCTAATTCTGCTGTTTATTTAATTCTATTTAATTATTTAATTCCTATTTAATTCTGTATCAAGTCTACTTTGACATAATTCCAAAAATTCCAAGAAAACTGACACTGACATGTCTCCTCAGGTGTGCTGACATAATACACCTCACCACAGTTCAGGACTGTGCTCTGTGTCATCACATAAAGAGTATGTGTGATGAGATCACAAGAAACAAAACAAGAATGAAAAACACGAATTTTTACATGTATAGATCTAGGCTGGGCACAGTGGCTCACACTTGTAATCCCAGCACTTTGGGAGGTTGAGGCAGGAGAAACTGCTTGAGTACAGGAGTTCGAGATCAGCCTGGGCAACACAGCAAGACCCCGTTATGTACTCAAAATACATTTAAAATACATTTTTAAAAATATATATAAACTAGGTATCTCCACTATTTCACAAGAAACTGGTTTGTTCCAGGTTTTCTTCATAACAGTTCTTAAAAGCACCTTTCCAGATAGAATTCAGCATTACATACACGATGAGCTTCAACCTGAAACTCATTACAAATCAATTACTGTATTTTTTTTCACATAGCAGATTTCCAAATTTCATTTTTAAGATCACCATTTAGCTATTAAATACAAAAACGATCTCCCAGAAGTTTTTCATCTGTTTCCTTAAACTGCTCTCCATTTATTTACTGGAAAAGCTACTCATGTCCACACCAGGCCCAGGCCCCAGCTCCGGCCCAGGCCAGCCGCCAGTGATCCCTGACAATCTGAAGGGTTAGGGCGCTTTGGTGTGAAACCATGGCCTCTTTTCTCACCAAATGTTAACAGAAACATATTATTCTGCAGGGAACTTCATCGGGCTTAGGAAGTCAGGAAAAGCTCTGAGGAAGAACCCAAGGACCGCAGTCTCCACCCACGGTCCAGGAACCAGAATCACCTTGCTCATCACACTAGTCCAACAGCAACATACACAGATGCGGGCTGGGTTTTTGCTGGTTTGGCTGGCTAATGACGTACCTTTCCAGTACACCAATGTGTGTCCCACAATTATATCTTATTGGATTCATAATAAAGCTTATTTTTTAAGTTTAAAAAAATGTGGTTTTCATAGAAATCCTATAAAAAGTTATATAATTCCCTACTCTCTTAACATGTATATAGAATATAATTTCATGTTTTCTTGATGATGCAGGGTAATCAACTGCTATGCTGGGCAGAAAACTTTTACTGTTATGTATGAGAAAACAAACTTCCTATGGTTTTTTAATTTTTTAATTTTTTATTTTTTTCAAACTCCCTAGTATGCTGTGTGCTTAACTCATGGCATGTGCAGTACGGTTCTGACCACTGTTGGCTAACAGTTATAACAGAGTGAGCGCTGCTTTTGTCAGCTCCTGGATGAAGACTTACCCACATTCTCCCAACAGCACTCACACAAACACTGCAAGACAACACGCATTTCACAGTGAAGCTACTGAGGCTCAGAGAGATGATCTCCCAGAGACTTACCTGAAGTCACACAGCTAGGAGCTGCAGACAGCGGATCCAAAGCCCAAGTTTCCCAGTCCTTATAAGATTAGGAAACGGTCAGACTGGAGACCTCACTAAGTAACTGGGGGTGAAGGAGGTGCTCTTCAAGACTGAAGTCATTGCTGGAAAGTCTCTTACCCTAGAAATGACCCTGGGAAGGCAGACCCCAAATATCAGAGAATGCACTCCATTTCTTTCTTGGTGTGGCGAACAGTGAGTAAAAAGGTTAACAAAACCCTTTCCCTGATACATGAAAATTAGACTGTTAGTTAAACCATCTGGCTCTGTTCCCTCTGGTAACCTAATAAGGGTAAGAATGTCAACTATGCCACTAAGCGAAATTGCTTATTGTAAGAATGGCCCAACTGGTAAACTCCATCTAGACTTTGAGGAAGTATTCACGAACTATAAATATCTGATGGGGACACCATGGTTTGGGTGCCCTGGGGATGCAAGGACTCTTATAAATGGTGAGTGTCCCACAAATGAATAAAATGTAGTATATACCTCAAAGGATTTGCGGGGATTAAATGATATATGTATAGAGGCATCTGGCACAGTGTTTACATAAAGAACTCAAAAACATTATTATTGTTACTTCCATTGAATTCTATGTTTATTTATTATCCTCTGCCAAGGATCCTACAAGCTATGCCTATGGAATGTTCAAAAACACTGGCTCCCTATGGGGCATGAGATTTCAAAGATAAGGCTGTGCCTACATCCATGATGTGGCTCTCATGTCCCTGCACTGGAGCAGCCACCTGGAAAGACAGTGTCTGGACAGCTGTGCAGACAGTTGCAAGGACCACCCCCGAGAGAAGATTTGTCACTTTCAGCTGGCAAGCTGTGGCTCTCGTTCTTCCCCTTCTCCAGACTGTGCGAGTGTGGCCTAGGGAGGTCTTAGAAGTGTGAGTTAAACCTAAGACCCCTGGTGGCCACAGTAGACGAGCAAAGGATCCAAATGCACATGAGGAAGCTTCTGGGATAGGGAGAAGGGAACTTGCCACAGGAATGCAAACCAAGAGCTAACAAGGAGAAAAACTAGGCAAGGACCCATCTAAAGAACTTAATGGAATTCCCCGAATCCCAGGAAGCAAAGAAGCTACAATGGTATCAAACTTTGTACTTTGTGAGGAGGTGGCCTCTCTTATCTCTTCATCCCCCCTTCCTTAGTGACCGAGTGAACTTCCATGGTTTTCATTTCCATCCACTATCCATGACGCCTAAATGTTTATCTCTAGCCAACAGCTCTGTAGGTACCAGACCCCTAAGTCCATCTGGATGTTACACGCACTCAACTTCCCCCACAAACGTACCCCTTTTTCCTTTGTTCTTTATGGCAGTAAATAGCTTTACAACCCATCAAATCACACAGGCCAGAAATCCTTAATGTCCACTAATAAGATAACATTTAAATAAGCTAATATATCCATAATAGAAAATAGTACATAGATGAGGTAACACTGGAAGCTCACCAAGACATCCTGTGAAGTCTGAAATCACTTAACAATGGTTACCTCTGGAAAAGTGCCTGAAATCAGGGAGCACTTCTTCTCTCCAGTGCTTGAATGTTAAAACAAAAACCAACAATGACCAAAAAAAAAAAAAAACAACACTTAAGAATAAAGAAAGACATGGAATGGATCTACTGTTTCACAGGCATCAATGGTGTCTCACCAACAGACTGAGGTTCCAGGAAACGTAAGCCTAAGCTACTTCCTCAGGACAGGCACCGATTACCTGGCCTGCCTTACATGGTTGGCCTTACGAGTTTGGGCTTCACTGTCAGAATTGCTTCATAGAGAAGATACTGTTGTCATTTGCTTTGCTCACATTAAAACAATGGGCACTTCGGCCTGGTGCGGTGGCTCACGCCTGTAATCCCAGTACTTTGGGAGGCCGAGGCGGGTGGATCATGAGGTCAGGAGATCAAGACCATCCTGGCTAACACGGTGAAACTCCGTCTCCACTAAAAATGCAAAAAAATTAGCTGGGCGTGGTGGTGGGTGCCTGTAGTCCCAGCTACTCGGGAGGCTGAGGCAGGAGAATAGCGTGAACCTGGGAGGCGGAGCTTGCAGTGAGCCGAGATCGCGCCACCCCACTCCAGCCTGGGCGACAGAGTGAGACTCCATCTCAAAAAAAAAGAATGGGCACTTCTAGAAGGAAACTCAAGACTCAAGAAACTGTTAATAGTGATTGTCTCTGGAGAGCAGCCCTGGAGTCTGAGGCATCACTATACTACCTGCAATTGCTGATGGTGTGCATGCATTGGATTTTCAATTGTAAACAACTAAATAAATAACTGAAGGGCAGGGGGGACTTCCTTTCCTCTGAGAAGTCTCCCTAAACCTTCTTCCAAATTAAAGCAAGATTCCTTATAAGCAACTCTCATAACATCTGTGTAGCACAGAGAGTGCTGCAGGACTCAAAACTTTCTTTAAATAAACGCTAAGACATGAACAAATGCATGAACCTATTACTGGCTCCCCAATGCCCTTACAATAAACTCTTCAAGTATGACCTCGGCCTTCAAGACCCGTCGCAGTTTGGCCCCCGCTTCCAAATGCTACACTGCCCGATGCTTTGCAGGGCTGCCTGGGAGCCTCACCTCTCTCCTGAATGCCCTGTCCCCACACACCAGGGCAGGCTCAGCGGTCAGTGCAGGAGTCCCCCTGCGGCTTCTTCCCTGTCCCCAACTCCCCTCACACTCAGCCTACCGCATCCTGGGCTGTACCACACAGCGCAGCATGCGTGTTTCCCAACAGGACCAGGGCAGTGTGTTCATCCTACCCTTTCCTAGATCTCTAATAACTCACAGACTACACTGGACATAAGAGGAGCTAAAAAAAAAAAAAAATGTTGAATGAATCATTGCTAAAATGTTGTAGAAGGTAATATAACTTAGTGACTAAAAACAGGGGTTCTGAAATCAGACCATCTTGGTCCAAATCCTGGCTCTACCATTTAATAGCTGCGTCCCCTTGCACAAGCTATTTATGCTAAATTTGAGTGTCCCATAAATCAGTAAAATGTAGTATACACCTCCAAAGATCTGGGGGGATTAAATGAGATTATGTACAGAGGCACCTTGCACAGTGTTTATATAAAGAGCTCGAAAACGTTATTATTGCTACCGCCATTGACTTCCATGTTTGTCTTTTATTGTCCCTAAGTACTTAACACTTTAAATGTCCAGTTTTCTCAGTTATACTCAAGAGAAACAAACCAGGATTATTATATCTGGAAACTACTGTATGAATAAAAGTGATAATCCTCAAAAGGAAAAATGACACTTAAAGAAGACAGCGTTGGAGACCATCATCTCTCTCCACCTTTTTCCACAAAAGGTTCTCCTTTCAGTGCTCAATTCTAGAAGTTCTAGATTGTACTTTATTTAGGGAGGCTGCAATTCCTTTACACTCCTACACTGTCATCAGCTTCTTGCAAGGCTATTTCTGGGTTTTATTCCAGGTAGCTGAATTGCAAGATAATAAAGTAAGCAGGGAGTTACTACAATTATGATCTACCCATATAATTACCATAAGGAGACGTTCTAGTCACAATACTGATCAGAATAAAAAGTCTTTCCACTACAAAAATAATACACATACACACACACACACACACAGATGTGGATCCCCTACTAGTGATGTGAGTTAAGATACATATGTAGATACATAAACACATATGTATGCATATATTGTATAGACGCATGTTTTGTACTTCCTTTCTGCTCCAAACGACTCATACTCACTCCATTAAATTCCACAATATTTACTGATTCCCCTTGATACAGTCTGGATACGCATCCCCTCCAAATCTCATGTCCCCAGTGTTGGACGTAGGGCCTGGTGGGCGGTGACTGAGTTACGGTGGGGGTGTCCCTCACGAATGGCTTGGTGCTCTCCTGAGATGGTGAGTTCGTTCTTGTGAGACCTGGCTGTTTAAAAGTGTGTGGTAGGCCGGGCGCGGTGGCTCAAGCCTGTAATCCCAGCACTTTGGGAGGCCGAGACGGGCGGATCACGAGGTCAGGAGATCGAGACCATCCTGGCTAACATGGTGAAACCCCGTCTCTACTAAAAAATACAAAAAACTAGCCGGGCGAGGTGGCGGGCGCCTGTAGTCCCAGCTGCTTGGGAGGCTGAGGCAGGAGAATGGCGTAAACCCAGGAGGCGGAGCTTGCAGTGAGCTGAGACCCGGCCACTGCACTCCAGCCTGGGCGGGGCAGAGCGAGACTCCGTCTCAAAAAAAAAAAAAAAAAAAAAAAAGTGTGTGGCACCACCCCACTCTCTCGCTCCTGCTCTTGCCATGGGATGTGCTGGCTCCTCCTTTGCCTTCTGCCATGATGGAGAGTTTCCTGAGGCTTCACCAGAAGCCCAGCAGATGCCAGTGCCACACTTTCTGTAGAGGCCACAGAACAGTGAGCCAATTAAACCTTTTTTCTTTGTATATTACCCAGCCTTGGTTATCTCTTTATTTTAGGCAACGTAAGAATGGCCTAACACTCCTTTCTATGTGTGAGACACCATGCCAAGAGACTTGGGATGCATACACATGAAAGCCAGTCTTGCTATAACCTATAACACACACAACTAACTGAAGGAACCATGGCTGCAGTGAGATGCTGGTGGTCTTCTGGGATTGCAGACTCATCCATACAACTGCCCACTCAACGTGTCCACAGAAATGAGCCCACACTGAAGTATCTCACTGGGGCACCTGCTCACCTTCCATCGCCACACAGGGAACACCAGGCTCCACCCAATCACCCAAAGCAGACACGTCAGTGTCCACCTTGACTTATCCATCTCACCTACTCCATCCCCGAACCCACTCCACTAACTGAGCATGTACAATCCACTCACTTCCCCTACCTCTGGGCCACTACCCTAATTCAGACTTCTGTGATGTCTAACCTAGTACCAATGCAACAGCCTCTGAAAGATCCCCGTCCCCTAGCCTTACGCCATGCCAACTGGTCTCCATAGCTGCAATCGAAGGGCTTAAAACAAGCAAAAGTGTGCACATGTCACTATGCTGCCTGTATTTCTTCAGGAGGGCCTCTCCAACCTTATTTTCCACACCTCCTCTCATACTCTGTGATCCAGCCAAACTTTTAATTCTTGAAATGTTCCACATTACCTTTTGACACTTGGAAGTCTTCTACCTGAAACTTGACTCCCTAGCCGCTCTCTCTCTCTTTGCCCAATGAGTTCCTGTTCATTCTCTGATCGTCATTCCCTCCTGGTATTCCTCCCTAACCTCTTTAGGCTTGCTAGGTTCAGTGGTTATGCTGGACACTTTTGCTTTCAGGGCTACCCACAGCCCAAGCTGCCTTCTATTTAGTAAGACTCCTTTAACGTGTGGGTCTTTGCGAGAGATAAAGACCATCTCTCTCCATCTCCCTGCTCCCTGGCAACTGCAGTGGCTTGGCAAAAAATGTCACAAAGATGCAGGAGCAATAAGAGATTTTTCAGTGGTAGAAGAGAGTCAAAAGTCCAGCAACAGACATGGCAGTTTCTCCAGTAGCAATGTCACCAGCAGCAAAATTCTAGGCAGGCTATTTATGTGATATTGCCTTGGCTGTGGCCCCATCCAGCCAGCCTCTTTTGGTTGCTGCCTGTTTTTTGAATCCAGTTCCCTGGCCTTCCCATCAATTCTGAAAGCCATCTATAGCCTTCCAATAAATTCCTTTTCTGCTTAAGTCAGCCAAGTCCATCGCCACGGCTGACAACCAAGAATCATGACTGGCATTGCGACACTCTGTGTGCATGACATTAGACTGCACTGCCAATGCACATTTGCTGGTCTATATTCCCCATCATCTTGTTCATTTTGCTGTAGTGCAATGGCTGGCACAAAGCAAGCATGCGATGTTTCCTGAACGAATTACTAAATTTCACTAGTAATCAGAGTCGGAAAGCAAGGAAAACGCTTATTGGAGGACCACAGTGCATTCCTAAAAACCAATCTCAACAACGGTCGAGAGTCACAGCTGCCAATCAGAAATATACAGCTTCATTTATTCGCCTATTCATGGATTTAGAAAGTAGGATTCTTCTATCTGGGATATAAACCACCTTCTTAAAGGAGATGAGAAAGAGAAGAAATCAAACTAGGAGAGTCTACTGTATTAAGGTTAGCGAGTTCTACTCTAATAAAACAAACCTAATTGGAACGAATATTGGGGAAAACGTCCCTTCAACCAGGTGAATACCCATTAGTCCTTGAGACCTAACTCAAATAATATATCCTGCAAGAAACGTTCACCACTCTCCACCATCAATCAGCCGTAACTTCCACTGTGCTCCCATCTCTCTATTTTAGTACGTAGAAAAGGGTATTATATTTATTTACGTCTCTTCAATCAGATCTCAAAATCCTCTGGGGAAGTATATTATTATTTCCAACACCTAGAAGGGTGTTTGGCATAAAGCAAGAACCAGTGTTTTTGAAATGGAGACACTTTGCTCTGCTTAAAAGGTACCAATGGAACTGTCCTATTGTTTGTAACTTTTCTGTAAATCTTAATTTATTCCGAAATAAAGTTAAAAAAAAAAACGCACCAGTAGCAACTGTGTTATGAGCAATTATCACACCTGCCTTACATGTCGTGCGAGAGCTTTACCTTGTGCCAGTAGCAGTAATTTTGTATATAGCAGTGAGTCTCAGTTTTGTAAAAAGGGAATAATTCCTACCACACAAGATTGCTGTACTAAATGAAGTACAGTGAGTATGCCAAATGACATATGAGCTCTTCTTAACAGGGTTCTGACGAGTATATGTTAGGGCCCTCGTCTACAGTGTTCTAAATGGACTAGCACCTCACCACAAAACAGATACATACTACGACTAGGATGTCACCAGGCATAGACTGCAAAGCTGTAACTCAAATCATTATTAAGACTGTAATAACCTATGAAAGTATTCTACATCCCACGGACGTGGGAGGTCCTATTCCAAAACTCCCCAACGAAATAAAGGGGCTACTGAAAACCCAACTCAACCGACAGAGGTCAGCGGCCACTGCACCCCGCCTCCACCAGCTTAAACTCCAGAAAGAGGCCACGCACCCAAGGCGTGCTAACTGGCTGGCTGGGAAGAGGTGAGCATCTACTGAGAAACCCACTGCTGCCCGCATTGGTGTCAGGCAGCCGGGGGTCTCCCCGCAGTGGCGCAAAGCGGACTGAAGTCGGGAGTGGCTAGGACCCTGCGCTGCCACGGCGGTGCTCTCGGCCAACGCACTTGTGTGCCCTCCGCCCGCCCACACCAGCGTCGCTTAACGGAAGAAGGCTCGAGTAGCAGCGGCGCAGCCAGGACACCTGGGGGTGACACACGAGTGGGCGGGCGGTCCAGGGAGCCCCTGCTGGAAACCAGACGCTAAACCTTGCAGCTGTGCAGCTAAGGGAGCATCTATTTTCCATTTGAGAGCAACCCGGGCAAGCGAGAACGGCCCGATTTCGGTGCAGGGGGGCATCCCGAGGGGGCGGGGGGCTGTTTCTGCGGCGGACCGGGCAGGGGAAACCGAGGCCACGCTGGATCCGCAGCCCCGAGGTGTCCACGAGAGCTCCGCTCGCGCGAGGGCGCGGCGCGAGGCTGCCCGCGGGACCGGCCTGCGGTGCGAGCGGGTGAGAGGGCAGGGCGGCGGCGGGGGCCGGGGGGAGGAGGGCGGCGAGGCAGCGTGTGCGAGCGAGTGAGGGTGTGTGTCCAGGCGTGAGTCTGGGCGGGTGTCGGGAAGGAAGGCGACAGGGAGGGGCGGAGGCGGGGGGAGGGGGGAGGAGAAAGAGCGAAGGGCCCAGAAGGGACTCTGAGCGCCCAGCCGCCCGGCTTCAAGGCCTCAAGCCACCGCCCCCAGGCCCCGCGCTGACGCTGGACGGTCCCCGCCTCCAAACCCCCCGCCCCGGCCAGAGAATAACTTACCTGTTTGGCGACGGAATCGCTCCTGCTCGCCCCTCTGACTGACTCCTCCGGCTCACCGTCTTCCCTTTGGGAGGAAGAGGCGGGACATCCTGTTTCTCCGTTGAAGGACTTCCGGTGACATCCAGGGCGACTCCGTCGTGGATGCAGCGCCGGATGCCACAGCCGAAAAACAGAATCTTGGAGCTGGTTTAGTAAGATCCAGGTCGAGTTCCTTGTTTTTCATCCGAGTGGCTGGCAGGCTTATGTGCTGTCTTGTTTTTAACCCATCAGCTCTTGCCGGAAGCCGCTCGGAGATAAAACAGGAAGTCCCACCCCTCCCTTAGAGAAGGAAAACGGAGAGCCGAAGGAGTCAATCTAAAGACGATAAGCACGTCGGGCTCGAAGGCAGGCGATGTCAGCCCGGGAGGAGCGTCTGGGATTTCTAGAGGGTCCCAGAACGGGTTCTTCCCGGGCCGATCCCGCCTGCTTCCTGCCCTGTCCCTCCACCCGGCTGCCGCCCTCAATAAGGGACCCCGAGGGCGGCGCCGGAAACACTGAGAAGGCCCAGAACGGCGCGGGACCGGAGAGGCCTACGCTGGCAAACGCAGCCCGCTGCCTCTCTGCCGGCTTCCCCGGGACCTGGAGTGGCTGCTGTCGCTTCTGGCGCTCCGATTTCGAGAAATGACTTTCAGCTATGCAAGGCGAGAATGCTACTTTAAATGATGAGAAAAATCTCTCGAATGGCTCCCAAAATAAGGTCCTTGTTTCAGAGGCCACAGGAAACCACCAGCCGAACTCTGATACCAAAAAGGAGGCCAAGAAGCGGAATGTGGCTTGGTGACCAGTTTGGTATTGCCAAACTTTCAGCTTTTATTAAAGCCGAAACACCTTGGCTGTTTAAAACGTTCGACAAGGACTTTTTATGAACGTTAACGGCCCAGCACACGGGCTTGTTAGGAACAAAAGGGCAGGACATCAGGATGTGGTGGTTCACAGCCCGCCTGCCCCCTTGTGCAGGTCCCTTCATGAACCTCGAGTTGGAGGCCTTTCTTCTGAAACTCAGCACCTAGTAGGGAAGACCTGTGTAGACGAATAAATACATCACAGCTTGTTAAGTGCTGTGACAAAGACGCGGTGAAATCCTGCTTGAGGTCATCTGCCTTGCTAAAGAGTTTTGACTTATATTGTAGGCGCAGGGTTAGGGATAGGGTAGGGTTAGACTCTGTAATGGGAAGTTATGTGATCGGATTTCCATTTAGAAAGATCACTGGCGGCCGGGCGCGGTGGCTCAAGCCTGTAATCCCAGGACTTTGGGAGGCCGAGACGGGCGGATCACGAGGTCAGGAGATCGAGACCATCCTGGCTAACACGGTGAAACCCTGTCTCTACTAAAAATACAAAAAACTAGCCGGGCGAGGTGGCGGGCGCCTGTAGTCCCAGCTACTCGGGAGGCTGAGGCGGGAGAATGGCGTAAACCCGGGAGGCGGATCTTGCAGTGAGCTGAGATCCGGCCACTGCACTCCAGCCTGGGCGACAGAGCGAGACTCCGTCTCAACAAAAAAAAAAAAAAAAAAATCATTGGCCAGGCCGGGTGGCTCACACCTATAATCCCAACACTTTGGGAGGCAGAGACGTTAGATTGCTTGAGGCTAGGATTTTGAGACCAGCCTGGCCAACATGGTGAAACCCCGTCTCTACTAAAAATTTAAAAATTAGCGGGGCGTGGTGGTGCGAGCCTGTAATTCCAGCTACTTGGAGGCTGAGGCGGGAGAATAGCTTGAACCCAGTGGCGCAGGCTGCAGTGAGCCGAGATTGCGCCACTGCACTCCAGCCTGGGGGACAGAGCGAGATTCCATCTCAAAAAAATCATTGTAAGTAATTGGATTTTTTTTTTTTTTTTTTTTTTGGTAATGTCCTGAAGATAGGCTTTCTAGACCAAATCATCACTCAAGGCCAATTCCAACACAGTTCAGTTTAAATCAGAATACATTCAAGTGATAATTAGTTACCTTTTTAAATAGTTTATAGAGAACTTTTCGTAGACATTATCTGGTTTAATTCTGATTGTAATCCACATGAATTCTCTTATCCACGGTAAGGAACAGTAATTTAGAAGACTCTAATAAACTGTTCCAAGATCACACAGCTAGTAAAAGTGGAACTCAACCTTAAACTCCAGAGTCAACCTTTTCCATCTATCATGTGGGCTCAGTTTAATAGTAATAGTTATTTTAAAATTCTAGAGAAAAATGTGGAAAACAATTTCCTCACAACAGGTGACCAGCTGTGGATGTTATTTTTATTCCATTAACCAACATTTATTGGGTGCCTGTTATATAAAAGATAAAACTGGATTCTGCCTTGAAAGAGTTCACTTGAAATTTAAAGTTTATTTGAAAATTTAGTACTTCCTACTCTTTTAATAGCTATTTCAACACTGTTGGTCTTGTATAACAAGGTGATAAATTTCTTGACAATGACAGTAGCACAATTCTGTATATGGATTGGGCATTCTGTGATCTTTGGGTGATTTATCTTGCTACCTTTCTTACCTTGGGGATTTAGTTAACATTTATATTCCTCCCTTGAGCAGTGAAGTAAAATCTAAGTTTATGTTTCAGTTCTATTTTGAGTTACTAAGACAAGACTCTAAGGAAGTCAGTTTGACCTCATTTCCAACTGAGAGATTCCATTGATCTCATTCAAGACTAATTTTCTGATTCTAAGGAAAAAGGGAAGTCTTTTTTTTTTCTTCCTCTCTTTCTTCTTGAATGAATAATGCTTGACATGGACAACACAGACTTGTAGTGAAGACAGAGCATCCTAGTGATGAAACCACCTTTGCAAAAATTACAACAGAAAATTATGACAGTGAAAGAGATCTGACCTAACCAACTCCATCTTGCTTCTAAACTCCAAGCTGTCCTTGTTCATTCCTGGGCATAGGCAGAACTGACTTTGGGAGGAACTTAGTTTATAGTATAAGTTTGAAACAAAGATTATAACAGCCCATTCTGAAAACAAACTCCCTTCTGGCCTGGGGACCAGACTGCCTTTGTAGGACTAACAAATTAGCCACAAGTTTAGAAATTATGGTTTGGGAGTCATGCAGCTAGAGGCCACAAGATTCTAAACCTCCCCAATTGCTCCAAAGGATAACATCACTATTGTAAAACCCAAGATTGGTGCTTGAGACGTTTTACAGACCCGCACTCATGGATCAGCTAGCACCACTCAGATGGATAAACTGGCTCATCTAGTCCTTTAGCCCCCACCCAAGAACTGACTCAGTGCAAGAGGACAGTTTCAATTCCCTATGATTTCATGTCACACCAGAGCAATCAATTCTCCCCACTCCCTGGTCTTCCACTCCCCAAATTATCCTTTAAAAATCCCAGTCTCTGAATTTTCAGGAGACTGCTTTAAGTAATAATAAAACTCTGGTCTCCTGTTTAGCCAGCTCTGTGTGAATTAAACTCCTTACTGCAGTTCCTCTGTCTTGATGAATCCACTGTGTCTGGGCAGTGGGCAAGATGAACCCGTTGGGTGGTTACAGTGACACAAGGAACCCCTGGGGGGGTCAAGACCTGCTCGAAGCCAGCCCCACTTGAGACCTGTTAACCAAAAAAAAAAAAAAATCCTTTTCTTAAGTCTAGTTTTCTTTTACTTACACCATGAAGCAGCCTAAATGATACAGAAGTTTTATTGCCAAATCTACCAGTTATGTCTTAAGAAAGTTGCAAAGGAAAAACTCAGAGCAAAGATTTTCAGTCTTCATAAATTCAAAATGTATGCTTTTATCATGTCTGAGAAAAGAAAGCAATCAATATATTCACATCTTTTTCTGGGTATATGTGATATTTTTTCCATTGGATAATGAATAGTAAACACTTTTACAATAGCAAGTTGACAAAATGAGAATGTATAAAATTAAAATATATCAACTATTAAATAAATGCCAGGCATTATGCTACAAACCGTATATGCATTATTTCAATTAATCTAACTACTCTAAATAGACACGTCATTTGCATTTTACAGATGAGAAAAATGGTGTTCAAAGAAGTGACGTCATGTTCTCTGATTCTCTCTATGTTGGGTACCTGGTGACGATTTCCTTCTGTCTAATACCTTAAACATATGTTCACCTGCATGCTGCTTCTGTTCTGGACCTGTGTGCTGGATATAGTCCCAACAGAGTGGCTTGCTGGGAGGAGGGAGATACTTTTCAGATAAAGCACTAGCACTTCATCCTAACAACTTCTTCATAATGAGGCAAAATTTTTTTTTTTTTTTTTTTTTTTTTTTGAGACGGAGTCTCGCTCTGTCGCCCAGGCTGGAGTGCAGTGGCCGGATCTCAGCTCACTGCAAGCTCCGCCTCCCGGGTTTACGCCATTCTCTCGCCTCAGCCTCCCGAGTAGCTGGGACTACAGGCGCCCGCCATCTCGCCCGGCTAATTTTTTTGTATTTTTTTAGTAGAGACGGGGTTTCACCGTGTTAGCCAGGATGGTCTCGATCTCCTGACCTCGTGATCCGCCCGTCTCGGCCTCCCAAAGTGCTGGGATTACAGGCTTGAGCCACCGCGCCCGGCCTGAGGCAACATTTTTAAATACACACAAAATGCCTAGGATTCAACTGTTGAGAAAAACTGATGTAAGTCTGTTTGTCTCAAAGAAAGCTGTCAGGAACTACAGTTTTATTAATCTAAATGAACACTTGGTTTGATGATGACTATGTAAATGTATTTTTAGCTAATTAATTTATTTCTGCCCATCAACCAATGAGTGGATAAAGAAAATGTGATATATATACACTATGGAATACTACTCAGCCATAGAAAGGAATGAAGTAATGGCATTGGCAGCAACCTGGATGGAGTTGGAGACCATTATTCTAAGTGAAGTAACTCAAGAATGGATAAACCAAATATTGTATGTTCTCACTCATAAGTGGGAGCTAAGCTGTGAGGATGCAAGGGCATAAGAATGATATAGTGGACTCTGGGGACTCGAGGGGTGAGGGATAAAAGACTACACATTGGGTACACTGTGCACTGCTTGGGTGATGAGTGCACCAAAATCTCAGAACTCACCACTGAAGAACTTCCCCATGTAACCAGAAACCACCTGTTCCACAAAAACTATCGAAATAACACTTTTTAAACTTTACTATTTCTGGGCCGGGCGCGGTGGCTCAAGCCTGTAATCCCAGCACTTTGGGAGGCCGAGACGGGCGGATCACGAGGTCAGGAGATCGAGACCATCCTGGCTAACACGGTGAAACCCCGTCTCTACTAAAAAAAGTGCAAAAAACTAGCCGGGCGAGGTGGCGGGCGCCTGTAGTCCCAGCTACTCGGGAGGCTGAGGCAGGAGAATGGCGTAAACCTGGGAGGCGGAGCTTGCAGTGAGCCGAGATCCGGCCACTGCACTCCAGCCTGGGCGACAGAGCAAGACTCCGTCTCAAACAAAAAAAAAAAAAAAAAAAAAAAAAAATTTACTATTTCTGGATAAAATTTACATAGATTTCTCAGAAAAAAATATTTAGAATTGAGGTATCAGAACTGAGTTAAATTATTACCACTTAAAAACACAGAAAGTGGTATAGCCACTTTATGAATTTATCACTTAGCAATGGCTAGGTTATGCTTAGTGGTTTATAACCAAATCTTAGTAGTTTATAATAACAAGTGTGTGTTGTTAATTCCCACTACAAATTTATCATGACATTGCTGGATGCTACACTCCATGTCTCTTTGTGGGACCCAGGCTCATGGGACTTCCATTATCTGCATTAGAGAGAAAGAGAAGTCAACAAAACATGCACTGGTTCTTGAAGCTTTGGCCCAGAAGTAAAATATATCTTATCTGTTCACATTGCATTGGGCCAGGGCAATTATCATGGCCGCAAGTGACTTCAGAAGGATGTGGAAGTGCAATCTTGGCATTGTCAGAAGAAATGAAAACATTTGGTGAAGAGCATTAATGACTGTCTTTACAGGAAAAACAGAATCAAATAGACATGATCTCTTGTTTCAGTTTCATCATTTCCTACTATGTTACCTAAACTTTATGAGTCTCAGTTTCTTATTACTAAAATAGAATAATGATAAAGATGATATTCACTTCAAGGACTTTGTGTTAACTAGGGTAAAAAAAAATTGAAAACTGTAGCAAGTTATGCAAATTAGAAATGTATAATATTACTGCTTTGAAAGTGATGGTGAAATGTAGAATAATTGAGAGGATAACACAAAGCACTTATACCAGGAGGCTTTTAGCTGCAGATAATAGAAATGAACTTCCACTACTTTAATCAATAAAAAAGTGTGTTGGCTCACAAATTTGTCATCCAGACATAAAGGAAGCTTCAGAATTTATTGACTCAGGAGTTGAATGTTAGTATCGAGGACCTAGATTTTTCTCATCTGCACTTCAATTCTCAATGCCCGATTCAACATCAGGCTGTAGTAAGAGGGCTAGAGTGATTCCAGGGATAACATCTAGAGAGAAAAAAGAGAACTCCTTTTCTTACGATTTTTCTCTTAAGAGAAAAGGAACTTCCCGGCCGGGCGCGGTGGCTCAAGCCTATAATCCCAGCACTTAGGGAGGCCGAGACGGGCGGATCACGAGGTCAGGAGATCGAGACCATCCTGGCTAACATGGTGAAACCCCGTCTCTACTAAAAAAAAATACAAAAAACTAGCTGGGCGAGGTGGCGGGCGCCTGTTGTCCCAGCTACTTGGGAGGCTGAGGCAGGAGAATGGCGTAAACTCAGGAGGCGGAGCTTGCAGTGAGCTGAGATCCGGCCACTGCACTCCAGCCCGGGCGACAGAGCGAGACTGCGTCTCAAAAAAAAAAAAAAAAAAGGAACTTCCCAAAAGCTCCCAGCAAGCATACCTTCACATCCCATGGCCAGAAGTGGCTCACATATGTACCCTGAGCTAAGCACCGCAAACAGGAATGGGATTGCCCGTAGGCCTCGGAGACCACCTGGATCTTGGGAAGGTGTCAGCTCTACCTGTGGCACTTGGCTGAGTGGGAAAGGGATGGAAACATGAATAAAGTAAGAATTGGGAAGGAAAAGGAGAAATGGATCCAGGGTAGGAAGCCAATAGTTGTAGTTATCTCAAACAAATATGATTGATTTCATCTTTATAAATGTGATGACCTAATTTAATACATTCAATCAATGAAGTAAAAGAAAGTGCAAGGACAATATGACATCTGTCTCTCTCTGTTGAGATTTGAGAGATAATACCAAGAACATGCGGTGACCTGGGTCCTCACTGCTACTGTCTTTCTGTACCTGGACGCTTCCTAGCAAAAGACTTCAACTTCAGAACAAAGAGGATCCCAACTTGTAACTGCATTATACACACCCCAGCCACGCACATAAGTTGCTTTCTAATTATTCCTCTTTAAGAAATTGTTTGTAGAATATTTATCTATGTATAAATGGAAAAATAGAAAATTAAAATAACAAAAATAAGTAACACCATATATTGAGTCTACTGCATGCTAGGTGCTGTGCTAAGTGTTCTACATATAGTGCCATTGTGCTGCCAACAACTCTGCAATAAAGATGTTCCCATTCCTACTTTACAGCTAAGGAAACCAAGGCTCAGAGAAATAACATATTTTGCCCAAGATTATCCAACTGGTAAAATCTGGAGTCCGAATTTGAACCAGAGTCCACTCAACACACTTTCACCTCTACACCAGTGCTTTTTGAGTTTGCTGCACATTAGAATCACTTCAGGAACCAAAAAAAAAATTCCCAGGTGATACCCCACAGCAAGAAAATTAGAAAGTCAGGCAGGGGAAGAGGAACCCAGGCATCAGTGCTTTTTAAAGTCCCCAGGTAATTCTAATGTGGAGGAAAGTTTGGGAACCATTGTGCTATATTATGTTGCCTCTTCAGCCAGGAATTTAAACCAGAATCTTTTCTTCCAAGGCCAAGAGCAGTGAATGATAACGTATGGGCTTATGGTATATACTCTCATTCCCAAGTGATCCTCTTCCTCAGGAGTTCTGCTTTAGGGTAACTAATTTCAAGTTTCCCTTTCACTGCATTTCTCACCCATCCAGAGCTAAAAATATTACAGGAGACTTTTGTCAACAGGAAGAATGGACACCTGAACCATCTCAGAAGAACTTTTGAATTCATGATCAATGGCGTGTTTTCCCTAATTAGGATCAATGATCAATGGTGTGTTTTCCCTAATTAGGATAAAAAAGCAAGAAAAAATATTAAGTTTAATTTTCTTCTTACAAAGTAATCACTCAGACTCACCTGGAATTTAGAGAGCATTTAATTTCTGGCCTCATTTTCTTTTGCTTTGTAATTTTTATTTTAATATAGTTTTGGACTTACCATAAAACTTATTAAAAGGACAAAGAACTTCCATGTACCCCTCACCCAGATTCTATAATTATTCACATTTTACCATATTTTATGGTTTATGCATATTTTTTGTGAACCACCACAATGCAATTATCAAAATCAGGTTATAATACTTCTCTCTAATAATCAGACCTTACTCATATTTTTGCACGCATCTTTTTGTCTTGTTCCCCTGTATTTTTTACAAATAACCTCCAAAAAGGTTTATAGCTGAAAGTTATAGATAAAGCATACAGTGAATAGTAAAATGAGAAGCCTTAATTCAACTGTTATTAATTATATTAAGTGTTAGTGACCAAGCATTCTATTTAAAAGGAAGAGATTACCAGAATGGATTAAGAGGCAAATCTTAGCTATCTGCCATCTATAAGATGTTTGTTAAATTAAAAGATATATTTAAATGTCTTCTGGCCTCTCTTTGCTTCTAATAAGCAATTAGAGGCCATTCAGATCTTTGCTTGCCATTATGTTTCCTTATATGTCATTTGTCATTTTTGCTGTCTGCTTTAAAGAATTTCTTTATTTTTGGTTTTCCGTAATTTGTGATATGACTAGACACGATTTTCATCTGATTTTTCCTGCTCAGCACTTTCTGACCTTTAGAAATCTGTAAGTATATGTCTTTCACAAAATGTGGAAGTTTGGGACCATTATTTCTCCAAATAATTTTATTTTACTCTGTTTCTCTTGGTTTCCAATTAAATATGTCACACCTTTTGATATTATACACAGCTCACCAAACCTCTGTCCTCTTTTTCCATTATTTTTTCTCTGACCTTCAGGTTGATAAGTTCTGTTGATCTATTTCCCATGTTCCCTGATTCTTTCTTCTGTCACATCCACCCTTCTGTTAAAATCATCTCGTGATTTATTTCAGATATTATATTTTTAAGTTCTCAAATTTTTTTTTCCTTATAATTTCTGTTTCTGATGAGATTTCCTATTTGCTTATTTATTACAGGTGCATTTTCCTTTATGTCTTTAAGCACAGTTATAATAGCTACTTTGAAATTTTGTCTGCTGATTCGAATATCTGGAGTATCTTGAGGTTAATTCTCATTAATTTTCCCATTTGTTTTTATTATGACTCATGTTTTCTTATTTCTTAAATGTCTAGTAATCTTGTGGTTGTATCCTAGACATTTGAGAAATACACTGCAGAGATTCCTGATTCTATTATGTTCCTCTGACAAGCATTAGAGGGTTTTTTGTTTCTTTGTTTTGTTTTAACAGGTAGTTCCTTTGGCTGTATTCATACTCCAAATATTTTCTCTCCTTTCATGGGGAGCAACTAAAATCTCATATAGTTCTTTAGCCTTTGCTGAAAGGATTGAATCTGCCTCACACATGCATAGTTCAGAGATCAACCAGTGATTTAGGCAGAGTATGCTGAATTTGTTGCTTTTTCTCTGTTGATCTCTTCTTTTCAGAGCCCTCTCCCCTTACTTTTACCTGCTAAAGTATCCCTGAACTCTGCCTTATGGGACTGAAAGTGGGATTTTAAATAAACTATAGATGGCTTCCTTTATTTGGTTATTATTATTTAAAATTTGAAGGAAGCGTTGGTCGTTTTTGGTGACTAGTCATTTTTGATGACTAAGTGTCATTTAAACTTTCATTTCCTTTAAATTAACACTTTTTGTCATTCCATTCAAATGCCTACTTACAATGGCAATAAGAATATGCTATGAACACTTAACCTCCCACACTAGAATTTTAAATCTGAGTTCTTTTCGAATGCTGTTTTGGTGAATTTCAGTGTGGGAGGTGAGATGATTTAAAGCTTTAGATTTTCTGTTATAGTCAAAGGCATAATTTATCTGACATCTTTTTTCATCCTGCATAAGGAATAACATTAGAATAATGTTTTTAAATAACGTGTCCACATAATGACATTTTTTTCTTTTCAATTCTATCCAAACTAAAATAGCTCCAAAGTATTTACTTATCATAACTGTTAAGAAATTATACTTGCCAGGCGTGGTGGCTCATGCTTGTAATTCCAGCACTTCGGGAGGTCGAGATGGGTGACCTCCACTTGAGGTCAGGAGTTTGAGACCAGCCTGGCCAGCATGGTAGAACCCCATATCTACTAAAAATACAAAAAAGTAGCTGGGTGTGGTGGTGGGCGCCTGTAATCCCAGCTACTCGGGAGGCTGAGCCAGGAGAGTCACTTGAACCTGGGAGGTAGAGGTTGAAGTGAACCAAGATCACACCGTTGCTCTCCAGCCTGGGCAACAAGAGTGAAACTCAAGAAAGAGAGAAAGAGAGAGAGAGAGAGGAAGGAAGGAAGGAAGGAAGGAAGGAAGGAAGGAAGGAAGGAAGGAAGGAAGGAAAAGGAAAGGAAAGGAAGAGGAGGAGGAAGGGGAAGAAGAAGAAAAGAAGAGAAGATAAATTATACTTATTACACCTGCCATCATTTCTCTTCTACATCACGCTGGGAATTAAAAAGAATGCATCATTTTATTGCTTCAGAAAATCTGCATTCTTGTCTTTGTGTTTTATCAATTTATTAGGGCTTTGGACAGCTGAGCAAAGTATAGAACATATCCAACCCAACCTCTGCCTTACAAGAACTTAATTCTTAAAGAAGAAAGTTTTCTCAACATGGTAAAGAGGAAGATGAGCTTTCTTACTTGTTAAGTGCTCTGCAATATAGAATGTAGATGTTACATAGTTGGTCAGTGGAAGAGCAGAAGGAATATGTGCTACTGTTAGGACTTGGTTTAAGTTTTTCTGCGTTATGAAAGGCAGTAGTATTACAGATCGTTAACATAGTTATGCTAGATCTAACCATTGTACATTAAGATAGAAACAAGTATTTTATTTTGTCTTGTATAATCAAGACCTCAAATCATGATTTTTTTAGCCATTACATGTACAATTAATATTCAAACTTGATGTGAAAAATAACATTAAAAATAACAGATAACACAATTAATTTAAAAGTAGACATTTAAAATAGTATAGCACACTTTTTTTTTTCTTTTTTTAAGAGACAGGATCTCCCTATGTTGCCCAGGCTGGTCTCAAAACTCCTGGGATCCTCCTGCCTCTGCTTCCCAAAGTGCTAGGATTACAGGCATGATCCACCACGCCCAGCCATTAAAATAGTATAGTATACTATCTACTAAACTAGATTGTGTTTAAAAGTCATTTGGCCCTCTCATGAAACAGTGAGTTTGGGGATTTGTTTTTAAGTGAAGACAGATATCTGTAGAAGTGAGAAGCCAGATAAAATAGCATTTGTTTTCTTTGGTGAGCTTTCTCCTTACTCTGCTTCTTCTAAGAACTTTGTTGAGCATGCCTTAAGGGTCAGGTGCTGGGCTTCGTAATCTCCTCAGCTTAACTTCTTGTCACCTGCAGGAATGGCAGAGCAGTGTCATCTAACTCTGTCTTCTGATTGCTCAAGAGGAATCGTGTGTGTGTGTGTTTGTGTGTGAAATATTCCAGTTTGGGAATGTTGGCTTCCCATTCAAAAGTGCTTAGGACATCGTGAAACCCACATCAGCGGGGGTGAGGGAGCCAGTGGAGGGCTCCTGGGCTTCTGGTTTATGGCCTCTGAATGAAGGTGTGGCCCCTGGTAAGATACAAGCACTGCTGGGAAGCCTAACACATTGAACAGTTATTAGCTATTGACACCTCTGCATGGCTTGTTTTCTGTGCTTCTCCCCAGCACTAGCTGCTCCAAGAAGGTTTCAAACTAGGAACAATGTGAAGTGGAGAGCATAAAGACAAGAGAAGTCCAGGAAGGGTATAGCACACCTGGTAGGGAAGACCCCAAAAATCGCAGCTGCAGAGTCAAGAGGAAGATGTTAGCAATCATACTGATCACCTAATGTGTGCAGCACACCCCACTGGATGCCTGAAATGCAGAGATTAGTAGGACATGGTCTCTGATATTATAGAGCTTGAAGTTTAATAGGAGGGAGAGAGATGCACAGAAATCATGACTGTGCATTGCAGCATGAGAATGGATGATATAAATGTTGAAATCATTCATTTCAGCATTTAAAATGTTTCCTGATGATATGCAGTATGCCTGGAACTTTCAAGACACCACGATAGATGAAACAGACATAATCTCTGCCTGTAAAGATGTTACAGTCTAGCAGGAGAGCTGGCAGTTTTTAAATTATAGAAATACAATCATGCATCACTTAATAGGGATACTGAGAAATGTGTCCCTGGACATCTTCAACCACCCTAGAGTGTACCCACACAAGCCTAGATGGCGTAGCCTACTACACACCTAGGCGGTATGATGTGGCCTATTGTTCCTAGGCTGTAAACCTGTGCGGTGTGTTACTGTACTGAATGTTATAGGCAGTTACAACACAGTAGTATGTATGTAAACACAGAAAAAGATACAGTAACAATATGGTATTTTAATCTTATGGGACCACTGTCATATGTGTTTGTTGGCCAAATTGTCAGTATATGGTACATGACTATGTATTTAATGACAATGATAATAAATGCTACAAAGAACTATGGAGACTATGGTAGCATAATAGGGACACCTCACTTACTCATGAGGAATAAGAAAAAGCTCCCCTGAAAAATTACAACTAAACCAAGATTTGAAGAATAATGTGGAGGGAGGGGTATTAGCGAGACCAAGGGGGTTGTAAGGGTGTTGCCAGAGGAGGGAGAGACTCTGAGAAGGCTCTGAGGCAGGGAAGCTCTTAGATGTTTGCGAAACTGGAAGAATTTGAAGGATGGGGTTGTCAGGGCATATCTAGTGACAGCAGAGCGAGCCAGAAGAGTAAGCAGAGAGCAAGTTGTGCAGGACTTGTAGACCTTCTTGGGATGTCTAACTTCATCTTCAGACCATATGGCCAGTTGAGAGCTTTAAGCAGGGTGAGAGGGACGAGCCGACTGCAGCGTGGCACATGCAGTGAGAGGGGCTGTCGTGTAGGCAGAGGCTGGTTAGGGGCTTCTGCAATAACCCAGCAAAAGTTAAGAGTGTTGGCTTATGAGCTATGCGAGGTGACAGTAGAACTAGAAGGAAGTGGTGGCTTTTGAGAAACGGGCTGGACTGGCCTTGATACTGAATTGGATTGGAAAGAGAGGGAAGTGTGGAAGACGGTACAGGGCTCTGCTATCAACTAGCCAATGGCCCAGTTACTAAGGTAGGGAGCACCAGAGGGGAAACAGGCTCGGGGAATGGATGGAAGTTTTTGTACTAGGTGAGTAGTTTCAGATGGGAAATGGGCAGGAAGATGTGTGGGCCTGGTTCTCAGAAGAGGGGGCTGGGCTGGGAGTCATGGGCATCTGGCGAGTACAAAGGCCAAGGAGTCCCCAGCATGAGTGAACAGTGAGAAGTGGCCGGGAGCAAGCCCTCAAGAGGGCCCTCGCTCACTCCCTTCTCCCAGCAGCAAGTGCAAAGGACAGTGTCACTGACCAGGGCTCTCGTGCTGTCTGGCGCACAATCACCAAAGTTTCCAGGCCAGTACGTCTTATTTTTATTAATACAACAGAAAGCCAGAAACATTCCCAGCTTCATTGTTTTCCAGAAGAGCACCTACCAAACCCAAATGATATTCCTAACCCCTAAACCTCATCACAATAGTTACGCTTTAATACACTACATCTACTAACAAAGCCGGATACGTTGCCCTCCTCCAATACAGTAAAGCCCCCCCCCGAAGGGCATGTCACAATGTATCCCCAACTATACTGGGTGATCGTTTTTGTCCATGTGCATATATTTCGTCATTAAAATGTTAAAAAACAAATATTTCGATTTCTTTCTGCCTTAACTTTTTTGCCTCCGTATAACTGGTTAATATGCCTGAATAACTAACAACTGAGTAGCTTTCTCTTATCCCTTTGAGTATAAGGAACTTGGAATATACTCATTTCTGACTCCCACATCAGGGTAGGTTAACCGCAGGGCTCAGAATTGAGTGGAAAACCAGGAGGGAATTGCTGGGGAGACCCATGCTGCCCTGGGTGACAGAAAAACATGGACTCTGAACTCTGGCAATCCAGGGTTGGAATATCCTAGATTTTACAACCTCCACAACTATTCATTCTCCTCCCTTTCTCTCCTGGCAGCAACGTAATAATTAACTGAGACACTGCTGGTCTCAGAAAGATTCAGCAGGAATGAAGATCAGCGAATACATCGTGTTGTTCGGCGACTTCTTAAATCTTATGGTACATTAGTCAGAAATGCTTACAGTGTATTTTATAATAAACTTTTGTTAATGGACTAACATGACGACTCTAAATCTCTTGCACTGTTAGTCCTTAGCTGCAATGCCAAATACATCAGGTAGATTCAACAGAATCGAGAAACACCACGAAACCCTGCATAATTAGATGAGCACAAACTACACTTAATAGCACAAAATACCAAACACCTGCCGCTGTTCTGTAACGAGGACTTGATCTTCTCTAGAACTGGAGATGTGGTGGCTTGAAGCCTCCTGCTTCCAAAGCAAACACTAACTGGAATCCTTCACAAATACCCACAACTAGGTTGAGCCCTCAGTTGGGTCCACTTCTGTGACTAGAATCAAGGTGAACGAAATCACTGACTGCCTGCTCCAGTCCTTTTAAAGGTGGTACAGCACGTTTTTAAACTGACATCTCAAGAACCAACAGAGTGATGTAAAAAAGTTGTACACAAATGTGTTTTGCTTTGTTTTTATTTGGAGTCATAATAGAAAAAATGTTAATAAGCCCCAAAATTATTCTCCATGAATGTGATTTAAATCGTAAACTCATATTGATTTGTTTATATACACTCAACTGTAGAAAAATGAGTTTTTTTTTGTTGTTGTTTATACCATCAAATCCAATCAAGCCAAACAAGATGGTTAACTAAAATGATTAATGGATGCAGCATTAGCTGATGGCTTTAAATTTAGCATGTGTTACTGATGTCAGGGTTGATTAGTTCTCTATCTAAAACTGATGCTATTAAAAGCTTTGAGCAATTTAGATGTTGTCATTGAGTAAAATTTCAATGCGGTGAGAGAAATTCTATCAGGATTAATTCTGCTATGGTGCAGCATGTGCACAGATGTTGGAGAGAGAGAGAGTGGGCCTTTTCTGATGGGACAGGAAGAAGGAACGGGAGGCAGAGAAGCTGACAAGGTGGCATCAATCTCAGGAAAGGTAAAGAAGCTTGGAATAAAAAAAAATACTCATCTTTGCACAAGGACTCCCAAATGGCATATGGGTATGAATATTGATCATTTCAGCTTCAGAACTTTTCAAGAAGTGGGAAAAAAATAAATGAAGGGGAGGCAAGAGGTTAATATAGTACCATGCTTTAGTAACTCCTCTGAAAATGAATCCACGGGGAAATCATTGTAGTCAGTGGTGGAGACCAACATTTTTATTAATAAGATAAAAGGAAAGAGTGGTAAAGCAAAGGCGATCATTGGATGGAATGATTATGTGTCATGAGCACTTGAGGACCTAGAAAGCAAACCGGAGTGATTATGCCAATCGAATTGCAAGGTCGGAGACATGCTAAAAGGTTAGAAGGAATCCAATCCTGGGGCTACTGCATGGGACTTGGGGAAATCAAGTTGCTGCAAGTAGCTGTGACTTGAGGAAGGTGTGCAGTGGGGGGCCTTAAACCATTTCCAACATCTGTGCCTTTGAAATATTTCATTATTGATCCAGATATCCCAAGACATTTTAAATGGAAGGGAAAATGTACTATACTAGACCCAAATTCTCTGGATATTTAGATTCCATCCCTGACTAGGGATGTGGGGGAGGTGAATCTGTCAGTGGATCAGATCAGACTAGAAGGTTCTTGTGATTAATGCAGCTGGGCCATCTCTAAGAAAAAGGCAGCAAATAATTTGGTTCCCTCTATGTAGTTCCACCTAAGAAGAGGAAAAACAAAGAGAAATTTTGTTACAATTTCCATTCAAATGAAGAAGGAAAAATATTCTGTCATTTAGACAGGAAGATTTGATGTTATAAATTCCATCTAAATTATTTAACATACTTCTGAGATCCCAATATGAAAGGCACTTAGTAAGTTCTATGTGAAAAATGCATTATTATTATTAAGAAGATGAGAATCAGTCCTAGACTCAAATCTAAAAGTCAATTTTCCTTGATTTCTTATCACCGACATGACATGGATATCAGGGTCAAACAATTTCTTGTTTGTCACTAGTCTGGGAGGCTTAGGAGAGCTTGTAGTATCTGCCAGTAGCGCATACAGCAAACATTCCTAAATAGCCTTTTTTGTTATGCACTTAACATTTGTGTTTCCTCAGAGTTCTGTGTTGAAGCCCTAACCCCTCAGTGTGTCTGTATTTGGAGACAGGGCCTGGAGGAGATGATAAAGGTTAAATGAGGTCAAAATGGGGGTCCTAATCCAGTGGGGCTGGTGCCCCTATAAAAAGAGAATGAGACACCAGAGCCACCTAACCCCACCATGTGAGCACAGGGACAGCCAGGAAGACAGCCGGCACCCACCAGGAACCAAATGGGCTGGCACCCGATCTAGGGCATCCAGGCTTCAGAAATGTGAGGAATCAACGTCTGTTGTTTAAGCCCCCAGTCTGTACGATTTTCCATTCTCACATAAATTGAACAGGAGGTCACCCATGTGTAGACCCGGGTGTGTGCAGTAAAGGAAGAAGAGAGAGGCACATTGCACAGGCATCAACTGACCTGTTGATTTTCTCATTCTGTGAGTGTTCTCCATCATCAACAGCTCCCAGCGGAATTAGCACCACACTCTTGTGGACAATCTCCTGAAACATTTTGGCAATTGGAATGGTGGATCCATCCCGGATCATATCTGGTTCTGTTCCAAACACTGAAACAGGAAAAGAAGGCATTTGAATAGGGTAAGGACAAGACCGCCCCCAGTAAGCTCCTCAAGGGCAGTGCCTCCTTTGCCTTCCTCTCTCTTTTTCCTTGTTAATCTTTCTTTTTTTACCATTAGATTTGGTTCCTGGGGTAAGGAAGCCCCTTGATATCATGCAATTATATTCTAAGATAGACGCTAGAGTCAAGAAGAAAACTATGGATGTCTTTTTCACAATTACCTACTTTAAAAAAGATTTTAAGAGACAGGTGTGGTGGCTCACGCCTGTAATCCCAGCACTTTAGGAAGCTGAGGTGTGCGGATCACTTGAGGTCAGGAGTTTGAGACCAGCCTGGCCAACATGGTGAAACCTTGTCTCTACTAAAAATACAAAAATTAGTCGGGCATGGTGGCACATGCCTATAATCCCAGCTACTCAGGAGGCTGAGGCAGGAGAATCGCTTGAACGTGGGAGATGGAGGTTGCAATGAGCCGAGATCCTGCAACTGCACTCAGGCCCAGGTGACAGAGCGAGACTCTGTCTCTAAATAAATAAATAAATAAAATTGTAAATAAAAATTTTACTTTGAACTAATTTTAGAAAAGTTTAGCATTTAGAAAAGTTGCAAAAATAGTAGAGAGAGAGCTCCCATCTATCTCTTACTCTGCTTTCCCTAATGTGAACGTCTTATGCAACTATTGCAAAATGATCAAAACAAGGAAACTGACAATGGTTCAATGTTGTTAACTCCACTCCAGCTTTCGATTTCACCCGTCTTTCCCTTTATCCATTCCAGGATCTGATCCGGAATCCACACTGCATTTTTATTATTGCTTCTTAGTTTCTTGTATGCTGTGGACGTTTCTCAGTATTTCCTTGTCTTTCACGACCTTGACCATCTTGAAGCTTATCAGTTGGTAGTTTTGTAAAATATCCCTCATTCTGGGGTTTGTCTGATGTTATCTTATGATTGCAAGAGGTCATGCACGTTTGGCACAACACAAGACAATGTGCCTACCTTTATTGTTTCTTCATGAATTAAATATTATGGAAGTGGGACTTCTTTGGATTTTTTGGTGACAGATATGCCAATAGCTGTACTATCACTCAAATGTCACAATGTTTCTGGCAATTTTCAAAGTATTGCACAAAACAGTTTTAACTGCTATCCTAGGTTTTAGAAAGAGATTATTTCAAACCTTCTAGCTTAGAGGACATGCTGCCAGTGACGCAGTGGGATGAAAAATGAAACAAAGAAACCGGAGAGAACATGTCACCTCTTCTTTACTCACACAGCAAGATGTGGACGTGAATCGAAGTCATGTACCTTGTTAGTAGAACCAGTTTAGCACACAAACAGACCGAAAGGTGTCTTATACATTCCTGAAAGGCTATTTCAGATTTATTTATTGTTGTCAACTGGGGTATTTCTTTTTTTTTTTTTTTTTTTTTTTTTGAGACGAAGTCTTGCTCTGTCGCCGGGGCTGGAGTGCAGTGGCCGGATCTCAGCTCACTGCAAGCTCCGCCTCCCGGGTTCACGCCATTCTCCTGCCTCAGCCTCCCGAGTAGCTGGGACTACAGGCGCCTGCCACCTCGCCCGGCTAGTTTTTTGTATTTTTTAGTAGAGACGGGGCTTCACTGTGTTAGCCAGGATGGTCTCGATCTCCTGACCTCGTGATCCGCCCGTCTCGGCCTCCCAAAGTGCTGGGATTACAGGCTTGAGCCACCGCGCCCGGCCCAACTGGGGTATTTCAAACACACACCTCTCTTCAGCTGCCATGACATTTCTTCAATCCTAAAGATTACTGGCAAAATACCTGCTAAGGGTGGGGGCAGCAGGAATGGTGATGGAAAGAAGCATGGCTCCCTGTCTTGGACTTGTTCTCTAGTTTTCCATGTCTGTGTCCCCTGTACTGATAAGCCCAAGAGAGAGAGTTAGTGCTTCAAGGAGATCTGGGCTTCCCTTTCCAGCTTTGCCACCATTAGCCAATGTGGCCTCAGGTATCATCTGTAATAGGATGCCATAGGTCTACCAAAATGCATGCCACTGCTTTTCCACCTAGCTTTTGGAGAGACCTAGAACTCCCTGCTTTGGGAAGAGCCCCCGTTCTGCTATTGTTGGCAAAGTCCCCCTCCTGGTGCAGATGCCAAAGAGACTGGGTGTCCCGACTCCCGGATGCACAACCGACACCCAAGTACACGCCCTCTGCTCAGCCCAGCACATGGCTCTTCCCAGGACCTTGCAATGCACGGAATTAAAACAGGCACCACCAAAGAAGTTCGAAATGGAGCTGTGCCGCCTTCTGGGGAAGCGGTGCGGCATTGTGAAGAGACCACTGGCTTTAGGGTCAGACACACTGGAATTGGGTTTCTCGTGTGTTTTGCAATTGTATACAGCGAGCTCATCTCCAGGAAGCTCCTGTGGAATCTCCTTGGCCTGCCTGGGGCTGTGTCCTCCTGGGTAATGCCGTGCTTGCATCAGCAGGCAGTCCAGCCATGGCACTAGCGAGAACCAGACCATGCACTAGCTAAACATTTAACACCCAAACCCACAGGAGCAAGGGTCCATGGTTAAAAATTCTCAGGGGAGACCTTGTGTCCATCCAATGTCCAAGCAAAGGCAGTCAAGCTTACACACACATGCAGGATAGGTGTGGCTTTCCGGGGATGCCCTGCCTGCGTATAGTGGGTCTCCTTTTCAACTTCCTGCCTCACTCTGGCCCAAGGCCATTAAAGTTCCAGTCTCTTTGTGACCAGGAAGAGCAGACCCCGGAAGGCCAGCCCAGGGTCTGCTTATTCACTCCCCTAGAGTTTAGCTTCTTCATTTTCAATCCTAAAGGATTTCCTCTGATGTCGTACAAGCTAAGCTGTGTTTTTTTGTTTTTCGTTTTTGAGACAGGGTCTCACTCTGTCCCCTAGGCTGGAGTGCAGTGGCATGATCACAGCTTGCTGCAGCCTCAACCTCCTGGGCTCAAGCCATCCTTCTGCCTCAGCCTCCTGAGTAGCTGGCACTACAGGTCCATGCCACCACGCCCAGCTAATTTTTATATTTTTTTGTAGAGATGGGGGGGATCTCACCATATTGCCCAGGCTGGTCTTGAACTCCTGAGCTCAAGTGATCCTCCTGCCTCTGCCTCCCAAACTGCTGGGATTATAAGATTGAGCCATCACACCTGGCCTAATCTGTGTTTTGAAAGGATGTTTTTACATGTTGGCCAACATTTCTATGAGTTTTGTATCAGGGGGTTTGAAGGTTTTCTAATGCATCATTTTCCCCAAAATTCAGGTCTCCAGACTTAAATTTGAACACAGGTTTTGCCACTTGTGAGCTGGGCACCCTTTGGCAAAATACTTCATGTCTGTAAACCTGCATTTATTCCTCTGTTAGATGGGGAAGGCCACTGGGAGGATGACTTGAGATGGCCGTGTATTGCTTGCCCTGCACATGACATGCATTCAACAATGTCCTCTATATTAAAAGAAGAGTTGATTTCTGAGTTTTAAAAGTGTCTGCTTTACCCACGGTCCCATAGGTACCACCCCTGAGTCCCAGTGCAGATTGGCCAGTCAGAAGATCTTAAGGTCCCACCTGTTCTGATGGCTCTTTTTGCTGCGAGATATTGGGTGTCGTTAATATTTGCGATCCATGGGTGTAGTCCTAGAGTCATGGAAACAACCATCTTGTTGGAACTATTTCTTTTGGAGAACACATCTTCAAGATGCCGTGTCACCTAAAAGGTGACGTTTTCAATAATAAGAGAAAGGGTCAGGTTATTCTCTCATACAGTTAATATAGTCTTCCATCAAGAAACTCCTTAATACAGTTAATATAGTCTCTTCCATCAAGAAACTGAAGGCCTTAACCTGACACATGCAAGTGTTGTGATTTTTCCTTCGCTCTGCCAGGGGGCGAGAGTGAGATCATCCTTCAGTGCGGAGAGCAGGAAACCCTGGGCTGCACCCAGAGGGAGATTCCCCTCTATCCTCCTCCCTGCAATCCTGGCCCCAGCCCACCCCCTTCCAACCACAGCGTCTCACACACGGAGGTGCTGGAGCATTGCCTGTTGAAAGTGATGAAGCCTAACACAGCAGGTCTTCTCTTTTGAATCGTCCTCTTTTAGGACTCCTCAGTACCCTCTGAGTGATTTGGGAGCATTAAGCATTTGGAAATTTCCAAGACGTGGGAGCAACTCCAGGATCAACTATGGAGGAGGCTCATTTCAGCCTTGTTCTCTCCCCTCCTACTCTTTTCTCATTATTACTGTGGAGAGCCTCCCAGGAAGGTGCCATACTCAAATTTCTTCCATTAATTACTTCAACACACATTTATAGAACACGTTTCATGTCCCAGAGACTGTTCTAGGTGCTGTGGATACAGCTGTGAACAAGACAAGGAAGGCCCTGCCCTCATGGAGTTTATATGTCATGAGAAAAAGGGGTAGCACCTCCAAAAAGAAGGAAGGGAAGGGAGGAAGGAGGGAAAGAGAAAAGGAAAGGGAAGGGAGGGGGAGGGGATAGAGAGGGGAGGGAATGGGGAAAGGAGAAGGAAGGATGGAAGGAGGGCAGGAGGAAGGAACAGGAGGGAAGAAAAAGGAAAGGGGAGGAGAGGGAAGGGAAGGGAAAAGGGAGGGAGGAGAGAGGGCAGGAGAGAGGCAGGGAAGGAAGGAAGGAGGGAGGGAGGGAAGGGAGGAGGGGAGGAGGCAGGGAGGGAGAAAGAGAGACTATTTTAGAATGTAATTAGTGCTAACAAGACAATAAAGAGGGATAATGGAATGGAGAAAGACTGACGGTTGGGATAAGTATTTCTTTAGTTCATTCATTCAAGAGCCTACTTTCTGTTAAACTAACTTGAGGCAAATTGATGATTGGTTGGTAATTGGACACGTAACTCCTTCCAGAAAACATTTTCCTTAAAATGGCTGCTTCCAAAGTGTTAATTTCAGACATCATGAAGATCTAATGATTGAAGCCTGAGACCTTCTGCCTCTGTCCAAGCATAGGCAGGTCCCTACTCCATCTATGTATAAACCAATCTTGCTTTTATATCTACCATCTAACTTTCAAATTTTCCTAGCACTGTAGCTTCAAATGGTTATTTACCTGACTGCTGTAATTGCATATACTTGAGGAAAAAGATTGGGTTCTTTTTGTTTGTTTTTTTTAAGAGACAGTGTCTCGCTCTGTCACCCAGGCTGGAGTGCAGTGGTGCAATCATAGCTCACTGCAGCCTTGAATTCCTGGGCTCAAGGGATCCTCTAGGCTTGGCCTCTCAAATCCCTTGGCCAGGATTACAGGCACAAGTCACTGCACTGGGCAATATTGGTTTCTTGACGTTTGTTCCACTCCTCTTGTATTAGAAAAAAATGATACTCCAATGGTAGCAACCTCACTGCTCACTAAACAGTGATATGCAGGATTAAGAAACCATGTTACTAGGCAGAATGACAATAAGCATTTGTTACCTGTTTTTCCACCACAGACACATTCATGTGAGGGACTAGACGGATGGAAAATTTTCCTATAACTTGGCCAGGTATGACTGTTTTAGCTCCAGGCTCATCAAACGCGCCTTCGATCCCATGAATAGAAAGAGATGGGTACCTCCAGAGGTGCATTAGAATCTCCTCCTATATTAAAATAAAATTATCCAAAGGATGCTTAATTAGACCCCAGTGGAACTGGGTTGCTTGTGTTACCACTGTCTGTCTCTCTGAGACACCATTCAGGACACGTTAACTGTCACCTTACTCAGCTGTGTCTGACGCAAGGACTTTTCCCTCAGGGCACAAACTCTCTGCTGTCTTCAGATGCCTTCGCCTACCCAAGATGCTCCCCACTGATGAGTGCCCCTCTTTGCCCAAGATTTGCAGTTTTCAGTGAACAAATGGCAAAGGGGTCCTTTCAGACGAGATCGGGCACGTTCAGGGTGGAATGGCCCATAGACAAACGGGCCCCTTCAGAAATGTGGGTTCAATTATAAATTTCTAACCTCAATCATTACAATAATAACTTATATAATGAAAGCATTTTCTTATTCAGAAGACATCAAAGAACTCTCCACATGTTTGAGCCAGTTTTCTTTCTTCTTCTGGCCATCCTCGAGCTGGTCTGCAGGAAGACGCCTGCTTTGTAATAATTCACTCTACTGCTTCTTTTCAGCTTGCTGTTCCCCCTCTTGGCCCCTTCCCCAGGAACCAGCCCTGCTACCGAACACCTTGTCAGGCAAGCATGCTGCCCAGAAAGAGAAGGAGGAGAAAAGCAAAACAATTCTAAATTTGCCAGTAAGGAATGTTCTCGGCTTTGTGTTTACTTAGTCCACTGAGGCAATGATGTATTCACTTACAGATTAGACCCTAAGGCTCTTGGTTTTGTCTGGAAAAATGAATAGTTACAGGTCTTGGAGCTGGAATCATCTCAGACTTTTCTTGGTCTTTGAAAAGGTAAGAAGTCCAGCTCACCGGCTGAAGGCTGGCGTGGGATTTAGGTTCATAAACAGCTTTGGAAAACATGACTGGGAAATGGTTAACTGCTTATAGTTAAGTGCCAGAAGCCAGTGCCCATTAGACCCCAGTGAAAAAGGACTGGTTGATCCAGCCCACAGGGAAGTGGCTGTGGGCATCCAAAATCTGCCCAGGAATTCACATCTGATTTGGAGTCTAAGATATGCAGATTAGCACCAGACAATGATTTAGACAGCGGGCACATATGATCTACTAGCCTCATGCCTCTTCCAGCTTATCCATCAGTCTGTGGTCATACCTTAGTATCAAACAGAAATTTCTCAACCCGGCTGCTATTCCGGTATTCTTCCAGGTCTAGATGGATGGCTTTGTATGTATTTATTTCCTCTTCTGTAAGAGGAGCCACTTCATCATAGATTCCAGGGACCAGGATATGACCCGATGAGTCTACCAGGCTACCTACAAAACACACACAGCAAACAAAGCCAGGTAGAAAGGCGTGTGCCAGTGTTGTGGTCCTGGAGCCACAGACTGTGGGAGGACTCTCCAGGGCTGCAGCAGGCCTCGTGACTCTCTGGGTCCCCATGGCCAAAGCCATTGGCAGCAACTCCATCCAAGAAGTGACTGTCAGAGAAAGGAGCTGGTCACCAGGTTCACGCAGCTGGAATCAGCCCTGCTTTAGTGTTCACCTTGTCAAAGGTGAGGCTGAAAACACCTGGGCCCACAACCAGTGAGTTCGGAGTGAGTTACCTCCATCACGTTCACGTTCTCAGCTATGCCTTTTATACATAAACAAGGTTTGTTTTTTAGTTTTACCTTATGCTGATTTAAAAAGTAATACGTGTTCACTATAAAACATTTAAAATACATGCTGGGTGCGGTGGCTCACATCTGTACTCCCAGCACTTTGGAAGGTCAAAGCAAGTGGATCGCTTGAGCCCAGGAGTTCCCAACCAGCCTGAGCAACATGGCGAGACCCCGTCTCTACAAAAAATACAGAAACTAGTGGGGCATAGTGACACATGCCTGTGGTCCCAGCTACTTGGGAAGCTAAGGTGGGAGGATCACTTGAGCCCAGGAAGTTGAGGGTGCAGTGAGTAATGAGCACATCACTGCACTCCAGCCTGGGTGATAAAGTCAGACCCTGTCTCAAAAAAGAAAGTATATGGCCGGGAGCGGTGGCTCACACCTGTAATCCCAGCACTTTGGGAACCCGAGGCGGGCAGATCACAAGGTCAGGAGATCAAAACTATTCTGGGTAACATGGTGAAGTCCTGTTTCTACTAAAAATACAAAAAATTAGCAGGGCATTGTGGCACGCACCTGTAGTCCCAGCTACTGGGGAGGCTGAGGCAGGAGAATCACTTGAACCCAGGAGGCAGAGGTTGCAGTGAGCCCAGATCACGCCACTGCACTCCTGTTTGGGTGACAGAGTGAGACGCCATGTCAAAAAAAAATTTATGTGTGTGTGTGTATATATATATATACACACACACACACACATACATGTATACACACCTACGTACATACATACCTGAGAAACCAAAAATTGTCATCTCTTCTCAACTTCTCTTCCCCTACACGTGCACACACACACACACACACAATATTTTAATAAACACTCATTTTTAATTAAAAGCATTATACCCTTCAGGTCTACTCTATGAGATCCCATCATGACCACAAAATCCTCTATATACACTAGTATGCTCTTCATGAAACAGTTTAGGGATCAATACAAGTGGAAAAAACCATCACTAAATATCTAGAAAAGCAGCAGATGTTGAAATTCAGTAAATGCTGCCCACTCTCTGGAGAAAGTGCTTATCAAAGGCAAAATGCAGCCAGGAAATAGACCGATATAAATGACACAAAAATGTCTCCAGGGAAGCTCAGTGAGTCCCCACTGATAATGCGATCATGAGATCTTCTCTTGAGGGTATATGTCCCTAAACTTCTGCTGACAGTCTTCTGTGTAAGGACAGAGTTGCAGAGTCGTGCTTTCTAAGCACGCACTGTACCTCACGAGTAAAACAATCCAACCCTCTGTTCTTGGCATCATTTTAAATTACAACTTTATTCTCTCAGTATACAAGCAGCCTTCCCTACTGCTGGACTGGGAGAAGGAAGAGTAAGAGGATTTCCTCATTTACCTTTTCCTTCCTTCCTACCTTCTCTTTCTCTCTCTCTTTTCTTTCTCTCTCTTCTTTCTTTCTTTCTTTCTTTCTTTTTCTTTCTTTCCTTTCTTTCTTCCTTCCTTCCTTGTGTAAACACAAGTATCCTCTTAGCAGTTCCTTCCTTCCTTTCTCTTTCTTTCCTTCCTTCCTTCTTTCTTTCTTTCTTTCTTTCTTCCTTCCTTCCTTCCTTCTTTCCTTTCCTTTCCTCTCCTTTTCGTTCCTTCCTTCTTTCCTTCCTTTGTTCTTTCCCTCCCTCCCTCCCTCCCTTTCCTTCCCTTCCTTTCCTTCCTTTCTTCCTTTTCTTTTCTTTCTTCTTTCTTTCTTTCCTTTTTTTGAGACAGAGCTTGCTCTGCCACCCAGGCTGGAGTGCAGTGGCATGATCATGGCCACTGTACCTGGCCTTCCTTTCCCTTTTAATTTGCTTGCAGAGAAATCTGATTAGAGAGCTGTGGAGTGCAATTCAGTCACTTCAGCCCTGCCTGAAACACCATCACAGGGAAAGGGGAGCCATTGATGTCTATGCTACTCAGAAATAATGCTGCTTCACAGATCCCATTTTCCATATTTCTTTGCCCTAGTTCTTTAATATTGAAAGCATTTGAATGAAAATATTATGCTTAAGAGTGTGTCCCCTCCCATCCTGTTCATTTTCCTTTTGCAATCATGACATGATGTCATTTCTGCAGTTACCACAGCCATCTTGGCAAGTGCAGGGAAGGCAGAAGGTGCCTTTGAAAACTGCCCACAGGAAACAGAATCCTACATGCCCAGCAGCCATCTTGGATTTGAACATTTTAAATAACATCATTTGGTGCTTATAAAAATGCCCTTGGTGCAATGGCCTTTTCTGTTTTATGGCTTTTAGGGAAATGCAAAGAGTAGGAAAGTGTCTGCAAAGGGACACCACAGAAGGTTAGAGTTCGATTTGTAAACACAAGTATCCTCTTAGCAGCTTCTACGTCCCCTGCACATTAAGCCCCTTTTCAGACAGGAAACTAACTTGGTTTTGCTTTGTACCCTAGTGGAGGTTATCACACACTAGTGTTTGTTGTCTGTTCATGATCACAGAGAGACAGAGAGGTTAGGAGGCTTGCACGAGGCAAGGGCTGCCCATGGATTCCCGCATCCTGACTAGCTTATGTGGCTGATTGTCAGCCTGCAGGAGTGGACAGAGCAGAGCCGACTCTCATTTGACATCAGGGGGCCCTGGGAGTCCGGGCATCTCCACTACAGCCCAGCCTGTCAGCAAGCAAAATTCCTGCTTGTCATCTGATAAACACTAAAGCTCAACACTATGTCCTTATGTTTTTGTACAAAACATATGAAAACCACATAGAGGACACAATCCAGAAATTACTGTGCTGTGGATTGATTATATGATTTGTATCAAAAACTAAAGAAAGTCAAACCACGTTTTTAATTTCATTCATGACCCTGAGCCGACTCTTCCTTAGCAGAGCAATGTGCATTTGTGGGGCTGAATGGAATCTTATGCCTGGCTGAAGCCACACAGCCTGAAGAGAGGCCATGCAGCAGTCATGCTTGTGGGAAAAGCAAAATGTGCTGCTAAAGATTTCAGATGCAGTTCCTAGGGAAGAAAACATTCATTCTGGTAAAACAGAAATTAACCTCCACTCCCCAAAATCGTGAGTTGCGTACTATCTGATTCTTCTGGAAACCATTTAAACTCTTTAAAGGAAAATGGCTGGGTGTATTCTGTCTCAATTGTCAAGCATGGGAAATATCATCCAAGAGCTATATTTCAGGAAAACTAGAAGGCCATAGAAGAATAGATAGATAGACGACAGATAGATAGATAGATAGATAGATAGATAGATAGATAGTTGGATGGATGGATGGATAGATGATAGATAATGGATGGATGGATAGATAGATAATAGATGGATGGATGGATAGAAAGATGATAGATAATGGATGGATGGATGGATAGAAAAATGATAGATGGATAGATAATAAATGGATGGATAGATAGATAGTTGGGTGGATGGACAGATGACAGGTAGATGGATAGATAGATAATGGATGGATAGATGGATAGAAAGATGATAGATGGATAGATAATAGACGGATGGATGGATAGCTAGATAGATGGTAGAAATATAGGTAAATTTCATTATTCACCTTGGGAGAATGAAAGAGAAAGCTGTGCAACTAAAAATGATGCTGAAGACCTTAAGAAGATTCTTCCAACACCTGGGCCATCTGGGCTGATTGTGCCATGGCCTGGACTACTGAGGCCAAGGGAGTAAATGCTTTCTGGCAATTTGTCTGCTCAAAAGGGGCACATTATTAAACTTTTCTCTTTTTTTGCTTTTTCTATTTCTTTCTTTTTTTGATAAAGGGTCTCATTCTGTCACCCAGGCTGCAGTACAGTGACACGATTATCTCAGCTCACTGCAACCTCCACCTCCAGGGCTCAAGTGATCTTCCTGCCTCAGTCCCTTAAGTAGCTGGGACTACAGGCCTGCACCATCATGCCTGGCTAATTTTTGTATTTTTTGTACAGACAGGGTTTCACCATGTTGCCCAGGCTGGTCTCGAAGTCCTGAGCTCAAGCAATCCACCCACCTTGGCCTCCCAAAGTGCTGGGATTGCAGGCATGAGCCACCATGCCAGGCCATGTTGTGAAATTTGCATAAAGGAGCTATACATGTCAAGTGGAGCACAGCGAGGTTTTGCAGAGTCTAAAGCATAGGTAATGTGTGAACCTCTTTTTTAAAAGAACACCGAATTATGAATATAAAATGATGATTGTCCCTGCCAGGACTGTGGAAGGAGCTCTGTAAGTGAGGCCCCTGGAGTTTAAACTTCCTTAGCTTCCCTGGGAACCCACCATGGGCAGCCCTGATGCCCAGAAGAGCTCTAGGTGAATCGCGCCTGGGCAAACAGGCTCCCCGAGAAAAACACACAACTCCCTACTGCACACACCAGCAATCCATGGGAAATCAAGGACAGCACCAGGACAATCGGGGAACTCGTCGGCGTTGCTGTGCCACTCAGGGCCACAGCAACCTTGGAAAATGAAGCCAAGTGGTGCTGACGTATTTGATACCATTTCTGGAGTCAGGCCAGGGCAGGCCATTACTCACTGAAGGACATGCTGCATTCCAGCCACCATGACAAGTGCTCTGCACACATCACCTTTTTGCATCCTAAAAGCAATACTAGGTAAATAGAAGATTGTGCCCCTTTACAAATAAGAAATCGAAGACTAGAGAACTCAAGTAACTTGCCAAGGTCACGCAGGTGGTCTGTGGCGGAGCGAGGACATACCTGGTCATCCACACGCAGAACCCACATGCTATAAGGTGTGGGCTGGTCCGCGGAGGGGCCAGTCTGTCGTGAAAAACGAGATGCTCTTGAGAAAGTGGGGGAAGGGCCTCATCTGGTGTGTCACTTAGTTCCTTTCCCTTTTGATCACCCCTTGGTTGATTTATCTTCAGTCAAAAAGTCATGCCAGGTCTACCAAAGTTGAACTTGTGGTTCAACTGGCTTGGGAATAGCACACCCCACCCAGCCCGGCATTCTAGGAGCAGCAATAAGGGAGTCAGGGTGGCCTCTCAATCTTTTGTATCCTTTGAGTCTCTGCCCTCTTGTCCTTGAGTATGGCTGGATGTGTCACAATGTCCAATACAAGAAAATGGAGGAACTGAAGAAGAGTTTTGCAGACTTACTTATAATGGAGGGAACCATTAACCAAGGGGAGGAAAATCTAAGCTCTACACCCTTGTACAGAGCTGGTTCAGAAAGCAAGGAGAGGCACATAGAATCAAATAGAACTGTCTTTTAGTTGATCCCTGATCAACTAAAAAGTGAAACAAAATAAGGCATTACCGAGAAGAGCAACCAGATCAGCCATTGGCTCATGAAGGATGCCACCAAAAGTTCCCGAGTGAAAATCCTGGTCTCTGCATTTCACCTGTAGAGTAGATAAAAGGCAAGAGATATACTTCCTGCCATGGTTGCTTTAGTGGAAGCATTTCACGTGGTGAAATACATATCTGCATGTGTCCCTCAGAACTCAGGTAGGCGACCTCCAGACCTGACTTCACTTTCCGTGTTTCTCAGTCATGGGTACTGGAGTTCCTACCCGCTGTCCATTGCTTCATTCCCACCATCTCCTGAATACCCTGAAGCTGACTCATTCCCCAGGTTTTCCACCACCTTTATTCTAGCCAAGATCACGAGGCTCTCCTTGGCCAAATAATTGACGTTTACACAGCTGTCTTCCTTTTGGTTTCATCCAATATTGTTGATCACTCCTCTTTCTGGAAAAATTCTCTTCCCTTGGTTTCTGAGAAGCTTTCTTCTCCTTCTTTTTTTCTTGCCTGCAGGACAATTCTATTGATATCTCCTGTAATAACATCTTTTTTTCCTCCCACCTCTAAAGCTTAATACTTGGCTCATCCTTCCTCTACATGGGCTTCAAGAGCTCACAGGATAGCGTTTATGTATACAGCACCCTTGACATAAGAGTGACTCCATCTTAGAAAAAGACTCCGTCTTACATTTCCTAAGGCACTTTGCCAACAGGGACTAGGTGTTCTGCCTGATCAATAAAGACTGCATCCAGCTGGATAAGGATATAACCAAACACGTTCTTCCACTATTGGTTCTCATCAGAGGACTTGGCAGTCATAAAACGACCAGGACATCAGCAGTTCAAAACTTAACAGATACGGTCTTGCTGTCACTTGTGCTAAGAACCCAGCATCTGCCACCAAAGGCTCTGCCCAAATCAAAGGCTCTTCCTTACAAGACCACTGGACCACCCAGGCCAGGCCAGGATTTCTTTTTGTCTATGTCACACTCCCTGGACTGGTTCATTAACCTGTTTTCCTATCCCTTTTCTTTTCTTTTCTTTTTTAAAATTATTTATTATAATTATTTTTGAGACAGAATCTTGTTCTGTGACCCAGGCAGGAGTGCAGTGACACGATTTCAGCTCACTGCAACCTCTGCCTCCCAGCTTCAAGTGATTCTTCTGCCTCAGCCTCTCGAGTAGGTGGGACTACAGGTGCACGCCACCATGCCCAGTTAATTTTTTTGTATTTTTTTAGTAGAGACAGGGTTTCACCATGTTGGGCAGGCTGGTCTTGAACTGCTGACCTCAGGTGATCCACCTTCCTCAGCCTTGCAAAGTGCTAGGATTACAGGCGTGAGCCACTGTGCCCAGCTCCTTCTCTCTTGATGGTAAATGTTACTTTGTTTGTTATGGAACGTTCAGTCTATAACATTCACATATTGGCTAGGTATAGCACGATGTATGCTTTATAATATCGACTGCCTTGTGGAGTAGCTTGAGCCTGTGTGCCTGCAGTTCTGACTCCTGAGTGAATGGGAGGCACTAAGGAGAATTGCCTCCTTGGAAACTGCATGGAGCCCGAGGCTTTTATTATTGAGATAGCATCAGTAAAAGCCTGACATTGTGGAAAGACACAAACATGTGTGGACCTGGTTATCTCTGACCATGCAGTGCTCATGATAATTTAAGGGCAGGGATACTATTAACACCTCCATGCCCTTGAATGTTCATCCCTGGAGGTCTGACCTACGTAAACACGAGACCTAAAACTCTGGGGTGCTTACAGCGCATTCCACTTGAGCATGCTTCCAGTTTCTGAAACTCAGGAGATCTAGACCTGAACTCAACCACTTCTGCAATTACTTCCTACCAGCATGATTTCTCCTATGTATGCCATATCCAATCAATTACCAATTTCTACAGGTTGGGTTTTTTTGAAGTTGATTCTTCAGTTCATTCCCTCCCATCCTTCCGGCCCAGCTGGTCTTTACGGTGTTCCACTCCATCTTCAATGTAGTACCAGAGCAATCTTCGGTTTATTCACTTTAGCATTAAGACTTTCAGTTCACTAGGCAATAACGCTAGCTTAATTACTCTGGAGTATGGACGGTCTTACTTTGAAACCTTGAGCTGGCTGCCTCACATCCTGATGACAGCTCCTCTCCTCCTCTCTTGTAACTTTGCTGTACCACCTGTTCTCAGTCTTCATCAAGACGTCAGTCCCTTGACCCTTCCAAGATGTTCCACATTGCCCTCCTGCCTTTGTTTTTTCCCCTGTTCCACCTGAATACCACCATTGATCACCTCAGCCCCTCTGCTCAACACCTTGACGAGCTCTTCCTTACTTTCTCCACCACAACCCTCTGGAGTAACCTCAACCCCAGGGCCAGTCTGCCCCTCCGAGGCCTTCTCTGTCCCTGGCCACTGAGCATGCTTTAGAAGCCATCAATTTGCATGGATAGATGACTCCAGACCTTAACATTGCCTGGCCCTTCTTCATCCTCCCATCCGTTCTCTTCCCCCTGTCTCGAAGTGACCACTTCAAGCCATCACTTCACTGCAGATACACTCACTTCCTGCTAAACAGAAAACAACTGAGACTAAGAGGGAAGACACTCTAGGACTTGGAGCTCTCTACCTACCCAAGGCCCTCACAAAAGAGGTTACTTTCCTCCCCTGGGTCTGGAGCTCGCCCCCTCCCGCCTCCTCAGAGCCTTTGTTCTCAAAAATCCTCCCCCTCCCCCCAGGTCTCCAACTGCTCCCTCTGTCTATTGCCTCCCAAGGACTTCCTCCAGCCATTATCCCAGCTCTGTCCCACTTTTCATAGCCATGTTTCCTGAAAGCGGGTTCTAGAGGACAGTCCCTGCTTCCTGTTTTCTCTGTCACTCCCACATCTCTTTAGTATCTGTATCTCACTAGAAGTAAACTTCCTGAGGGCAGAGACTATTTTATTCAGTCCTGTACCCCTGGGACTTAGCATCCTCCTATCTGACAAATAGAAGGCACTGTTTTTCAAATGCATAGCCATATGTTTCCGTGTATGTGCTCACATCTGAATCTCAAAACTGCCTAGGGATTGGATAGAGCATGGGTTATCAGCCTACACATTGCTATATGAGAAAACAGACTGAAATGATGAAATAATTAGCTGTTTACCCGGGAGGGATTTTCTTTTCCTTTTTTTTTTTTTTTTTTTTGAGACGGAGTCTCACTCTGTCACCCAGGCTGGAGTGCAGTGGCGTGATCTCGGCTCACTGCAAGCTCCACCTCCCGGGTTTACGCCATTCTCCTGCCTCAGCGTCCCGGAGTAGCTGGGACTACAGGCGCCCGCCACCTCGCCCGGCTAGTTTTTTTGTATTTTTTTAGTAGAGATGGGGTTTTACCGTGTTAGCCAGGATGGTCTCGATCTCCTGACCTCGTGATCCGCCCACCTCGGCCTCCCAAAGTGCTGGGATGACAGGCTTGAGCCACCGCGCCCGGCCCTGGGAGGGATTTTCTAAGTCTTATGCATTACCACAGGTTGCCTGTATTACTAGAAAAAGAGAAAAGGGGAAGGAAACTGACTATGCGTCAAACCTGAACTAAAGGCTGCATGTAATGACACAGCATCCTGGGAGGGGGCGTTGCTGCCATACCTGCCTGCAAATCCCATGGCCAGAGTGTCCAAGCTTTGCTTTGTGAGTCACAAACCCCTGTGAATCCCCTCTCCAGAACAAGGTACACAGCCACGTCCACTCCAAGTGTCAGGGGGTTCATGACCTCCCCAAACCCTAAGACCTCTGCACCCACCCCACATCCCCTGAGGCTGTGTGTCCCAGGTAAGGCCTCTGCCCTCCAGAAAGCTTTCTTTCTTCCTCTCCAAGATCCCAGAATGGATTGGCGCTCCCATTCACAACCCCCACAGGCCTCCATCCATGCACTGCTCTCTGTGGATACCTCCACCGTGAAGTAGCTGTTCCCCCGGGTTCCGTAAGTGATTGCTGGCTTCCTTTGGCTGATCCACAGGTTATCTGAAATTATGATGTAGTCCACACCAGAGAAGAATCGGTTCTTTTCTTTTTCCACAAGTTCCTCCAGGGCAACAGAGCCAGCCTCTTCCATCCCCTCAATGATGAATTTGATATTCACAGGAAGATCCTAAGTAACAACAGAAGAAAAAAATTGCACAAGTTGCCTGATGTGGTTTGGCTGTGTCTCCACCAAGTCGCAACTTGAATTGTATCTCCCAGAATTCCCACATGTTGTGGAGGGACTCGGGGGAGGTAATTGAATCATAGGGCCAGTCTTTCCTGTGCTATTCTCATGATAGTGAGTAAGTCTCATGAGATCTGATGGGTTTATCAGGGGTTTGCTTCTTCCTCATTTTCTCTTGCTGCCACCATGTAAGAAGTGTCTTTTGCCTCCCACCATGATTCTGAGGCCTCCCCATCCATGTGGAACTGTGAGTCCAATTAAACCTCTTTTCCTTCCCAGTCTTGGGAATGTCTTTATCAACAGCATGAAAATGGACTAATACAGTAAATTGGTACCAGTAGAGTGGGTTGTTCCTGAAAAGATACCCAAAAATGTGGAAGTGACTTTGGAACTGGGTAACAGGCAGATCTTGGAACAGTTTGAAGGTCTCAGAAGAAGACACAAAAACATGGAAAGTTTGGAACTTCCTAGAGACTTATTGAATGACTTTGCCCAAAATGCTGATAGCGATATGGGCAATAAAATCCAGGCTGAGGTGGCCTCAGGTAGAGATGTGGAACTTTTTTGGAACTGGACAAAGAGACTCCCAACATTTTGCCCCTACCCTAGAGATTTGTGGAACTTTGAACTTGAGAGAGATGATTTAGGGTATCTGGTAGAAGAAATTTCAAAGCAGTAAAGCATTCAAGAAGTGACTTAGGTACGGTTGAAGGGATTCAATCTTTAAAGGGAAACAGACCTTAAAAGTTCAGAAAATTTGCAGCCTGACTATGTGGTAGAAAAGAAAAACCCATTTTCTGGGGAAAAATTCAAGCCAGATACAGAAATTTGCATAAGTAGTAAGGAGATTAATGTTAATCCCCAAGACCTTTGGGAAAATGTCTCCAGACCATGTCAGAGACCATCACAGGCCTGGAGATCCAGGAGGAGAAAATGGTTTCATGGGCCAGGCCCAGGGTCCCTGTACTGTGTGCAGCCTAGAGACTTGGTGCCCTGTGTGCCAGCTTCCCCAGCTGTAGCTAAAAGGGGCCAATGTACAGCTCAGGCTGTGGCTTCAGAGGGTGGAAGCCCCAAGCTCTGGCAGCTTCCATGTGGTGTTGAGCCTGCAGGTGCACAGAAGTCAAGAATTGAGGATTGGGAACCTCTAACTAGATTTCAGAAAATGTATGGAAATGCCTGGATGCCCAGGCAAAAGTTTGCTGCAGAGGTGGGGCCCTCATGGAGAGCCTCTGCTAGGGCAGTGCGAAGGGAAATGTGGCGCTGGAGCCCCCACATGAAGTCCCTAGTGGGGCACTGCCAAGTGGAGCTGTGAGAAGAGGGCCACTGTCCTCCAGACCTCAGAATTGTACATCCACTGACAGCTTGAACCGTGCACCTGAAAAAGCTGCAGACACTCAGTGCCAGCCTATGAAAGCAGCCAGGAGGGAGGCTGTACCCTGCAAAGTCACAGGGACAGAGCTGCCCAAGACCATGGGAACTCACCTCTAGCATCAGTGTAACCTGGACATGTGACCTGGATTCAAAGGAGATCATTTTGGAGCTTTAAAGTTTGACTGACCCCTGGAGTTCAGACTTGCCTGGACTCTATAACCTCTTTGTTTTGGCCAATTTCTCCCATTTGGAACAGCTATATTTACCCAACACCTGTACTCACATTGTATCTAGGAAGTAACTAGCTGGCTTTTGATTTTACAGGCTCATAGGTGGAAGGGACTTGCCTTGTCTCAGATGAGACTTTGGACTGTGGACTTTCAGGTTAATGCTGAAATGAGTTAAGACTTTGGGGGACTATTCAGAAGTCATGGCTGGTTTTGAAATGTGAGGACATGAGATTTGGAGGGGCCAGGGGTGGAATTCTATGGTTTGGCTATGTTCCCACCATATCTCAACTTGAATTGCTGCTCCCAGAATTCCTATATGTTGTGGGAGGGACCCATGGGGAGGTAATTGAATCATGGGGGGCAGGTCTTTCTTGTGCTATTTGCGTGACAGTGAATAAGTCTCACAAGATCTAATGGGTTTATCAGGCGTTTCAGGTTTTGCTTCTTCCTCATTTTCTCTTGCTGCTGCCATGTAACAAATGACTTTCACCTCCCGCCATGATTCTGAGGGCTCCCCAGCCATGTGGAACTGTAAGCCCAATTAAACCTTCCCACTCTCAGGTATGTCTTTATCAGCAGCATGAAAACAGACTAATACATTCCCATTCACCTTTGAAGATGCACTGTTTGTTTGCATATAACATAAACACATGAAATTATTATTTACATTCAATGTATGAATGTGCATTCCCCACAGTTCTGTTACAGCAATGGAGTCGTTAACTATGGTTGTGAAGGAGAATTCAAGGTAACGCCTGGTGCATGCCCTCCAACATGTCCTGCCAATTTAATGCTATGATCAAGAATTGGGGAAAGGAGCAGCTACAGAAAAGCACATTCTATACTACAGAGCTTCCCTGTGTGGCTGCAGAGGGAGGCATTTTTCTCCTTCTCCCCAAAAGGAATTTTTCAAGAAAGGTTAGGCAATTACAAATCGCTTTTCTGTCCTCATAATTCTGAACATGAAAAAGGAGAAATTTCTCCTTTGAAAGATTGTTAAGCCTCGGGTTAATTTTTACTTCAAGTATCTGTTATTTTTCAACTGTGATTTCAATCTGCCTTTTAACTTATTCAAAGGCTTTGATCTTGCAGCAAAATGGAACTTGAGTTTTTTTTTAAGTTAATATCAGGGCATGGAATAGCTTCTTTAAAATTTTACAACATGCTTCTTCCCCCATTTGGTTTTGATCTTTTTGTATCTTTATAATTTATAACTTCATATCTTTGAGAACCACATTAAGAGGAGAGGTCAAAGTCTTTTCTTAGAGCACAGGATGCATGCAGAACTCTAAAAGTGATTATATGCAGATAAACAACATGCACACACTCTAATCAGCTCTAATAAGTGGGCTTGACTCACCACAGATTAACAAATGCAACATGAGCACAGGATTTGTATGAGAAAATAGTAAGTTATGTAGTAATTAAAATGAGAAAATTAGAAAATCAGTCATTCAGTTGGAGAAGAACTTTTGGGGGAGAGTGATTTGTTCATGTTTCCTTGTATTTCTGTATGTCTTAGAAAGTCCATCTGAAGTTCTGAAATCTTAATATCTGAAGGTTCTATGTGAACACTGAACTAGCAAACAATTGCTGAAGAGTAGTTGGAAATCCTAAGAATTTTCTGGCAAGTCACTTTTAATAAAATACAAACCCATAGCACTCAGCATGGCAGGCCGCATGCATTAGCAGCTGGGTTTGCCAAGCCTCCCCTTGGCAGCTCACTGCTCTACCTGTGAAATATGGATATTATACTCACTCTGCCTCCTAGAAAATAACCCAGGAGGGAATGTGTCCTAAGAGCTCTGTAGGCAAGGCAGGCAGAGGAGAAGAAGGGCGGGACCTCACACACCACCCCCAGTGCGGATATTTCTTCACTGAATCCCTGCAAGCCTGTGAGGTAGAAACTGCCATTCCCACTTTGATCACAGACGAGGAAAGTGAGGCTCAGAGATGAACTGACGTGTCCAGGGCAGTGAATATTTCTTCTGTTTTCTTTGTGATTGTGTAATTTTCAGAGCTGAAATTTATAAAGCAAAACAGATTTTGGCTTTTTTATCGGAACAATCTTATATTGCTATCCCTTAGAAGGAGAGAGAGAGAGGAAGAAAAAGAGAGGGAGAGAGAAAGAAAGGAGAGAAGGAAAAACAGAGAGGGAGACAGAGAAAGAAACCAAAGCCACATGGAATGTCAGGGCATAGGTGGTGTGAGCTTCATGGATAAGAAGACACCTTTGCAGTGGTCAGCAGGACGCCGCCGAGACCTGTGCTGATTTGCTGAGCGTGTCTTCTGTGAGATTCAGGAGTGGAGTCAGAGTACTTAAGTCCCCTCCATCTGCTTATGTCTCAGGAGAAAATAAACTTCTGAGAGGAAAGCCCCTGGCACCTAATGAAATAACCTTCAGGAAAAGACATCCCAGAAGCCCGGGTCTTCTCTGCAGGACAGGGTGCCAGGGAGGCCCCTCAGCCCTCAGGGCCTTGCAGCCTTGGACAGGGGAGATGGAACCATACCCCCAGGTTGACCGGATTTTGTTCCACAGAACAGAATCCGAGGCCCAGAGAGGTCAAGTCACTTGCCTAAGTTCACACAGCTAGATCCAGTCCTCTGCTGGCATCTAAGTACATTCGCTAGGAGGGGGAGAAGAGTGGCTTGAGATAAAACCATCCTTGTGTTGAAACATGAGATAGTTAAAGGTACAAACCTGGGTCCTCTGGAGGCCGGAAAGAGGGGACCCACCTCCTCAAATCTGTACCCCTGCCTCTGCTCCAGAGCCCTTATTTGGACATCTAAAGAGAACCACTGTGCTCTCAGGCAAGAGATCCAAGGATTCCTGCGGAATGTCATGGAGATTCCTATCTTGATCATTTGCAAAGTAGCCAATACATTTTAAAAATGTGTGTTTGTCTCTGCTAACAAATCATACTTTGTGATAAGAAGAAAAAGAAGATTAAAAAAGACAAGATAAGATAAAATAAGGATTAAACAAAAAAAGACAAGTCCCATCAGTTAGCAGCTTGGCCACAGGCTTGTTGTGTCTTTGGCTGTGTCTTGTTTTTTAACATGATTAAAAGTGCAGGCTGGAATCCATCCTCAAAGTATCAGCCTTGCCACCAGCTGCACTGCTCTGGGTAAGTTCTCTGACCTTCCCAAGCCTTACTGTCCTTATCTGTAAAATGGATACAATTGTTGCACACGCCTCCAAAGATTGTTGGAGTGAATAAGTGACCTAAGGCAGTTTGCTCAGAACACAGCAAACAACTCAAAGTAAGTTGTAGTTACCATCCTCCTCCTCCTCTCTCCCGAACACAGCTGTCACCTACTTGCTCCAGGGCTCTGAAGGCGCTCACAGCATTGATCCAAGCCAAGACAGGGCCTTTGTCGTCGGTTGCTCCTCGTCCATAAAGTTTCCCTTTACAAAGGGAAGAAGAATGTTCAGAGAAGTGTGGACACCTCTGCCACATCAGTTAAAAACCAATGTTGTTTCATGGGTACTAATGTTAACAGTGCTTTCTATCATAACATTCCAGGCACAAATCTTGCTATGAAATTGCAAAGTATGATTTCTTATGTACAAATAAGACCGTACACAAGAGATCCTTGGATCTCTTCCCTGACAAATAGTACAGGCATCAGCTAGTCAGATAAGACAAGTAAATTTGCAATAGACAGATCCCCCTGTCCTTAACAACAATTAGCTATTTTATCCAAGTTCACTGAAGAGACCCACCAGGGATTAGTTGCAGAGTACCATGTGGCATAGCCTCTCATTTTGGGATTTTACAATTAGTAGAAGAAAGAAAAAAATATGTGTGTATATCTCTATTCACCTTTCTTCTTTTTCTTTATAAAATGCGAATGACATTTGATACTGTTCAAAAGGAAAGTGTGTGGCCCGGACAACTGTTTTCCTCACAACTCAAGGACCTCCGTCCAGGGGCACAAAAGTGTGTCGTTTTTTTCACAAATGAAAGAAAACCGGCCTCAGTGAACCACTCAGTAGGCTATGAGAGCCGCCTCTCTATGCATTCTCCCTTTTTTTTTTTTTTTTAGATGGAGTCTCACTCCGTCATCCAGGCAGAATGGAGTGCGATGGTGCCATCTCAGCTCACTGCAACCTCCGCCTCCCAGGTTCAAGTGATTCTCCTGCCTCAGCCTCCTAAGTAACTGGGATTACAAGCATGTGCCAGCATGCCAGGCTTTTTTTTTTTTTTTCCCAGACAGAGTCTCGCTCTGTCACCCAGGCTAGAGTGCAATGGTGTGATCTCAGCTCACTGCAACCTCCACCTCCCAGGTTCAAGCAATTCTGCCTTGGTTTCCCAAGTAGCTGTGATTACAGGCGCCCACCACCATGCCCAGCTATTTTTTCGTATTTTTAGTAGAGATGGGGTTTTGCCATGGTGGCCAGGCTGGTCTTGAACTCCTGACCTCAAGTGATCCAACCACCTTGGCTTCCCAAAGTGCTGGGATTACAGACATGAGCCACCGCACCAGGCCTATGCATTCTTAATGACAGGGAGAGACCCGAAACCCAGGGACAGAGCCACATCTTCACCCCTTCAATCTTGCAAGCACAGCAGCTCCGCACTGTAGCCGGGTGCCTCACTGACCGTCCACCTCCGTCAGCACGTAGGGGTCTGTGAGCCACCCATCGCCCTGGTCGGCAGGCTGCACATCCAAGTGGCCGTAGAAGCACACGGTGCCTTTCGTGGGATCGTTCCCCAGTTCGGCCAGGATGACGGGAGGTATTGGAAGACTCTGACCATCAGGCAGCTGCAAAATGATCAGGAATCACATTTTTTAAAATGCTGTGCTGTTCTTCCAGAAAATTCAAAGACATGATATTGGGAGTCCTGGCCAGGCTATCCCTGGGTCCTTGGAGAGCCCATGTCATTTTTCTGAGCATCAGTTTCTCCATCTCTAAAATGAGTCCCATGAAACACTTTCTTTTTCTTTTGGAGACAGGTCTCAGTCCCGGCACCCAGTCTGGAGTGCAGTGGCGCACTTGCATGCTTATGTGATTCTCCTACCTCCGTCTCCTCATAGTAGCTGAAACTCCAGACGTGCGCCACCACGTCTGGCTACCTTTTTGTATTTTGGTAGAGACGGGTTTTGCCATGTTGCCCAGGCTGGTCTCAAACCCTCAGGCTCAAGTAATCCGCCCGCCTTAGCCTCCCAAAGTGCTAGGATTTCAAGTGTGAGACACTGCACCCAGCCAAGACACTTTTAATTAAGATATAAAACCTAATTAAAAGTAAAGTGTTTCTTTAGATCCACATTGACAATTAGCATCATTAGCTGAATGTGCTCTTCAGTAAGAATGCAGATGGGCCGGCGCGGTGGCTCATGCCTGTAATCCCAGCACTTTGGGAGGCCAAGGCAGGCAGATCACGAGGTCAGGAGTTGAAGACCAGCCTGGCCAACATGGTGAAACCCTGTCTCTAATAAAAATACAAAAATTAGCTGGGCGTAGTGGTGCACGCCTGAAATCCCAGCTACTCGGAGGCTGAGGCAAGAGAATTGCTTGAACTGGGACTTTGGAGGTGGAGCTTGCAGTGAGCTGAGATCACACCACTGCACTCCAGCCTGGGCTACAGAGCGAGACTCTGTCTCAAAAAAAAAAAAAAAATGCAGATGACAACTGGCTTAAATTAGGTGGCCAAATCCTAGAAAATGTGGACGATCTCAAGGTTCCTCAGTGCTAAAATAAGCACAGCGGGTGCTTAGATTTAAGACATTCATGATGGAGTAGAGTTCTAAGAGATGGTTCTGATGAAAAAAACAGAGCTCCAGATACAAGGCCTTTGAGAAAGATGCATATGAATTTAAAGAAAAGGACAATTTCCTTTTCCTTAAAGAAGAAATTGGAACCTTGTGTCCAGGAAGTGAAGAGTACAAGGGGGTCCTTTCCATAATAAAGCGACCTTCACTTGTCATCTGCACTGGCTTCTAAGAGCCCATCCCACCCCTGGAGTCCTGATATGACTGGAAAGCAATAACACAGCTTCATTCGAGACCAAGGGAATGCTTCATCTTCATTAGGAATTGGGAGGTTTTGGTTGAGGATCAGGGTGAGCCTCTCCCTTGCCACCCCCGGGAAGGCACAATTGACATCTAGAAGTAGCTGCTCCCTCGGTGGGAGGGAACACCACAGCACCTGCTGAGAACCCACGTCCACCGAGGTCACATGGGCCCCCAGGCGCTGCAGTGTGTCCGCGGCCACAGCCATCATTCTGAAGAGCTCTTGTCTGAAGCGAGGCACGGGCTGGACAGAGTCACTCTCGATGGCCACCCACTCCTTCAGCGTCTAGGAGGAAGAGTAAGCAGACCATTAGCATGGGGGTCCCACATCTGCTCTGGGGGGAGCGAGGGGAGGGCAGGAGACAGCGAGTCCCCAGGTGCTCTTCTGTTGATTGAGGACCTGAGGACCTATGACAGTGCCAGTGAACACTGTGACATTCAAGAGTAACAGACAGAATAGCTGGGGTTTTAATCAGGAACCTGGAGGCCAGAGACGCCCGGTTAGTATAGAAGGTCAGGCAGGGTGGGCTGGGAGAAAGAGGATGGTCTGGGTCCTCACTGGGTTCACCAGGGCTGTCAAGAAGGGCAAGTCCCCACCCACTATTTCTAATTATTAAGAACTGAGGAGCTGGTGGGTTATCAGCTTTCTCCAGGACTCCCTGCCTCCCACACTTGGCCCTGGAAGCCTCCCGGCCATGACTGAACCCCACAGTGGCCTCCGCTGGGCTGCAGGTCCCTTCTGACATGCTCTGCACTTAGATTCCCCGGCCCGCTCCTCCCTGCTCTCCTAGGATCCCGCGGGCACTGTGACCTCAGGCTTAAACTCAGCCTGTCACAGTTGTGTGACTTTGGGTGGATTCCTTAATCTCCCTTAGCCTGAGTTTTCTCATCTGCACAAGAAAGTAACACTCCCTAATGATAGGGTGATGGTGAGGACCACTGAGGTAACGTGCACAAGACTCAGCATGGTGCCGGGCACCTGGCGGCCACTCCAGCAGTGCTGGCTGATATGAATGACTGATAAGAACCACTCACACACCGGGTTGGAACCTGAGTGGCTCATACTGAGACAGTCAGCATTTTTATGAAAAACTACACAGATTTACTGATCTTGGACTTCTCTTCCTGACTCATTTGAGTTTGATCTCTCTATCCTGGTAGTAGTGCTTTCATTTTTATTATGAAGGCATTTATCTAACCCTAATGAATACTGTGTTTTACATTTTTAAACTGGAATTTACAGAACAGAGACTGCTGGCTTCTCCCTAAGTTCAGTAGATTTGGGTATGTTTGAGGGACTTAGGGGGCTTGGGGTACAAAGTTCAGGGAGGCCTCAAGGAGCTCCCAGTCTGGTGAGCACGGACAACAACACATCAGTGCGCACATGTGTGGGGGTGTGTGGGGATGGAACCAGATGGCCACAGAGAGGACAAGAGAGCTTAGGAGAGCGGGGCTGGGGAGGAGCTGGTGAATCTGTGGCCTCCCAGCAAGCCCCTGCCTTCCTGCTCCTCCTCCTGTCTCCTCCTCCTCCCCAGGCCTCCCTCTTTTTGCCGTTCCACCTCACCCTCCCTCTACTTTACCCCACTCCCACCGTATATGTACAGACCCTGTATGGTGAATTAGCGGTGAAGCAGAGGATTATAAACTTGGGAGGCTAAGGCAGAAGGATCACTTGAACCCAGGAGATCGAGGCTGCAGTGAGCTGTGTTTGTGCCACTGCACTCCAGCCTGGGTGACAGAGCAAGACCCTGTCTCAAAAAATAATAACAAAAAAATAAGAGGGCCAGGCGCGGTGGCTCATGCCTGCAATCCCAGCACTTTGGGAGGCCGAGGAGGGCAGATCACTTGAGGTCAGGAGTTCAAAATCAGCCTGCCCAACACAGGGAAATCCCATCTCTACTGAAAAAACACAAAAATTAGCTGGGCATGTTGGCAGGTGCCTGTAACCCCAGCTACTTGGGAGGATGAGGCTGAGGCAAGAGAATCACCTGAACCTGGGAGGTTGTGATGAGCTGAGGTTGCACCACTGCACTCCAGCCTGGGCAACAGAGCAAAACTCTGTCTCAAAACAAATAAATAAATTAAATAAATGAATGAATGAATGGAGGAGATAAAATGCCTATTGCACACATACTACAAAACAAACGACGTTGCTGTTGAAGTTTGCAGAGCTCCCTGGCTCCCCAGCTCTGCCTAGGCCTTACAATAACGTCAGGTGGTATTAGGAATGGGCGACCTGATGGACCAGGGCAGACTCAAGCTCAGTGGAGGTGCTGGTCATCTCTGCGTGGACATCCCTCGATCAAATGTGCTGGATATGAAAAGACAGTGCCCTTTGCAGGAGGAATGGCTAGGAGGGATCTCTTCCATCCATCTAATGAATACTGAAGATTTTTAACCTAATGAGCAGTCACAGGCATTTTAAATGGAATTAGGCAAAAATATCCACATCTCCAAGCAAATAATTGTCTCACCCAAATACCAAAGGATGTAATCCATGCATTCTGTGTGTAGTTTCCTTCTCCTACCTGCACAAATTCATCCTGATGGAGGTCAATGTACTGGAAGACTTTCTCTAACAGCGCCGGGGGCAGGGAGTGTGAAGAGAACATGCCTCCCTCCAGCAGCAGCAGCACGGCCAGCAGGGACGCAGCCTGGAAGGGTTTGACACAGGAGGAAGGAATGAAAATCAGCACCAGTTGCCGGACTTTGGACCTTCCAAATTCCTCAAGAAGGGTTGTTATCTCACACAGCTGCCTCCAGTCAGTCGGAAGAAAATAACACAAGGCGGTAGAACCAAACATGTTATTTTTTGCTACGTCTTTCCCCAAACACTTTATTTCCAATGCTAAAGAATTTTAATAAGACAAAAATCGAGTTAACAAGCTCATCTTTAAATAACATCATTCCATTTATTCCTAGGATAAGGTGTTTCCTTCTGGCCCCTTGGGGGAGGCCAGTTCTGCTGCCCAAGAGTGAAGGACGATCTTTACAAGACAGAAAAGAGCAAGGTAGAACTGAAAACAAACATGCAAAAATCTTCCATGTGTGATGAACTACTACACTAGACGAAGGAATTTCTGAGCAATGCCTAAAATCCAGTGTTGTGGGGATTCTTTCCACTGGCTCCTGAAATCACAGTACTTTAACAAGAAAGGAAGAAAAAGGTCTGAGGTGGTGGTTCATGCCTGTAATCCCAGTATTTTGGGAGGTCGAGGTGGGCGGATGACTTGAGGTCAGGAGTTGAAGACCAGCCTGGCCAACATGGTGAAACCCCGTCTCTGAGAGACCCATCCACAACCCTGCCTCCTCCCTCCTTTCCCCTCCCTGACTCCTGCTCAGTCTCCCCAGCCCATCCACAGCTGGAATGATGCCACCCGGGTGTCCTCGAGAGCCGGAGAGCCAGCATTCCTCCTTGACGCCCGACAGGAAGGTCCTGTGGCAAAGTGGGCAAGGGTCACCCCTTCACAGAGGCCCCCCAGAGCCCTGTCTGGAGTGGGAGCTGCCGGCATCAGGCCCAGGGGCCACCTGCACATCTGGAGGGGCCATTAGCAACATCTCCCCCAGTGCAGCCCCAGCCACCAGAGGCTGGAGAAGAGGAGGGAGGGAGTGAGGGGTGGGAAGGACCAAGGGGGCTGCAGCCCTTGGTCAGACCCCCGACGTCAGGTTCTTGGCTAGGAAAGCCACCCGCTATCCCCAGGAGACCAGCTGGGCTCCACTGTAGAAGCCAAACCCACCCTCTTGCAGCAGGAGGAAGGAGGGGAGAGTTTAACTCAGCCTGTCTCTGGTAGTTTTTTCTCTGGAATCCCATCTTTTATTGTTTTAAATGTTTGAGATGTTTTACATTATAAAATTCTAATTGTTTAATCTATGATTGTTTAAATGCCCACCTTTCCATAGGTGGAGGTGAGCAGGGGTTGCAGGGAAAACAAGGGGAACTAGGCTGGTGAAGTCTCAGTGCCATCCCCAAGACCTTGAGAGACAGGTGTCCTCACAGCGAGAGGACGCGCCGCATGGATGTGGCCCCGCCAATGTTGCTTATTTTACAATGGAGCATCTGCAAGGCTGTTTGAAAAGCAGTTGGTTGAATATTTTACTTTTCATTCTGTCATTTTCATGGCTTCCTCTAATCCACTCTCCACGAAGCAGCCTGGGTGATTTTTTTAAAGGTAGGGCAGATAGCAAGACTCCCTGTTTTAGCTCTTCCAAGAGGTCCCATTGCCCTTGTGGTAAAGCAAATATCCCCATGGCCCCCAGGACTTACATGGTGGATCCCACCTGCTTCTCCAACCAGACCTCCTCCCTTGTTGGGGTACCATGCAGGGCCCCTCCATCACTTTCCACCTGTTCCCAAATGCATTGCTGAAATCTTCCTCCACGCCCCTGCCCATCCCTTGGCCTCAAGCCCTCATGGAGCAAAGGTGAGCTGGGGAGCATCCAAACTGATGAGCCCCCCCAACACATTGCACAGGCATCTGAAATGAAATTGTGCACAGGGAGTCGTGTTCTGTCTCTTCTAGGAATTCACTTACAACAAAACATCTGGTCCTACTGAAAATGTCCCAGATGGCAGGAAAGAGTGCATCTCCCTAACCAGAGTGTCACTTAGCACCTGGGGTCAATCCATCCCATGCCCAAAAGGACAGTCACTCCCAGGTTGTTCTACCTTCTGTCAGATCATCACTGAAATGCTACAGGGATGTTCAGGCTTCAAGAACTTTTCAGCCAGGATTCAGCTGGCACAAAATCTGAGCGACCACAGAGAACCTGTGTTCACAAAACAAGGCGGCAGAGTGAGAGTCAATGCTGGGTGAGGGCATGTGGATAAAGCAGTGCAGTCGGGGTGGCATCACGGGGAGACCACAGGCCTAACAGTCAGGAGGGCCAGCACCAAGTTCAGCCCTGCCAGATCCCAGCTGTGCTCCTTCAGGTACCTCTCTGAGCCTGAATTTCCTCAACTGTCATCAGGGACTGGAAGCCTCACAGCGGCTGAGGACCCAACCAAAGAGCTATAGAAAAATGTGTGGCTCCGAGCGGACAGAGAGCTCACCAGCTGTCAGGAAAGCAGTCAGACATGCCGTGAAATGCAGACCATGTCCCATTATGGGGTGGGGATGGTCAACAGCAGCATCTGGGAGAAAACTGGTGCTGAACACTGACGGGGAGGAAGGGTAAGTTTGGGGAAGGGCAGGCATTCAGGGCAGAAGTTTTAGCCTCTGGAAGTTTTCTCTTTTTGAAGCAGGAAAATGTATCAAAACATTCTAATAAGAGTCTGAATTCTGCTGGAGAATAATCGAGAGGAAATTGTAAAGTTTAAGAATAGTTATAAATATTCTGGAGAGTGAACTGGCTTAAGGACACACATACATATCAATCAAATAGAACTGAAAACCCAGAAATAAATCCTCACATTTATGATCAACTGATTTTCATCAAGGGTGCAGAGATCATTCAATGGGGGAAAAATAGTATTTTCAATAAATAGTGCTGGGAGAATTGGATATCCACGTGCAAATGATAAAGTTTCACTCCCTTCCTCACACCATATATAAGAACTAACCCAAAATGATCAAAGACCTAAATGAAAGTACTAAAACCATAAAACTCTTAAAAACAAACAAACAAACAAACATAGCTGTAAATCTTCCTACCTTTGGATGAGGTGATGGTTTCTTAGATATGACACCAAAAGACAAGATGGATAAATTGGACTTCATCAAAAATAAAAACATTTGTGCATCAAAGAACAGCATCAAGAAAATGAAAAGACAACACATAGAATGTGTGTGTGCATGGGAGTGGGGGGGGACTACAAATCGTATATCTGATAAAGGACTTATGTTGAGAATATAAATAGCAATTACAGTTCAATAATAAAATAAAGCCAAATTAAAAATGTGCAAAGGATTTGAATTAATGTTTCCTCAAAGACAATATACAAATGGCCAATAAACACATGGAAAGTTTAGGCTTAGCATGATTAGCCATCAGGAAAACACAAATCAAACCACATGAGACACCACTTCTTACCTGCTAGGATGACTAGAATTAAAAAGCCAGACACTAACAAGTTTTGACAAAGATGTAGAGAAATTGGAACATTCATGTACTGCTGATGGGAACTCAAAAGCCTGCAGCCACTGTGGAAAACAGTCTGAAAGTTCCTTAATCTATTAAACATAGAGTCACCATATGACCCAGCAATTCTACTCCTGAGTACATATCCAAGATAAGTGAAAACATATGTCCACCCAAAAACTGGTACATGATGTTTATAATGGCATTATTCATAGTAGCGAAAAGGCAGAAACAAGACATGTTCATTAATGAATGAATGGATAAAATGTATATTTCACTGAAATATTATTTGGCTATACAAAATGATTTTCATCTTACATAAAAAGGAATGAAGTACTGGCACATGCTACAATGTAGACAAACTTTGAATACATTGTGCTAAGTGAAATGAGCCAGACACAATGGCCACGTATTGTGATTCCATTTACGTTAACAGTCCAGAGTAGGTAACTTCATAGAGACAGAAAGTAGTAGATTGGTGGTTACTCAGTGGGAAAATGGGAAGGGAATGCTAATGAATAGGGGTGCCTTTGGGGTGATGAAAATGTTATAAAATCAATTGTGCAATGGTTGTACAATTCTGAATATACTAAAACATCATTAAAATTGCACATTTTAAATGGGTCAATTGTAAGGTAAAAGAATTATATCACAATACAGTCATTATACAAATAATCATAGCTATAGCCACTCATTTGACAATACAAATACATTATGGAGTATGAAAACTGTAGACAGAGGAAGCTATGCATTGGTTAAAAGCAAGGTCAAGGTGAGCAATGCACATTCAGGAGCTGATTAAGAACTGCGTCCAGTAGGTGGTGCTGATGAGCCGCTCATGATCTCCCTGGCTGCCCTGCACTCAGAAGGCTGAAGCCGGATCCAGCCCAGCTCTGAGGAACTTAGCCAGGAGCCAGGGTCAGCAGATAAAGTCGGTGGGAGAGACTCCTCTGGCCCTCCAGTAGCCGGAGAGGGAGCTCAGGTGCAAGGAAGGCTTCAATAAAGGCTCTTGGAGACAACAGTGGCAACTGTTTTTTTTTGTTGTTTTTTTTTTGTAATCGATCCATCTACATTAACATTTGAGCTTTTATTTTTCCTTCAAACAAGTTCCATTAAAAAAAATTTTGGTGTTCCTCTCTAGTGAAAAATAAAAAAGGAAAGTTGGAAGAAGAAAATAAGCTGCAGGAAAAAAATATGAAAACAGTGATTGTTGTAAGGACAGAATAGTTCAGATTCAGCAGGAGCCTCCTCTTCCTCTGGCCCTGGGAGAGCAACTTAGCCCTGGTCTCGAATAAAAGACTGACCTGATGCCCCGACCTGACGAGTGGCCGTGACAGCAGGGATCTGACAAGGGGAAGTGCATGACTTCATCCTCCCTCCCTTTTCCACAGAGCAGGGCAGCCTGCTGTAGTCCATTTGCTGTCCAGGTTCATGGACATTGACTTTGGGCAGAAATCCCCACTTCACCATCTGACTGGGATCAGAGACTCCATCCGTTTTCCTCCTGTTCCTCCACGCCTCTGTTTTTGTTTTTGTTTTTGTTTGTGTATGTGTGTTACAGTTGTGCTTGACCTTGAACTAGTTACCTGTACTAGGCTGTTCTTATTGTATTGCTATAAAGAAATGCCTGTGGGGGTAATTTACTTAAAAAAAAATAGGGTTAATTGGCTCACAGTTCTGCAGGCTGTACAGGAAGCGTGGTGCCAGGATCAGCTCACCTGGTGAGGAGGCCTCAAGGAATTTTTACTCATGGCAGAAGGTGAAGCAGGAACAGGCAGGTCATGCGGTCAGAGCAGGCGCAAGAGGGATCACGGGAGGTGCCACACATTTTAAACAACTGGATCTTGCATAAACTCACTATTGCAAGGACAGCGCCCAAATACCTCCCAGCAGGCTCCACCTCCAACATTGAGGATTACATTTCAACATGAGTTTTGGGCGGGTACACATATCCAAACTGTACCATTCTGCTGCTGGCCCCTCAAATCTCATGTCTTTCTCACATTGGAAAATACAATAATGGGCTGGGCATGGTGGCTCATGTTTGTAATCCCAGCACTTTGGGAGGCCGAGGCAGGCAGATCACGAAGTCAGGAGCTCGAAACCATCCTGGCTAACACAGTGAAAACCCATCTCTACTAAAAATACAGAAAAAAAAAAAAAATTAGCCTGGCGTGGTGGTGGGTACCTGTAGTCCCAGCTACTCCAGAGGCTGAGGCAGGAGAATGGTGTGAACCCAGGAGGCAGAGCTTACAGTGAGCGGAGATTGTGCCACTGCACTCCAGCCTAGGCAACAAAGCAAGACTCCATCTCAAAAAAAAGAAAAAAACACACACACACACACACACACACACACACAAAATAATGCCTTTCCAATAGTCCCCCAGTCTTCACTCATTCCAGCATTAACTCCAAACTCCCAAGTCCAAAATCTCATCTGGAGATGAGTTCCTTTCACCTATGAGCCTGTAAAATCAAAACAAGTTATTTACTTCCAAGATACAATCAGGGTAGAGACATTGGGTAAATGCTCCCACTCCAAAAGGGAGATATCAGTCAAAAGAAAGGGGCTCCAGTCCCCATGCAAGTCTAAACCCCAGCAGAGGCGTCATTAAATCTTAAAGCTCCAAAATAATCTCCTTCGACTCCATGTCCCACATCCAGGGCACACTGCTGCAAGGAGTGGGCTCCCAGGGCCCTGGGAAGCTCCACTGCTATGGCTTTTCCAAGGTTAGGATGCAAGCTGCCGGTGGATCTACCAGTGGATCTACCATTCTGGAGTCTGGAGTATGATGGCCCCCTTCTCACAACTTCATTAGGTAGTGCCCCGTGGGGACTCTATGTAGGGACTCCAACCCCATATTTTCCTTTTGAACTGTCCTACTAGAGGCTCTCTGTGAGGGCTCCACCCCTCCACCCCTAGGTTCTTTCTAGGCACTGAGGCTTTCTCATACATTCTCTGAAATCTAGGTGGAGGCTGGCAAGCCTCCCTCACTCTTGCACTCTGTGTGCCTGTAGGCTAAACACCATGTGGAAGCTGCCAAGGCTTACAGCTTGCAAGTTCTGAAGCAGTGAACTGAGCTGTATCTGGGGCCCTTTGAGCCACAGCTGGAGCTAGAGCCATGGGGATGTGGTGAGCAGCCTTCGGAGGCTGTACAGAGCAGTACTGTCCCAGGTCTGGCCCGTGGAACCATTGAGTCCTCCTAGGCCTCTGGGCCTGTGGTGAGAGGGGCTGCCTCGAAGGTCTCTGAAATGCCATCAAGACCATGTTCTTATTTTTTTGGCTTTTAACACTAGGCTACCTTTCAGTTACGCAAGTCTCTCTAGCAAGCGGTTGCTCTGCAACCTGTTCAAATTCCTCTCCTGGTAATGATTTTTCTTTCTCTGCCACATGGCCAAGCTGAAAATTTCCCAAACTTTATGCTCTGCTTTCCTTTTAATCTTTTTCCCATTTATAAAAAAAAAAAAAAAAGTGCAGCTCATTGCCAGCACTCATTTAATTTTATATAAACTCACTTTTTGAGGCTGAAGCAAATCTGACTGATTTTCAATGTGAAAATAAAATATAAAAACTGTTCATGGAGTTCTTTCTAAACAGAACATCAGAATCAACTAAATCATCAGAATCATCTATTTGAGATTCATCAAATGAATCTTCGACCCACAATTGTTCAAGAACAATGTTAACATCGCATGCAGGAATGCTACATTTTCTAGGATTTGACATTTTCAGCAGTTGAAAATTACTACATTTTGTACATGGACCAGATGTACATGTTAGTACATACCACTAACAAAAACCAGAATGCCCTAAATAGAATGATGTCTGTTGTTTCCAAAGTCAATGTACTAGAGTGATGTGAAAATAATAATAAAAGCAAGATAGCTCATGGCAAAGTTATCTCAGAGTAAATGCTGCAGCCACAAGTGCCACTGGTGAATATTCTTGGAGCAACCAAGAAAAGGGTTAAATATGAATTCCAACTTTAAGTCATTTCTTCACTTCCACATCTGAACATAAGTTGTTAGAAATAGCCAGGTCACACATCTTGAACACTTTGCTACTTTTATTTCTTCTGCCAGATACCCTAAGTCATCACTCTTAAGTTCAAATTCCACAGACCCTTAGGGCATGAACACAATGCAGCCAAGCCCTTTGCTGAGGCATAACATGGGTGAGCTTTGCTCCAGTTCCCAATCAGTTTTTCTTTTCCATCTGAGACCACATCAGCCTGGACTTTACTGCACAAATCACTATCAGCATTTTGGTCACAACCATTAACCAGTCTATAAGAAGCCGCAAACTATTTCCCTCATCTTCCTGTTTTCTTCTGAGCTCTCCAAACTCTTCCAACCTCTGGCCATTACCCAGTTCCAAAGTTGCCTACACAGTTTCAGGTATCTTTATAGCAATTCCCCACTCTCAGTACCACTTTTCTGTGTTAGACTGTTCTTGCAGTGCTATAAAGAAATACCTGAGGCTGAGCAGTTTATAAAGAGAAGAGGTGTAATTGGCTCATGGTTCTGAAGGCTGTATAAGCATGGTGCTGGCATCTGCTCAGCTTCTGGGGAGGCCTCAAGGAACTTTCACCCATGGTGTAAGGTAAAGCAGGAGCAGGATCCTCACACGGCAAGGACGTGAGCAAGAGTGGGAGGCGCCACACACTTTTAAACAATCAGATCTTGCAAGAACTCACTCACTATTGTGAGGACAGCACTAGGAGGGATCCACTCCCGTGACCCAAATACCTCCCACCAAGCCCCACATCTCAACATGAGATTTGGCAGCGACACCGATCCAAACTCTCATCACCCAGTGAAAATCCAGGGATGTAGAAAGGTTATTCCTGGCTTTTGACCTTGCAAAAAGAAGAAAGAGGAGCTGCAGAACAGGAAGCTGCACTTGGGTGCTGGGGTTAGGGATGCGTAGGGTGAGTCCTGGACTGAGAGAGTCTTTTGGAAAGGCCAGGGTGGGCAGTTGCCCAGCTGAGGGTGCTAAGCTCCCACTGGCTATGGGACCCTGAGGGGAACCCCATTTGCTGCAGAGGCTTGTGTTTATCCCAGCTGATTGTCCTTAGGTTTTTAGATTTGGAACAAAAGTTCCAAGTGCCCCTGTGCTGAGCCTCCTTTCTAAATCCTGTAACTCTTAGGGGAGGTTTACATCCTCTGCTGTGTTACCATCACAACCTGCCCTTCCCCAAAGTGAGAGGTCCCAGGGCACTTCCTGAGTCTTCTTAGTGTCTTGACATATCGTTCTTCTCTTTCTCCTCCCACAGCTTGGCACTGGCTGCACCTCCACCTCTCTCTTAGCTCTCACTAACAACTGGAGAGTTGGATGCCCTGTGGGTTTAGCTGATCGAGGCCTTGACAGTGGCCCAAGATACTTTAACGAAGGACACTTCTGTCTCCTGCCAGGAGAGGAGCAGGCACCCCTAAAGGAGGACGGAGCAGGGGTGCTGTGGGAAAACCCCACTTTTGCACTGGTTGTTTTTGTTTATTTTGGGTGTTGAACAGAAGAAAGAATAGAAAATGAAAGAAAGCGCTCTTGCCTCCACCTCCCACAAAGCCTCAGGCCAAGGGTGGGTCTTTGGTGTCCACACAAGGGCCAATCAGCCAGACCCTTGTTCAGGGGAAGAAACCTCAGTGCCGGTCAGTCATCCTGGATGCCAAGAATTCTATTGACCTCCTAGTCAAGAGTCCTTGTGGGATTGTTTTATAGAGGTTGCTCTGTCCTCGGTCTGCTCTGATGAATTTGTTATAACACAGAAAAGAATGTTTTAGTAGCGTAGTTTATCTCACCATCACAGGATTTTTAATACACAACAGAAACAGGCTTTCCTGGATTCTGCTGGGTTCCTGTGGGCACAGAGCTGAGCCAACGTGGTTCCTGCAGATTGATTAACTCACTCTGGCAGCAAGACCCATGGAGGAATCAGCGAGGGCGCATTTCCTTCAGTCAGCAGCCCGGACAAACTCCAGGGAGCACAGTTCCCCAGAAAGTCCCAAGAACTGTGAGTCCCTCCATCATCCTCTAAGTCTGGCCCAACCTGTGAGTTTGACCCCCGAGAAGAACATTGGTTGAGGCCACGTGCAGTTTAGACTCATTCCCAGAACGTGAGGCCACACACCACGTGAAATGGTTGGAACTAACAAAGTGTACTCCGTTCGCTAGGATCCGCACAGAGCTGCTCCTTGAACGCTGAGCAGAGCCGCAAGAAGTCAGAGACCGCCGAAGCCAGGGGACGGAGAAGGAACTGAGTGCCAGTCACGGGGTGGTTGTTTTCGTGGTTTGCAGGGAGAGCTGGCCTAAAGCTCAGGTGCCAGCACGTAGGAACTGGCTGGCTCAGGACACAGGCTCTGAAGCAGGGACAGTGGGACCTACTATGTGCCCTCAGGGTGGGTGGCACGAGAGAATACGGCATGTGGCACCTACCAAGTGCCTTCAGGGGGGTGGCACGAGATGATACCACATCTGGCACATCACAGCCCATGGCACTGTACAGTGTCTTCTCTCCTGGGCAGCAGATGGCTAGTCCAGCAACCAAGCCGCCCAGGTGAGCCCTCGGTGCTCCCACCTGTGTCTGGGGTCCTCATGGGTAGGCAGTGGGGAAAAGAAAGCTCGCATTGTCAGGGTGTGAGGCTGGTGTGTCGGTAACGGGAACAATGCCCCTTCAGACACTTTTACTCCCCACAGTCTGGACGGGGATCTGGGTCTCGTCAGACATCAGCCAGAGAGACAGCACAGCACCACTTTGCACCACTTCCAGAACCTTCCGTCATCTAGAAACATAACAGTGGCTTGTAGCACAATGACACAGCCAGCCAAACAACAATGACAAAAAAGAGTGAATGAAATAACCAGTGATTTCAGTTATTTCTCCAACAGGCCAGAATCTCATGACAGTTAAATCGATACACTGAAGCATACTCTACCAGGGACAGTGGCGTCATCAGGTAAGACTGAGCTGTGAGCTCCTCAGAGGCAAAAGTGTGTTTCCAATGGGGGAGCAGGACATGGCTTTCGGTTTTGAGGGGTGAAAGGTGTAAATCCTAAGGGATCCACGAGGCTGTGCCTGACACTGGAGCCAAAACCCAAGGCGAAAATCGCCTTTGGAGATCTCATAGCTGTGGCCACACCAGAGCCACTGGCTCTTCTTCCTTTAAATTTCATTTGAGTGATTTCTGTGTAAAAGTGTCAATAGGATATTTACAGAATACCTGCAGGGGAGACTGTACCATCTCAGGGGCAGCACGTGAACTTGAGATGTTCCGGCTGCAGAATAGCAGAGAGGAGGAGGAGGGTCTGAGGGAACGGGGAGTTGAGAGAGACGCGGACTGGAGACAGAGGACGGGTGGCGAGGAAGAGAGCAGAGATTTCTCACAGAGTCAGGAGAAGAGAGCCTGGCAGGGTTTTGGTGGGACCGTGGGCCAGGGTGGAGACACCAAAATGCAGACAGCACCAAAGAACACGTTTCTTTTCTAGAAACCTGTAATTATGTACACAGCCTTTAAAGTGTTATCTTACACATTCAACTCACAGCAAAATTACTTTGACTTCAAAGTGCAGGACTTTAGGCATCCTTGATGCCTGTGAACCAAGGTCCCTGGTTAAAGGCGGGTGTGGACTCCAGGGCTTGGCCACCTCTGGCAATGGCATCTCAGGCCACCTTTTGGCTTTGAACAAAAGATCGACAAACGTAAAGTCGAGAACAAGGGCCGATTCGAGGAGAGGGTGGGGCTTTCCCAGTGGTCTCCACTAGCTTCCTCAGGCTGCTGGAACAAAGCACCCCAAAGCGGAGGCCAAACACCAGATCTTTACTCTCCGGCAGTTCTAGAGGCCAGAAACCTCAGTCACGTGTTGGCAGGCCCGGGCTCCCTCTGCAGGTTCCAGGGGAGGTCCTTCCTGCCCCTCCAGCTTCCGGTGTTGGCGGCAGACCCCGGCGCTCCTTGCTATGGCGGTGTCCTTCCGGTCTCTGCCTCTGTGTGTGCACAGTCAGCCTCTTTCTGTGTCTCTCTGTGTACTGTCATCTTAGGAGGACACTGGGTTTTGGATTTAGGGCCCACTCTATTCCAGAATGACCTCTTTTTAACTAATTACATCTGTAAAGACCCTGTTTCCAAATAAGGCCACGTTCTGAGGTTCCAGGTGGACAGGCATTTTTGGAGGAGCGTTATTTAACCCAGTACACCCTGGTTATTATTTTCTTACCACTATATAATATCCTTTTTCTTTTTTCTTTCTTTTTTTTTTTTGAGACAGAACCTTGCTCTGTCACCCAGGCTGGAGTGCAGTGACGTGATCTTGGCTCACTGCAACCTCCTTCTCCCGGGTTCAAGCGATTTTCTTGCCTCAGCCTCCCAAGTAGCTGGGATTACAGGCATCTCCCACCACGCCCGGCTAATTTTTTGTATTTTTAATAGAGATGGGGTTTCACCACGTTGGCCAGGCTGGTCTCGAACTCCTGGGTTCAAGTGATCTGCCAGCCTCGTCCTCCCAAAGTGATGGGATTACAGGCATGAGCCAGCACACCCCGCCCCCAACTGCTCCTGATTCATAGGTGCCCGCTTACGTTTTGTATTTTCTCATTCGTTCATGTGGGTGTTAGTCTTTCATTTGTCTCTTGAAGAATTTAAACATACTTCATTTGTATCCGTTTTAAACATGTTCTACTCTTTGTATGTCAGTCTTGGTAAACCCATTTTCTAACACAATGCAAGAGCTGTTTTTCTCAAGGCTTACATACTTCAGAACTTTGGCTTGCAGCCTCGACTTGAATGATAGTCATTTTATTCTCCTTCTCTGTTATGAGTTCTGCCTAAAACGCAATGGTTGCCTCCACCTGGTGCTTTAAGATGCCCATTCCAGGTCCAGGTCTTAAATTGGTGGCTTACAGTTTTCAAACAGTGTTTAGTGGCACACACTTGTAATCCCAGCATTTTTGGAAGCCAAGGTAGGAGGACCACTTGAGCCCAGGAGTTCAAGACCAGCCTGGACAACACAGAAACTCTGTCTCTACATAAATTAAGTTCGATTTTAAAACTTAGCCAGGCAAGGTGGTGCACACCTGTAGTCCCAGTAACTCAGGAGGCTTGAGGCGGGAGGATCACAGAATGAGACCTTGTCTCAAAAAAAAAAAAAAAAAAAAAAATTCCTGAAGTATATATAATTGCTTTGCTTGAAGTGGATGGGGAGTTTTAAGGGTGAACTCATACTGTGTGTTGATCGGAGCTGCCTGACAATGATTTCACTTCCTGGGAGGCAATGTCCCCACAGCCTGGCCCAGTGCCAGGCTCAGTGCTGGGAAAGCAACTGCTGCAAACTTTCCCAAATGGGAGGAGAGCAAGATTCGGGCGAAGATAAAAAGGGTCCACTTCAAAGCTCACAAGCTCTGTTCAGGATACCTTAAAAGGCATAAATGTTTGTATCCTGGATAACCTCAGCCTCCAGGAATTAGCAAAGAATAACTAATAACTTAGGCCTTGACACCAGGACCTCAACAAGCAAACCTCACCCTGTCAGCAGGGACAGGGCCTCTGGGATGGCTCAGGGCAGTGCTCCTGCCCACACCTCTGGCCTGCAGTACAAGGTGCAACGTTGGGTAACAAGACTGCCCCAGGCAAACTGTGAAGCTGAAACACGCAAAGGCGTTTCGCCCTGATCACCATGCACTCTGGGATACCAGGGCGCTGGAGCTGTCCTAGAAGGCGCAGGGGACCCCTCCTCATCTGCAGTCTTTGGGGAGTTCCATCTGTGCGTGCCTTATCTTAGCACTGTTTCTCTCCCTTTCACAATGTGCCCCATTCCTTCGGGGGTCGGGAGGGGACAGCACCCTGACTTTATGTGCTGTGGTGCCGGAAGCTGAGGCACGTGTACCGTGAAAGGTACCTTTGTCCCAAACACAGTGCTTCTGAAGTAGTGGATTGTAACTGCTGGAAAGAGCAACTGCGACTTGGAACACTGGGGCATTGTGGGGCCTGCGGAGAGGTGCTCTGGGGACAGAAAGCCCCTACCTCCTCATTAGGGCTGGGACAATGGGGCTGGGGAGGACCTCAGGGCTCAGGTCCCCTGCTCCAGCCTTGCTGCTGCCTGCCCTGTGACAGTGAGACCAACCGTGCAACAGCCCGCCCAGGTTCCCTCCCATAAACCATCCGCGGGTGCGTATTTCCTCCTGGGCAGGCGCTCTGCGCTAGGACCAGTAGGATGGTGGCTGGGCCCACCCACCCCTTCTCCTTCTGTGACTCCTCCAGGAGCTGGCTCTCAGCTCCAGCCAACAAATGCTACCTACCCTCCAGATGCCATCCGCTCCTGAACCTGCCAGGGTCCCAAGCCAGCCGAGTGGCAGTCACCAGGGCAGCATCTCTTTCTGGTGAGCCACAGATGACAACCTGCTGAGAAGCTAGGACAGCTGCCCTAGACCGTGCATGCTCAGGGGAGGATCCGATCGCTGCGCCTTTCCTGGCAGCTCCTGTGGCAGCTAAATGGTGCCTCTGCACGCCTCCTGTCTCCTTCCCCAGGTGCCTCAGCAGAGCCCATGGCTGGGGCTGTGCTCACTGTGAGCCTCCAGCGGGTGATGGCTCCCGACCACAGCCCCATTCCCCCCTCCACTTTCAGAACCTACAAGTTTCCATTGTGAACCACAGAAAAGTGTGTTCCAGTACCCAACAACTCGCAGGGCTGTCCCAGAACGCTGCTAGTGGGTGTCTGGAACTAGCATTTAACTGTCTATAGCAGTCTGTGCTAAACCACCCATGATACAAGAAAATCGGCATCACTTCATTAGAAGCCAGATCCGAAATGTGATGTTTGCAATGTTCCTCAGATTCTAGTGCTGGAGTGAGTTAGGGATTCCACACATCATGTGATTTGTTGACTAATAGAAGTCGTGTCCATTTGCAGTAAGGTCACATTTACATTTTTATTGCATCTTCACATGCATGGAGCCAAGCACTTCATGGCCACGACGTCATCAATCACTCTGAAAATTCAGGGAGGCAGAGCCACTGTGGCTCCATTTCACAGACGAGTGACCTGAAGCACTAGAGGGGTCAAGAGACTGCCTGGGATCACACAGCCAGGATGAGTAGGTTACACCCCCACGTGTCTCAACACGGCTCTCCTTTCTCGACTTGCCCTCCAATCCTCACCGAGGTTCCCCAAGAGAGCTGCTGCTGTTCCCTCTTATGTCATGTACAGGGGGCCAGGCTGATGCAGGGTGCCCATTCCAGGCACTCAAGGTCAGATCAGAAATTCAGGGCAGAGGCCAGGTGCGGTGGCTCATGCCTGTAATCCCAACACTTTGGGAGGATGAGGCGGGTGGATCATCTGAGGTCAGGAGTTCGAGACCAGCCTGGCCAACATGGTGAAACCCCTGCCTCTACTAAAATATACAAAAATTAGTTGGGTGCAGTGGTGGGCACCTGTAATCCCAGCTAAAAGGGAGGCTGAGGCAGAAGAATCGCTTGAACCCAGGAGGCGGAGGTTGCAGTGAGCTGAGATTGCACCATTGCACTACAGCCTGGACAAGAGAGTGAGACTCTGTCTCAAAAAGCAAAAGAAAAAAAAAACAACAACAGATTTATACCAAACAAATGTAAAGTGTAGATCCTATTTAGATTCTGATTTGAAAGACCAATGGTAAAAATAATTTTAGGGGACAACATGATAAAGTTGACCACAGGTTGTAGGTTGTATATTTGTTGATCTAAAGGAATTATTGCTAGTTTATAGTGTGTTAATGGTATTGTTGATATACACACGTGCTCGCCTTCAAGATATGTGCTGAACAACCTACAGATGCAATAATGCAATGTCTGGAATTTACTGTAGGATTATCTGGATGCTGAGCGTGAGGGTCCTGGGAGGGGCTCTCCTGAAACAAGATGGGCCACGTGTTGGTAATTGTTGGAACTGGCCGATAGACACACAGGGACTCACTATCCTCATCTGTCTATGTTTGTGCTTGTTTGAAACTTTCCATTAAAACGAGAGAGCAGGGTTGGGGCAGGCTGAGCCTTGACAAGCAGGCAGTGCCCTGGGCCAACCTGAGTTCATGGCCACTGCGCCTGCGGTCACGCCACTGATCCCAGGAACCTCTTGCTGCTCAGGAGCAGGTGGTCGTGCTTGGGGGCCTATCTGCACCAACAACTCTAACAAGGCGTTTGGGCGGAGGAATCCTGCAGGTGGGGAAACTCCCTGGCTGCGGATGAGCAGCTGGCCAAGGAAGGATCGAATGCCTCATGTGCAGGATAGCTCCCTCCGGCATCTGCTGGCACTGGGAATGAGAGATAAGGAAGCCTCTGGGAGCTGGAAAAGAGCCCACCTGGCAGTCCTGCATCCTCAGACCCTTCGTGAGACAGTGTGCAGGAGAAGTGGGTGGCGGAAAATTAGCACACACCTACTTAGAAATCCAGGCTCTGGGAAAAGCCTGCATCCTTCCGTCATGAGTTGGGAGTCTATTAACGTAAAGAACTAAAAGCTGGTGGGAACAAACAGGTGTAGATCTCCTTAGTCAAATCCCTGCTGGATAGGGAAGGCTTTTTGTTTGTTTTTGAAGGGGGAGAAACCTTGTTGTAGGAAGACAGTGTTTGCAGCGAATGTCCAGGTATTTTCTGGCCATAATCTCTCCCTGTTTAGCTTTAACAGGTTGCTTGAGAGAGAATGCCAGTTCCCATCTTGTGCAAATCAACAGCAGAATTGATTAATTAGAAATCAACTGAACGCTAGATTAAATAAGAGCTGGGCTTAGGTTCGGAACGTTGGAGCAAGAGATACACCCTGGAAAAGCCAAGAAAAATCTAGGGAGACTCTTTATACTTGAAGTTGAAAATGTTCTCAAAGGCGATAGGTGGAAGGCCTCTGTCAGAATTCCCTGACTGGGGTGAGGGGGAGGGTCATTGTTAAAATGGTAGATCTTTTGGCCAAGAAGTGAGGGAAAAAATGTTCAGTATCATTAGGCATTGGAAATGCAGATCAAACCACAACCAGACACCACTTCCCACCCAGGAGGATGCCGGCAATCACAAAGTCAGATGACAAGTGTTTTGAGGATGTGGAGAAATTGGAGCCCTCGTACACTGCTAGTGAGGATACACAAGGGTGCAGCCAGGGTGGAAAGCAGTCTGGCAGTTCCTCAGACACTGATCCATGGAGCTACTGTATTGACCAGCAATTCCACTCCCAGGTACATGCCCCAGAGAAATGAAAATACATATCCACACAAAAACTGGGACACAAATGTTTATAGCAGCATTATTCATAACAGCCAAATGGTGGGAACAACCCAAATCTCCACTCACAAACAAATGGATAAATACAAAATGTGGCATCGTCACACAGTGGAATCTTATTTGGCCACAAAAAGGAATGCAGTCCTGATATATGCTATGACACGAATGGACCTTGAAAACATTACATTAAGTGAAAGAAGCCAGTTACAAAAGGCCACATACTGTATGATACCATGCATATGAAAGTCCAGAATAGGAAAATCTATAGAGACAGAAAACAGGTTCGTAGTTGTTTAGGGATAAGGGGAGGGAGGGGGAATGGGAGGGTCAGGTGAGGAGAGTGTTGTGAAATGGACTGTGGTGATGGTTGCGCATGTCAGTGAATATACTAAACGCCATTGGATGATGCTCTTTAAAGTGCTGATTCCTGGGCCTCTGCCCTAAAACTGCTCACACTAAAGTCTGAGAGAGAAAAAAAACAAAAAAACAAAAAAAAAACCCCTGAGTTTGGGATTTAGTGAAAAAGGCAGTAAATAGTACGTGGATGGGTAACTTTCCACCTTCGTCTAAATTGTACTTTGCCTTTTGTAATCAACAGCTAGAAGTTCTACTCTATGGTTTTAACAAGAATGCTGCTTTTTGTAGAAAGAAACAAGGAGTGTGGACAAAGTGTAGTGATGTATGACCTCGTTCATTCCCCCCAGAGAAGCTTCCTGGTCCCAGAGCCCACATCCCTGGTACCACTGTTTGCCCAGAGTGACTGGGCCCGGGCACTAGAGCACACAGGAGCACATCACACATGCTGATTGCACGTGCCCCATCCGAAGGGCGAGTGCTCACAGCACAGAGCCCCCTCTGCATCTTGTGGTCCAGCTCCCCAAACCTCATCCAGTCCCCCGGGCCACAACCAGGGATCCACCCTGGCTGTTGGTGGGCATTTGATCTGTGCCACAGTAAAAGAAAGCGTTTGCCCAATCTTAGGCTCAAGATCCCAAGAATAGAACTCATGACCTTCTTTTCTCTCTCAGTATTAGAAAAAGGTGATGGTAATAAGTCAGCAATAGCAACAAAAACAAGCAATGGGAAAGGACTCCCTATTCAATAAATAATGCTCGGTTAACTGGCTAGCCATATGCAGAAGATTGAAACTGGACCCCCTCCTTACATCATATACAAAAATCAACAAGATGGATTAAGAACTTAAACATAAAGCCCCACACCTAAAAGCCCTGGAAGATAACGTAGGCAATAGCATCCTGGACATAGGAACAGGCAAAGATTTCATGACAAAGACACCAAAAGCAATTGCAACAAAAGCAAAAATTGACAAATATAATCTAATTAAACTTAAGAGTTTCTGCACAGTAAAATAAACTATCAACAGAGTAAATGGACAACCCACAGAATGGGAGAAAATATTTGCAAACTATGCATCTGACAATGGTCTAATATCCAGCATCAAGGAACTTCAACAAATTTACAAGAAAAAACAAACAAGCCCGTTAAAAAGTGGGCAAAGGACATGAAGAGACACTTTTCAAAAGAAGACATACGTGTGGCCAACAAGCATATGAAAAAAAGCTCAATATCACTGATCATTAGAGAAATGCAAACCAAAACCACAATGAGATACCATCTCACATCAGTCAAATAAGTGTATTAAAAAGTCAAAAAATAACAGATGCTGGCAAGGTTGCAGAGAAAAGGGAACACTTACACATTGTTGGTGGGAGTATAAAATGGTTCAATTATTGTGGAAAGCAGTGTGGCAATTCCCAAGCAGCTAAAAACAAAACAACCGTTTGACCCAGTAATCCCATGACTAGGTTATACACTCAGAGGAATATAAATCATTCTACTATAAAGACACATGCATGAGAATGTAAACTGCAGCACTATTCACAATAGCAAAGACGTGGAATCAACCTAAATGTCCATCAATGACAGACTGCGTAAAGAAAATGTGGTACAGCTACACCATGGGGAATACTATGCAGCCATAAAAAAGAATGAGATCATGTCCTTTGCAGGAACATGGATGGAGCTGGAGGCCATCATCCTTAGCACACTAACGCAGGAACAGAAAACCAGATACCGCACGTTCTCATTTGTAAGTGGGAGCTAAATGATGAGAACACATGGACGCACAGAGGGGAACAACACACGGGGGCCTATTGGAGAGTGGAGGAAGGGAGGAGCGAGAGGATCAGCAAAATAACTCATGAGTACTAGGCTTAATACCTGGGTGATGAAATAATCTGTACAACAAATTTCCCTGACACAAATTTACCTTTGTAACAAACCTGCACGTGTGCCCCTACACCTGAAACAAAAGTCAAAAAAAGTAAAAGAATCGCAAAGGGGAAAATACATATTACAATCTCTTCCTCTCTTTCATATCAAAGGGTATTATATTGAGTCCAAAAGAAATTATTTCCTTTCTTTTTTGAGACAGGGTCTTACTCTGCCTCCCAGGCTGGAATGCAGTGGTGTGATCATGGCTCACTGCAGCCTCGACCTCCCAGGTTCAAGCCATCCTCCCACCTTGGTCTCCTGAGTAGCTGAGACCACAGGCATGCTCCACCCTGCCTGGCTACTTTTAAAGTCAGGGTCTCACTATGCTGCCCGGGCCAGTCTTGAACTCCTGGGCTCAGGCGACCCTCCTGCTTTGGCCTCCTGAAGTGTTGGGATTGCAGGCATAAGCCACCACGCCCAGCCAGGGAAATTATTTTCTTTCATATTGCTTTTAACGTTCATGTTTTGAATAGATACTATCATGACACAGTTTAAAACTTTTTAAAAGACAGACAGTATTCAGTGAAATGTCCTCTTCTAACCCTCACCCCAGTGCCCTGGCCAGTCATGGGTTCTTAAAAAAAAAAAAAGTCAGCAATAGAAGGCATGGCCAGGCCATGGGGTGAGGTTCTCTCTCTCAGAGCAGCGATTTTGCAGCATGGTCTGGGAGTCTCGTGGTCTTGCAGGTGGGCAAAGACCGCTTCTAGAATCCGGTTGTGGTCAGGTCGCCGCCTGCCTTATCACTGTGTCTCTAGCCTCGCATTTGCATGTATTTGTTTCAGTATGTCTTTTGAGGGTCTTTTGAGAGTCTTCTACATATCAACCTTCCACAAAATTCTGAACATTTCTGTGTGTGTGTAAGTGCGTGTTTGCAATGGAAATAAAAAGGGTCCATGAATTTTATCTTTCCAAGTAGTCTGGGACACAATCCCACAAAACCTCACAGCCAAAGACACCTGCCTGCTTGTTTTCCTAGAGAGAAGCCTTCCTGCCACACCCACACTCAGGTCTGCACCTGAGCCATGGAAACCTGCCCGAGAAAGGCCTGGGGTGATTTAGCCCGGTGATTTAGTTCTCGTAAACTAGCCCTTAAGCCGGGAAACTGGGACCAGGGCAAACAGCACACAGTTACCATTATTTAGGCAAATTCTTCCAGGAGAAAACTCATTTTTCTAAGAGAAAAAGTACAGAAAAAAGTTGATTTAAGAAGACTGAGTTCATGAACAATTTGAATATGAACTACTTGACAATAATGCCATTTAATTATTGTTAAGAACACACAGCCACCCAAAAGCATTACTGATAAAATGTAATTCCAAATACCACGTTCCTCGGCCAAGACAGCACCTGAGAACACCATGAGAAGCAGCATCTGGGGCCACGCTGGGTGCCCGACCTACCGACCTGGGCTTAACACACGTGCTTCTGGGACAAATGGAAGTCTGGCGCCCAGTGCACAGACTCTGAGGGTGGAGGTCCTACTCACCATTCTCCCGAGTTTGGGATCCATGAGGCTGGAGTTCTGAAGCCTCTAGCAACTTTCCCAACCTCCAAAAGATGTGGCAGAGTTAGTCCCATCAAAGCCCCGAGAGGGTGACATTAAATATCTCTCTGTGCCCTGACCCACGTTGTCCCCCGGAAGGAAGACGAGGCTGGTATAGTGGAGCTATTCACATCTGGAGAACAAAGCGGCTTCGGAGGTATTCATTCAGCTCAACTGCAGAGGAAGAGACAATGCATCTCACATGCACAGACACAGGATGAGGCAGTGGCCCCAAAGTCATGTGATGTCACTGGAAGCCAGCAGCTGGGCTCGGCCTGCGACTCCCTGGGTTCTTCTTTGGGGGTATATGTGTACCATCTCTGCAACGGAGCGGGCCCTGGCCAGCAGGCAGAGCCGAGCCAGCGGCACAGCCCCCTCAGGTGACAGCCCCCTCACGTGACGGGCCCCCACACGCTGTGGCTGTGGGCCCTTGTGATGGAATGTGACAGCTGAGGATTAGCTTCCTAGGGCTGTGCAGGGGCCGAGGGGAGAGTGTCCCCCGCTCTCTGAAGGTTCGCTGAAAAATCTTGCACAAGGCAGTTGAATTGGGGAAAAGGCATACAGATTGATTTGATCCTGGTTTTACGTGACATGGGAACCTTCAGAATGAAGGACCAGTACCCAGTGGGGCTGGGAAGCTGAGACACCTTCCTGAGGTTCCACAAGGAGTGGCGGCTTGGATGCTGGCGGAACAGGTGACGGGAGGAGAAAAGAGGACTTCAGCTGAGGACAATCAAGGCTCACTAGGGACGATTCCGTGGGCTTGACGAGTACACCACAGTCTTCGGCCAAGTCTGCTGCGCCCCAGAGCAGACAGTGGTCTTGACAAGTCTGTCTGGCGCGTTCGGTGTCAGCCTTCCTTCCTGAGACACGAGTTCAGTTAACGAAAACTCAGGGAAGGGACCACTTTTCTTCTTTGGTGGGTCAGACTTGAAGGAGATAAGGACACTTCAGGATCTCCGGGAGAGACGGTGGGGGTGGGGGAGTGAGAGGCCTTGAAACTCCTTTTCAGTTCAATTGGCACAAAGCACCATATTTTGGGGTATTGGCTTCTGAGCCCCAATATCTGCTCTAAAAAGCACCCTACACTGGTGGCTTAAGCAACAGAAATTGGTCTCAGTTTTGGAGACTGGAAGTCTGAGATGAAGGTGTGGGCAGGGCAGGTTCCTCCTGAGGCTGAGTGGGAAGGGCGTGTTCCAGGCCTCAATCTGCGTGGCTGCTGGCCGTCCTTGGCATCCCTTGTCTCGTAGAAGCATCACCCGATCTCTGCCCTTGTCTGCATGTGACTTTCTCTGTGTGTGTGTCCAGATTTTCCCTTCCCATAAGGACACAGTTATCAGGGGTCCACCCTATGTCCATGTGACCTTACCTAAAGGTAAGTAATTCGATCTGCAATGACCCTATCGCCATAGAAGGTCACATTCTGAGGTCCTGGGGGTTACGACATCAACATATGAATTTTGGTGGGAAGGTCAGGGGACAGCAGAGAAAAGGAGGCACCAGGGCACAGGCCAGAGCCCTGGGTTGAGGGGTCCCGGGACTTTTCTGGGGGACTGGGATTCTTTTGCATCATTTCTCTCTTAATAACTCTTGCAGAGATTGGCACACTGGAGAGTTACTCTGTAACTTTTTGCTGAATGAAAGGACAAATAATCAAATAATTTTTGCCAACAAAGAAGCCTCTGGAAAGGCAGAGCTGGAACTCATTACCTCAGCGAGTTGAGGCTAGCTGTGGCTCTCAGGGCTGGGCCCCTCTCCCTTGCAGAGGGGCAGCATCTCCACCAGCTGCACCTCCTCCCCATCCTCGCACCTTTTCCCCAACACTTGCCGGGCCGGGCTCCTTGAGCTCCAGGCCCAGCACAGCGGCTCCCGGGAAGTGGGCCTGGCCCTTCTCCTGAAGGCCAAGTTGCTGGGATCATACTCAGAATTCCAAGGGCTGGAAAGGAAGGAGAGGATGAGGCTGGGCCCAGGTGTGGGCTGTGACCCTACGAGGGTGGGGGCCCTGCTGCCTGCAGCCATCAGTGGAAAACCTTGCCCCTACCCGGTCAAAGTCACGTCTGGCAAGAGCATAGCCCGGGGCAAGTCCAGCGCTTCAAAAGTCCACGTAATTCAGATCAGAGAATTCCACTTTCTCAGCCTCTGTCAAATGCACTTTACTCTTTCCTTGCAGAAAATATGTGAGATATGAGTGTTCCTCACAATAAGTTTTTTTTCTAGAAAACAGGAAAGAGGAAAACAGAGCTGGCTCAAATATTTTGTTAGGATTCTAGCACTTTGGGAGGCTAAGGCAGGAGGATTCCTTGCCAGGAGCTGGAGACAAACCCAGGCAACAGAGTGAGTCCCCATCTTTATAAAAATTAAAAATACATAAATAAAAATGTTAAAAACGTTTGTTAGCTGATGACAATAGAAGACATTTGATTCTATTACTCATATAGTTGGAAGGAGGGAAGGAAAGACTCCAGTGGATATTAGCAAGAACAGAAGCCAAACACAAGTCCAGGCGAAAGCGCTCCTACAAGAATCCCAATTATTTTACCTTCTCAGTCTTTCATCTTCAAACATCTTCATCTCGGTGCCAGTTAAATCTGGGAGACAGTGGAGAGAAGAGAGGGGAGAAAGGGAGAGAGGAGAGAGAGATGGTGGTGGAGAGAGAGGGGAAAAGACAGAGAGGGAGACAGAGAGACCAAGAAGCTGCTCTGGGTGCCCTGCTCCTAACACACGTGAACCTAAGCTAGGCTGTGCTTTTCAGCTTCCCAGGTTTCCATTGGAGAGTATGAGGGGCAATGCCTGGCGCTAGTATTTCCTCTAACTTTGCTGGGTCAGAGGCTACCACCTGTGTGTGTCGGCAGACTATGATGTATACCACGTCGGCAGACAGAAATACATCCTAGGTCTGTGCCATGGTAATTAAGCTCTGTGCCAATGACATGTCCCATTTACAGACCTCGCTTGGTCGAACTCCTATCATGATTCTTCAGCCAGATCCCCCAGCACCTTCCATACCCTTCATAAGGCAGCATCACTCCCGAGGTGGCACTGCACTCACTAGGTTGTGACTAGGTTATGCACTCGGATTGTATGTGTAGGTAATCCTATGCTAATTCCCAGAATGAGGCAGCCTCGCACTGCAGCCCTGGAGGGACAAAGCAGAGCGCCCCCTCGTGGACAGCTTCCTGCAGCCGGCCCGTGCTCGTGGAGGCATGGTGGCCAGCAGCGTCCGGAAGCCAGCAGTTCCCTTGACGCCCTCCTGGGGAAGTCTCATCATGCAGTGCCTTCAGCAAGCCACCTCCCTGTGCACAACTTCCCTGGCACCCCTGGGAGGCATATTCAGCAAGTTCTCCACATGGACTTCTCTGCCCGGTACTGGGCCGGGGCCATGCTGTCTCCAACAAGGTCTGGACTTAGCCCTGAGGAGTAGCTCTTCCTCAGGCTCTCTGTCCCAGGAGCTGGCTGCTACCTACGTTTGCCCTTCCAACTCTTGGATTCTACAGGTGTTTGACTATCAGTCTTATCTCTAACCTTCAGGATCTAGAAGCGAGATCATTTTTGTATTGATTGGGTCCAGGCAGAAATGCTGAGATACCATGTCACACCCACTAGAATGGCATGATCAGAAAGATTACAGGTGTTGTTGAGGGTGTGGAGAAATCAGAATCCTGGTACACTGCTGGCGGGAATGTCAAATGGTGCAGCTGCTTTGGACAACAGTCTAGCAGCTCCCCAAGCAGCTACAATTGGAATTCCTGTATTGGCCAGCACTTCCCCTCCTAGGCATATACCCAAGAGAAACGAGGAGATGTGTCCACACAAAAACTGGGACATGAATGTTCACAGCAGCATTATTCATAATAGCCAGAGTGGAGACAATCCAAATGTCCACCAGCTTATGGATGGATAAGCAAAATGTGGTCTATACTTAAAATCAACACTACTCAGCTATAAGAAGGAATGAAGTACTAATGCATGGGACACCATGGATGAACCTTGAAAACATTCTTCTGAGTGAAGGAAGTCAGACACAAAGATCACATATTAGGCCAGGCATGGCGGCTTCATGCCTTTGGGAGGCAGAGGTGGGAGAATTGCTTGAGGCCAGGAGTTTGAGACCAGCCTGGGTCATATAGCAAGACCTCGCCTCTACAAAAAATTTAAAAATTAGCTGGGCACAGTCACGCACCCTGTAGTCCTAGCTCCTTGAGAGGCTGAGGCTGGAGGATCACTTGAACCCAGGAGGTTGAGGCTGCAGTGAGCCAAGGTGGTGCCACTGCACTCCAGCCGGGTGACAGAGCAAGACATTGTTTCTTAAAAACAAACAAACAAAAACTAAAGGCCATATATTGCATAATTCCACGTATATGAAAGTCCAGGCCAGGTGCAGTGGCTTATGCCTGTAATCCCAGCACTTTGGGAGGCAGAGGTGGGCAGATCACCCGAGGTTGGGAGTTTGAGACCCGTGTGACCAACATGGTGAAACTTGTCTCTACTAAAAAATACAAAAATTAGCCAGGCATGGTGGCGCATGCCTATTATCCCAGCTACTCAGGAGGCCGAGGCAGGATAATCATTTGAACCCAGGAGGCAGAGGTTGCAGTGAGCCAAGATCACGCTGTTGCATGCCAGCCTGGGTGACAGAACCAGATTCTGTCTCAAAAAAAAGAAAAGAAAAGAAAAAAGGAAGTCCATAGAGACAGAAAGTAGATTAGTGGATGCTTGGGCCTGAGGGAGACAGGGCGATTGTGTTGGGGAGGTGATAGGTTACAGGTACTGCGTTTCTTTTGGAGGCAATGACAATGTTTTGAAATCAACTGGAGATGGTTGTGCAACTCTGTGACTATATGAGAAGCCACTGAATTGTTCACACTAAACAGGTAGATTGTTTGGTCTATGAATTGCACCTTTACCGAAGCTGTCAGCAAGAAATCGCCATGGGGGAAACCAGAAGGAGAAATATTGAGACCTCAGTGGGAAAGGCGGGAGGCCAAGTGCACACCAGGAACAACTGGCCTCCTGCCATGGAGGGGAGGCCATGAGTGTCCCCCAGCAAGGGGAGGGGAAGAGGGGAGGCCTGGGTCCCAAGGCTGCCTCCCAGCAGCTGGGTGATGGCAGGCCACCACACGGCTCTCAGGCCTTTCCCCTCTATAGCACAGGGACGAAGCCTCCTATTTCACTGGGATGCAATGAAACTTTAGACAAACATCTTTAAAGCCCTTTGTAACATGGATTATATAAATAGTAATGAATGAATCCTTTGGGAGGAACTCTAACTCCCCCTAAAGGTACTGTCAATCATTTTTTAAAGGAAATGATCCCTAAAATTGGCAGCTCCTTACTTGGGTGACATAGCAGCAATTTTCCTCTCCAGTATCAGGCAGCAGATATTTACTTTCTCACATTTTTCCATTTAATACAATTTCTTACAACTGTTAGGCCAGTAGATAGTATGGACATAGATCTATGGTTGCTCTTCTAGAAATATTCAAAGAATTCATTTGTGAATCTGCAGACCACCGTTGGATTCATGGACACTTTTCAAAGCATTTTGTCTTTTCAGTAAATAAAATAGTTTAGTAATGTCATGTTTAAAGGGCCAAGTGGCTGCCGTTTTCAATGCCTCTTGATGTATGAAACACCTTTCTCTAAAGGACCTAAGATATATCTGCTTTTTGAATAAAACTTAGAAGTGACACTTAGAGAAAGTCTTTTGTTTTTAATAAATTTCAATATTCCTATCATGTACCATACTGCAGTAGTCTGAAAAAAACTTTAGACTTGCTTTAAAAAAAACTGGTCCCAGATTACACAGGCTGTTTCCCACTTGACAAGATCCAGCTTCGTGCATGAGTGGGAACAGTTCTTCATTTTTTGCAAAGGGGTCACAGGGTCATTTCTGTCTTCATACCTCTCTGCAAAAGTGGTTTGTGCTCTTCTGACACAGGAGGACGCGGAGGCTCAAGTTCACAGAACCAGCAGTTAGACCCATTAGGTCCAGGGTTTTACAAAACTGTTGTTTACATCAAAACAGCGAGTGGCATGCCAGCTCAGCTTCTCACATGCGGCAGTCTGGATGTGTGAAAACGTCCATGCCACCCCACTTAGGCATGGATCTGATCATGGGCCAGGCTTGGGCCGGGCGCTAGGAACTTGGAGCTGTCGAGGTGGCTCTTGTGCTCCTGGAGATTCCACGAGGGACTGAGCTTGCAGAGATGGAGGTGAGCACTGGCACTTTCCCCAGGAGTCATAGGCCTTCTGGTAGAACACCACTGGGATTTCCCCCAGATCACCCTCCCCTAGCACTTCCAGAGGTGACGACCTTGCACTTACTTCAAGGGAACCTGACTGCCCTGAGCCATGCAGGGTGCTGCAGGTTTTAGCACGGTGATTGCCTGACTGCCCATAGGCTGCCTTTTGCTGCTGTAATACGATGCCCAAGACCAGGTAATTTACAATGAGCAGAGATGTATTGGCTAATGGTTTGGGAGGCTGGGAGGTTTGAGGTGGAGGGGCCAGGACCTGGCGAGGGCCTTCTGGCTGTGTCATCCCACAACACAAGGGCTCAGAGAAGGGTAGAGAGAGCAAGAGAAGGCCAAACAAGCCTTGTTGTAAAGAGCCCACCCTACAATAACAGCATTCACCCAGTCAGGAAGACAGGGCCCTCATGGCCTGACCAGTTCAAGGCCCTGCCTCTTAATACTGTTACAATGGCTATTAAGTTTCAACACGAGTTTGGGAGGAACCAGACATTCAAACCATAGCCCCTCTCAGCTTGGGTTCCTGACCAACGCAGGCCCACATGCAGCTCACATGCATGAGACACCAGCAGCTACTCTTAGGATTTCTGGGGGAAGACCATGCAGTTCTTCTTGCAGGATTAGAATCTGAAAGAAGGCATTTCTCACAGTTCTGATGGAGGAGTTGAGAGTTGGAGACACAAGCCCAGATAGCACTGAGTGCTGGGTCCAGCTGTACCTGAAGCTGCTACGCTTGTCTTCTTTTTTTGTTTTTACTTTGAAATGACAGGAGACTTAGATAGAAGATGCAACAGTCATAAAGGGTCCCCAGACACACTTTGCCCAGCTGACCTCTTACGCAGCCACAGCACAGGGATCAAAACTAAGCGATTAACATCCGCGTAAAACCAACTACAGATTTTCCTCACGTTTCATCCATTTGTGTTTGTCTGATGTTTTTTCACAATGAATGTCATGTTCCCAGAACTTCCTGGGGCACATCCTCCTCAGGGCGTGGTGTCAGGAGTGCCTGGTGTGGATGTGTCATTACTGCTCAAGTTCATTTTGATCTGAGGGTGGCACCTGCCAGGTCTCTCCACTGTGAAGTTCCTGTTTTTCCCTTGGAAGGTGCTTTCAAGCTATGCAAATATCCCGTTCCTTAAACCGCCTACCAATCTGCGAGTGTGTCAGGGATCTCACCTGCAGCAGCAGCTGCTCCAGCTTGGATCTCCCACTTCTCTCCCACATGAGCAGAGATTCTTCATCAAGGGGCACTGCTCCTTCTCACCCACTTTGTCGCTTTATTTATTTATATTACTATAAACTCACAGATTGTTATTTATTCCATGGTAAAAATCCAACACTACTGCTATTTTCTCACTCCAGTTGCTCCGTGGGGCCCCTGCGAGCTCTTCCAGGCTGGCTCCTGTGTTCTTGGACGCATCCCCATGCCCTCAGGAGCACATCCTTACGTTCTGATGTGAGAGGGTCCAAACTCATCTTGCATTTCCCCTGCCCAGCCCTGGAACCAACCACTTCAAGCAGCCTTTTCCTTTCATTGAGTTTACTCTGTTCTTTTATGTGAACTGGGCCAATCAATTCTTTGTTTAAGCCAGCTGGACTTCCTGTGGCCCCACAGCCGTAAGGAGCAGGGACAGGGACACTTCTTGGAACATGCAGGGGCCATGAGTGAGCCTCCACTTGTGTGGATGACGGAGGGAGTGCTCGCCTGGGAAGACCTGGGTTCTGTTTTCTGGGTCCTGCCTGCTGTCCCCTGCCCTGAGCTGACACCATCAACCAGACCCCACTCAATAAGCATGTTGTGCACGCCGCGAGCAACTCAGATGGAGCGATTCTTTTAGAGGTGTCATGTTTACTTTTTATTTAGTACAAACTGAGACAAAATCATCCTTCCAGTTAGGTGAGGTTTTGAGGGTTCATACTAAAGAGAAGACAGGAAAACGCCAGTAATGGTGAAGGTCTTGAGAAAAGGACGGGACCCACAGATGGCAAGAGATCAGAGGAGGCCCTGACTTCTCTCCTCATTTCCTTTCCAAATATCCCAAATGTGCAATGCATCACCTGAGACAGAAGGCAGAAAGCATCAAGCTCTCTGTTTATCCCAATTCAATGACAACCAGAACTTTTTTTTTTTTTGAGATGGGGTCTCGTTCTGTCGCCCAGGCTGGAGTGCAGTGGGGCAGTCACGGCTCATTGCAGCCTCCAACTCTCAGTCTCAAGCAACCCTCCTACATCAGTGTCCTGAGTAGCTGAGACTACAGGTGTCCTACATCAGTGTCCTGAGTAGCTGGGACTACAGGCATGCACCACCACACCTGGCTCATTTTTTTAAAAACTTCTTGTAGACGGGGTCTTGCTACATTGCCCAGACTTAAGTGCAGTGGTGCAATTATAGCTCACTGCAAGCTCAAACTCTTAGTCTCGAGTGATCCTCTTGCCTCAGCCTTCTGAGTGGCTGGGACTACAGGCATACACCATCATGTTTGGTTCATTTCTTAAACTTTTTGTAGAGACAGAGTCTTGTTTTGTTGCCTAGGCTGGTCTCAGACTCCTGGCCTCAAGTGATCCTCCTGCCTTGGCCTCCCAAAGTGCTGGGATTAGAGGTGTGAATTGTGGTGCCCAGTCAACAACCAGAACTTTCTGCAGACCTTGTGCTTTTGGACCTTGGGTATTTTCTGCAGGTCAAGCCATCCTGACCACTCCGAGAACTTACCCAGGGTGACTCAGCTGTCACTCTAGGTCACTCATAAGCCCATCGGGTAGCTCTACCCATGGACAGCTGGATACACTTGTGTCTGTTCTCTGAAGTCGTAGATGACCTGACAAGAGGGAGAGGAAAGAGGGAACCTCCACTTCCCTGGGCGAGTCGGAAAAGGGTGAGGTGAGGGCGGGATTCCTTCTCGTCGGAGGTGACACACAGGAGGCCGGGCCTAGTCCTTCAGCTGGGAGACCTCATAGAGGTACGCGGCCAGCATCTTGGTTCCCTCTATGTAGTTATGCCTGGTAAAGAGGAACACATCGTCGTGTCAGCTGGTGTTGTGAGCCAACACCGAGGTGCGAGGTGACTCCTCTCGAGCCCAGACACACTCTGCCTTCTTCCTGGGGAGCATCCCCCAGCCCAGCTTGGGGGCCCTGAGCATTGCTTGCCTTCAGAATTCAGCACCCCAGTTCTCAAGTGCAGCTTCAGTCTGACTGCCCAGCCCAGAGACCAATCCTGGTCCCCTAGTGCCTGGGTAATGAATATCAAGCTTGGATCGTGGGCTCCTCCCGTTATCCACTTGTTTCTGAAGACCAGGCCTCCCCTCCGGTCCTCTCAGCCAGGTCTGTCTCCCCCTCCCTCCTTCCTGCAGGGTCTCTGTCTCTGTCTTATTAGCCCCTGATCGTCTGCCTTGGTTACCACAGGATGCATTCTTGCCTTCTGCCCTCCTCAGCTATGTTAGGGGCCAGAGGCCTCTCCCGGAACTGCCTGAGACCCCTGCCTGCTGGGCCCCTCCTGCTCCCAAGGCCGGCTCAGAGGCTGCACCCGCCCTGTTGTGGGAAGAATCCCCATCACGTCTGCCCAAGTCAGGGATGTGTCAGAGCAGCAACACATGCAGTTAGCAATGACACTGCAGTTCCCCAAAAAGGAAACAGGAAAATGAACAGGAAAAAAAGGAAATGGAGAGAGGGGTAGAGGAAGTGCACAGAAAAACACTGCAGGAACCTTGTTTTTAGCACCTGCTCCTGCAAGGCCTCGTCCCGCCTCCCATCTGAAGTTCCCGCTTCACGGGAAGGCAGGTCACGGCCCATTGCCCCCACCTGCTTCTCTTGGCAGCTGCACACGGTGGGAAGGGGAAGGGGAAGGGACGAGAGGGACGCCGTGCAGGAGACGCCAACCTGGGCCGCACCCTGGACTCTCACCTGTTGAGCTTTTCATTCTGGGAGTGGGCTCCGTCATCCGCCGACCCCATAGGCAGCAGCATGATGTTCTTGCCCGTGGCCTCCTGAAAGGTCAAGGTCACGGGAATACTGCCGCCTTCCCTGGTCAAGTCTGCCTCAACACCAAAAACTGGGGGAAATGGAATAAAATAAACGGTGAGCTTTGGGGCCCCAAGGTTGGGGATCTGTCTCAGACCACTATTCAGTCGCACTCAGTCAGACCCCGTGCGAGGCCCTGGGGACAGCAAATCCATGTTCGAGGTCTGCCGGGGCCCAGGCTCATCCCACACGCTGGCTGTCCTCATGCTGACTTAACTACGTGCCCAACGATACAGCAGTGCCCCGACACAGCTACGCGCCCACGCCGTGTAAGAGTCCTGTCAGACATGCGAGGGGCCCTGCCCAGCATCATCCACAAGGAGTGTCCAACCTGTCTTCATGGCTCTTCTCCCAGCCACGTAATGAGGGTGACTGCAGTCAGTGACCCAGGGCTTCCCACCGTGGCCCATGTACACCTTGAACTCGTTGGGGCTGTGCAGTTCAGCAAACTTCTTAGTCAGGTAGCTTGTGACCTAAACCACAAATAGAAGACAGACATACGATGCTTTATAAGCTTGGCATTCGATCCAATGCTAGTGACCTACGGGTCTGCTAAAACGGGTCTACAGCGAGCCTACAATCGGCCTCTGACAGGTCTGCAATGGGTCTATGCTGAGTCTACGATGAGTCTCATTTTCTGTCGCTTAATACTGAGCTACGTAACGAGAGTAAGGAAAGAGGGGACTTCTGTTTTTTTTTTTTTGAGACGGAGTCTCTTTCTGTTGCCCAGGCTGGAGTGCAGTGGTGTGATCTCGGCTCACTGCAAGCTCCGCCTCCCGGGTTCACGCCATTCTCCTACCTCAGCCTCCCGAGTAGCTGGGACTACAGGTGCCGCCACCACACCCGGATAATTTTTTGTATTTTTAGTAGAGACAGGGTTTTACCATGGCCTCAATCTCCTGATCTCGTGATCCGCCTGCCTCGGCCTCCCAAAGTGCTGGGATTACAAGCGTGAGCCACCGCGCCCGGCCAGACAGAGGGGACTTCTCATCAAAAAATAAAACCCAGTTATTTCAAAGTAAAAGACAAAGTTTTAGTATCAAGCAAGTCACTCTTTCCAAAGATCTTCGAAATGATGAAACTATTTAAATTAAGTATAAAAACAATCTTCCCTGACCTGCTTTATATTATGGACAGAATGTTTGTGTGCCCCCAGAATTCATATATTTAAGCCCTAAACTCCATTGTGACTACATCTGGGAACTTAACAGAAGTAACTAAGGTGTGAGACAAAGTCACAAATGTGAGAAACTGCGTGTGCACCGATCCGCTTGCCAGCCTATTTCACAGGCTCCACCCTGCCACCACCTGCAGCTCTCGGGAAAGATGCTTTGAAGACAAAACGGGGGAGCACACACCACCCCTGCCTCTTGCCCGAGTCGCTGCATTCCTTAGGAGATAAACGACCCTGTCCTTACCTTTTCCCACACATAAGATAGCGCCTGACCGCATTAGTGGTTGCGCCTCTGTGACCTATGGCCACACGCGCTCTTACACTGAGGCTCAGTGTGGCTTGGCTGGAATGTAACATCTGAGCAGGTGCGATGTGATTCTGCACGCACCGAAGCTCCCCCGCCTGCAGATGAGCTGCGGGCTGAGCCGCTGTCTCGGAGCAGGCTGGCCAGACCTCTTGAAGGCTGCTCCTGGGCCCCAGGCCGCAGTCTGCAGTCCTCAGTGAGACGCCTGAATAAAACTAACTTGAATTATTAAAAGCCTGGCTTTTTTTCTTTAGTAGGTTTTTTTTTCTTTTTCTAAACCTTATTTAGACAAAGGTTAAATGAGGCCAGAAGGGTGGGACGCAGCCTGAGTAAGAAGATACAGAAAGCCTGCCCTCCGCCATGTGAGGACAAGCGAGGTACCCTCGTCAGATGCCACAGCTGCCGGCACCTTGGTCCTGGACTCACCCACCTCCGACACAGTGAGAAATCCGTTTCTGCCACGTAAGCCACCCGGTCTGCGGTCTTTATTGTGGCAGCCTGAGCAGACCGAAAGCACTTCATAAAATAAATGACCGCAGGCTACATTGCATCCAGACCCAGGATAGAGCCAGGCGCTGGTCCGGGGACTCCTCCTCGTGACAAGACCTCAGTGTTCAGCACGAAGGGCGAGCCCCAGGCTCCCGTTCCCAGTGGAAAGACTCCGACTCCATCTCCCCATGAATCCCAGCTGACCAGGGCAGTCAGAAGCTGGGCTGACCTCCAGCCACCAGAGTCCCCTCCACACGGTACCATGGTAAGGGGCGGCTCCGGGACTCTGACCAGAACACACTTGGCCCAGCGTTGGTGTTTGGCCTGGAGCCTTGAGGTAAGGTCAAAGGCCAGACTTTAGTAACAAAGGCCAGATCAGTACCAAAGGTCACTTCCATGTGATGCATTATCTTACATTAGCTTCTGAATCATGACTGTCGTTATGATTACTGATTTTGCCAGAGCCAGGAAGCCGGGCCATGCGTGGCCTGGGTGTCTGCCTAGTAAGAGCCTTTGTTACCCAAGTCTCTGCCTGGACACAGCAGCTCTTGGTCCCCGCCCTGCATCCCAGCCCCACATGCCTGCTCGCTGACGACTTCAGGAGTCATGTTTGGTACGAGCCTGATGGAGAACTTGCCAACCACCTTCCTGGGAATCACGGTCTTGGCCCCCGACCCAGAGAAGGCGCCTTCGATGCCATGGAGGGAGAGAGACGGGTACCGCCATCGGTGCATGAGGATGTCTTTCTGCAGAAAAATCAGAGGGTCAGGGACACCTCAGGCACTCGGTGCCAGCCCTGTCTGCTCACTGAAGAGCTGGGAATGTTGTCTGGGAAATCAGCGGTGTGAGACAGGCCCTGGCCCAGGACCCCGACAACCATAGGCAGGAGGTCCCGGTGCAGGCACCCTGCCCCGGTGCACTCTGCAGCTGCAGCGAGTGACTCAGCACAAAGGAGGCCCCTGACAGGCTGCACACCCTCAGGTGAGGCATTTTACTGCTTCTTACTGCAGTGTGGGTGGCTCAGGTCCACCCGGCAGGACTAGGAGAGCCACGCTGGCCACTGAGCACCTGTAGAACTGGGGGTGTCGAGGTCCCACAGACATTGGAGCTCTTGATGAGCCAGAGGCACCAAGAGGAGGAGGGGATGCAGCCCAGGCTGTGTGCAGGCCTCTCCCAGGAGGAGGAGGAGGGGATGCAGCCCAGGCTGTGTGCAGGCCCCTCCCAGGAGGAGGAAGAGGGCATGCAGCCCAGACTGTGTGCAGGCCCCTCCCAGGAGGAGGAAGAGGGGATGCAGCCCAGACTGTGTGCAGGCCCCTCCCAGGCCCACAGGACATAGGCGTGCAGCCCGTTCCTACTGAGAGGACAGCCAGGCTGACCAGCAAACCGGGTACAGGCCTGTGAGTACCGACGACGCCATCTCCTCAGACCAGGAGAGACTTCATCCCCTGTTTCCCACGTGTGTCATCAACACCATGACCTTCCTGCCTGCCCCCGCCCCCCACATCCCTGCAGCAGAAGGTGGGTCAAGAGAGTAGGTGTGCCCCCAAAGGGGCTTCCAGAAAGTTCCTCAGTGACTTAGCCACTGAATATGTAGATTTCTGTTTGTGAACCAAACAGCTCAATGTTATCTGGGAGGTACAGACGAGGCCCTAAAACACCATACACAGAAGCAAATATGAGCCTGAGGGACAGGGCAGGAGAAACAGACCCACCTTCTCCCAGGCCCGCTCCTCCCTGCACCCAACCCCTCGGTCCATGACATCACTGTCCAGTCATTGCCAGTGGGAACCTTCTCTTCCTATTCCAGAGGCTCCTCCCTGATGCCAGCCAAGGCTCCCACACCTGCAACAGCCTCACGGGTCTCCCAGCTCCACCGACTCAGCTCTGACACCCCAACCCATGATCCTTCCCTATGTGAGAACTGATGAACTCAAAGCCTGGCAGGGCTCACCACCTCCTAGGAAGACACGGCCGTGCCCAGGCCATCAGGCCAGCATGTCGGTCTTGGTCCCAGGCCTCACTCCGCTACCCGTCTGTCCCCAAGCAGCCAATATGTCTGTGCTCCTGCTCACTGGGCACACCAGCCTTGCCCTGCACCTCTGCTGGCCGACAGGACCCTCTGATGAGCCTCAGCCACTCCTAGCACCATGACCCTCTCCTCGTGCAGGCGCACAGCCTTTGGGACTGCCTGGTGTGGCCCTTAGCACATCTTTCCAGAGCTCTTGCCCGTCTGTCTCTGGGAGACAAAACTCAAGAGCCCAGCTGGGCCTTATTTCCCTTGTGTCCCAGGGGCTGAGTTGCTTGATTCAACTGATGCTGGCTGAATCAATGGCACAGAACTTACATCTATATCGCATAAACCCACAGCCTGCAGAACTTAACATCCATACCACATAAACCTATAGCCTGCAGGACTTACATCTATACCGCATAAGCCCACAGCCTGCAGAACTTCCATCTATACCACATAACCCACAGCCTGCAGAACTTCCATCTATACCACATAACCCACAGCCTGCAGAACTTCCATCTGCACCGCATAACCCTACAGCCTGCAGAACTTCCATCTATACCACATAACCCACAGCCTGCAGAACTTCCATCTGCACCGCATAACCCTACAGCCTGCAGAACTTCCATCTATACCACATAACCCACAGCCTGCAGAACTTACCTCCATACCACATAAACCTACAGCCTGCAGAACTCACATCTATACCACATAACCCACAGCCTGCAGAACTTCCATCTATACCACATAACCCACAGCCTGCAGAACTTCCATCTATACCACATAACCCACAGCCTGCAGAACTTCCATCTATACCACATAACCCACAGCCTGCAGAACTTCCATCTATACCACATAACCCACAGGCTGCAGAACTTCCATCTATACCACATAACCCACAGCCTGCAGAACTTCCATCTATACCACATAACCCACAGGCTGCAGAACTTACCTCCATACCGCATAACCCACAGCCTGCAGAACTTCCATCTATACCACATAACCCTACAGCCTGCAGAACTCACATCTATACCACATAACCCACAGCCTGCAGAACTTACCTCCATACCGCATAACCCACAGCCTGCAGAACTTCCATCTATACCACATAACCCACAGCCTGCAGAACTTCCATCTATACCACATAACCCACAGCCTGCAGAACTTCCATCTATACCACATAACCCACAGCCTGCAGAACTTCCATCTATACCACATAACCCACAGCCTGCAGAACTTCCATCTATACCACATAACCCACAGGCTGCAGAACTTACCTCCATACCGCATAAACTTACAGCCTAGAGAAAAGTCATGACCCACTTTTCCCCTAACAGTGAGGTAAACATTCAGCAGTTTCCACCTCGCACTCGGCTCTGGTGTGGCTTAAATGATCCCTAGGTCCAGTGGTAAGGAGGTTACTCTATAAACACAAACATGGCAGAGCCGCTGCCAGCAGGAACCAGCCCATGTCCCCTCTGCATGCTTCTCCAGGTCTGAGGGAATCAAAAGTGGATTTTGATACTAAAAAATTCCAACGACCAGCAACCTGGTCACAGCCTACTTTCTGAGTGTCTCCACTGTTTGGTGACTCATGTGCACTGGACACTCCAGCTCCTTCCCTCGGAGACCTCCTGGAGCCAGGGAAGGTGACAGGGCCTGGGGGACACCTGTGTCACAGCGTGGCCCGAGCAGGTAGCAGGGTCGAGGCCTGAATCAGCACCTTGTTGCTGTGCAGGAGGATCTGCGCCCCCACGTCCTTGGCAAACTCCTCTATGTCAAAGTCGATGTCGTCGTACAGCTTGTGCTCCTCTTCCGTGACGGCGGCCACAGCCTCGTTAATGCCGGGGATCAGGATGTTCCCCCTCTTGTCCACCAAAGAGCCTGAGGGAAGCGGGAGAGGGTTACAGCACTCAGGGGAGGCCGCGCCAAGGCGAGCTGCTCTTTCCTGCACTGACCCCAGGGAGCCGGGCTCAGGAGGGAGGCGGCTCAGGCCCCACAGCCACATGGCTGAGGGAGGGGCCAAGAGTAGCCACAACGCTCCACAGAATGATGCTCTTGGACGCGTCCCATGCATGTGTCGCCTGTCAGCCACCGTCCGGGACCTCAGGCTCCGCCAGTGATGTAATCAGCCGAACAGCCAGTGATGGAATCAACCTCCCAATGAGGGAGCAGCTTAGGCATTCCCATTTCTCAGGTAAGGAGACCGAGGAACACGTGGGGAAAGGAAATTATCCTTGGTCATGGACCATGACACAAATCAGCAGTCTGGCTTCACACAGCCCCACTCTAACAACCGCCGCACTGCCCCATGTGCCTTTTAAATACGCATTCCACAAGAAAAGTGCTGCTCCTGAGCTGAGGGGGGTAAACTGTGGGCATCACAGAGTGGATGTCACACGGGCAGCTGGCATTGGTGGGGAGGAATGGAGAGTTTGTGGATGCTGCGGGAAGGGAGGGCTGTGCTTGGCCTCAGAGCAGGAGGACACCAGGGACAGCATGATGGGATGCCTGGTCTCAACAAGCTGATCAGGCGGGGGACCTGGACGGGGCCAGTTATCACATAAGACAGGCCCAAACACATGCCCTGCAAGAGATGTCAAATGACCACGTCCAAAGGAAGGACAGCACCATCTGGCACGAGGGGCTTGGCCAGACAGGACCTGGGGGCGACGGAGTTGGGTGCTGGAGGCAGGGTAAGGTTTCACCAGGTGGTGACAGGCACACGAGGGCTTCAGGGGCAAAAATAAAACAAGGGGGCCTCTCAGAGGCACAAGTGAGTGGGAGGAGGGAGAGGCACCGTTGGAACCGAGACAGAAGCTGGTTCGTGTGGAATGCTGAAATGCACCCAGTGCTGATGACAGACAGCCTGGAAGTCATGCGCGTCCACTTTCCCCTAAACTGCGGACTGAACGCCCATCCCACACTTACCCATCAGCAAAATGAGATCAGTCATGGCCTCGTGCACCGAGCCCCCATACACCCCGGAATGGAGGTCTTTGTTGCTGCACTCCACCTGCACGGAAACAAAGGCTACTGTATCTGGCTGCCTAGTGGGAGCTTATTTTTATCATGTGACAGTGAATTCAACAAAGAGCATTTACAAGGCCTGACAATCTTCCAAATCAAAATTTGCTCCCTCAGGGAGCAAAGCAAAGCATTTCCCAAATTAAAAACTTAGGCAGGAACAAAAAAATACCAGCTTATCTGTGGCATATGCCAACCACAGATAAGATGGTAACACTAGACACAGGTACAAGCATTCCACAGGGCAATCTGCCTCCCACTCAAAGCCTTTGCTAGAAGTTTAACAAAGACCCTGCACCTCTGCTGAGAGGCAGCCCAACATGAATGAGACCCACCACGGGCCTGGAGCCTGAGACCTGGGGTTGGACCTCGCCCTTGCACTGAGCAGCCGCATACCCAGCGTAGGGCAGCTGACTGCAAAGTGCCCGGCCTCCTGGCCTGCAAATGGGAAGAGGCGCAGTGCCCCTCCCAGCACCGGGGGTGACAAGGGGCCACTTTTAAAACCAGAACAGTGCCTTGCTCAGAGTGAGGGCTCAGGGCAGTGATTTCTAGCACTGTTCAGGTTATAAACGACGTCTGCACACAGGATCTAATTGAATCACCACAGTCATCCTGTGAGGTATTGGGAGATGACCACTAGCCAGTGAGTGGCAGAATCCAGCCAGCCCTGGCCCTTCCCACGCTCAGTGCTGCCTTGGTTTCTCTTTTTTTTTTTTTTTTTTTGACACGGAGTCTCGCTCTGTAGCTCAGGCTGGAGTGCAATGGTGCAATCTCCACTCATTGCAACCTCCGCTTCCCGGGTTCAAGCGATTCTCCTCCCTCAGCCTCCCAAGTAGCTGGGATTACAGCCACCCGCCACCACACCCAGCTAACTTTTTGTATTTTTAGTAGAGACGGGGTTTCACCATGTTGGCCAGGCTGGTTTTGAACTCCTGACCTCAAGTGATCCACCTGGCTCGGCCTCCCAAAGTGCTGGGATTAGAGGCGTGAGCCACTGCACCGGGCCTCAGTTTCTCCTTATCCCGTGCAGTCCGTCACTTAGTCATGGGATAAGGAGCCTAAGTGCTAACATATCAATATTTCAACCTTCAAAAGGAAGTGTTTCTGAAATGCTTTGTATGTGTTTGCATCTCCTGAAATGAACTAGCATTTAATCTCCTCTCAGCCGCTCCAAGGCGACATTACAAATCACACTGTCCTAGCTTGACGCTGCTGTGTGTTAACTTCCGATCACTGGAAGTGCTGCTGTCCACCCTGCTGTATGACGGTGGTTTCTGGAAGTTGGGAACTGGGGCACTAAGTGAGCCCTGTGCTTCTCCTTCCTGCGCACCTGACTTCTGGGTCCTTGCCTACTTTGGGCTTGGAAGAACCAGGAGACTCAGGGGTTAGAAGAAAGTGAAGCCGCACAGCTTGGCACTGTACCTCGATGAAAAAGTAGCAAATGCCCCTGAGGCCATAGGTGATGCAGGGTTTCTTCTTTCCCAGCCAGTAATTGTCAGAAATGCAGACATAGTCCACGTCCTTAAAGAATGTATCTTTCTGGGCGAAAATCAGCTCATCTAGGCCCTCGGAGCCTGACTCCTCCATGCCTTCAAGGCAGAATCGGACGTTGACAGGAATCTCCTGTGAGAAGAGAACAGCAAGAATGGATATTCAGCTTTGTGAACCTTCCTTCTAGAAACCACACTCAGGATTACATGTTTCACATCTCCGGCATTCTCCAGACTGACCACATGGGCCTCTGTGTGCACCTGTCGTCATCCCCTCCCCAGGCACGGCCAGGCCACTGTGGCTCCAGACCACTTGGACCTGTCCAGTCTCTCAAGGTGGGGCTCTCTGGAGCCACCCCACATGACCGAGGGGAGCTTCCAGGAAAGCCCATGCTGCTCCCTCTGCAATAAGGGCCACGACACGAAGAACAGCACACGAGCCCTGATTATACCAGCGGAGCCACCGACACGAAGAGGGGTGGGTCCTCCTGTGCGACCTTCGCTGCTCCCAGGCACAGAAGCGCTGTTCTCCCTGAGGAGGCCGATGGGAACGTGCGCACCGTGCCGTGTATCTGGATCATTGTGGCTTCACAGGTGCTCGCCCGACTCTCACCCCAAAACCCAAAGGTGAAAAATGAGGTTGTACACGAAGCTGGTGATTTGCCAAAGGCCAGGCAGGCTAAAGAACTGCAGGTCCTAAATGAGGACTCAACGCTACTGAGTCCTAGTTCAAGACCGCCCAGGCTGCCCCTGGACAGCCCTGTTCATGGGTGCGCTTCCTCCCCTGCCTCCCCTTCCTCTTCTGCCCTTCACGTGAACTCTTCCACAGGACCTCTGCCCGTGCACAGCCACCTGTCATCCTTGGTTGCCCCAGTGCCCGAGGTGCCTGCGCTGCAGCTGAGGCTGAGGGCTCCACGGGGTCAGAGGTTGGAGCGGTTTCCTAGTTCCCGCCCAGCATGCAGGCTTGGCCGCGCCAGGCCAGGTGGTTCTCGGTGTCACTTCCCCACCATGTAAAGTAATTCCCTGGACCAGCAGGGCTGAGACCCGTTTCAGACCTAACATTCCATGTTTTGACAAAAATGCTTATCTTATTCTTATTTCATCATGATACAAGATAAAAGCAACATGCAAAGATGTCTATACAGCATGATCACAACTAGGCAAAAAGCAACAGAAAATCTTGGTAAATTTCAAAATATTAATTGTCTTTGGATTCTAGGCAAGTATTTTTCTTTCTACTTGTCTGTTTTTTAGCAAACTTTGAACAATGAGCTGGTATTTCACAGGTAGGAGAATGCTTTTGTTCTTTTTTGAGACAGAGTCTCGCTCTGTCACCCAGGCTGGAGTGCAGTGGCATGATCTTGGCTCACTGCAACCTCTGCCTCCCTGGTTCAAGTGATTTTCTTGCCTCAGCCTCCAGGGAGCTGGGATTCCAGGTGCCCACCACCATGCCCGGCTCATTTTGTATTTTGAGTAGAGACGTGATGTCACCATGTTGGCCAGGCTGGTCTTGAACTCCTGATCCACCCACCTCAGCCACCAAATGACCCACCCACCTCAGCCTCCCAAAGGAATTCCTCCCAAAGGAATTACAGGTGTGAGCCACCGCACCCAGCCAGAGAATACGTTTTAAAAATCAGAATTTAGTTTTAGGAGGATGTAAACCACACAGAGAGAGTGAGGGGCCTGTGTGATGTCACAAAGCCTGCACTACACTCACAGACTGAAGTCAGGGACGGAAAAGTCACATTTCATGCGGTGGCAAAAACCATGCTGAGTTGCCAATATTGTGACCTTAAAGCAGCTGTAAAACAATTAAACTTTGAATGTTTCTGAAAGCTGGAAACATCATTTGTGCTGATAAGGGCTAGGGGACGCTTGTCTTCTCTTTTCCTGTGAGCTTTACAAGCTGTTGTGTGAACAGAGAGCCTGTCTTTGTATGGCTCAGATGGAACCCAGGACTCAGGCAGAAGTCAGCGTGGGGGCATACCTGGTCTGTTTTCTGATACGCTTCCAGGGCGTTTATCCAGCCGGCCACCGGGCCCTTATCATCAGTTGAACCTCTCCCATACAGCTTGCCTAGAACAGCAATCCACAAAATCATGAAGTGATGATTACAACGAACCCAGAAGCAGCGTGTCTCAGGTGCACATCTGATAACCCCTTAGCCAAGCAAGGCTTCCCCTTCCAAGATCAGAAGCCCCCAGTCTCCACCTAACACCATTGTTAAATTTGTCAGATAATTTGCCATCATCAAAAGAGATAAGCCATGTGGATGCTCCCAAGTCCCCCCTTCCCTCTCCCACCGTGGTCACAGCGGTCAGATGGGGGCACGGCTTCCCGCTAGGTCAGGGCAGAGACCTCCAATCTGACTCCAGGAAGTCGCAGCCAGCTGCTTAGTTCATTAAAACCCATTTACCAGAAGCAGCGGGGAGCTCCTGACCTCCTGGGGCTCAGCCTGCTTCCCAGGTCCCACTGTCTCAGCATGACCCAGCCCATGGCAGTATGAGGCTGAAAGTCATCACCACCTGGGGAATTTCCTTTGACCAATGAAACCCAACTTTTCACAAAAACTGAAGGTCAAATATAAGCTTTTCTAAAAAAAATCCTCTTCCCTGCAACAAACACTGAACAACTGCAGTGGCTGGCACGGTGCTGGCTCAGAGCTGCAGACAAATGTGACCTGCCCCCACTCTCCAAGGCTCCCCGACAAGGAGAGGGAGGCCGGGCGGCTGGCAGTGAAGCTTTACCACAGTACAGGTGCTCTTCTAGGTTCCTTGACAGTCAGGAGCCTACTGAGGCTGGGACAGGGAGGGCTAAGAAGATGGTCGAAGGCAGGCCTCACAGAGCACGAGGCAGTGGTGACAGGGCTGCTGCCTACGCAGGTGCCCAGGTGCAGTTTTGAGCAGCACACGCTCCTGGGGGCTGCAAGTGGTCCCGTGTGGCTGGGTACAGGTGGGAGAAGGGGCCAGCAGAAGGCAGGCGAGGGGAGGGACCCTCTGTGCCATCCTGCATCCCCCAGGAGGAGTAAAGAAGAGAAGTGGCATGTTGAGGTCACTCTGGGAGCAGCCCAGAAAGGGAGTGGCACCGTGAAGGCCCAGAAATGGAGAGCAGGACCCAGCCACAGAGTGGGTGAGGGAGACAGGGAGCTTTCAATGTGGGAAGGGCAGTGGTCCCGAAGGAGAGCCTGGTAGGGATGGGGACCCAGTTCCCGGTGCAGGTGGCAGAGGTGGTGCCATTCACGGAGACTGTAAGACAGCAGACAAGGAGCAAAGACAAGGACTTCTGTTCAGAGACAGCCAGTTCCAGGAGTGAGGGCACAGTCAAGCAGACATGCGGGTCTGACACTTGAGGGCATGGCCAAGCAGACCTGTGGGTCTGATGCTCGAGGGGCACCCAAGTGCACAGAGAGGGTTAATCCTACAATCCACCACGACAAGGACAATGACATGGACTGTTGCTTTAAGTAAAGTCATTTTCAATTTTGCACAATAATGAACACAACTGACACTGGGCCAGGAAAGGTTTGAACACAGATGCAATGAAACAGTTGGAAGGGCTTCGAAGAGAAGAGTCTGGAATTCAGCCCAGAGGGGGCTAGCACCAGGGCGGGAGGATTCCTCATCTGGTCAAAGACTCCCATGCAGGCACATGTGGAAATGAAAGCAGAAGGCCTTTCCACCAGAAGGAGCAGGAAGAAAAGAGAGGCCGGTCTGCGGGGTCCCTCACAGCACGGGCCTCGAAAGGCCTGCAGGTGCCCAGCACACGGAAGCACTCGGTGAATAACAGGAACATCGCCACCCCTACCGAGGCAGCTGGGGTGAGGGAGGCCACTAGCATATACTGCACAAGCAGCTGTCGGTAAGGGCAGGGGAGGGGGACGAGGGGACAGGCTTTTCAGGATGGCCCTGCCTTGATTCCAAATGTGCATTCTAAGAAAAAGCGTCAGCAGCAGAGGAAGCCTGGCAGACCGCAGCCATGGGGTGCTCGTTTGCACACGAAAAGGCAGGCTTTCTGGAAGTTCAGCGACAGAGGCACATGTGAGAAACCTCCATTTCTAGCTTATATTAAAAACAGTCTGTGCCTGGCGTGGTGGCTCACACCTGTAAATCCCAGCACTCTGGGAGGTTGAGGTGGGGGGGGACCACTTGAGGTCAGGAGTTCGAGACCAGCCTGGCCAGCATGGTGAAATCCCGTCTCTACTAAAAATAAAAAAATTAGCTGGGTGTGGTGGTGGGCACCCGTAATCCCAGCTACTGGGGAGGCTGAGGCAGGAGAATCGCTTGACCCCCGGGGAGGCGGAGCTTGCAGTGAATTGAGATCTCACCATTGCACTCCAGCCTGAGCTACAGAGTGAGACTCTGTCTCAAAAAAAAAGATTTTAAAAAAGTAATAAAATAAATAAAATAAAATAAAAACAATCTGTACTGGAAACAGAAAAACGGACTAGCAGTGACTTTCCAAAAGTCAGTGCTTTTCCTCTGGGCATGCATGGGCTCACCGTCTCGCTCCACCAGGGTGAAGGGCTCGCTGTCCCAGCCGTCCTCCAGGGCTGCAGGCTGCACGTCCAGGTGCCCGTAAATGCACACGGTCTTCTTCTGTGGGTCGGAGCCCAGCCTGCCAAGCAGAATAGGAGGGAGCGGGATCTCCGAGCCATCAGGGAGCTGAGCATGGAGAGGAAAGGAACCAAGGACAGCCTTTGTTTAAGAAATGCAGTACTTAAGGTGGAGATTATTAAAAGACTTTGAGCTTCCTTATCTGTCCTTATCAACCAACCTCTATTGTAGCGTTTAAGAGCACACTGTTCAATGGAGTCACTAATGAAGATTTACTTTCTGACTTTCTTGTACTCCAGAGCACAGGTACAGAATCATGTTTGCCAATTGCAGGCAGTTCGGTAATTTTTTTTTTTTTTTTTGAGACAGAATCTTGCTCTGTCACGCAGGCTGGAGTGCGGTGGCGTGATCCCAGCTCACCGCAACCTCTGCCTCTCAGGCTCAAGCAATTCTTAGGGTCTCAGCTGCCCAAGTAGCTGGGATTACCGGTGCCGGCCACCATGCCTGGCTAATTTTTTGTATTTTAGTAGAGACAGGGTTTCACTGTGTTGCCCCCACGGTGGTCTCGAATTCCTGAGCTCAGGCAAACCACCCACCTCGGCTTCCCAAAGTGCCAGAATGACAAGCATGAGCCACTGCACCCGGCTGGATTTGGTAAATTCTTAAAGACTGATGTTTCTTTGACTTTTATATAACAAAACACGCAGGCTGAGTTCGGGATGCAACTTAGTTTATTATTTTCTGAAATGATGGTTAAAATCAACTATAATCTAAAATCAGAAGAGATATTTTTGAAATTCTGTGCATAGATTACAATTATGCATGGAAAAGGCCATAAACCAAGATATAAAGAAAAAAAAAAAACTATATCTAAATTCACATTTAGCCATTCTAAAAAGTTAGTGGTAGCTGGTACGCCTTCTGAGCTTTGTCCCAAAGGCACTACCAGTGTTCCACAATCCCATAGGAATGGAGGACGGGACAGGCATCCCAGCCCACCCCTGCATCTAAATGGAGGCAAAGCAATCTAGGGCTTTTCCAATTTTCACATCAGGTCAATGGTCTCCGCCTTTTACTTTAGACCTACTCAGGCTGAGCAAAACTCCTGTGGCCACACAGCTCCTCACCAGTGCCTACATTCCAGCAGGAAGACACCCCCCGCTCATCACAGAGGGCCACAGGCAAGTGGCAGGGGATGGTTTTAGCTGTAGGAGGAAGAGACTGTTCCTACTAAAACATGACATCCATATTTTTCAGTCTAGTTACTAGAAAATAGTGTTCATGAAAATAGGTATTAACAGACAGACACAACACACAAACTAAAGTGATACTGAAGTTAAATTAACAGTTTGCAATTAAGAGGTAAAATGAGCCGTCACGGAAATGACAACTGGATCAGGACAGTGCTGGTGATGGGCTGAGAAAAGTGTCCCCTCCAAACTGCAGGGCCCCCAGCTCTAAGTGTGCAAGCTCTTTAGGGAACTGGGCAGGTGGCTGGGATTCTTGTGGGATCCAGGATTTGTGTTCCCAGTAATTTCAGTAACTCCTGTAACCTGATGGCTGCCAGTGTGCAGCATGTAGCCTGACGCCCTCATTTGTCCCAGCGGCACTGTGGCTGCGTGTTTGGCGTATGGCCTGATGCCCCCTGTCCCAGCGGCACTGTGGCTATGTGTGCAGTGTATGGCCTGATGCCCTCATTTGTCCCAGCGGCACTGTGGCTGTGTGTTTGGCGTATGGCCTGATGCCCCCTGTCCCAGCGGCACTGTGGCTATGTGTGCAGTGTATGGCCTGACGCCCGCATTTGTCCCAGCGGCACTGTGGCTGCGTGTTTGGCGTATGGCCTGATGCCCCCTGTCCCAGCGGCACTGTGGCTATGTGTGCAGTGTATGGCCTGACGCCCGCATTTGTCCCAGCGGCACTGTGGCTGCGTGTTTGGCGTATGGCCTGATGCCCATCATTTGTCCCAGCGGCACTGTGGCTGTGTCTGTGCTTTAGTTCTCACCAGGACAGCCTGTAGCCACCAGGGACAAAGAATTGTTGCTGAAATCTCCCTGCTCTGGTCCCAGGCGACCCATGGCCTTGGTAGTCCCAGCTGGCCCTCAGCTTGCCTGAGCAGAATAGTGATTTTCAAAGGACCACAGATTTTCTCTAAATAAATTCCTGCTCAGTAGGGCTCCTCTGAAATACTTCAGCATTTTCTGAGAAAGTGCTTGGGCCCATAGGTAACACTGTTCTGAAATGCCAAACATCACCTTTCCTTCATCAGCCGGAAAATAGTCCGACCTCTGCACTGACACAGGAGAACACACACCCCCACCTTCACCCTTGCATCAAGTCATCATCACTCTGAGAAACAGGCCACCTCTGCCACCTGGACATGTGGGAAGAGAAGAGAAGATGTGGGGTCACCCCACAGCCACAAGCATCTCTGCAGAAGGTTTCCACCAGTGATGAAATCTTTCAATTTCTTCATAAAACTCAGTGTTATGTAATTCAAAATAGTATAACAGTAATTTAGCTTTTTATGAAAGGCCCTTTCTTAAGAACTGTACAGCAAGGTCAGTGATCAGTGAAGTAAATATAACTATTGTAATGAAACAACTCCTAAAAATGATTTACCTCACCTAGATTTTTCAATATCTTAGGAAAAAAGAAAGGAAAGGGAGCAAGGTGAGTCTGACCCTCAAAAGAAACAACATGAAGAAACTTGGTTTATTCTCCCAAAGACAGGGGGACATTGGTGGGAAGCTATAATATACCTTCAGTCAATTCTTAAATTTGTTTTCAGAAGAAAACCTCCTATGAACAGCCCTGCCTGGGGAATCGGGAGGCCTGGGCGTGCACCTGCTCTGCATGAGCCTCCCGTGGGCTCCCATGGACACAGCTGCCTGGCCTCCACTCTCTCCCTCTGATGACATAAACACGCTGAACTGAACGGCCACACCTAAGCTTCTAGGGCTGTGATTTCAGCTTGACACCCAATCATCAGGCCGAAGAACCCAGATAAGCCTAAGCTTGTAATTAGATCAAAGAATATAAAAGAATATTACCAACTTTGAAAATATATGGCATGAAACATGCAATTAACATAAGGCTGAAATCATTTGAAATAAACTAGTGAAATAATATACAGTAAGAGGCCAGGCATGGTGGTGTGACAATTTGGGATGCCAAGGCAGGTAAATCACTTGAGACTAGAAGTTTGAGACCAGCCTGGAAACCCCCATCCCGACAAAAAAAAATATATATATATATATACACATATATATGTGTGTATGTATATATACACACACACACACACACATACATACACACACCTAGTAAGTCCTCACTCAACTTCATGGATAGCCTTTTAGAAACTGTGACTTTAAGTGAACAAAACTACCTTATTCAATGACCTGTTGTTGTATGCTGTCTTGCTTAAAGCTGCAGTTTCTAAGAACCTGTGGATGATGTGAGTACTTACCGTACCACAAAGTGAGACTGTTCATTTAGGAAGAAAACAAACCATTCTCACCTGTCAGAATCCTGCAATGAGAAGCAACCGACCCGCACACAAAATATCTGTTATGAAAAAGTGGCTCACACCTGGCATCCCAGCACTTTGGGAGGCCGAGGCAGGCGGATCACCTGAGGTCAGGAGTTTGAGACCAGCCTGGCCAAAGTGGTAAAACCTCGACTCTATAAAAAAATATAAAAATTAGCTGGGTGTGGTGGCGCACGCCTGTAATCCCAGCTACTCAGGAGGCTGAAGCAGGAGAATCGCTTGAACCTGGGAAGCGGAGGTTGCAGTGAGCCGAGATCATACCACTGCACTCCAGCCTGGGAGACAAAAGGAGACTCTGTTTCAAAAAAAAAAAAAAGAAAAAGAAAAAAAGGCTCAGGGATGCAGCACTGTGTGTGTGTGGGGGGGGCGGGGAGCTGGGAGTTGGGAGGAGTCTTTATCATTTTTAAACGGACATGAATAAAGTGTAACTTCCTAGTTTGAAAGCTACGGATCACTGGGACGGGAATCTCAGCCATTCTCTAAGAAGGACTATTACATTAACTTAGTCTTGAGTAACTGTCAGCAGTTCTCCTTCCTGGAGAAAAATGCTGAGTGCCACAAAACCTTTGCCCCAGTACAACTGAAGCAGTCACGTACAGGACTTACCATCCAAATCGGGCCCTTCCTTTTTTGTTTTAAAGATGCCTGGAGTATTTGAAGCGAAAGATCTTTTAAGAACTTGTGGAGTCTTGTTGACCCCTCAGGCAGAATCTGTTTATGGTCCTGCAATGCAAAGAATGCTGACTCCTACCTTTTGTTTTCCGATATCCACCAGTTCCACAGAGCCACCCAACTGCTTAACATCTGCGGCAGCAACCTCCATCATCCTCCTGATTTCGCCTCTCTTCTCGGGCCACGCGGACACACTCTGGATAGCTACCCATTTTGCGAGTTTCTGTTTGTGGACAACAAGCAACCAAGGATTCTGAAAAGGTGTCCCTGAGGGAGAAAAGGCTTCCATAATGTTGCCATGTTCTAGGCACACGTGGTTGTCTGACCCTCTGTGGCTGCTGCATTTGAATAGGCTGACTGGAAATAGGACAGACCCATCACATGTGCTTTGGGTTTAAGATTTTAAAAACTGTTTGTACTAACCCTGTACCAAGAACTAGAGTACAAAAGAAAAATGTCAGATGGTTTATTTTTAACGATTAAGGAGGAAGTAAATGTAAAATGTACCAGGTTCCACAAATAAGTTTCTATCTGAATCTAACTAAATTTCAACTGAAAGATACAGAAAATACCCAATGTTGCCACAGTCCAAATTAGCTTATTTATCATCCTGACAATGGCCAAATTTTCTAAAGCATAATTTTCAGAATGAGAATTCTAAAGATTTCATCTGTAATGTATCTACAAAGAATACGTTTACAGCGTAATGCTCTAAGTTAACATCAAGAAACAGATTTATATATAACATTATTGAATTACTTAGAATATACTTAATGCAACCTATTTAATCTGTAATTACCACAAGAAATTGTTGATGGAGATGAAACAAAAATTTCAATTAGATTTGCTATTCTTAGAAACATATATTAACACTTTGTCAAAAACCAAAAGTGTAACCTATACTGTAGTAAGAAGCTAATGGAAGAGATCTCTAGGCAGATCTTCTAACTCTGGATTTAAATGGCATAATTCATATTAGCTCTTGACAGTTTCTCTGGGCCCCATGGGATTAAATCAGATTTTAATGAATAGGGACTTTAGTGAATATCAGATTTTAATGAATATTCCCTTACCTTAATGTAGCGATCCTGATTTTCATCAATGTACTTAAACAGGGTCGTGAGGGCCGCCATCTTTCAACCAAAGCCCAGTCCACAGATCTTGAAGGTTCTTGGAAGGAAGAGCAACTGGTCAGTCCTGTCTCCAGTAGGCACTGACCGGCAACCTGCCCAGAAAGCACTTGTTGAGAATTGTAAAGTGTTGCCCCACCCTCCCAGCCAGCACTGCAACACCCTTAGCCAGAAATGCTCCAGGAAGTGACTGCAGCTTCGGAGACAAAAGCTCTGGGAACCAGTTAGAGGCTGGGGCTAATCTTCCCTCCTTTACTTGGAAGGAAAGTTACACAAAATTCCATGTCAGATGACAGGTAACAGAGGGAGGGCCTGAGTTGAAGAAAATACGGTGAAAACTAAAAGCAGGCACTTTTTGTTTCACCGGCACTTTAATAAAAATTTTTATACTCTTAAAGCCCAAAGGTAAGTTCCACTTTCTGTTATCCCAGAGGATATAGTCACTTCAGGGATCTCAGCAAGAATGTCACTTCCTGTGTCCACCACCACAAACCCACAACACAGACGACAGAGCCCAAGGAAAACCAAAGTCAGTTTAAGAAAGTTGATGATCTTAGTCCAGAAACAGCCAAAGGGTAACAGCTAAACCTCCACAAGCACCTGACCAAGAGGCCACACAGGCTCCAGGACACATGCTCTCACCCCCCTTCCACGTGTGACGCCCAGCAACTTCCGCCCCACTCACAGATACAGGTGAAAACACGTCATCAGACTCTTTTTAGAAGTCGGAATGAATACAATGTAAAAATGATTCTGGTATTGGGACTTTTATAATTGGCTTTCTGCAGCAGAAAGCACCCAGCTGTACTGAGCGAATTCAAGACTGCGGGGCCATGAAGTGCCTTGGAATCACAGCTGCGGAGTGACAGGACCCTACTATGGCCCCGTGTCTACATGCCAGACAAATGCCTGTGCATTGACATGCTTCAGGTAAAGAGCATTGTTTTCTTGGTATAGGATTTCAAAGAGATTTCTCGGCAGAGAGGTCACTTTATCCACCATGACACCAAGCGTGGCAACTGTTCACAAGTGGCCATTGCTGTGCAGGGTGATGAAATCGTAGGGCACTGCAAGTTGCAAATGTGATTTCTATATGGGTGGGAGATCCACCCACTGCCTTCTCAAGTGTTCTCTTCCTCCTCTTCAAACACCAGCCACAGAGCATGGAAGAGCTACATACTTCCCAGCCAGCTCGGATCTCTCCGCGAGGCACTCATTTGGAGGAGCCTCAAGTAAGACAGAGCCCATGAGCACGCCGGAGAGGCGTTTATCAGGGTTAATACATCAAATTGTCGTCCACCTGTTGCCAAAAATGTACGCAGGGAAGCTACCTGTTCACATTAAAAGAAATCCTATTTAGCAGGACAATATGCTACATGTGGTGATTTTCATGAGTTCCTGGTTATTAAATGCCACAAATCCCAAGCTCACTGTGGTACATTCTCATTAATATTATGCTCTTGTAGTCAAATTAACCAATGGCATTATAGCTAAAGTCACTCAAAAATATAGTCACATGCCACATAACATTTCCATCAACAACGGCAGTGGTCCCAAAAGATTATAATGGAAAATAATTCCAATATAATCTTAAAAATTCATTTTCTGTCTAGATATGTTTAGATACACAAATACCTACCACTGTGTTACAACTGCTTACAGTATCCAGTAAAGGAGCAGGTATGGGTTTGCAGCCTAGGAACAACAGGCTACACCACATAGCCTAGGTATGTAGAAGGCTGTACCGTCCACGTTTGTGTGAGCGCAGCTCAAGATGTGCACACAACAACGAATCGCCTAACGACGCACTTTCTCGGAATGTGTCCCCATCCTTAAGCAACATATGACTGTAATTATCTAAGTTACAACGTTCACTAAAAGCGAGGAAACAGAGATCAGATTGTTCTACCATCAGAGATGGGCTAAAAAGCAACTCCTGCTAATCACTCATCCAGTCAAACCAGGTTAGGCCAGGTTCCAGTTTCTCCTCCCACTCACACTTCTGGGTTACCCCTGTTTCACCTCCCCCCCCCCCCCCCCCCCCCCCCCCCCCCCCCGTTACAAAGCCATTAAATGGAACCATTTTTATATGCTCTGGAGAACACCACTAATTAAGGTAAAAGCAGTATGCTGGATCGAGCAAAAGCAAGCATTATCCTTTTAAATGACACCTCACTCCCCTCTAAAAATCTAAAGTTCATAAGGAGTAACTTTATTTATCGAGACAGGGTGTCATTCTGTTACCCAGGCTGGAGTGCACTGGTGCAATCTTGGCTCACTGCAATCTCCGTCTCCGAGGCTCAAATGATCCTCCTGCCTCAGCTTCCCAAGTAGCTGGGACTACAGGCGCGCACCATCACACACAGCTAATTTTTGTATTTTTTGTAGAAATGGGGTTTCCTCATGTTACTCAGGCTGGTCTCAAACTCCTGGGCTCAAGCGATCTGTCCGCCTCGGTCTCCCAAAGTGCCGAGGTTACAGACATGAGCCACTGTGCCTGGCAAGGGAGTAAGGGAGTAACATGATTTGAATGTTGAGACTGGTGGAGGGAAGGAGAAATTGCTGTGGCACCTGGAACCATCAGTAGTACACACAAATGAGTCTTCTAGTTCTGAGAATCTCAGTCCCTGTTCCTTGATAATTGAAGGCATATATAACACAAATAACTGAATCACACCTTCATGTCTGTATAAGAACCAATAAAAAAAAATCACCAGTCTGCCCAAGCTAGAACTTGATCCCTAAACACAATGTGAATTCTCTTTCTCCACTCCTGCCTGCAAACATTAGGGACAAGGAAGGCATCGGTAGCAGGCCTCGGGTTCTCCGCCTCTTTATGCAGTCTACGCTTGGATGATCTACGGAATCTGACCTTGGTAGGCGGTGGGGAGGGGTAGTTTTGTGGCCCTGTCTGTGAGGACGAAGGTCTCAAGGACATTGGTCCAGGCGGACCAAATATTGTTTCTATTTCACAGATGAGGAAACTGAAGCCAACTGAATGAGACACCTGCCCCAGATCATCAAGCTGGCATGGGAATTTTGTCTCCCCTCAGATGCTTCCTCCTATATAAACGCAGCCTCAAATGCTAGTGGGAGCTAGGGACCCTGCCCAGGGCCCTCTGAACCTGGGGCGCGTCTGTCCCGCCACACCCCCCCACCCTAGGTCTTCAGGAAAGGGATCCCTTGGAGAAAGGCTGGAATTCTCAGCAGGCCCCTGAGGAGGGGAGTGGACTGACCAGCGCTCGGCTCCCTGCAACCCCATCTGCAACCAGGGTCGTTCCACTCGACTCCACCAGGGAGGGCCACGCAGGCTCAGGCCAAGTGCGCCGCCCAGCTTGTCCCTGCGGACCGGGGACGCGATCGGCGCTGCTGGGACATGAGTGGCCCGGGTGAGCGGGGCCCCGGGCCTCCGGAGGTGCGAGAGGCCCCGGGACCATGGCCGTCACGGGCCTCCGCCCCCGACCGCGCGCTAGGGCACAGCCCGGACACCATTGTTTCCGCGTGGCTGCGGCCGGGCGCCCCACGCTCCCCCACGAATGAGGCGTGACTCTCGCGGCTGCCCGGGGTCCTCCCCGCCCACCCCGTTCTCCGCTGAGGGCGCCCACCCGGGAAAGAAGGTCCATCAGGAAGACCCACCTGGGAAGGGAGGCCCACTAGGCAAGGCCCTCTTACCAGCAGAAAGCGCGGCGCCGGTTCCGCACCACGTGCCCCGGCCACGACCCCCGGCGCGGGCCCGCCCCGCTGTCGCCCAGGCCACCAACCCCGCCTTGTCCGGAGGGCAGACATCGCCACGCCCCTCCACGCCCCCTCCACGCCCCCTCTACGCCCACCAATCCGGCCAGAGGCAGAGGGGTGGTGTCACCCACTCCCCGCCCCATTTCCGTCCGGCGCCTGGTGCGTAAGGCTGAGGTCACCTCTCCCAGCTCCATTTCCGCTTCGCCAACCAATCCCGGCCTGGTCTACAGGGCTTACGTCACTCCGCCCCTCCCCGACGGTGGACGGGGATGTGGGCGTGGCGAGGGGGGGTGGAGATTTCGTGGGTTGGGCTTCAGGGGAGGCAGGACTCGTGGCAGCGCGTGTCCCAGCTGTGGGCTTGTGCTGTGCTTCCCGGTCGCTCCTGGATGGGCGGGAGGGCCTGGCGCTTCAACGGTGGGGTCCGAGAAGTCGCCCGCAGTGCAGCAATGGAGTCCAAAACTGGGGGGCCTTGACTCCACCCTCTAACCTCCTAGGCTCTGGAGGTCCCGCGACACTCCCCTTCCCTCCCGCATCCTGCACTGCGCTTCCAGTTGCGGAGTCGGGGCACGGACTCATGCCGGTCACACAAGCTCCAATGACAGGTCGGTCTGGACTGGATTAGCAAAGCGTTCGTAAGCACCGTTACTGATAGTGGAAATATTTTAGTATTTGTCTCCCATGACCCTAGGAACTGATGCAGGAAGCAGAGCCAGCACCGTTTATGAGCATCTGCGACAGCGCTTCCCTTTTTAATCTTCACAAAAATTCTTGGGGGTAAAATTGTTATTCCCTGGCCTGCTCACTTTTCCGATAGAGTATTCTCAAAAGAATGTAAAACTTGTGCCACTACCACATTCTTTAAGGAGTGATGGCTCGGGGGCTATTATTTTTTAAACATGAATTTAATAGTTGTAAGAGATGTGTACGTTCCCACATAACGTAAAATGTTAAAATGAAATTGCCTCCCCCCTTAAAATTTACATGGCTTGTTTCCTCTTTTATTTTTATTTGTTTATTTACTTTGAGACAGAGTCTCTCTGTGTCGCCAGGCTGGAGTGCAGTAGCCCAATCTCTGCTCACTGCAACCTCCGCTTCCCGGGTTCAAGCGATTCTTCTGCCTCAGCCTCCCGAATAGCTGGGACTACAGGCGCGCGCTACCACACCCAGCTAATTTTGGTCTTTTTAGTAGAGACGGGGTTTCACCATGTTGGCCAGTGTGGTCTTGATTTCTTGACCTTACTGATCCACCCGCCTCAGCCTCCCAAAGTGCTGGGATTGCAGGCATGAGCCACCCAGCCCGGCCTCCTCTTTTATTATTTCCATTCCACATCCCTCATATAATTTTGTTAAATGTAACGTTTTTATACTTAATAGTCTTACTCATACCCTAATCATACTTCTCTACAACAGAATATGATAAAAATTTGAATTAATATTTACTTTGCTATAACCAGATGAGATTAGGCATGTTCAGGGTGGTATGGCTGTAGACACTTTGCTATAACCAAAAAGCTTCAAGTATTAAAATGTGTTCTTCTGGATTAAATTCTCGTAACAATTATTAGTACATAAATGATAAAAAGAAAAAACTATATTACACATTTTGCAAACATTGCAAAAAGTAAACATTGGTGGAAAATACATCCTTTAGTCATATCTACTGGGCTTTTAAATAAATTCCTTCAGGTATCTGTAAATGAGATGATTGCTGAAAAGAGTCAGGGTTTGGTTAAAAAAAAAAAACCATATATATATATATATGTAGCAAAAAGAAGTGATTTAGAGTAGAAGCCGTAACACACTACTGTTACCAAAATTTAATAGGCTCAAGGTAAGAATAAATAATGAGCAAAGTAGTTGAGAACTTGTTAAGAGCAATCAGATGCTTGAGTCCAAGTGAAAACATGAAAATGCATTTGCAATACTCAGTGTTAACAGAAGTTGGTGAACATGTTTCTCCTATGAATCTGAATAAATGTTAAGAAAATACAAAACACAAAATGTACCCTTAATATAGAACTCTGTTACTTGGAAATAGGTTAATTATTCCCCTGGCAACGATGTTAAGTCAGTACCTGATCAGTGTCCTTGAGTAAGGAGTCGTCCTACAGTGATACCACGTGGCATTTCAAATTGTCCCTTTGTCTGGAGCATGCCAGGCTTCAAGAGTTGATGACATACAGCATCAGGAACAATGCCTGGCACTAAGAAGGTGCCTCGTGAGTGTTAATTACTCATCATTGTGCAGGGACCAGGACTCCTAGGAAGAGGAGACCCTGGCTGAAGTCAGCAGGTCAGCTGCACCACCCACATGCTCTAGGAGAGAGCCTCTGGAAAATTTGAGCAGCTGGAGGTTGATGCCCTTTAGAACTCTCTGAGTCCTTAAGTCTCCTTGCGCCCTCAGTCGTCTGTCTCAAGACCACCGCCTTACACAGCTGGTAATGCAAGCAGCTGGTAGCGGAGCCTGTGTGCTCAGTTCTGACTTTCCAGCAGGTGGCCCCACAAGTCCATTGCTTCTTAAAGGGTGCATTGCAGGTGGCTCGGTGGCAACAAATCTGAGCTTAAAGAGCTACATAAATATGTTCCTGTTCCTCTCTGCTGAGTTTGAGGACAACAGGGACATTATGAGAGAAAACAAAGAAAGAAGTATGTGGATGAGTGACCATAGGTTAAGTACTTCAGAAAGAGAAAGGCTGTGACTGTTCTCAGAATTTAGGGAATGCAAACATTGTTAAAGTCAGTACCTAAGGGAATCATGACTCAATCTCAATGTATTTCACATTTTAAATATCCTTTCTCATCAAAGTACCACCCATGTGGTCACACTTGCAACAATTCTTATAATAAACATATCTCACCTTAAACATATTGAATTCAGAATTTTTGTAATTGAGAAATTCAAGAATTGGAAATCTCTGCTCTATAACCTTTAACATAGTTCTGAGGCTAGTAAAACATAATTTTTAAGGTTATCTCATTCAGAAGATCAAGAAAGTAGACTGTTACCCACTGTAAGTCTTTTATCAGTGCATATTTATTATTATTATTATTATTATTATTATTATTATTTTGAGACGGAGTCTCACTCTCTCACCCAGGCTGGAGTGCAGTATGATCTCAGCTCACTGCAGCCTCTGCCTCCCAAATTCAAGCGATTCTCCTTCCTCGGCCTCCTGAGTAGCTGGGATTATAGACACACGCCACCACACCCAGCTAAGTTTTGTATTTTCAGTAGAGACAGTGTTTTCATCATGTTGGCCAGGTTGATCTCGAACTCCTGAGCTCAGGTGATCCACCCACCTCGGCCTCCCAAAGTGCTGGGATTACAGGCATGAGCCACCATGCCCAGCCTTTTTTTTTTTTTTTTTTTTTGCATACATGTTATTAATCCCCATGTGTACTTTCGTTTGTTTTGCTATTTATTTGGTTGCATGCCAAATCTAATTTTCACATCGTGATTTGTGACCTGATTAACCTGTATAGTTGGAACTCTTATGTCTTGTGTATCAATTGTAATATGCAGACAGCAAACTCTTAAAGAAACAATAACCACCATATAGCTGGTCTTATAATTTAGAAACATTTTCCCACATATGAGTCTGTCATCAGAAAGAACACCAGGGACTATCACTGTACACACTCTGAATGTGCCACTGTAACAGAAAATGCAAAAAAGGAAATAAAAGATGGCCGGGCATGGAGGCTCATGCCTGTAATCCCAGCACTTTGGGAGGCTGAGGTGGGCAGATCACGAGGTCAGGAGTTCGAGACCAGCCTGACCAACATGGTGAAACCCTGTCTCTACTGAAAATACAAAAATTAGCCAGGTGTGGTGGTGTGTGCCTGTAATCCCAGCTACTCAGGAGGCTGAGGCAGGAGAATCGCTTGAACCCGGGGGGCGGAGGTTGCATTGAGCCAAGATCACACCATTGCACTCCAGCCTGGGTGACAGAGCGAGACTCTATCTCGAAAAAAAAAAAAAAAGAAAGAAAAGAAAGCTTTGATTTTATTAATAAAGTAGAAGAACATTTCCTCTTTTAAAAGTAGCATGGATTATTTAATATGTTTCTTTTTAGTAGTGACATTTTCAGGGAAAGATATTATGTCATTGTATGCCTTTATAAAAGTACAGGACATGTAATGGCTTGGTCTCTGGTCTAGAAGGTTATGTGTGTCTATTTTCTGAGGTTTTTTTTGTTGTTGTTAACAAGCTGATTTTAAGAAAAAGCTACCAGGCCAATGAATCTTAATCCCCACTATGCCTCCAGAACTAACTTTCTTAGTAAATTTTATTGCTTCATGCCATGGACTAAATGTTTGTGTCTCCCTAAAAGTCATATGTTGAACCCCTAATATCCTATCTGATGGTATTTGGAGGTGGGGACTTTGGGAAGTAGTTAGGTTTAGATGAGTTCACCAGAGTGGAGTCCCCATGACGGGATTAGTGTTCTTATAAGAAGAGGAAGAGATCTTTCTCTCTCCCTCCCTCCCTACATCCCTTCCTCCCTCTCTCTCTCTCTCCGCCCTCCTCCCTTGTTCCCTCCCTCCCTATCTCTCTCTCCCCTCTAACAACACAGTAAGAAAACAGCCATATGTTAACCAGAGGCGGACCCTCATCAGACATCAAATTTGTCAGCACCTTGATATTGAACTTCCCAGATTCCAGAACTGTGAGAAAAAAATGCCTGTGGTTTAAGCCCTCCATGGCTGTGGTGTTCGGTTATAGCAGCCTGGGCTGACAAAATACCTCAATTTATAATTTCAGCTTCTTGGCTAAACACTTAGTTCTCATATTAACCCTTAAATATGAAAGGATGACCGGAAGTTGTAGTTGTCTAGTGTAAGATAAAGCAGTCAGGAACATCCTCTGAACACCTCATAGATCAGATGGGTTTTTGATTTGGCAAAGTTCCAAATAAGAATTTGAAGGCTATATGTTTGGATTCTCATATATTCTTCAAGAACGTATAGATTATTCCAGGAAGAGCCAACATTCCTGGGAGGGCAGATTTCGCAGACAAACTGATTGTCTTTGCATTTCCTCCAGACCCTCTTCTGTCTCCAATTCTCCAATGGATTTGTCAATTCTGAATGCGCCCAGCTGTTAAAGAGCAAACTCCCAAACTTCCACAACGTCTTCCTGTGCTTTGCCACTTTCACCCAGTGGATCTAATTCTGGTCCATCTAATTTCTCCGAAGGGTCCCTGGCCCTCCTCTGAGAGGCCAGCATTTGCCTCCTCCCCTCCACCTTTGAGGTCCTTCAGTTACCCAGGCCCATGGGCTTTCAGGACATCACTTCTTTTAGAAGTTAACAGGTCTGACCCAGAACTCATGTCACCTGAGGAACGGTCGGCTTTCTCATTGTGGATTCTGCTCATTTCCTTAGGGCTGCTGTACAAGGTGCTATAAATCAGGTGGCTCCAAACGACAGACGCTTATCCTCTCAGTTCAGGAGGCTGGAAGTCGAGAATCAAGGTGTCTGTCCTCAGAGTTGGCTCCTTCTGGGGTTGAGGGCTCTGAGGGAGGGCCGTTTCATTGTTTTCTCTCCTTTCGGGGCTGTGCCAGCAATCCCTGGTGTCTGCTGACTTGTAGCGGTCTCACTCCAGTCCAGTCTCTGCCTCCATCTGGACATGGCCGTTGTGTGAATCTGTTCTCACACTTGAGGCCTCAGGAAACTTACAACCACGGCGGAAGGCGAAGGGGAAGTCGCCTGCAGTGCAGGCGAAGGGGAAGCAAGCACATCTTACCATGGTGGAGCAGGGGAGAGACAGAAAAGGGGAGTGCCATACACTTTCACACCACCACATCTAGTGAGAACACACTCCACTCAGCAGGACAGCAACAGGGATGTCCGCCCCCAGGATCCAATCACCTCACACCACCACATCTCGTGAGAACACACTCCACTCAGCAGGACAGCAACAGGGATGTCCGCCCCCAGGATCCAATCACCTCACACCACCACATCTCGTGAGAACACACTCCACTCAGCAGGACAGCAACAGGGATGTCCGCCCCCAGGATCCAATCGTCTCATACCAGGCCCCTCCCCTGATACATGGGGATTGCAGTTCCAGATGAAATTTGGGTGGGGACACAGACTCATACCATATCAGCTATCTTCCCTCTGTGTATGTCTGTGTCTATGGCCTAGTAAGAAGGACACCAGTCATTGGATAGGGCCCATCCTAATCCGGGGGACCTCCTTTTACTTTTTTTTTTTTTTTTTTTTGAGACGGAGTCTTGCTCCCCCACCCAGGCTGGAGTGCAATGGTATGATCTCAGCTCACTGCAACCTCTGTCTCGCAGGTTCAAGTGATTCTCCTGCCTCGGCCTCCTGAGTAGCTGGGACTACAGGCAACCACCACCATGCCTGACTGATTTTTGTAGTAGAGACGGGGTTTCACTATGTTGCCCAGGCTGGTCTGGAACTCCTGACCTCAAGTGATCTGCCCATCTCAGCCTCCCAAAGTGCTGGGATTATAGGCATGAGTCACCACGCCTAGCCCCTTTTAACTTTTTTTAATAACTTAATTTTTTTTTTTTTTTGTAGAGACAGGGTCTGCCTATGTCAGCCAGGCTGGTCAAAAACTCCTGGGCTCAAGTGATCCTCCCGCCTCAGCTTCCTAAAGTGCTAGGACTGCAGGCGTGAGCCACCGCGCCTGGCCGGACCTCCTCTTAACTGGATGGCATCTGCGAAGACCCTATTTCCAAATAAGCCACATTCATATATTCCAGGTGGGCATGACTTTTGTGGAGACACTATTCGACCCAGGACAGATCTATACTTATTTAAATACAATTTACATGATTTTCATCTGAAATGGCTTCCACATGCAAACACTTCTCTCATTTGCACAGCTGCCATCCTCTGGGCCTTTCTCTCCTCGTGCCTCAGCTGCAGCATCCAGTGTGCTAGTCCAGTGTGTCCCTCCCGTCATTCACCACAGGTCCTTCCTACTGTATGGATGGGAGACAGAATCCCCGCTTGCCTGGCTGTGCACCCGCTGTATGCGGGGTGCTGTGAAGCGCCTCGTGTGTCTTAGAGAATTAAAGCCCCAATGCTTTATCTGCAAAAGCACGATTTAATTTTTTTTGTAACTATACCTGATTGTTATCTCAAAGACCCAGGTCTGAGGTAGAGACTAATAGAATCCTTTCCAGATAGAGGCACTCACTCCAGTGAATTTTCTGAGTTCCTGTGGGACCTAGTCAGAGTTGGAATTCATGTCCCTCCCCTCGTCTCCTGCTTTCCCCTCTCCCCCAGGTTGATGTGAAGCTCATGGCTGATGCCAGTGCTGCTAAGGACAGCTGGTGTCTTTTCAGTTTGTGTGTCCCCAGCCACAGGGGGTACGAGTTCTGGCCTAAGTGACAGCAACAGGATAGACGAAGGACTACAGGGACCAAGTGACCCCTGGATTCCTGCTTCACTTCATCCTGCCACAGTCCCCGCCCGGTAAGTCGTGTGTCCCTGCAGAGAGCATTTATGAGCACAGAAAGTGGGAATGTGCCCCCTGCTCAGAATCTGTTTCTCTAGAATGATGGCTTGTACATGTGGGACAGTATAACACCCCACACGTAGTCACTTTTGTACCTAACAAATAACCGTGTGTTTTCCAATTCCCAGCCCAGGAAGATGCTTTGAGAATGAGATTGAAAGCAGGTTGGGGAGGGTAAGGCAGCTTCTTCCTTGCTCTCTGTTGATCCTTAGTTTTGTCCCCCACCCCACCCACCCACCCAGCCTTTACTGCAGGAGAGTCTCCTTTAGGGTTGGGACCAGGCCTAACATATTTCCTGAACCTCCCTGGGTTAGACTTTCAAGCAACGAGGAACAGAGTAGCACACAGGTTGCTAAGCCTAGCGGGGCTTACCAGGGAAGAGTTTCTTACGGTGAACTGGGAGAGCACGCTGCACAGGACGGTCAGCCCCCCTCTGACCTGCAGCTGCCGAGGCACCCACACCACCCAGGCCTTTGTTCCCTGCTGTCTGTCATTCTGCTTCCAGTTTCTACTTGGATACTTCGTTTTCTTCATCTCAGGTTGAAATTTCTCAAAAGAGAGGGTGTGATTCATTTAGAAAGTTATCATTAGAACTAAACTTCCCCAGCTGGGCAGGATGTTTGCTCCAGGCTTTCTCCAGGCCACCAGGACCACCAGCCCAATCCCACATACTGATGGCTGCCTTTGGGTCTGGTGCCCACCTAGCAGAACCACACAGCACACAGTGCGGCCATCTGTGCTTGGGGAACCCCTAGAGCAGTGTGGGCATGGAGGACTTTCTGGGACTTCTCCCAGGACAGGGGCTGCACAGCTGGCACACCCCACAGGGCCTGTGGGACAGCCCAGCTCACTGGACATATAGCAGGAAAGGCCTTTTGGCCATTTTCACTGGCTAACTAGGGAAAGTGCTGGAAAGAAGCAATCAGCAGGAGGCAGAAGGTCCCCGTGCCCTCTTTCTCCACAGTTTTGGGATCAGGTTGGGACTCTCCCTGCATCGTAAAAACAACTATTTTTATCCTCAAGTTAAAAGCTGCCACTGGACTCAGTGCATGCTTCTCAATTCCATGGTCCTCAGGCAGCATTTTTATCCTAGAATCTAGAGGGGCCAACCTGGGCAGAGAAGTTCAAGTAGGCAGTTAAGAAGATGCAAACAAGCTTACAGAATGAAGCCCTTAAAGTCTGTAAATCATTACTTTGAAGGAACTCCAATTATTCCCATGACTACCCTCCCCCCAAAACAGCAGCAGCAGCAGCAGAATCTAGTCTAAACATTTTTTATGGGTACTTCTTGCTCTCTGGTTCAGAACAATTATATAATACCTTAACTCTAAGTATGTTAAAGAAAGTTAATTTAATGAATTCAAAAAATTGGCTGCAATCTCCTCCAATTCAGTGAAATCTTCCTGGACTACGCCACAGATTTTCACATTCAGAAAGCTCAAAAGAGCTTCAGAACATAAGGCATCGCTTTTTTCCACTAATATTTACAGGCTTTTTACAAAGGTCAACAAAAACATCACGGAATGAGAGTAAATCTCATTGCGGCTGTGGTTAGCGGTTAGATCTGTCATTCTGGCTTTTTGTCTTGTGTTGTCATGTCTGTGCCTTCCGGACAGTATGTTCTCTGTTTTACTGCAGTTATTTTTAGCCATACATATATTTTTTCACTAGAGATAGGGTTTGGCTGCCATGTGTCTGAATAGCAGTCTTGTGATCAGCTTAACGCTGCATTTTTCTTTTTTAACGTTTGTCTTTTAGAGATGCATTACTGTTGATGTGTTAGAGTGGCACATAGATGTTCAAAATAGGACATTTTTGGAAAGACTGTTCTGAAACATCACTATGTGTCATGCCAGCACAAAGCGCCAACTAACACTGAACTTTGACCTCAAATACTGAACTAGCCATGTGCCCGCCTCCATATGAATTTAAAGAGTATGTGAACAAATGAATGGTTGGATGAAGCTACTCTTTCTTTGCTGCTTTCCTTCTCTGCTTCAAATCTTCCTCTCAAGCAGGTTTATAGCTGCAGGAAAGTTACAATGCTTTCTCTTCCCCCAGCTCTTCCCGCACTGGCAAGCAGAATTATATATATATATATATATATATATGCACACACAGTGAGATTACATATATAAAATATGTATTGGCTGGGTGCGGTGGCTCACACCTGTAATCCCAGCACTTTGGGAGGTCGAGGCGGACAGATCACCTGAGGTTGGGAGTTCAAGACTAGCCTGACCAACAGGGAGAAACCCGTCTGTGGTAAAAATACAAAACTAGCTGAGTGTGGTGGTACATGTCTGTAATCCCAGCTACTCGGGAGGCTGAGGCAGGAGAATCACTTGAATCTGGAAGGTGGAGGTTGCAGTGAGCTGAGATCATGCCATTGCACTCAAGCCTGAGCGACAAGAGTGAAACTCCATCTCAAAAAAAGTATATATGTATTGTATATGTGTGTATGTACATAGATGTGTATTTATATATATTTATATAGGCTGAAAAGGCTTGAGACTCAAGATTATAGTTACTTATAATCTGAGACTGCACATCTGAATAAATGCATAAAACTACTTTTGCAGATTATAAGTGCTTATAGGCAATCTAATTCTATCCAAGGCAAAAAATAAGTATAATCACTGACCCTAACAAAATTGCAACACAGTCCAAAATTCCTGCCATAGGTACAGTCCTTGGACATAAGGAAAGAAAGCTCCTTCCTCGATTCATGTGCAAGTTTTGAGATGCTAGACCAATTGCCAGCTGGGTGTGATTGCTGTTTAAATAGCCTTCACATGGTTCTACGCTTTCAGGTGTACTTGAATCTTTAGATTGTATCTGAAACTAAATTGTGGTAATTTCCCTTGAGGTTTCTTGCAGTAAGATTCTAATCTTGAAATTAGATTCTTATTAAATCTAAGAAAAATGCAGAAATGCCCTTTAAAAAGCACTATCCTGTTTCAGAATATAAACAGCTTTAAAACCTTTGATAAGGGCCAGGCACGGTGGCTCATGCTTGTAATCCCAGCACTTTGAGAGGCCGAGGCAGGCAAATCACAAGGTCAGGAGATCAAGACCATCCTGGCTAACACAGTGAAACCCCGTCTCTACAAAAAACACAAAATTTAGCCAGGCGCGGTGGCGGCACCTGTAGTCCCAGCTACTCAGGAGGCTGAGGCAGGACAATGGCGTGAACCCGGGAGTCGGAGCTTGCAGTGAGCCAAGATTGCGCCACCGCACTCCAGCCTGGACAACAGAGCAAGACTCCGTCTCAGAAAAAAACAAAACAAAACCAAAAAACCCCTTGATAAGAAAAGGGAAATTGAAACCATTAAAAGTTCCTGCAAATATCCAAAGTTCTGTGTGCCTTAGGCGATAGCAGTCTACCCAGAACCAGAGGAATGGAAGAAAGCAGGAGGCAGGCCAAGCGCCAGCCCACGCCCTGTGCCTCATGTGTTACCACACAGAGTCTGTAAGCAGAGACTGGAGAGTTTCATTCCTTCTTCGGCCATAGCAAAATAACCAAATGCACAAAGAAATGTTCACTTATGTGACTGCATTTCTGTTTGCATTCAAATATTTGGCACCGTCAGTGCCCAAGTAAGGTTTTCAAAACAATGTTTGGCTCAGAAACATCACTTATCATGAAGTCTGAGTCAAATCAATGTATTACCTTTCCTGGACCCATTTGCTTTATTTAAGGTCTTACCTTTACTTAGGAAATGAAAGCCACGCTGAAAAATCCAGGCATAAACAGGCAAGTTGAGGTGTTTTTCTCTCTCAGTACCTTACAGTCAGCCACACACTTGAGACTTGGTTTCCAAAGTAATTTATTTCCATGTATTTTAGGTGCCTGGGGCTGTGGTAACAAATTGTCGCAAACTGGGTGGCTCACAAAGCCCAGAAACGCATTGTCTCACAGCTCCAGAGACCAGAAGTCTGAGGTCAACTCACTGGCAGGGACACGCCATCTCTGTAGCCATGAGGGAGAACGCTTCCTCCCCAGCAAGCCTCGGGGCTCCTGGGTCATGCCACTCCAGCCTTGGCTGTGTGTTCACATGGCCTTCGTCCCTGTGTGTCTCTCTGTGCCCCTCCTCTTCTTATAAGGACAGCAGTCATTGGGTTTAGGGCCTGCCCTAATTCAGTACGACCTAATTTTAATGAATTGCATCTGTAAGCCCTATTTCCAAATAAACCCAGGTGGACGTGAATTTTGGGGCATGCTATCCTGAGTCGCGTATTATTTACACAGGTTACAAAGCACATTCTGTGTTCCTGGCCTCCTGAAAGCCACTTTGACTCAATCCTCCAATGGCTGCTATTATGGTTTGGCTGTGTCCCCACCCAAATCTCATCTTGAATTCCCACGTGCTGTGGGAGGGACCCTATAGGAGGTAATTGACTCATGGGGGCAGGTCTTACCTGTGTTGTTCTCGTGATAGTGAACAAGTCTCATGAGATCTGATGGTTTTAAAAAGGAGAGTTTCCCTGCACAAATCCTCTTCTCTTGTCTGCTGCTTCGTGAGACGTGCCTTTCACCTTCCACCATGATTGTGAGGCCTCCCAGCCATGCGGAACTGTAAGTCCATTAAATGTCTTTCTTTTGTAAATTGCCCAGTCTCAGGTATGTCTTTATCAGCAGTGTGGAAACAGACTAATACAGCTTCTATGCCCAACCATGTCTCATGCTGCAGAGTCAGCCAAACAAACCCGCTAATGAGCAATGTTTAGGGCAGCTGAGGTTTACTGGTAGTTCTAAAAGGAAGAAGAGAAATAAAAAGAGGAAGAAAAATTGATGGGAAAAGGGAAGAAAAGAGTGTTTAGCAGAGACCAGAAATTGTAGTCAGGAGATGACAGTGTGAGCCCCTAGCCGAGGGGCTGACTCTCAGGGCACAGCAGCCTGCCCTGGGCCAGCGTGAGAAATGAATGCTCCAGCCACCCACAGTACCGCGGGTGAGTTGCTTTAAGCCACACATTTGAAGCACAAAAGTGTGAGTGAAATGATGCCCTAGACTGGGCTTCCAGTAATTTCACTGCATGGAACTGTAGTATAGAAATGGCTAGTTCCGTGGGGCATGCGGCAGATAACTGCCATTCATCCGCAGCGTGCTGGGAGCAGGGCTGGGGAGTCCTGGCACAGATAACACAGAATGCACGGCCTCTCTCAGCCCACTGTCTAGAGCCTCGTGGCCCTTGAACACAGGAGTCCCTCCTTGGAAGGCCTAAGAACACAACCAGTTATCTACACACGAGGAAGCAAGGACAGCTTGACAGTGACACTTGATTGATGGTTGATTAGCACCAAAGAGAGCCCAGCCTGTGCTAGGATATTGAAGCCAAGTTGGAGAAGTTATCTACCATGAAATTAATAAAATCCCCCACAGGCTCCTTCTAAATAAGCAATCACTTTTGTGCCTCACTTTTTTATGCATAGTTTTGTGTTCCTTTTCTTAGGGCAATCCCTAAATTGCAAAACCTTCAGGTTGCATAAGCCTGGTTCCAGCCTTGGGCTAATGAAGGAGGGCAGAGCTGCTCAGAACCATCAGGCAAAGACAGCCAAGGCACCCCAGCCCTGGGTCCCAGCTGCTGCCACAAATCACTGCCCAGGATGTCACATGGGCCCCATTCGAGAGGCTTCTGCCATCTCCTGATTCAACCATGCTGTCTATTTTCAAAAACCATTTAGCTCTTCATTGTACTTAATTTGACAAAATAAAATGTAAGAAACCATCTGTGCTAGCAGCTCCACCACCACTTTTAGCTTAGGATATTGATGATCTTCGAGAATTATCTCAGTCCATGGACAATCTCCTGGGAAGCTTTAAAGAGTACAGCCATATCCCCAGTGCCCCAGAAAGGCTAGGTAACTGGAATGTGGTGCAGCAGGAGCGTCAAGACACTCCTGCCCCTGGGGTGTCTCTGAGCCCCGTAGGTTGAGGACCACTGACTGAAATCCAGGCCTGCTTTCTGGAGCATAGTGGGCCATAAGGACGGGGTGTCTGGGAAGAAGCTAGGGAACTTTCTGCGCACTCAGGGTGATGGGTCATGGGGTTCTGGGCCCATGAAGGAGTCAGGGAGGCAGTTGGGACATGGGCGGTGGGGTTTCTTCTTCCCATCACTCCTCCTTGGTTTTCCTTCTTTTGGAACTACGGGTCCAGTGAGGCCTTGGAGTTGGGAGTTGGGTAGGGGGAGCAGGAGCAGGCGGGGGCAGAAGTGGGCGGGGGCAGAAGTGGGCGGGGGCAGGAGTGGGCGGGGGCAGGAGTGGGCGGGGCAGGAGCGGGCGGGGGCAGGAGCAGATGGGAGCAGGAGCAGGAAGGGCTGAGGCTGCTGGCAGGGCCTGGGGCCTGTGGCCAGGGGCATGAGGACCAGGCCCAGGCAGAATTCGCTTGACCACAAGGGCACTGCTCTGGGATGCAGCGTGACCCCAGGCTGGAGAGGCAGCCAGTCTCCTGCTTGCATCCCAGGCCAGCTGATGCTGCAGGGCTGTGAGCGTAGGGAGCACCCAGCTCAGCCTAGAGGGGATGGTGGTGCCCTCAGGTGCTGGAGCTGACAGGAGGGCCAGGAGACCTGGGGTCCGTGTGAGGCCCTGAGCCACCCCATTGGAGACACTGAGAACTATGGGGGACATATGAGATGAGCAAATGTATCAAGTCAAGCTGACAGGAGTGCTGTGTGGCTAGAACATGGGCGTAGAGAGGAGCTGTGTCCTTACTTCTTAGTCACTGTTGGGTAAGACTGGAAACATATGGGTGACTGCTAGAGTCTGAACGTATGTATCCTCCCAAAATTCATATGGTGAAGCCTAAATCCCCAATGTGATGGTATTTGGAGGTGGAATCTATGGGAACTACTTAGGCTGTGAAGGTGGAGCTCTTACGAAGGGAATTAGTGTCCCTATAAGGGGATGGAGAGATCAGAGCGCTCTCTCTTCACCAGGTGAAGATATAACCAGAAGGCGGCCATCCATAACACAGAAGAAGAGTCCCCACCAGAGCCAGGCCACGCGGACACCCTGATCTCAGACTTTCAGTCCCCAGAACTTTGAGAAATTAATGTTTGTTGTTTAAGCCACCCAGTTTGTGGCATTCTTTTAGAGCAGCCTGAACTAAGACAGAAATATTAACATAAACTTATCTTTCAGTTGGGAGGCTTAAAAATTCCCTCAGTACAAGTGAAGACAAGTTCCCAGTTAAAGATTTTATTGAACAGATGGACTCAGTTGTTAAATGCTGCTGGGAACCCTGAATAAAGTTTATTTCTCTTTAAAACACATGTTTCCTGTTGGATGAACAAGGGCCAGATAAATTAAGTCATGAATTCAGGCAGGTAACCTGGTCATGGATTATTATTCAGGGTTTCAAGCTGTGAACAGTTGTTGTCACTCGCAATTCCGGTGTCACTCTTCACTGTGCTTCTAAAAAGAAAAACAAATGAATCAGAGCTTGGCTTTATGGACATGAGGAACTCATCCGTAAATTAGCCCACAATGGGATTCAGCTGAATGTTGGATGTGTTCCCATTTCCCCTTTAAGTGGGCTGAAAATCCATAGGAGACAGTGGAAAACCCATTTGCATTTAGCACCTGCGTTTGTCTCATAACTGTATATTATTATGCTCTTTAGATGTTGAAAGTACCTGGACAACTTTCCTTCCTTTGGGCAAATAAAAGGCATATAAAAGCTGTGTGTAGAGTATTAGCTTCCTGTAGCTACTGTAACAAACTAACATAAACTTAGTGACTGAAAACAGGAGGCATTTATCCTCTTACAGATCTTGAGGTCAGAAGTCTAACATCAAGGTGTTGGCAGCGCTGGTTCTTTCCTGAGGCTTCAAGGGGAGGATCCACTTCCTTGCTTCTTCTAGCTTCTGAAGGCCACTGAAATTCCTGGGCCTGCGGCCCCTCCTTCCATCGTCAAAGTGCATCACCCAGTCTCTGGCTCCAACCTCACACCCAGTTTTTCTGACTTTGACCCTTTGGCCTCCCTCCATTCTAAGGGATCTTGTGATTTCAGTATTGGGTCCACCCAGATGATCCAGGATAGTCTCCCATCTCAAGATCCTTCACTGAATCACTTCTGCAAAGATTTCTTTGCGATACGAGGTAACATATTCACAGGTTCCAGAGATGAGGACATAAGCATCTTCGAGGAGGAGGGGGTCACTATTCAGACCCCCACACTGTGAGGTATCAGTGGAGAAGTCTGGGCAATGCAGTCAGTTCTCAGACCCATCCTGCAGTACCCCGAAGGACCACTGGGGGTCTCTTGCTCCCGCACAGCGGGTTTTTGCTTGGATGGGGGATTCGTGTTGACTTGGCTCACATGAACAGAAAACCTTCCTTCTCTCTTTCCCATTCCTCCTCCTTCCTCTTGTTAGTAACCACCTTGTTTTATGTGTGTGACAAGATGTTACATGAGACTTCCTGTCGCCTTGGAGTTTCGACAGAAAGTTCTAAGACCAGAATAGAATAGGTCCGAGTACTCTGATATCTCAGCATGAGGGGCTAGACCAGTCAGCAAGGCTTGCAAAGGAGATGCCTAAATTGGGTCCTACCAGGGTTAGCCCTTCACCTCTCCCCAGGCCCCTGGTTACCAGCAAAGCTAAGACTATTTAGAGAGGTTGTCTTAGTCTATTTGGGTTGCTATAACAAAAATACCACAAACTGGGTGCCTTATATACAATATAAATGTAGTGCTGACAGTTCTGGAGGCTGAGAAGTCCACGATCAAGGTGTTGGCAGATGTGGTTCATGGGTGGTGACTTCTCACTGCATCCTCACACGGCTGAATGGGACAACAGGGTCCCTTGGGGACAGTTATCAGGGCACTAATCCCATTCATGAAGGCTCTGCCCTCATTCCCTAATCACCTCCCAAAGGCCCTACCTCCTGTTCCCACCTCATTGAGGATTAGGTTTCAACATATACATATTTGAGAGACACAAACCTTCAGCCCATGGCAGAGGTTGGAGGCAGGTGAAGTGAATCTCTTTGGGGTGAGCTGTTGGGGTGCTAGAATTTGCTCTCCTCTCCCCACCGGGAAGGAGAGGAGGTGCTTGGCCTGCGTCTACTGACGTGAGTTTGATTGATGCTGGAAAAGCCTGCAGATGAATGTCTATGGCTGCTGGCTGCCCTAGGAAAGCAGAGAGGAAGTGGCTGGGATGGGACTGGTCTGTTTGCAGAGTTTCCCATGGGCCAGGGCCTCGACTGAATCAGCCAGTTTGGGCGGCCATGACAAAGCACCATAGGCTGGGTGGCTTAAAGAATGGGAGTTCATTTCTCATAGTTCTGGAGGTTGGAGTTCAAGATCAACATGCTAGGAGATTTGGTTCTTGTTGGGGACCATTTTCCTGGCTTGTGGCTGGCTGCCTTCTTGCTGTGTCCTTTCATGGAGGGATTTGGGGGTTGGGGGAAGAGACAGAGAGAGAGAGAGCACACGCTCTGTTCTCTTCCTTTTATAAGGACACTAATTACCTCTACTGTAGGTTCTCCACCTTCATGACCTTGTATTAGGTTATTGCAAAAGTAATGGCAGTTTTTGCTTCCTTTTTTCTTTTCTAATAATCCTAATCACCTCCCAAAGGCTTCACCTCCCAATACCATCACATTGGGAGTTAGGGCTTCAATGTGTGAGTGCAGGGAGGGGTACACAAACATTCAGACTATGCACCACTCACAGGAACCACCTGGAAGGGGCAGGGGTAGAGGACACAGGTACAAGCAGCCAGAGGAGCTGTCAAGGAAATGGTAGGAGAGACACTCAGCTTTTGGAGTGTCATCTTTGAAGAGCCTGTAAAGCATCCCTTGAGGGAAAACCCCCCAGCATTTGAACTACACTATATCTTGAGGGCTTCGATGTCAAATTCAACTGTCCTCCTCAAGTGAGACCTTTCCTGCCCGAGGCTGCCATATGCATGTGAAATCAGTCCCTGGAGTTTTGCAGTGTGCAACCTGCACCATCACACAGGACAGCATGGTTTCTCACCTCTCTTCTGTCCCCTACTCCACAATTGTAGGGGCCTGAAACATCAGCCAACAAGAGGGGAGGGGCATCAAGTTTCTGCTAAAATGTGGACTTAGCATGGGCTCTGGCTGTCTTTCCACAAATCAGCCTTGGATAGAAGAGAAAAACCTGGAATCAAGAAAACCAGAAACAGGCAAATAAAGAAGCCCCTGGGGAGAGGGGGCGGCTGAAGGCTGCTTTTGTTGGTGTGGGAGAGGTAGGGGGAAGGGGTAGCTGGGATGGCTGTCCGGCGGTTAAGTTAATTGAGAGCAAAGCAATTTAAGTTCTCCTCTTGCCTCCCCCATCAGTGCATAGGGATAATCATTGCCCAAGACCAACAATGGAGGTGTCTGTGGGAGTGGAACCAGGGCAGCATCAAAGCCTTGCTGAGGGATGAGCTGATTCAGGCATTCATTTACTCAACAGATATTTACCAAGTTCTCTCTAATCTGGGCCCTGGAAATATAGTTGCACTCATGGATCTATATTCTTGAGAGGAGACAACATTAAATAACAGAAGTAAAGTATGTAGTATGTAAGATAATAATGAGTTCTAGAGAGAAAAAAATTAAAAAGGAAGAGGTAGTGAAGGTGATTTTTGGGTCCAGGCCAGAAGGAAGTGAGGGACTGAGCCATCGGGACTTCTGTGAGAAGAGCATTCCTGGTGGGCGCAGTAAGTTCAAAGGCCATTAGGTGGCCATGTGCCCAGTGTTGCTAAAGAACAACAAAGCAGCCTGTGAGGCTTTCATGGACACAGTGGGAAAAAGAAAGCCAGGAGGTGGGGTCTGAGAAGTCACCAAGGGCAGAACCTGTAGAAAGTGGTGAGGCCTTGGCTTTGCTTATGGGAGATGGAGTCTTGAGAGGGTTTGAGCAGAGGAATATCTGTTCTTGAGTATGAGCTGCAGGAGGACAAGGGTAGAGGTTGGCTGAACGGTTAGCTTACTGTGAGTAGAGATGTGAATGAGTGGCAGTGTGTGGTGACGAGTGACTGAATCTGAATAGATGCTGAGCAGAGCCAACAGGATTTGATGATGGATGGGGTTTGGGGGTAAGAGAAAGGCAGAAGGCAAGGTGAGGCCAAGGGCTTTTGCCTGAGCAATGGCAAGAAGGAAGTTGCTGTTTACTGAGTTGGGGAAGAATGCAGAGGGAGTTAGTTAAGGAAGGAGGAGCAGGACCTCTGTTTCAGAAAGGTTAGGTTTAAGATGCATATTCATTATCCTGTTGGAGACAGATTAAACAGGTCAGGAGTCCAGGTCACAGGGCAGAGCTGGAGATACAATTATGGTAAGTCATGAGCACACAGAAGGTACTTAAAGCCACAAGAATGGATGAAATCATCAGGGAGTGTGTGTAAGTAGAAAGGAAAAGTCCAAGGTTTGAGGCCCTGGGCACTGCAACATTTAGAGGCTGAGGGGTTGAGAACAAACCAGTATGTAGAATGAAGCAGAAAAAAGGAGGAAAACGAGGTTAGATTGTGTCCTGGAAGGCAAAGGAATAAGAACATCTAGGAGGAGAGACTGATGAATGTGGTCAAATGTTGGTGCTCACTCAAATTAAGTGTCAGCGAAGAAATCGCCATTGAATATAGCAATGTAGAGGTAATCGGTGACTTGGAGAGGAGGAGCATTGGTGGATCATCAGAGTAGTAAGGGCAAAACCATGACTGGAATGGGTTCCAAAGATAATGTTGACAGAGAATAGATGATTTTCTCAAGGATTTTTGTTGTACATAGAAGGAGAGAGATTAGGCAGAAGATGGAGGCAAAGAGTTTTTGTTGCTTTTTTTTCTTTCTTTCTTTCTTTCTCTCTTTCTTTCTTTCTTTTTTTTTTTTTAACAGCGTGAACAGCATGCTTGCATGAATGATGAACTTTGTGCCATCTGAACTTGACCCATTCTCATATTCCCTTTCCCCAGCTCTTCAATAGCCTAAAAAGCAGCTCAGTCTGGCAGCCACTGGAGAGAGCAAAACAGGTTTGAAGCTATGCAAAAAGTCCCACCCCCAGAGAATTGTCACTATTTGACCTGTCTGGAAGCTTTCTGGAAAAGCTTCATTTTGTCTCTATTTGACGCTATTTGTCTTAGTTTGACCTGACTCAGAGTTCAGGCTGTAAACAGCCCTATCTCCAGAGCATTCCTCAAAAACAGTCAGTAGCAATTGTTTCACATTGTATCCTCCTGAGGTGGTGATAATGGGACCTACAAGAGGCTGACAAAAAAAAACCTTAAAGAAGAAACTAATGAGTAAGATGACTACAGGGGACTTCGAAAAACTCCAACATATTTCTGGGAATTGAGAAAGCCACACACAAATGCAAGGCTGTGTGCATGCCCAGAGAAGACCTCAGAAAGCTCTAATGTCTCATCTCTGGCTGATCTTGAGGTTCTGAACAAGCAGCAAGTAAAGACTAAGACAGAGTTATGAGTTGCCCAATAAGAGATGTGCTCCAGCAGTGGTTGCACACAGTGGAGAGTACAGACTTCATAGAATTAGTCCAAGAAACTCATTAAACAAACAAATGTTACCGGGGTCCTTGCTCGCAGAGCTCCCAAAATGGTGGCAAGCCTGGTGTTCCCTGACCTGGGGTTCTTGGCCTCATGTATTCCAAGGAATGGAATCCTGGGCCATGCGGTGAGTGTTACAGCTCTGTTAGAAGCTGTGGGTCACAGAAGAGAACCACGGAACCCAGTGACTAGTGTTCAGCTTTATTAGGATGAACCCAGGCACTCAGCCATGCAGGAACAATGGCGAGCCTTTAGCCCGATCGGGAGCGGCAAGGGGCGCCTCCCTAGATCAGGAGCACAGTGGACACCCTGCTGGATCTGGAAGGATGGAAGTCAGCGGTGGGTCTGCGACGGCAACGAACAGCAATGATGGGTGGCAAGCCAAAGCTCAGCTCCAGCGGAAACAAACACAGACCAGAAGATAGTGCAGTTGCAAGATTTAATAGAGTGAAAACAGAGCTCCCATACAAAGGGAGGGATCTGAAGAGGGTAGCTGTTGCCGGCTCGAATGTCTGGGTTTATATCCCAATCATTGTCCCTCCTGCTGTGCTCTTAGGCGATAGATGAGTGGTTATTTCTTTACCTCCTGTTTTTGCCTAATTAGCATTTTAGTGAACTCTCTTTACTACCTGACTGGTCGGGTGTGAGCTAAGTTGTAAGCCCCATGTTTAAAGGTGGAAACGGTCACCTTCCCAGCTAGGCTTAGGGATTCTGAGTCAGCATAGGAAATCCAGCCAGTCCTGTCTCTCACAAATAGCAACAACAACAACAAACAGACAGAACAACAACACTTGGGAATAAAAGAAGAATCTTAATTCCAGATCCGACACACTATATTATTTTAAAGGTACAGCTTTCAACAAAACATGCAAAACATGTAAAGAAGCATGAAAGTATAGCCCATACACAGAGTGGGGGGTGGGGGGGGCAGGGAAAGCAATCAATAGAAATATCTGAGGAAACCCAAATGTTGAACTTACTAGAAAAAGACTTTAAACCAACTGCTATAAATATACTCCAAGAACTTAAGGAAACCATGTCTAAAGGATTAAAGGAGAGTATGAGAATGATAGCTCAGCAAATAGATAATACAAACAAAGTGATCAAAATTGTAAAAACGAACAAAAGGAAAATTCCAGAGGTGAAAAGTTCAATAACTGAAAGTAAAATTTTACTACAGAGGCTCAGCAATAGATTTGAAATGGCAGAAGAAGGAATCACTGAACTTGAATATAGGACACTGGGATCATCCATTCTGAGGAACAGAAGAAAATATGCCTTAAGGAAAATGAAAAGCTCTTCTGAGACATGCAGAACACACTTGAGCACACCAATATATGCATGATGAGAGTGCCAAAAGGAGAGGAGAAAGAGCAAGAGGCAGGGAGAATATTTGAAGAAATAATGACTGAACACTTCTCAAATTTGATGAAGATATTAATCTACACATCCAAGAAGCTGAGCAAATCCCAAATTGGATAAACTCGAAGAGACAACTAGACACATCCTAGTCAAATTGTTGAAAGACAAAGACAGGATCTTGAAAGCAGCAAGACAGAAGCAATGTGTCGTATGTAAGTCATCCTCAAAAAGATCAATAGTTTCTTTTCAGAAACCATGAAGGCCAGAAGGCAGTGGAATGACAGATTTACAATTCTGAAAGGAAAACACTATAAAGCAATAGTTCTACATCTGGCAAAACTATCCTTCAAAAGTGAAGGGGGAAAACAAGACATACCCAGATAAACAATAAGGAAGTTTATAACAAGTAGACTTGCTCTACAAAAAATGCTAAAGGAAGTCCCCCAGGCCAAAATGAAAGGACATGAGACAGTAATTCAAAAGCATATGAAGAAAGAAAGAAGAATGGTAAAAGTGAGTACCATTTATATGCTTATTAATATATACTTATATATAAATATAAAAGCCAGTAGCACTGCATTTTTGATTTATGACTCCCCTTTTTTCCTATATGATTTAAAAAACAAGTGTATAAATCAAGAATTATAAAACCATGTTGATAAGTTTATAGTGTATAAATATGTAATTTATGTGATAATAGCACAAAGAAGAAGAGAGAGTGGAGCTATATTAAAGATTTTATATGTGATTGAAATTAAGTTGGTATTAATTCAAACTTTATTATCTTAAGATGTTATTGTAATCTCTATGGAATCCACTAGGACAATAACTTCAAAAAATGCATGCACACATACATGTTGAGGGGAAGGGGAGAGAGAAAGAAAGAGCAGGGAAATTCAAATATTATACTACAAAAATATCTAACACAAAAGAAGGCAGGAATAAATAGGGGGAAAAAAACTAATACATATGGAAAACAAGTGGTGAAATGGCAGATGTAAAGCCTACCTTATCAGTAATTATATTAAATGTAAATAAACTAACCACTCCATTAAAAGGCAGAAGTTGGCAGAATAGGTAAATAAATATGATCCAACTCTATACGGTCTGTGAGAGATAAACTTTAGATTCAAAGACACAAAGAGGGGCCGGGCGCGGTGGCTCAAGCCTGTAATCCCAGCACTTTGGGAGGCCAAGACGGGCGGATCACGAGGTCAGGAGATCGAGACCATCCTGGCTAATACGGTGAAACCCCGTCTCTACTAAAAAATACAAAAAAACAATCCGGGCGAGGTGGCGGGCGCCTGTAGTCCCAGCTACTCGGGAGGCTGAGGCAGGAGAATGGCGGGAACCCGGGAGGTGGAGCTTGCAGTGAACTGAGATCCGGCCACTGCACTCCAGCCTGGGCGACAGAGCAAGACTCCGTCTCAAAAAAAAAAAAAAGACACAAAGAGGTAAAAAGTAAAAGGACAGAAAAAATTATACCATGCAAACAGTACCCAAAAGAGAGATGGAGTTGCTATACTGATATGAGACAAAACAAGTTTTATGACTTTTTACTAGATACAAAGAATGACATGTTATCAGGCTAAGAGAATAAAGCATCAGAAAGACACAACAACTGTGAACATACACCTGCCTCCCAACAGAGCCCCAGAATACATGAAGCAAAAATGGACAGAAGTGAAGTGAGATACAGAGAGTTCAAGAGTAAGACTTCTAATACACTTTCAATAATGGATAGACCAACTAGACAGAAGATCAACAAAAATATAGAAGACCTGAACATCATAAAAACCAATGAGACCTAAAGACATGAATGAACACTTTCTCCAACAACAACAGAGTACACATTTTTTCTCAAGTATATTCTCCAAGCTACATCACATGTTATGTCATAAAACAAACCTTAGTGAGTTTAAAATGACTGAAATTAGACACAGTATGTTCTCTGACCACAGTGGCATACAATTAGAAATCAGTGAATGAAGGAAATTGGGAACATTTACAAGTATTTGGCAATTAAATAACATACTTCTTGATAATCAATAAACAAATATAAAGAATCACAAGGACATTTAGAAAATACTTTGAAACAAATTAAATGTACAACATGTCAAAAATTATGGGATGCAGCTTAAGCAAGAGTTGGGGTGAGGGGAAGGGTGACTATAAAACAGTAGCATGAGGGAATGTTTTTGGGTGTCAGAACTATTTTATATCCTGATTGTGGTGGTGGTTACACAAATCTATACATGTGTTATAATTCATAGAACAGTACACATTTTCACACAAAGGCTGATTCTGTTATGCTAATTAAAAATAAAACTGTAGAAGCTAATATCAGAATTTGTACAGATGATTATGTATCTTAAATGATAGCTATCTTCAAGACCTTCTTTAAAGAAGAACTCCTTAAAGCTCCTAGTACCAGCTGTACGCTTTCTTCAGTTATGCAAATAAAATATTTGATTTAATGACTGGAAAAAAAGTAGGAACAAGATAGGCATGCCTACCACTCGGCTCACTGCAAGCTTCCCCTCGCAGGTTCATGCCATTCTCCTGCCTCAGTCTCCCGAGTAACTGGGACTACAGGCACCCGCCACTGCACCCGGCTAATTTTTTGTATTTTGAATAGAGACGGGGTTTCACCGTGTTAGCCAGGATGGTCTCGATCTCCTGACCTCGTGATCCTCCTGCCTTGACCTCCCAAAGTGCTGGGATTACAGGCGTGAGCCACCGCGCCTAGCCTGCTACGACTACTACTTCTAAACAACATTGCACTGGAGGTCCAAAAATAATTGAAGACATAAGGATTGGAAGAAGGAAATAAAAACATCATTATTTATAAGTAGGGGAGGAGGGAGACCAAGAAATAGAGAGGACACCGATGTTACCCCTCCTTCTTCAGTGCAGATGTTCTGGTCTGAGGCTGACCTGAGCCAAGAGAGGAGAGAATTTGTAATGAATTCTGGAGTTCTAATGTTAAACAGGACTAGACGCTTTACTACCTAAAAAAGAGGCTATTGTTTAGCAGTGAAAGTGACTAATCTATGAGAGCTGCCAAAAACGTCAGGAGCCAAGAGCATTAAAAACACTAGATGCTGTGAACAAAAAGGTCTGCTTTCTGATTGCACCATAATAAGATAAGCTAATTAAGTATGCTGATGAGATGTTCACCCCCTGATACGATAAAAGCAAGAAAGAGCCATGGAAGGGAGGCCTGGACCTGCTCTGCAACTTCCCTGCCCAGATTCCCTCCATCTCCTCCACACGGAGGAGCAGGAAACACAGGCAACTTCCCAACTCAAAGTAAACAAAACCAATACCTACCCTGCCTTCTTGGAATTTACAGTCTAAGACAGCATTGATGTGAAGGGGCATGTAAGGCTTATGGACAACTAAACAAGACCTTCCTATTAAAACTGGAACCCATTAAAGAAAAAGGGTAAGTGCATTTGGCAGAAGGCATGAGTGAACAAGGCGAAAATGACATGGTAGAAGGAACGAAACTTGGCAGTAAGGCTGGAAAGGGAGACACAGGGCGTGCTGGAGGAAGGCCTGTAGGGAATTAGATGATCAAGGTATTGAGATAATTGATCTGTGCAGATGAAATTCACCTTTTTTTTTTTTTTTTTTGGCTAGAGTTATCTGATTACTTGCATTGAGTGGCATTTGTTGTATGAGATTTTCTTCCTGAGTAATACTGTACCTTGGCAAGCCTGTAAAATACAGTTTTTAAACTTAAAAAAAAACATGGTTATCATGTCTTAGTTGCAAGCAGAAAAGCCATAATCCATGCTTTATAGAGAATCAGTTTTAATTTCACAGAGGCAATCATGCTTTATCAGAAGACTTTCTTTACTGCTTGATATTTTCATTTATTAAAAAACAAGTTTTCTAGCAGGGAATCAAACAAACATTTGTATACCAATGTTTATAGCAGCACCCTTCACAGATCCAAAAGGTGGGTGCAACTAAAATCTCCACTGACCGAGGAATGACTAAGCAAAACATATATACAGACAATGGAAGGTGATTCAGCCTTAGGAAGACAATTCTAAATAACATAAGCATCACCTAAAGGACAAATACTACATAATTCCACTTATATGAGGTCCCTAGAATTGTCAAATTCATAGAGAGAGAAAGTGGAATGGTGGGTGCCAGAAGCTGCAGGGAGGAGAGAAAGGGGAGTTAGTGTTTAACGGGTACAGATTTTCAGTCTGAGAAAATGAGAAAGTTCTGGAGATGGATGGTGGTGATGCTCATACAATAATGTGAATGCACTTAATTAATGTCTGTACACTCAAAAACAATAAAATGGCAAATTTTATGTTATATATATTTTACCATAATAAATAATCATATTTTATAATGGGGAATTATGTATCTTGCAGTCACTTGTTTTATCATTAAAAATTAATATCAACAAAGAAAAATATATAATAATCATTACTCTATTTATGAGCTGCTTTCATGGTTTATCCTTTACTGACTTTTCTCTCCTTTACTCCTTTAGTGCCAAAATTATCTAGAAAATTAACAAAGTGCATACTGACTCAGGAAGTCATGGCCGTGTTTCTTCCTTTTATGAAGTACTATTTAGTGAGGTAAAAGTTGCAATTAGTGGTAGGATATGAGCAGTAGGCTTAAGAGAAATGAAAAAGTGTCTTGGGTCTCGGTTATGTCTGTAGCAGAGGTGTCCATGGAAACACTGTGGAACCAATGGATTTGTAAATTCATTTACCAACTTCTCCTGAAGCGGCTTTTATTCCCATTATCATCTTTTGGGTTGTTGTCTTTCACGGATTTGCTATCTGCAGGGAAAGCATTCTTTGGAAGGGCTTCCTGTTGATTCTGAATCTCAAAGTTGGTGAATGAGAAGAGCAGGTGGGACCCTCTTCACTGTCATCTGAGGAACAACCCCGTGCAGCGGGCGGGATGCTGAGTCCAGGAGGAATGAGAAGTCCCTCTTTAGTGGGAGGACCAGGTCTGTAACACACACACAGACGTGCATACAAACACACACACAGTTAGACACATGAGGAAGTATTAGAAGGTGCTGGGGGAGGGAGGAGTCAGGTGAGCCTCCAGGTGGTATTGGAGGTGGTCTTGAAGGATGAGCGGGGGCCCAGGAACGAGGGAGGATCAAGACTTCCGGTGACAAATATCGAGGAGCGGACTGAGACCATGGGGACTGGAGGGCTCGTGCAGGAAAGGGCGGGAATGGCAGTGGCTGGGAGCAGTTCACGGGGCAATCAAAGGACCCTGGTCGGCTTCCTTTTCCAAGAAAATAACTCATAGCTTGACAGAGGCAGGATTAGAAGAGGCCAGCCTAGAGTCTGCAGTCCAGGTCTACAGAGATGACACGGGAGTTGAGCAAATGGCAGCCTTTGCTGAGAGGAAGAGATGTTGTCATGGTGGTCTAGACAGGACTTGCACACTGGGTACCAGGCCTGAGAGGCCAGTGAAGATCTTTCTTTTGTGTCCTAAAGTGCTGAATGATGGCAGTGATCCCACAAAACTAAATCAACATAAAAATAATTCTCCACCACAAGTCAGGTGCAAGGGAGTATATCAAATTTAGTTGTCCATGATGATTATTTCACTGGCTTTCATGAACTATCCAAAATCAAATTATTTTTAAATTATTTAACATGTAATTTAATATTTAATATAATTATTCTATTTTTAAAAATTATTTTCAGTTTTTTCTGCCATCCTTATGCCTTCAACATTGTAAGTGTGCCTTACAATGCCCATTTAAAATTCATTTAACGTCATGTGTCATCAGGGAACTGTAAATTGTAACAATGAGATACCACTACACATCTATCAGAATGACCAAAATCCAGAACGCTGACACCACCAAATGCCGGTGAGGATATGGAGCAACGGGAACTTTCATTCATTGCTGGTGGGAATGCAAAACGGTCCAGCTACTTTGACAGACAGTTTGTCAGTTTCTTAGAAAACTAAACATATTCTTACCACATGATCTAGCAATCATGCTCCTGGGTGTTTACCTAAATGAGCTACAAACTTAAATCCACACAAAAAACCTGCACACATATATTTATAGCATTTATAACTGCCAAAATCTAAAAGCAACCAAGAAGTCCTTTAGTAGGTGAATGGAGCTGTAGTACAAGCAGAAAACCAAATATTATTCAGTGATGAAATAAATGAGTTATCAAGCCATGAAAGACATAAATGAAGCTTAAATGATTATTGCTAAACGAAAAAAGCCAATCTGAAGAGGATACATGCTATATGATTCCCTATGAAAAAGATCAGTGGTTGCCAGGAGTTAGTGAGGAGGGTAAGATGAGTAAGGTGACATGTAGAGGAATTGTAGGGCCATGAAACTGCTTTGTATCTATATCTGTATCTGTATCAACTGTAACTGTCACTGTGTCTGTATGTGTATCTGCAACTGTAATGGTAACTGTATCTGTATTTAAAACTGTATCTGTATCTGAAACTGTATCTGTGACTATTATGGTATCTGTATCAGTAACTGTATCTGTAACTGTATGTGTACCTGTATTTGTATCTGTATCTGAAACTGTATCTGTATTTAAAACTGTATCTAGGCTGGGTGCAGTGACTCACGCCTATAATCCCAGCACTTTGGGAAGCCAAGGTGGGTGGATCACCTGAGGTCAGGAGTTCTAGACCAGCCTGACCAACACAGAAACCCAGTCTCTACTAAAAATACAAAAATTCGCTGGGTGTGGTGGTGCACGCCTGTAATCCCAGCTACTTGGAAGGCTGAGGCAGGAGAATCGCTTGAACCTGGCAGGCGGAAGCTGCAGTGAGGAGAGATTGCACTCCAGCCTGGGCAACAAGAGTGAAAAAACAAAAAACAGAAAACAAACAAACAACAACAAAAAAAAACCCACATACACAAGAAAAACGGTATCCATAACTGTATCTGTAACTGTAACTGGATCTATGTTTGTATCTGCATTTGTGTCTGTAACTGTAACTGTCGATTTGTGTCTGTACTGGTAACTGTATCTGTATCAACTGTAACTATCTGTAACTGTTTGCATAATTGTAACTATCTGTATCTGTAGCTGTATGTGTATGTGTATCTGTAACTCTAGTGATATCTGTGTCTGTATCAACTGTAACTGTATCTCTGAATGTATCTGTATCTGTAACTAATCTGTATCTGTAACTGTCACTGTATCTGTATCTGTAACTCCCTCTGTAACTGTTTCTGTATGTTTACGTTTGCCTTGTATTTACAATGGTGGATCCATGTCATATGTTTATCCAAACCCATAGCATGCAGAGCACCAAGAGTGAACCCTAATGTAAACTATGAACTTCAGGTGATAATGATGTGACAGTGTAAGGTTAGTGATGGTAGCAAATGCACCACTCTGGTGGGAGATGTTGATGATGGGGGAGGCTGTGCATGCCGGGGGGCAGGAGTATATAGAAAATCGCTGTACCTTCTTCTTAATTTTGTTGTGAGTCTAAAACTGCTTTTAAAATATTCTATTTTTAAAGATCTGGTGTTGGGTGTGAGAGAGGGGTGGAACCAAGGATTTTCCTGGCTTTCTGTATTAGGAGGTTGCTGGGTAAATTGCGATGTCATTGGTGGATGTAATGGCTCCCAGGAGTACTGGGTTTGAGCAAAAGCTGTCTCAAAGTAGAAAGGCTATGAGGCCCTTTTTGGAGAGTGGGGTCAGCTGCCACTAACTCTCCTGTGTAATAATGCCATCTCCACTGATGGAGCCAGTGCCTTCTTACACCAGCATCTGGAGAGCTGAGATTAAAGCGGGCGAGGGAGATGCCGCTGATGTGACACTGTGGCTTCTCATAGGCTGACCTTTCGCAGCCACCTGATCCTTTGGTAAGGGGAATCTAATGTCAGAGCCATCCGAATCTTTAGGAGATTTATTCAGCAAAGCAGCCACGGCTTTTCTGATGTGAACATCCTGCACCCACCAAAGAGTAAAAAGCCTTCTCCTTCCATCTGCTGCTGAGAAGAACCCACCCAATCGGTCCTGATTTCATGTCAGGTGAGCAGGTCAGGCTACAGGCTCTTTCAGACATGCTTAACATTAGAGCACTGCTCTCTGCAAGAGTTGCATGTTATTTGTTGAAAGGGAAATGACAAATCCTAGGATGTCACTTTTTCCTAAGGACCCTGGTGTGAGAGTTCTAAAGTCAAACAGCACGATATGTTTTCCCCCGTGTTGTGCTTTTGCGTGAATAGAATGGGCTTGACAGGAATCTCCATGCGCTTGCGTGAAGACAGTGCCGTGGATGTGGGGTGAAGGCGGGAAGGAGTAGCATCAAGCGTCAGTAGGACTCCTCCTGTCTCTCCCTTTGCACTGGAGGGAAATCTCAACAAGCAGCTGTGTCTCCGTTGGAATGAAAAGACAAGAAGGGCGGCCAAAAAATGGTGAGGAATTTCCTAAAGCTTCGTCCCAGTGAATGCAGTGCAACTGTGGGTGGTTAGGAAATCCCAGAGGGTTACAAACCAAGCTGAGTCCTATAAGGAACAGTGCTTCATTTTGTGCAAAGGTTTCTGGCCAACCTCAACAAACAACAAAAGCATCACAAAATAGAACAGCAAAGACTCCAGTGAGTGGTTCTAGAGGCATGACATTCAAAACAGCCTAGCAAATAATGTTCAGCATTTTCAGTTTTCCACTTCCCGGGCCTTCGTCAATGTGGTAGTCGTTCTAAGATCAAAGGATAACACTGTGCGCATGTGTACTCCAGGAGCTGGAATCCCCATGGCACCCACAATGAAGATGGGGTGCCCCACGTTCTTGGGCTGCAGCTCCCCGATAACTCCATGATAAACAGTTTTGCCTTACCTCTTGTGCAGGCTCTTGCCACTACATCAACCCAGGCAGTGCCACAAAGTGGAGAGAAAGTGAACTAAAATTCTTAAAATGTGGTTCTATTCTAAAAGGACCCAGCTGCAGGACAATGAAAGAATGATTACTTAAATTGCAGGGTGCCTTCTAGCTATTGAAAATAAAAGCTATGACTCTTCATAGGGAAATGCAATGTAAATGCAGACGGAAATACCACCTTGCCCCCTCTAGGATGGCTATAAGGAATATAACGAGTGTTGGTGAGGATATGGAGAAACTGGAATCCTCAGACGTGGCTGATAGGAATGTTAAATCGTGCAACCACTTTGGAAAACAGGTTGGCAGTTTTTTTGTTTGTTTGTTTTTAAGTGAAACATGTATGTACTATGAGACTCAGTAATTCTACTCCTAGGAATTGAAGAGACATAAAAACATACGCCCACATAAGACACATGCATATGTGTCACTGTGTACACAGTGTACAATAGCCAAATAGCTGCACTATGTACAATAGCCAAAAAGTGGAAACAATTCAAATGTCCCTCAACTGAAGAGTGGATAAACACTATCTGATGTATTCATACAATGCAATGGAATGCTATTTTTAACACAAAAGGAACAAAGTAGTGATACATGGTGTGAGACGGGTGACCCTGAAAAGCATTAAGTGAAAGAAGCCAGGTGCAAAAGATGCCTGCTATATGATTCTGCTTATATGAGATGTCCAAAAAATCCCAGCTGTAGAGACCGATTAGCAGTTGTCTGGGGCTGGAAGTAGGAGCATGGAGGGAACGCAAGTGAGCAGGAGGGAGCTTCCTGAATGATAGAGACGCTCCTCAGTCACACAGTGGTGGTGTATACAAATTATATACACATACACAAATTATATACACAGTATACAAATTATACCTCAATAAATCTGCTTAGAAATGATGATAGTAGGCCGGGCGCGGTGGCTCAAGCCTGTAATCCCAGCACTTTGGGAGGCCGAGATGGGCGGATCACGAGGTCAGGAGATCAAGACCATCCTGGCTAACACGGTGAAACCCCGTCTCTACTAAAAATACAAAAACTAGCCGGGCGAGGTGGCGGGCGCCTGTAGTCCCAGCTACTCGGGAGGCTGAGGCAGGAGAATGGCGTAAACCCGGGAGGCGGAGCTTGCAGTGAGCTGAGATCTGGCCACTGCACTCCAGTCCGGGCGACAGAGCGAGACTCCGCCTCAAAAAAAAAAAAAAAAAAAAAAGAAATGATGATAGTAGTCAGGCACGGTGGCTCATGCCTGTAATCCTAGCACTTTGGGAGGCCAAGGCAGGAGGATCCCTTGAGCCCAGGAGTTTGAGACCAGACTGGGCAAAATAGCAAGACCCTATCTCTAAAAAAAAAATTTTTTTTTCAATTAGCTGGGAGTGGTGGTGCACAACTGTGGTCCCAGCTACTCAGGAGGATGGGATGGGAAGATGGCTGGGCCTTGAAGGTGGAGGCTGCAGTAAGCTGTGGTGATGTCACTGCACTCCAGCCTGGGCAACAGAGTGAAACTCTCTCAAGATTAAATAAATAAATAAATAAGATGATGACTATAACCCGGTAGTCTGAAAACCTAAGGTATGGAAGAGCTATGATCCCCCTCCCCTTATAAAGGAGGGATGGACCAGACACAGTGGCTCACATCTGCAACCCCAGAACTGTGGGAGGCAGAGGCAAGAGGATTGCTTGAGCTCAGGAGTTTGAGACCAGCCTGGACAACACATTGAGCCCTATCTCTACAAAAACTAAAGTTTTAAAAAATTATCCTAACCAGGCAGGAGGATTGCTTAAACCCAGGAGTCAGAGGCTACAGTGAGCTATAATCACACCACTGTACTCCAGCATGGGCAACAAAGTGAGACCCCGTCTCAAAAAAAAAAAAGAAAAGAAAAGAGAGGAGGCATGAGGCTCAAGAATGTGTATCCTCTCATCATACAGGCAGGAGTTGGAGGAACAAGAGCTGTTGTCCTGAGTTCCTGGGCAGATGGTTGAGAGACTTACTCAGGCCTGCAAGATGATGAGATGAAAAGTCATCAGGAGAAAAAGAAAAATGATAGGATCCTGTGCCTTGGCCCACTCCTTTTCCTCTGCTATGGCTCACACCCAAGTCCTTTTGGGGATCCTTATGGACATTTGGAGTGCAAGACCTCTCCCATGGCCCTGGGACTGGCCTCTGTGAGGGCAGCAGCAGCAGCAGCAGCCCTGGCTCTGGCAGAGCCCCGTAGGGCAGGGGTAGTGGAAGGGACAGACAGTGATGGACTCGCAGCATCTCCCTTTGCACAGAACCCGCTGGAGAGAGCTGCTTGATGGTCTCCCTCACCAAAGAGGGCTGAGTCCAGTTTCTCCTATCTTTATATCTTTGACATCAAAATAGAGGTGCTCAGTAGTGCTTTGAATGAATGAATGAATGAACTCCGACCGGGTTCAGCTTTATTACAGAAAAATGAACATGGCTGGGAGATCACAGTGGATGAAGCAATAAAGCCTTCAGAGTGGTTCAGGATGGCTGAGGCTGTATCTCTCCTACGTCCCGCTCACTGGAGCAGCTGCACAGACCAGAGCTGCAGAGGCCAGGACTCCCATATCTGAGTCTCTGGGTAATTCTCCTCTTTAAATAACATGGTTTTACTATTACACAAATAATGTGAGCTTATCTGAAATAAAATTAGAAAACTGACATAAGCAAGCAAAAAGAATAAAAATCACCTGCGATCCTTCTGCCTGGAGATAACACTATCAACATTTTCATGCCACTTTTCAGACTGTGTGTGTGTGTACATTGCATTAAGTATATAGTATGCCTTACAACAACAACAACAACAACAAAAACAAGTACGATGGAATCACACGGAACATAATGTTTTGGAACTTGCTTTTTCACTCATTGATATGATGAACATCTGTACTGGTCAAGGCTCTTTCCACTGTAAATGACAGAAACTCAACCCGAACTTGCTTAAGCCACTAAGAGAATGTGTCATTTGGGTAACTGGAAAGTCGGGAACTCGAAGGACATCCTCAGAAGTCCCTCTCCATTCCTCCCCCTTCCTCTGGGCTGGCTTCCCCTTCGGCAGATTCTCCCCTTGTGGTGACTCTTGGCCACCGCATCCTCAGAGCCTGGCCATCTCAGCCCAAACAAAACTTCTCTCCCAACTGTTCAGAAAAAGCCTGAGAAGCCTGCGTGCTGGCTGGGATTGGCGTGTTGGGGCCTGGGCTGCCTGACTGGCCCGTGTGACTGGGGAATGAGAAGCTGATCTCAGCCCAGGGATCAGGAGCCCACCCTGGGCTGGCACTGCAGGTGGGGTCAGAGCTTGAGAGGGTGCGATTCCCCAAGGAAGCTCTGTGCAAGGAGAAGGGGAAGAGGCGCAGGACAAGGAGAAACGACAAATTTCTCCTGTAATATCTTTCCTGTCCACATACACCTCACATCACAGTTTTTATGCCAGCATCATTTTCCCACCAGCGGAGGACTAAGGCTTATTTCACCAGTCCTCATGGCGCACAGTAGCTTACTTCCAATGTTGCCATTACAAACTGTGTTCTAAAGAACATCTTGATGCTAAATCTCTGCCTATATCCTACAAAAATTCCTAATTACCTTAAATCAGTGCAAAACAGTTCATAAGCTTTACAAGCTACACAGTTTCAAAAGGCAAAACTGCAAAATAAAACTTTCTTTGGTATCAACCTAGGCTGTATTCTCCACCTTGTGCCAGCACCATCCCTGTATTAAAACAGTGCTGAATATGAAAAGGATTTCTTTATTGTGGGGTTATAATTTTATTTTCTTCTGAATACTTTATAAAATGCCAAAAGAATTGTGCTTAATATTGGATTTTTAAAACCCACAAAAGTAAAACACCATGTAGATCTGACTGTGGTTAATTTTAACTTCAAGTTCTGCTTTTCCCCCTGTAATTTCTGTTCCTGTGTTTTAAAGGATAAGTAGTCACACTTCTTCTCATTCTTCCCATTCCTGTGCTCCCCTCCCCACACCAAATACAATTCTTGGGAAAGGAAAACAACTTCACATCAGGTTGAGATTTCTTTTTTTCCTTTTAGGTACAGGGTCTCGTTCTCTTGTCCAGGCTGGAGTGCAGTGGTGTCATAACAGTCATTACAGCTTCAAATTCCTGGGCTCAAGCAGGCCTCCTGCCTCTACCCTCAGAGCAGCTACGACTACAAGCCCACACCAACATGCCCTCTATTTTTTTTTTTTTTTTCCCAAGCTGCTTTCGAACTCGTCTTCAACCAATCCTTCTGCCTTGGCCTCCCAAAACACTGGGATTGCAGGCGTGAGCCGGCAGACTTGGCCTCAAATTGAGATTTTAATGCAGCATCCTAGGATGCTTTCTATGCTCCACACCTATTTTGAAATGAAACAACAGTTTCCATACAGCCAGCCCATTAAAATACGGTGGTACTTGTGGTTGGGCTCTGCTGGGATGGTTGGAGGTGGGGGAACCTTCACACAGAGGGTACTTCACCTGACCTTACTGATATTCATTGAGTGATACCCCAACCCCAAGGGTCTGTTGCATTTGGGGCATATTTGTGGTGTCCCAAAGTGCTTCTTGGGGCTCAGAGTTTGTTAACCCGATGTTTGCTAATTCCTGGGGACTCCTACTGCCGAGCCAGCCATAAAACAAAGTTAAACCAGCGAGTTGCAGAAGAGACAAGGGCAAGAAGCCAGCTCGTGTGGGACAACCACAGCACGCCGTGATCAGAGCATGTTTCCATTATCTCTAAACTCGGGAATGGGTCATGTGAAATTCAGGCGCAGGGCAGGCGGGAGAGCCATCCGGGATGGGCTGGCACGCACTGGGCACTGAATAAGCTTTTGTTCAGTGAACGCAGGAGCCACCGGGCGTGCCGGCTTTCACGGTCCCTCAGCTGTGACAATTCCCCTGGGGCGGCGCCACCTCCCTGTGTCCTGAAGAAAGGCGTTCAGGGAGTGAGAAGCATCCCTGGGTGGGGTGGGGGATGCTGGTGAGAACCAGGGACGCCCTGTGGGCCCAGGGCCAGTCTGCTTTACAGAACGATTGGGATGCGAACACGATGCCTGCTCTCCCAGATGATACTGCGAATCTATAAATACAGATTTAGACACACGTGGTGGACGTGTTCTCCTCCCCGGGGAGACGTTTCCAGAGCAGCTCTTTGTAGCCCTGAAGAGGACGCCAGCGAGTTTTCCAGCCTGGGAGACGGCGGAGGTTTGATTCAGGGGTGCTGGTGGGAAGGAGAGGGCTGGGTCGTTCCAGAACTTCCTGACTGTCCTCGACCCCGACTCTCCGCACGCTCCGGATCTCACTCCTGGGAGGGCCCGGAGGAAACCCAAGTTGGGGTGAGACTCAGAGGAGGGCGGTTCTAGAGGAGAGGCAAACGGGTGGGAACAGCGCTGTAGCCCCCCGGGCGAGGGTGTGCTGTAAAAAGCGCCGGGGTCAGGGGCACCTGGCAGTCGGTCAGAGAAGAAGGGGGGCGGGCGGGCAGTGTGACAATTGAAGATATGTAGTCTGAGGAATCAGTACCCAAAGAGAGAGGGGATTGAATCTACCCGGATTTTGTTTAAGTGGGGAGCTGGTCTTCTTGCGGAAAAAAGTGCAAAAAAAAAAAAAGTGGGGAGGGTGGAGCAGGGGATGCAGCGAGTGGACCCCCAGCCGGTGCTCAGGCTCGCGGGGTGTTGCTGCTGGACGCCCTCCCTGCACCTCCGCCCCAGGCGCGGGGCCTGCCCCAACCCTCACTCGGCCCCTCCCCTGTGCCCCCTCCCCGCCGCGCGGGCCTGAGCCGCGGAGCCGCGACGCGAGTGCAGAACTAGGGGCGCGGGCGGCCGCGGGGCCGGGGCGCGGGCCGGGCTGGCCATGGCGCGGGCGGCGGGCGCGCGGGGCCGGGCCGGTTGGTGCGGGCGGCGCGGGCGCTGCGGGCGGGGCGCGCTCCTCGCCTTTGCGGCGTGGACCGCGGGCTGGGTGCTGGCGGCCGCACTGCTGCTCCGCGCGCACCCGGGTGTCCTCTCCGAGCGCTGCACCAACGAGAAGAGCCGGCGCATCCTGGCCGCGCTGGTAAGTCCCGCCGCCGCTCTGCCCAGCGCCGCGCGTGCCGGGAGGGGGGATCGCACCCGTCCCCGACCCCCAGCCTTCCCCCGGGACTTGGGTGACACCCGCCGGGACCGTGGGGTCCCGACACCTGCGTGGAATGCCAGAGGCGCACGCCCTGGTCCCCCGAATGGGGAAGCAGCCGGGAATGCTCTGTGGGCTAGCTGGGGGTGTCTCTCCCCTTTTCGCCAGAATTTGCCCTTTGTCCCCAGACAGCCTTTCCGTCCTACTCTCGCTACCCCTGAGTGCGAGCTCCGGAAGAAAGTTTGCGGGTCTCATAGGAGTGTCTAGGTCTGGTCCAGCCTCCGGACAGCCCCTTGGTGCCGGCGCCCGGTGTCAGGCCGCCCGGCTCTGGGCACGAGCCAGTGCGGGGTTCGGGATCGGGGGTGCCACGCCTCTGTCTCTCGGGTCCGCAGCGCGCCAGCCCAGCCCGCGTTCTGTGATTCCACCCTGAGCTGCCAGGTCTCCCCCTACCTCGCCGACCCCATGCGGAGGGCTGGTCAGACCCCGGCCCTCCTGCGCTCCAGAGCCCGGGCTCTCCGCGATCGCGGTCTGTGGGAACCGATGCAGCGTGCGCTCTGGCGAGCAGAGCGCGCTGCGAAGGCGGCTCGGACCGGGCGGATCCCGGATCCTGGGTCCTCGACAGGAGCCTTCTAACCCGGGAGGGCCCGAAAGCTCGCACCCAGCAGCTCCTCAACTGAACGGGAAAATTAGGGTGAGGAAAAAATCATAATTGGCATTTTGCAGACTGCTGCGTGCGCTGGGCTCACATCACGTGAATGAACTTTAGTTGATTGGAAACGCGGCTAGCCGTTCTTTCAGGCGCAAAGGAGGCTTGAATAAAGGTGGGAGTTCCCTAAATCCCAGAAAGGGGAAGATAGTAGCAACAACTCTTACACGACTTCTTAAGCGATTATTCACTTCCTAAAATAGTGACCGTCTAAGCATTTGGTTTGAAAAGTGATCTGTTTTCTAAAAACTCTTCAAGAAACACATGGGAAGTTTTCAGTCCAGTTGCTTACATATGGGTGGGCCTTTTGAGATTGTAGATTTTCAAAATGTGGGACCACAAAGGTTTTTAAAGTAAATGATTTTTTAAGTGAGATTGAAATTGTTTTTTTAAAAAGTGAGCCAGGTATACTAGCTAAAACAAGTTATGTTCCCTAATTAACTCTGACGCGGGTCATAGTGTCATCGTGAATTGAACATATGTAGCTGAGACACCCATAGATTCTATTGACCCCTTCTAGTGTTACACTTAAGTTTCATCAAGTTTCTGTTTTGTTTTGTTTTGTTTTTTAATGGGGTTTTGCTCTTGTTGCCCAGGCTAAAGTGTAATGGCCTGATCTCGGCTCACCGCAACCGCTGCCACCACGCCCGGCTAATTTTGTATTATTAGTAGACAGTGGTTTCTCCATGTTGGTCAGGCTGGTCTCGAACTCCCGACCTCAGGCGTTCTTCCCACCTCGGCCTTCCAAAGTGCTAGGATTACAGGCGTGAACCACCACACTGGGCCAGTTTTATCAAAGTTGTAAGAGCTCACTGATTTTTCTTAGGAACCCAAAAAAATTCTTTTCATTTATAAATCCCGCGCCCCCCCCCCGCCCCCCGTTTTCTTTTCTTGTGAAGGGAGTGCTGATAGACTAATTATAGTAAACAAACATTGATGGTTTGCCTAGAGTGGAACACCTATTTACAAATTTAATCTAGTAATCTTTTAGATTAAGATAAAAAAGGAATGCCATTTTTCATTTCTTTACCTTTGGTTAAGTGAGGAAAGGCTTAATAATGGAAATTAAATCGTCCAGCATAATTTAAGTAATTGCTCATCATAACTTTCCCAGCATTCCAGGTCGTAAATTAAAACCAATTCTGTTTAGAGGCTTTACCAATATATCTTCAATGGCAGCCATATGGGATCACTTCTGGTCAGACATAAAGCTGGAGAGATTGGTTCTGCCCCTGAAGGCCCTCAATCTTTCCTACTGCCAAAAGAATGATGGCAGAGGCCACATCCATCTCCCTAGGTGTTGATGTGACGCTGTCTCCGTGAACTGGTTTGTTGGGGAGCAGCCTTTGCCGCAGGCCCTGTTTGAGTTCCTTACTCCTTACACACTCTCAGAACTCTTTCTCCCCCTGTCTGCCTGCCACTTCCTTTTCTACTGTTTTCATCCTGCATATGTTGATGTGAGACCCACACAGTGCCCTGGCTCAAGTTTTACCCAGGACACTCTCAGTTAGGACAGGGTTTAAATACGACCCCAATCTTCACAATCCCAACTCTGCCGGGCTGAGTTGCCAAGTAGAGGTTGGCATTGTGTCTTCTGAGGACTTGAACTGAATTGAGCCTCTGTCTCCGCTCCCCTGGCACTTTCTGATTCATTCTGCCTGGCTTTTATCTGTAATAATAAAACTGGTTGTTATTTTCCTGATGGGCCTCCAGACTCTCATTAGCTTTCACTCTGAATACCGGAGCACAGAAGAAACCACTTTGCCAGCTGAGCCAAAGGGAGACTTTCTGGCAGAGCCCAGGGAGTTGTGGTGGATTTCCCACCCCCGGTAGCAGAGGCTGCCAGTGTTCCCAGGCTCCTGCCTGGCAGGGGGCATTGCTGGCCTGCCAGGGGTGAACCCACCTGTAGGATAAAGGAATCAGAGGAAAAAGGTTAGGTGCGAGTCAGAGTCAGGGGATAGGGGTCAGAGGTCTCCATGTTCTCCCCAAGTCCACACTCCACCTCCCCAGGGAAGTTCCACTCTAGCCAACCACATCCCACTGACAAGTTCCTAGAAGAGCCAACCTGAATTGTTCCAAGGGAATTGAGCCCCGGGTCTTCCAACTTAGATTTTCCTGGTCAGACTCTAGGGCTCTTCTTAATGGCGGCTTGAAGAGGAACAACACACCGTAATCAAGAAATAGGTGCACTCAGGTCTCTGGAGCCCCGCTTTTCCAGTGGGCTGTGTCAGCAGGCCCAACCAGCTGGGGAGCTAGCTTGGTGCTGGATCATTGATACGCCTGGCTTCTCATTCATTCTGTAGGCTGAGCCCTTCACACAGAGGCAGAAGATGTGGGCTGCTGTCTGTTGACTCTTCCTCTGGGAAGGCACTGTGTGAATCATTTCATGGGTCTTATTTCATTGAATTCCCTCAACAACCTCTATGAAGTATTTGCTTTTAGTATCCCCATTTCACAGATGGCAAAACTGAGCCCCAGGGAGGCGAAGTGACTTGCCCTGCTTCACACAGTTAATATAGTGAGGAACGAGGACATGACTCTGTGTAGTCTGATGGTAGCAATGACGTGACGGTAAGCGGCTTCTCTAATAATGGAAACCCTACGTAACACCTCGTATACTTAACCCTTCCATAGCAAATCATTTTCAAAGCATGTCAAAGATATTCCCACAGACTGTTATCCTGAAGGCTTAACTGCCTTTTGGCTAGTTAGGTCTTGATGGAATTTCATGTAGTTGTCTACATTAGAGCTTCGTTTTAAATAGGGCAGGCTTATCTTTCTTTGCCTCTGTGATAGAAACTGTCAAAGTCCCAACGGGACTACAGTATCCAGGGCACATACCCAGAAAGATTTCTCAGCAGTGAATGACTCTGCCTGAATGCTCAGCCACATTCCTAAAGTAGAGAGGGGTTACACAGTGGACGAGCTAACTGCGCTGAGATTCTGCAAAGCACAGCATAGCTGCTTCGGAAAGAATACCACTGTCAAGTATGAATGTTGCTAAACTGCATAGGAGCTTAATGCTCCTTAAAAACAAACACACAAAAGAAAACCCAGCCCTCAGCCATGACCTCTGGGACCTTATCAACAGTTTTTCTAGACTAGAGTGGACAGGTTTTGTTTTTGCCTGAGAACCATGACATAGAAAGATACTAAGCAATGATTGCAAAGAGTGCTTCTTACAAAAGCTAGGACTGATCTGATGGGAATGTGCATCTGTGTGGATATTTTCACATCCATGAGAAGCACAAATCCACTGCAAATGTAATTAATTTTAAAAGCACGCCAGAGTTAGCTGCAATGAGACTAACTTGTTTTTTCAGTTTATTTCCAACTCCAATACCTGTGGATTATATATACACACACATTTGGGTACAAAAAATGTATCTGTCTTTAAGCCGGCCTTAGGAACTCCTCCTATGCACAGAGGAGTCTGAGAAAGACTACCTTTTAAAATAGACCTGTATAAAGTACTTCTATTGAGTTTAAAAACAAAAAAACCCAGCTACTTCAACAGGACATGCTGCCAATAAAATAATTCTACTATTATCTTTAAGATGATGAAAGTTTTTGGGGTTTTCCTTTGTTTTCTTGAGACAGGGTGGCTCACTGCAGCCTCTACCTCCTAGGCTCAAGTAATCCTCCTGTCTCAGTCTCCCAAGTAGCTGGGACTATACGTGTGGCCCAGCTAATTTTTTTTGTTTGTTTTTGCAGAGACAGGGGTCTCGCCATATTGCCCACCCAGGCTGGTCTTGAATTCCTGGGCTCAAGTGATCTTTCTGCCTCAGCCTCCCAAACTGCTGGGATTATAGGCATGATAAATGTGCCTGGCCTGATAAAAATTTTAAATTCAAACTTGCAATTTGTACATTAAGTTGACTGTTTTTTTTTAAAAGGCTGGATGAAATCTTTTTCTGTGCTTAGCAGGCCCAGACATGCAGAACAATGCTGCAGACTTAGACGTTAACACTGGTAAGCCATGGGAGACGAATTTTGCATTCTACATAAGAAGAGTAGGAACTGAAATGCCGAAAATACTTCATTCTAAAGGATATCAAGGATAATCTGTGCCATAACCACACTCGTATACAGACGGTCCCTGACTTACAATGATTTCACTTACGATTTTTCAACTTTATGATGTGGTGAAAGTGAGATGCATTCAGTAGGAACTCACTTTGAGGATCCATACAACCATTCTGTTTTTCACTTTCAGGGCAGTATTCAATACATTACATGAGAAAGTCAACACTGTATTTTATATTGGCTTTGTTTGAGATGATTTTGCCCTGCCATCGGCTGCTGTAAGTGTTCTGAGCGTGTTGAAGGTAGGCTGGGCTAAACGGTGATGCTCAGTGGGTTAGGGGTATGAAACCCATTTTCAACTTACTCTGAGGTTGTTGGGACATCACCCATTGTAAGTTGAGGAAGAGCTGTGTGCGTTTTGGGGCATGCGTCGCTGTAATGTAAATGCTTTCTTAGGACAAGAGCGGTGACCGGGATACTGAAAAGTTAGGTTATAAACCCAAGACCTTACCTGTGGAAGCTGGCAGATCTGGTTAAGACTTTCGTCACCTCCTGCACTTTCTGCCCTTTCTGATACCCGGTGTCGCAGCAAGAAGCAGGTGTCAGGGAGGCAGGCTTAGAAGTCAATGTTCTGATCTTCAGAAAAACAGCCAAAATGAATGTTTCCTTCCAAAACCCATAGGCTGGATGCCAAATTCAACAGTTACACCATTGTTCTAAATGTCTCACAACTCCTGTTTGGAATTGCCCTCCAAATTCACAGGTGCAAATCTCGTATAGATTTGTATTTCATTGACGAGGCACAGTTTGTATTAAACATGATGCTGTGGGGACCTGACCCACTGACGCTCTCACATGGCCATGATTTACTGAGCGCTGGGGTGGGGGAGGAAGACAAGAATTCCACCTAGGGGTGGGGCTGGCTTCCGGGCAAATTTTGATTTGGCCAGGCTGGGTAGGAAGCATGTAAGTCCGATGGAGACACCCGAACGGCATTTCGCATACAGCAGCCCCGCCTGTCCCTAGGTGCTTGCCTCAGCTGTGCCCTCTCCTCCCAGGAGTTGTTTCTGGGTCTCTGAACACACAGGGTTACTTTGAAACTCGGGGCCTTTGCACAAGTTCTTCTCCGTGACTCAGCTGGCCTCTCCCTTGCCTGCTAAGGCAGATTTCTAACTCCTCTTTCAAAACTGAGCTCAGAGGCATCTCCCCCAGGAAGGAAGGAGACGCCCTGGACCCCCACCCTTTCCTAACCAGGGCTGGAGAGGGGACTAGCCTTGAGGGAGCCACCTTAGGCCAGACACTGCGTTAGGACTGCCTCCCTGTGACCTTGTTTGACTCCATGACACGGTACCATTGTCCTCACTTTCCAGACTCGGAAGCAAGTCACACAGCAAGCCAGGGGCAGACCCCAGAGGCAGACCCAATCTGTGCCAAGCTTAGCCTCACTGTGGCCCTGCCCTGTCACTCTCATGTTAGTTAGGAATTTCGAAGGCTGTCCCCTCTGCTCCACGAACTCCGGAGTCTGGCGGCTGTGGCCAGATGGTGGCCTGTCCAGGCTCAGGCGCAGCTGGGAAAGCTAGCGCTGGTGATTTGGGGATGGCCCAGTCCCAATCCCAGTGGAGCCAAGAGGTGGCTTCTTGGCCGGCAGGTGTCTCTCGTGGCTAGTGGCTATGGTGGCCACAGTTCAGATGACGGGGGTGAGGGTCCTGGCAGTCACAGTGGGCACCCTCCTCACTCTGCTTATCACAGGCTAATAGAAAACAGGGTCCCGTGTCTCTCTGACACTTCTCTCCTGAGCCTCCTCTTTCAGTTGCAACCAGGACCATGTCTCCCCGGCCCCCCGCTCCTCAGCACTGCAGGACTCTGAAACTCCCAGCTCAGGGTCACACCTCTGGCTACACTGGAGTCCTATTCTTTGCTTTTCTTTCTTTTTCAATGGTTCTCTACTTTATGCAAAAGTACTTTTTATTAAATATGTGAGAACACTGTAAAATGTTATGGGAGTGAATCAAACTATTTTGGGTATCATACTTACAGAAGCTTTTTTTTTTAATTTAAAAGGAGAACAGGAAACAATGTTTTGTTTCTTTGTTTGTTTGTTTGTTTTTTGTTTTTGCTTTGCACTTTCCTATCAGATTTATAGAGACGTGAAACTCTGTAAATACCAGATCTAGTAGGGGACAAACCCCAACAAGTAAAATGAACAGCCGTTGCTGTTTCTGCCATCTATATCTTCCTGCTCATGGTGGCCTCAGTTCCTTATCATTCGTCCTCACCTCACCTCTCAGGGCTCTCCTGAAAGGTCTCAGAGGAGCTTGACCAGCTGCCGCGTTCTTCCGAAGGGCCATGTGGAGGCGATGGCAAGCAAAGCATGCTGGGCGCGAAGGGTCTGGATCCTCCCATGTGCCTTTCATGATCCGGTGCCTGGGAAAGAGTGACCAGGGTTAAAGCCAAAGAATGACATTTAACCAAGATTCTGTTCAGTTCAATTCCAAGATGAACACAGGACGTGCACCACTCCAAAGGTGTTTAAAGCAGCTGGTGAGTGTATGTTCATACAACTTCCTTACGAGTGTGCGTTTCCAAAGACACAAAGTCAGCCCCAGGCAAATAGGGTGGTGTCCCTAGCTCCAGGGCCAGGTTCATGACTTTCTGTCTATAGGTCTCTGTCACTTGCATCATTGTGTTAGCCAAGCAAGACCCCCCTCGCCCCCACCCAATGCATTATACAGAGATCTAAATTGCAGTGGCTGGCAAGATCCCCCCGCCCCCCAACAGGAAGCCAGGGGGGCAGTCAGACAGCTTGGCTTTGGACTTTCAGGCTGTTGTACTACCTGAAATAGTCCTGAAAAATATCTAGATATTTCTTTCAAGCACTGGGAGTGTTTCTTTTCAATAAGCGCTTTGAACAATTAGCCCGCAGTGTTTATAAAGTCCCCCAGTCCCTCTCTTATCTAATGGTTTGGGGCCAGGTGTGTCTCAAAATTCAAATCTTGTTGAATGTTAGAAAGATCATATACTACCTTATATTTTGCATATGGGGCAGTGCCAGTAATGAAGTTAATAATTCTGCAGCAAAATGGATGTGAATTCACACCAAGTCAAACACATACAGATACAAATACGCTCGTAACTTTTCAGCCGGTCAAATGAGTCATGAAAAACTTGTAAGTTTTCAGAGGTTTTTTGATTTTGGATTTTTTTTTTTTTTTTTTGAGACAGAGTCTTGCTCTGTTGCCCAGGCTGGAGTGCAGTGGCACAATTTCAGCTCACTCCAACCTGTGCCTCCTGGGTTCAAGTGATTCTCCTGCCTCAGCCTCCCTAGTAGCTGGGACTACAGGCATGTACCACCATGCCCGGCTAATTTTTGTATTTTTGGTAGAGAAGGGGTTTCGCCATTTTGGCCAGGCTGGTCTCGAACTCCTGGCCTCAAGTGATCTGCCTGCCTTGGCTTCCCAAAGTGCAGGGGTTACAGGGGTAAGCCACCATGCTCCTGATTTTGGAATTATTTATACGTCTAGACACTAGAGGTCCAGCTTTTGACCTCAAGGAGCTGCTTCTAATCTGCTTGGGATGGGTCAAGTTGATCTACCTGGCCACCTGCGAGGCTGGGCAGTATCCAATTATGAACCCAAGGCTGTTCCCAGGCCTCTCCTGATGCCTGGTGCGCGTGCATATGCTGTGGCATGCACGCACACTTCCCTTTCGGCCAGCACACACCATGCAGGGAGGCAGGGGGTGCGACGCAGGAAAGGAGTTTGAGGCCCAGAGCAGGTGAGGATGTGGCAGCAAGGTTGGGCCATGGAATCCAAGCTCAGTGGCCCTTGGCCCCCTCCTTTGTCCGGGCACCAAAGCTGCCCTTCCACTGCTGAGACTTCAAGTTCCTTTCTCATACATGAAATGGGGTGAGAATAACAGCTTTGGGATTTGGTATTTCTCATGGCCTTAGAGGAACGAGGGTGACTTTGTTGTTTCATGTGCTGTAGAAGTTCCCAGAAGGAAGAGAGGCCTTCATTTGCTGACATGGAGGAAGACTCATTTGTTGGGGAAACGGGTGGGATTAGGAAATATACTCAACCCCTAATAGAAGTGGTCCCATGGATTAGATTTTCTGAAAAAGAAAAGAGAGAAGAGGATGACAGTCTTCTCATTCCTTCCATACTTCACTTCTTCCTTCCCTTCCTCTGGCAGGATTATCGGGCTGGACGGGCTTCTCAGGGAATTTGTGGTGTGGTGGGGAAGGTCGCCAGGTCCCCTAGTGGCTCCATCCTAAGGTCTCCTAAAGTTTAGGAGAAACAGCCCATCCGGGGACTGCTGGACAGCCTTGCTTGCCACCCAGATGACAACACGCCCTGCTCTTCCAGAATGTGTCCTGCATGGGTCCTCCTCGGTCCCCTTTCTTCTCCAGGTCACCAGCCATGAGCCCTGTGCTCACTCGTGGATCCTCCAGAGGCTTCTCCTCTGAACATCTGCAAACCTCCAGCCTGAAAGCTTTAGAGGCCATTCCATTTCATGTGGAAAACAGCAAGCTCGAGGAATGTACCTGCAGGAAGGGTCATTACTGTGGTCCAGCCTGCGGGCAGATAGGGCTCCTGGGGTCCCCTCTGCTGAGACCTGACCTAGCTGCTTCGATGCGAGACTTAGAAGCTCTCCCAGTGACCCTGAAGTGTAGCCAGAGTCGAGAGCTACTGGCCTGGTCCAGCCCTTCACCTTTTGGTTTCCTGGCCTCTGGCTTCCCAGAGCCACCCAGCTGAATGATAGGAAGTCGTGCTTCCCGGTCGCAGGTGTCCTGATTCTGCAGACCTGTCCTAGGCCTAACTGAGTCGTGTAATGACTGTGAGCAGCTCCTTTAACCTTCCCCTGAATTACTCACTGAGTGGCCTCTGCGATCCACAGGACTGAGGTTTCTCTGCACAGTTGGCTGATCAGCATCCTGAGGGCAGAGGCCAGGCTGTCCCTTTCCCTGACCCCAGCTGAGAGTCAGACGGCACCTGGCCCTCCCGATATTGACTGACTCTTCCCTTCCTTGCAGTGCCAGGACTACCGGGGCGGCGCGCTGGCTGGGGACCTCTGCGAGGACCTGTGTGTGGCGGGAAAGCTGCTGTTCCAACGCTGCCTGCACTACAACAGGGGCAAGAAGGTGCTACAGGCCGACTGGCGTGGCCGGCCTGTGGTCCTCAAGTCCAAGGAGGAGGCCTTCTCCAGCTTCCCGCCCCTCAGCCTGTTGGAAGAGGAGGCAGGGGAGGGTGGCCAGGACATCCCCGAGGCAGAACTCCTCCTGATGGTGGCTGGGGAGGTCAAGAGCGCTCTGGGCCTGGAGTTGTCCAACAGCAGCCTGGGGCCATGGTGGCCGGGCAGGCGGGGCCCGCGCTGGCGGGGACAGCTGGCCAGCTTGTGGGCCCTGCTGCAGCAGGAGGAGTATGTCTACTTCAGCCTGCTGCAGGACCTGAGCCCACACGTGCTGCCTGTGCTGGGCTCCTGTGGCCACTTCTATGCGGTGGAGTTCCTCGCCGCGGGCAGCCCCCACCACAGGGCACTCTTCCCCCTGGACCGGGTCCCAGGTGCCCCTGGGGGTGGCCAGGCCAAGGCCATCAGTGACATTGCGCTCAGCTTCTTGGACATGGTGAACCATTTTGACAGTGACTTTTCCCATCGCCTCCACCTCTGCGACATCAAGCCGGAAAACTTTGCCATCCGGAGCGACTTCACAGTAAGTGGCCCGGGGTGGTGTGTTTATGTGCAGAGAATGGAGCTCTCGGTCTGGTGGGAAGGAAATGAGAAGGCTTCTGAGCTCCTGTCCTGAGTTAGCAAACTACTATCGCTTCTGTAGCCTCAGAGAACTCCCACCTACCAGAACACTTCCTTTCGGGTGTCAGCAAGGAACAGATGCATCTCGAGTGAGAATGTGAATGAATGGAGCCCCCAGTGGGAGGCAGAGGGCCAGGCCAGCTTTGTCCTCCCAGGGGGCTGTTCTGCTTCCTTCACCTGAGCTCTGTGGCTGCTTCGAGCTCACGCAGCAGCAACCTCTCTCGCGGGTCTGTTTAACTTGTGCAGAAAACCGTCCACAGGAGGCGGGGAGCTGCGGAGGACGATGAGGGAGGACAGCCTCTGGGGTAGAGACGCTGTTCTCAAGCTGCCCATGCTCTGTGACAAGTAACTTTCCCCAGTGCTTTTTGTCTGGAGAGGTTCCAGTCAGTTTCCATTCCATATGTAAGACTTCTAGAGGAACAAATGGGGTTTTAGTGCCTTCCACAAGGGAAAGCCCTGCCCAGGTAGAAATAGCTGCTGCTGCACCACAGGGCACACGCATGCTCGTCTCCACTCTGGGGCCAGGCGGCTGTGTGAGAACAGCCAGGTGTGGAAGAACAGCAGCAGGAGCCTTAGTGTCTCCGTGTAACACAAACCCCGGTCCCTTCACCCAGCTAGGTGAACACTGATGTGTCAGATTAATGTGGCTGCAATCATCCCGGTGCCCTCATGCTGTGCCAGGCGCTGGGACCATCCAACAGGAAGTAGTAAGAAGACTGGCAGGGATGTCGTGGGTGCAGGCTGGGTTTGGGGAAGGTGGCATGCTCTGCTCCCCCGCCTGCTGTAACAAGTTCATTCTTACGCGACCAGTGCCGGCAGCAGAACGGCCAGACCAGCTTAGCTCCAGTCACCTGGGTGTGCTGGTCACTGTGGGGCCTGGTTCATAGTGGGGCCATGCTCTTCAGTGTGGTTGCAACCTAAAGGGACAAAAGCAGGCACTGTGACTGCCAGTCATGGCCTCCAAGGCAGGTAGCATAGGAGTGGCATGGTCTTCTGAAGGCAGCTGGAAAACTAAATTTGCTGCCAGTGTAATGCCCTCATTCCTGTGAAGGGCATCACACATCTTACCCTGAGTGCTTTGTCCTAATGCCTCGCCTCCTGCTGCCCTGGAGGGACTGACAAGTCAGCGGTGTCAGGGAAATAGCTAGGAGGTTCTGGGAGGTTCCAGGAGGTCTGTGTGCTGGGCTGGGAGCTCTGGGGGAACTCAGCCCCGCCTGCAATACCCTGAGCATCTCCCAGACACTGTCCTGATATGTGTGTCAGGGGGAATGACCCACAGCCACACTGAGGCCTTGAGGAGGAAGTCAGGGACTATCCATGCACAACCCACCTCCCCCAGCTCTGGGCAGCTGCGGGCCAGTTCTCGCCACTCAGTCACTCCCTTATTCCTCCAGCAGGTATCAGTGGGCATCAATGAGTGGGACCCAGCAGGTGCTGTAATTGTTGCGGGAACTTCAAGGATATCCGCTTCTTGAAGGAGCAGAGGCTGATGGGGTCTGTGATGCCGAGTGGGCGACATCAGATGCTTTTACCTACATACGTGTTGATTATCCAGTTATTGGTTTGTGGGAACCACCTAAGTTGTGCCTCCAGTATCTTGCACACCATCAGCAGAAAATAGTTTTTCAAAGAAATCGTGACTGTGCGTCCTCAACCTAGCACCAGACTGTGTTTTGTCGACTGGTGCTGCACCGCTCAGGGCTCTTACCTCCACTGCAGCCTTGGCCTGGGCAAGAATAGAGAGGGGAGGGCAGGAGGAGTCCCCTTCACCAGTCCTGTTCTCCACCCTTCTTGCAGACCCTGAAGTTCAAGGAATTATTTTACCCAAGATTTTACAACTTTTAAGTGAAAACCAGCAGTATCTGCACGACCAGAGAGCTCCTTTAGAAATGCAGATTCTCAGACATCATGCCAGACCTATTGAATATGAAATGGTGGGGGTGGGAGCCAGCAATCCCTGTCTTCAAAACAAGGCTCCTAGTTGATTCTCATGTGTGCTCAAGTTTGAGAGCTAGTGATCTCAGAGTCCCGGCAGGTGGGTCCTGCCTTTGAGCCCAGGTTGCTGGGCTGCCCTGGCAGAAGGAAGGGCGCCTCCCAGTGGAGGTGTAAGAATTGGTCATTCACAGTCGTTCTCTCGTCTGCAGGGCAGGTGCACACTTGCAGATCTTGAGAATGTGTCCAGTGGCTGTAAATGAATAACTAGGAACCTTCATGATCCGAAACTATTGCCAGCCAGTGCTCTTTTCCAACAGATGGTATGGCTTCCTACTCCAGGGCCACAGTTTCTGGTGAAGAATGAAATAATTCTCATTCATCTTCCTATTCTGATGCCAGGAGGAAGTTTGAAGAAGATGAGACAAGTTAGGTAATTTTATGCAGGAAGGACTTTATGATTCTCTTGATATTAAGAAACACGATGTAGGCTTTTTTGGTTTTTTTTTTTTTTTTAATACTGTTCTTATTTTAGGTGCATAAGGTTATGTTTTATAAGAGTTGTAATCCATTCTAGACCCCATACACTAAAAATTAAAAAATAAATCTGGCTCTCCCTGGGACATGAGAAGGAAACTATCAGAAATGGGAAGGGGAAGTTGCAAGAAGCTAAAATTCTAAGTTGGGGCCCAGGGGAGGCTGGGGAGGTCGCGAGAAACCATAGAAAGAATAGAAAAGTCGTGTAGCCCCAATAATGAATTATAAAGATGCGAGATTCATTAGCATAGTCCTTATTCACGTTTAGTGTATTAACCAGGGTAAATAATGAAATTGGCTATTTGTTTTGGCTAAATAATGGGATAGGAAAGATTAAAATGAGAAGTTGCTTACAGCGCCTGAATTCATAATTAGGCAAAACCTCTTAAATAGAGAAAAGGTCTGTCTGTAGTGTTTATCTTCATTATTCTCCACACATTTTGAACTAAATTATTCTCCCCTGCTCTGTTTTACTAAATAATCCCCAAGAAACTTCATTGCCTTCTAGCATCAATCCTGAGTGAAAAACTAAAACCAAAACCGAAAGGTGCCTCCCAAACTGCGTAGGTTGAAGAGGCCATGACCAGCAAATGAAACCCTTGTTGAAACTCCCAGAGGGAAAAAGAAAGGCTGATATTTCAATGCTGATCTGTGAAGGCTTGTGAAATGCCACTGACTCCATCAAGTTCATCAACTTTCCTAGTGGCTGTGTAATACCTCGCAGCTATAAACAGCTTGATTTGGGCAGATTCCAGGTTTCCTCAGGTTTGAGCTCATCTGTTTTTGTTGTTGCATCCAGGTGGCGGAGGAAGAGCCACATCACTCAGAAGTTATTCTCTCTCTGTTTTTGAAGTCTGTTTGGTCCGATGCCAGGAAGATAAGTCTGAAGTTCCAGTGGTCATCGTGTTCTCGTGATGACAGTGGAACTCAGCGTCGCTCCTGTTCAGGGCCTCCCTGTATCAGTCCTAATGCGAGAACTTGGGTATTTCCCCCACTTTGTCGTCTGACTGGTCAGTCCGAAACCAACTGACTCAGGTAACAGACGTGCCATGATGAGAATGTAGGCACTGCCCACCTCAGTTTCTCCATCACACCTGGAGACCCGCCACTCAAACGAGGATTCCCTGGATTGCTTGTATTCACGGGAATAGATTCGCTGTATCTTACAGCTTTTAGAGTCCTGACCCTTGAAGGTCAGAGACCCACATGGTAAGGCAGCGGAGGGGAAATCCATGTATAAGGCCTCTCAGAGATGCTACCTGCAAAGCTGAGAAAATGACTAAGGATGAAAAGTGATACTTGTGGTGATAGTTCCAAATCCTGGGCTTTCACTGGTGGCTGCTGAGGTCCTTTTTGCAGTTAAAGCCTTCCACTGTAACTATGACAGTCGCCTATGTAAAAGGAAATGCATGCAGACACTTTAGGGGATCAGTCCACTCCCCAGGGCATGGCCGGGGCTTTCCTCTTGGCTCGTGGGAGTTGTGGGATCACCTGTGACCTGGACAGTGGCACCCGCACGAGGTGAATCAAAGTTGTGAAGAGGCTCCCTCCCCGCGGAGCCCACCAGTAGTCCTTTGATAGCCCCATGCTGTTTTGATTACAGGTGGTGGCTATTGATGTGGACATGGCCTTTTTTGAACCTAAAATGAGGGAAATCCTTGAGCAAAATTGCACAGATGATGAGGACTGCAATTTCTTTGACTGTTTTTCAAGATGTGATTTACGAGTCAACAAGTGTGGAGCGCAGCGTGTCAACAACAACCTGCAGGTAAGCAGAGGCTGCCAGGGCTGGGGGGAGAGAGGGTGCTGTCTGGCTGTTTCTGCCTGCTAGCACTTCAGACACCCTCAGTGGAGCTCAAGGTCAACCTTTTCAGGCCATCCATCCAGCTCGATGTGGTCAATAAAGGCAGGAGGGTGGGGATGGGACAATCATGTGCTCTGGGTTGCCTACCCGCGGGGTTGTTGGCCAGGCGACCAGGGGCATCTGATGAGGGAGCTCCCTGCAGAGCTGGCTGCTGGGCTTCCTCTTGCCCAGGCTCCATCCCACGTATCTATAACCTCTCATAAGCATGGGCACATACACGACGAGAACCCTGAAACTAATTCATCAAAGATAATACTGAGAAGGGTGCGAAGCAGTCCTGAGACACTGGCCTAACTAGAGGTTGAACAGAAACTACCATCCAGACAGGCCATGGTCAGTACCAGGAGGTGGTTTAGACGGGCCAGAGTTCAGCACCAGGAGGTGGCTTAGAGAGGAAGAAAGGAGCCGAGTCCAGGAGATCAGCCACAAATGGAATACACACAGGGTTCAGGCAGTCAGAGCTGGTGGGTCTCAGGTCCCCCAGCTGGGGTTGGAGCATCTCCCCTCTTTTGGCAGAAGCTGTCTCTTTCTGCCCTCACTTGAGGCTTCCAGGTGATGGCGGAGACATCTGGGCCCACAGGTGTTGATCATACCCGGAGGAGGCTCCGCAGTGTCTAGGCAGACCTCCCCTATGGCCTGGTTGCATGCAATGGCTTACGGAGGCTCTGGACCCACACACTATCCAACCCACTCCCCTAGTGGGCCCTCCACTGTGGCTTGTCCTCCTCATTCCTTAAACCTGAAAGGCCAATGTGAGCCCACTGCAGACCCAAAATGCAGGTGAGGAGGGAGCAGGAGAGAGGAGCCCCGTGTGGTGCTGCATCAGTCGTGATGGGGGATGATTTGGGAAGGTGGGGACAGGTCTGCTGTTAACCTAGTGGTCCCAACCAAGCCAAACGAACACCCCGACTCCACCACCCCAGAGTCTACACAGACCTTTTAGGCCAAAGAATCACTGAGCACTTCCCTTTCACGAAGCCTAGGAATGTAGCGGCCTTCAGAGGCGTCTCCATCCCAGCCTCTTTAATGTGGACTCACACCCTTGGTGAGGTCCGTCATGAAATCATTCTTCTTGAGCTGTGGGAAGAAGATAATTTTCACCTGAGCGTCCACCACCTTGCGATCCCAACCCACAAAATGGGAACACAAATGCCTGCTCTTTGCAAGGTAATGAGAGGCTGAGTTTACACCCTTTCTGTAGAAAGGGCTCTTACCAAGTCATCAAGGGGCAAGAGGAACACAAAGAGAAAATTGGCAGAACAGGCACCAAACACACAAACGATGGAATCCAAATGGCCAAACAACTTGGACAAACTTTTCTATTTTTTAAAAGACAAAGTTTTGCTCTCGTTGCCCAGGCTAGAGTGCAGTGGTGCAATCTTGGCTCACAGCAACCTCTGCTTTCTGGTTTCAAGAGATTCTCCTGCCTCAGCCTCCTGAGTAGCTGGGATTACAGGCGCCCGCCACCACACCCAGCTAATTTTTTTGTATTTTTAGTAGAGACGGGGTTTCACCATGTTGGTCAGGATGGTCTCGAACTGCTGACCTTGTGATCCGCCCGCCTCAGCCTCCCAAAGTGCTGGGATTCCAGGCGTGAGCCACCGCGCCCGACGGAAAAACATTTTATCTTACCATTCAAAGACATTCAGATTAAAATCCAATGATTGTAAATTTCACTTACCAATTGGGAGTAGTTATTTAAATGCTATTAATTAAGAGTTGAGGCTTCAGGGAAATAGAAAAGTATCTATATTGTTAACGTGATTGTGAATTACTTCTCTCTTGAGGGGCTGTGGCTGTTAGACATAGCCATGCTCTTTAGCTGAGCAATTTTATTTGTGCACATATCTGATTATTGACTTTGAATAAAGTCCTGAAAATGAAATTACATTTCCTTTAAGGATATGAGAAAATATGAAGCATTATTAGGTGAAAAAAATGCAGGTTACAAATTAATATTTACAATACTATTCCATTTCTGTTAAATAGTATACAATCCCTTATATACCAAAATGTCAAAAGCAAGTATTTCTGGAAGGCAGGATTACAATTTTCTTTATTTTTTATTTTCTTAGCTTTTTACTTTTTATTTCTATTTTATTTTAGAGACAGGGTCTTGCTTCATCACCCAGGCTAGAGTGCAGTGGCGCAACCATAGCTCACTGCAGCCTTGAACTCCTGGGCTCAAGGGATCCTCTCACCTCAGCCTCCCAAATAAACAGGACTACAGGTGCATGTCACCACACCTAGCTAATTTTTTAATTTACTTTTTGCAGAGACATAGTTTCACTATGTTGCCCAGGCTGGTCTCAAACTTCTGGCCTTAAGTGATCCTCCCATCTTGGCCTCCCAAAATTCTGGGATTACAGGCTTGAGCTACCACACCCAGCCTTAATTTTCTGCATTTTTAACCCAAATTACCCCCAAAATTCTTGCTCTATATAAATTTACAAATCAATGAAATGGAATAAAAACTGTCTCAGAAATAGACTAATGAAATACGAATATTTAGCCTCTGATAAAGGGGGCCTTGTAGACCAGGGCAGGGAGAGCTGGGTCGCACAGTGAACGGTGCTGGTGAACTGGCTGCCGGGCACGACAAACACCAAGGTAGCTCCCTCCTCCTGACCTCAGACTAGATTCCAGATGGCTCAGATACTTACACATAAAAAGAAGAAATCCTTAAGGTACCAGAAAAAGCTGGGAGAGTTTCAAATACTAGTATAGAGAAGGCCTTTGTAAGTATGAAACAAAGCCAAAGAGGAAACTTCACAAATTTAATTATCTTTCAGAATGAAAAAGACAAACAACAAACAAACCCATGTTGGCATAAACAAAACTACAAAAAAAAAAAAAGCAAATTTAAAAGTTAAATGAGAATATTTGTAAAACATATGGAGTTCTTCTTATAGACCAGGAATGAAGAGGGTGGAAGGGGGCTTATTCACGGCTGCTGGAGCTCATTCCCCCCAGGACTGGCTTTGCTAAGGGGAGACCCACTTTCCAGGGGCAGCATCTAGTGATTGGTTAAAGAGGGTGGGCCCGACACCAAGCCCCCTGTGCCTCACTAAGGGACAATTCCACAGGGACCCCCCCAGCCCCACACATTTACTTCTTCCTCAGTTTCATGGAGTATGCTTCCCAAGGATTGACCTCAAAGAATCCCTGTGTGCAAACCTCCGTCTTAGAGTCTACTTCCTGGGGAACCAACCTAAAGCAAGGGCGATGTCCTTAAGATATAAAGAGCATCTACAGGCCGGGCGCGGTGGCTCAAGCCTGTAATCCCAGCACTTTGGGAGGCCGAGACGGGCGGATCATGAGGTCAGGAGATCGAGACCATCCTGGCTAATACGGTGAAACCCTGTCTCTACTTAAAAATACAAAAAACTAGCCGGGCAACGAGGCGGGAGCCTGTAGTCCCAGCTACTCGGGAGGCTGAGGCAGGAGAATGGCGTAAACCCGGGAGGCGGAGCTTGCAGTGAGCTGAGATCCGGCCACTGCACTCCAGCCTGGGTGGCAGAGCAAGACTCGGTCTCAAAAAAAAAAAAAAGAGCATCTACAAATGCACACAACAAAGGCCAAAAATATAAACTTGACCATTCATTGAAAAGGAAGCACAAATAACTCTCAAACTAAGAAAGATGCAAATTAAACCATTTTCACCCATCTGTTGGCAAAATGAATCTGTGACATTTGTATTGGAGTGGCTAAGGGAGGATGAGCAGTCTTGGATACATTGCTGGGGAGTGTAAATGAGAAGAAATCTTATGGAGTCAATTTAACGTATCTATCAAAACAAAAAATGCACATGCCCTTTGACCCAGAAATCCTATTTCTAGAAATGTAGTCACATGCACAAAATGCAATAGCATATATCTGCAAGACATTTCTTGCAGCATTGTTCATAATAGCAAAAGTTATTATGCAACCTCAATTCCATCTATAGGGAACTGGTCAAATAACTTATGACACATGCACACATTTCAAAAGGAGCCATTAAATCACATGGAATATCCTCATAAGAACTGATTTGGAGGGAATGGCTGGGCATGGTGGCTCACGCCTGTAGTCCTAGCACTTTGGGAGGCCAAAGTGGGTGAATCACTTGAGCCCTGGAGTTCAAGAACATCCTGGGCAACGTGGCAAAACCCTGTCTCTACAAAAAATACAAAAACTAGCCAGACATGGTGGTATGCCCTTGTAGTCCCAGCTACTCAGGAGGCTGAGGTAGGAGGATCGCTTGAACAAAGGAGGTCAAAGTTGTAGTGAGCCAAGATGGCACCACTGCACTCCAGCCTGGATGACAGAGTGAGAGCCTGTCTCAAAAAGAAAAAGAAATCAATTTGGAGGGATCTCCCTCATACAAACGAGGGTGGAAGATTGAGAACAGTGTGTATAATATATTACCTATATGTGAAATAAAAGAAAAAGGAAATGTGTATGTCAAAGAATGTCTCATTCTCAGAGTGGGAGCTGAGCGTCAGGGTGAGGTGGAGCCTGAGATCGCAGTCTAGCCTTAAGAACATTTTAAATTTTGCACATGAAAATGTATTCTCTATTAAAAAAAAAAAAAAGCCATAATTAGGTTTTGAAAAGAATCCTTGCCTTTGCAGGGATTGTGAAATAGAAGTTGAAGGTTTTTGTTCTCTGTGAAGCAGTAGCTCTTTACAATGGAGGCATTTGTTAATTGAGTCTGATATAAAGTGTGATATAGAGTAATAAAGCATGATGCACCATGCAGCTGGCAGGTCATTTCTCCCAACGTGGGGGAAGCTGTCAGAGCTATAAAACAAACAAGATGTTTACAGGGAGAAATTTCCAGGATCCTCAGCATCACTGAATTTCATACCTGATAAGAATTAAAGAGAGTGTCTAATTTTTACCTCTGCTCCTAGAATAACACATTTCACAGAGCCTTCAAAGATCCTTATGCCTGCAGCCTTTTCTATCAAATATGCCTTTGTTTCATGAGCCTTAAAGTGCTACAGGAGCAGTCACACAAGTTCACACACTTCTCCCGCATGCACTGTTTGGCCCTCTGGACGACCCGGTCAGATGGTCGGTCATTGTGGTCACTAGGACCGGCTTGTGGATAAGAAATCTTATCTCCAGGTGGTGACAGCAAAGCTGACCTCCCTCAGGCCTGCAAAGGACCAACTCCTTTTGCAGCAGTGACTGTGATTTTTGCTTCCCTTCCTCCCTAGAAATGTGTCCAGTCCTTTTACAGTGTCACCCAGAACTTCGTCCATCTGCTAGGGAGCTGGAAGGGGAGTTTCTGCCTCACACAGACGTTGGCTTCTCCTCTCGGAGGCGTCGTTTGTTCATGGTGCTGAAGGGTTTAAGGGGCAGAAGTGAATGCATGTTTCCAAATCGGATGGTCTCTGGAGTGTGCTCCCTGAAGGACGGGGATGGGGATGAGGGTGGGAGAGAAGCCGAGATCTGTTTCAGAACCAATCCTGGGCTTGGGAAGCTTTTAGGAGGATTTGCTGCCCTAAATCAACTGCCCACCCTTCTTTCCCTCAGGTCATCTGTGACAAAATATTTCGCCATTGGTTTTCCGCACCTCTCAAGAGTTCTGCGGTCTCTTTCCAGCTTCAGCTGCAGTTACAGGAGGCGGTGCAGGAATGTGCAGACCCTGAGGTCCCCGGCGGGAACACCCGGAGAGACGCCCCCAGCGTGTTCTGGAAGCTTCGCCGACTCCTCCAAGCCACACTGAGGGAGTTGCAGGAGGCAGAGAAGTAGCCACTCTCTGGCCTTAAACATGCTCACACAGGAAAAGTGAGCTTTGCTGGATTTCTTCTGCCATTGTTTGAAAGATGAGCCATTTCCCCTGTGCAAATGAGTGCTCTCTGGGGTGCTGTTCTGGCCTCCACAGTGTGGAGTGGCAAGTGCTGCTGCCAGAGACGATGCCTCCCTCGCTCTGGTCCCACCCTGGCCTCTGACCTGTCGCCTTGTGTAAAATGAGGGAGGAGGTACAGACCTCCCTTCAGGAGGGCCCTCAGTCAGAAGACACAAACCTGTGTGCAATTATTCTCTGCAGAGAGCACTCGTACCTGGTCATCCCAGCGAGTTCCAGCTGTTCTTTCCTGTAAATCGTTACATTAAAAAGTGTGTTGCGTGCATGCAAATGAATGTGTATGCCTGTGTCTGGGTGCAAATGAACATGTGAGCATGTATGAGTGTGCCCATGAGTGTCTGCATGTGTATGAGTGCGCACAGGTGAGTGTGCTCATGAGGCGTATGAGTATGCCTGAGTGTGAATGTGTAGAAGTGTGAGTGAGTGTGTGCACATGAGTGCACAGGTGTCAGCATGTGTATGTAAGTGTGGGCATGTGGATGTGATTGTGTGAGTGTGGGCAGGTGAGTGTGTTGGGAATGTGGGTTGGGGTGGGGAGTGGTGCTTTCTCTAGTGTGTCCTTTGGAACAGCTTGCCTACCTAGCAAAGAGGTGTGACCTTTCTTTTGGAATTAAATACAATGAAAAGAAAATAAATTGCATCCTTAGGGAAGGTAATTTGCATTGGAGAGCGTGTGTAATGGCAGCTTATAGTATTTTTCATTTTGTGGAATCCACCGAGGTTATGGATGGGGTTTTAGGGAGCCTCGTATTGCACCTTCCCCTGGGCAGGGACTTGTAGGCTGGCTTGATGCAGCATTGCCTTCACCTCCCTCGAGAATTTACAGTAGAGCAAATGCTGAGGTCAGCATTGACTCCAGGCAGGACCAGAGACCAGCACCTTTCTTTTGATGGACTGAAGACCAAGTGATAGGCATCAAGTCATACTGCGGCATGATACGCTCATCAGTGGTGATCCCAAGGAGGCTTTTCCAGCAAAAGACAGACAGGGGGATGGGCCACGTGGAGCCAGTGAGCTTTCACTTAAAGGGACCTGGCTTCTACCCATACCTGGGACCCATGAGTGCTCAACAAACCAACGGGTCACCCCCTTACAGAAATCCCATGAAAAGGGAAATCGAGAAAGATGAGAGAATCAGGAAGTCATGTTGGCAGTGTACACATTAAAGAAGACAAATTAATCTGACGTTGTGAAAGTCACAAATGGACACATTCCAAATGATCTCTTATCCTGGGCTGCAGCCCCTTGCTAAACCAGAGAAACGGGAGTGCCTTCTTCCAGACTTTGGGGTCACATTTACTGACTCTGCCCCTCAGGGCACGCTGAGAATGTTGTGTGAAGGACTAGGATGATCAGAGGCCCCCAGCTCTGAATTCTGCCTTCCCCAAAGACCTGTGGGAAGGCCCACTGCCAGCTGCCATTCTTACCCGTCACCACTGGGGATCTTCCAGATGACACTGAGTTCCACAGAGGGCCTCCTCATCATGGACATGAAGACTCACTTTGCAACTGTATTCTAGCAAGAAGAAAAAAACCCACGTCAGTCACCCTGCGGCACAAGTAAATTAAAACCAAAGTTTGATGGCCAGACCTAGGACTAGTGGATTCCAAAGGAAAGGGCAGGGTTTGGGCTATTGGGCGGAGACGTCTATTTTCCCCAGAGCTGCGCTGCGTGCGATGCCTTTCTGTGGTGGTCAGGGGTATATTTTGGGCCATGCTCACCTTCTAGGCAGGTTCTCTACAAGCAAAAAGGTTTACGGGAAGATGGGTGTGAGACAGAGGGAGGGACGGAAGGAGGGAACCCACCAGAGCTTTGCCCTCTGTGCCCTTTAAACAGTGGGGTTTTGCTCTGGGAGGTCAGAGTGGGTCTTTTGTGGGTAGATGCTGGGATGCCACCCATTCATTAGTGGCCTGAGCTCACTGACCAGGCAAGCAAAGCCAGCCTGGGAAAGAGAAATAGTTAGTTTTCATTTCAACCAAAATGGAAACAAATGTTTTTGTTTACGATGGGGACTATGCAATATATAATTATCCAAGACAACTGTGGTTTTATTGATGAAAGGGAGCTGTTTTATCTCTTCCCTTTATATCTGGCTACCCAGTTACACCCATACACACACCCTTTTCCATCCCTGCCTGGGAATTCCCATTAGGGCAGTGGCTCTTCAGCTGTGGTGAAGTTCAGTTTTGTTTTCAATTTTGAAACCTTGCAAAATAATGCTTTTACATGATGTAATAAATTAACACTGTGTATATCAATATTTAGTATTTTGAATATGACAAATGACTTTTTTTCTGGCTGATCTAACTGAGCAACAACCCCACTCATAGAGGAAAATGTCTCCCTAAATGATTTCTATGTTTTGTTGTAATAACACATGATAGAACACTCTCAGAGACACGTTGATGGGATCTGAAAAAGATTATGAAGTAAACTCATCAAGCTCAGGCTATTCCTCTTTTAAGTTTTATCCAAATTAAAGCAAATGGTGCTTTATTCATCTCCAGTCCTTCATCAGGATTCCATTGCCACAGTTTACCTTGACAAATTGTAGTTAAAACTTCATTTGATGAAAAGAAAGAATTGCGTAATTGTATACTCTATTGGCTTACAGCTGACAAAACCTTGACACATTGCGGGTTGTATAGAAATCGTAGGTGGCTCAGGCCACAAGTTTGTAGATACCTGGACTGGTCAACAAGTCAGTTGGCCAACGTCAACTGGCAAGGTCACGTAACGTCACAAATGTTTACAAACACTGCCAATACTGCTAAACCCTCCTCTCAATTCTCATCTCACAGGAGACAAATTCAAGCCAACAGTTCAGAGACATGCTGCCTCCTAGAAGTGCACCCGGCTTAGCCTCCCATGCATCCTGCCCCATACTAAGGCCCAGCGTGCTCAGCCCTTCTCGAGTACCCAAGATGAACACCCAGGACATCACCTTAAATTATTGGAAGAATAACTGTTTTTAAATCTTGATTTGGCAGTAAGTGGAGGAGTTTGGTTGGAAATTTCTAAAAACAATGACCACATAAAGATACTCTTTCATTCACCACACTAGCCCCTGTAGTTGGTAAACAAATGCCACTCTGGCTCTAATATCTGTTCGTTCAGGGGAAAACATAGCTATGAAAAGAAATGCCCCCACCTGGCTCACATTCATGGGCCGCTCCTCCTTAAAACCACCCTTTTACTTCTGTACCTTTAAGAGAAAAAGCAATCTGTGTTACAGCTGAAGCTGATGGAGCTGATTATTGATTTTCATTTAAAACCTTGCCTCTCAGAGTCCGTTCCTTACCTTCTGAAATGGGGATAATCACCTCGCTCACAGCCTATTGTGAGGACTTAAGGAGATGAGCACCACGCCCATGGCACAGTGTCTGGTACAGAAACAAGCACAGGAATGTTCCTCGGTAGCAGTGGACAAATGCCAATGAGAAGGACTCCAGGTAGGGGACCAGCTTCTGAATCCCACTACACCTGCACTCTATCTCAGGAAGACCCAGTGTCAGGCTTTAGCTTTGTATGACATTGCACCTGGAGCCGTTCTCTGTGGATGCCGGTCTTGGCTAAAAGGTTGGTCTGGGTTTTCCTTACTGACTTAAAGCAACGGTTTCCAACCTTTTTGGCATCAGGGACTGGTGTCATGGAAGGCAATTTTTCCACAGATGGGGTAGGGGGGATGGTTTCAGGATGACTCAAGCGCATTACATTTATTGTGCATTTTTTCTATTATTATTACATTGTCATATATAATGAAATAATGACACAAGTCACCATCCTGTAGAATCAGCGGGAGCCTGAGCTTGTGTTCCTGCAACTAGATGGTCTCATCTGGGGGTGACGGGAGACAGCGACTGATCATCAGGCATTAGATTCTCATAAGGAGCCTGCAGCCTAGATCCCTCCCATGCGCAGTTCACAGTAGGGTTTGCACTCCTATGAGAATCTAATGCTGCTGCTGATCTGACAGGAGGCTGAGCTCAGGTGGTGACGTGAGCCATGGGGAGCGGCAGTAAATACAGATGAAGCTTGGCTCACTCATCCACTGCTCACCTCCTGTTGTGCAACCCAGATCCTGACAGGGCACAGACCAGTACCGGTCCATGGCCAGGTGCTGGGGACCCCTGAATGAAAGGCGACCAGAGAGTGCATCCAGCTGGACGCTGCTATCAGCAACATTAACATCCTCAGCCAGCTTCTGTTGCCGGGCCCCAGCACACTTTGATAGGTGCTGACAGATTTTCCTTGAGGAAGACTACACCAATTTACCCCCTACCCACGGGCTTTTCTCATAGCCTTACAAAAACTAGATATTATTGGTTGATTGTTTCTGCCTAAAAGGGGGGGAGACACAGATCTTAACAATTTGCATTTCCACGTCACTGATGAGGCTGTGCTCATGTATTAGCTACACGTGTACTTTTTTGGTGACTTGTGCAGACTTTGCTAATTTTTCACTAGGCCGTCTTTTTAAGAAATGATTAATCCAGTATATATGCTGCAGATATTTTCTTGCAATGCATGGTCTAATTATTGACTGCCACCGTCAGTGAGGAAACAGATGACTGAAGCTGGCTACTCTTTGCTAAGAAACATACTTCTTTTTCTTTCACTGTTGAGTACACTTTAGGGTAAAAGGCTGCCTGTCTGTTTTTCACCTCCAAGTCGAAGGGCTTTCATGCTTGTTTTTTAAAATGCAGCCGAGGGAGCTGTTTGCTCCTGGGCCGTGCCCTCTGCTGGACTAGCCACTTTTGCTTTGTGAAATGAGAATGCCCAGGAATGATTGGGCCCCCCTCTTGGATCCTGAAACCTGCCCTGAGGGCTTTTGATTCCCAAGGTTGGCCTGCCTTCTGCTGCTTGTATTTTTCCAGTAGGGTGTAGTCCACTCTTGCACGTTGCTGAGGCTCAGCCTTTCAAGAAATCCTACAGGACACTCTGAAGAGCGGAGAAAGGCGTTTGCTGGGCTCCACTTTGAGTGTCTTGTTTGAGCAGCTGACGAGGCCTGTCATGCTGGACCCATATTAACTGCAGTAGGGATGGCAGTGAAGCAGCTACGTTGTCTGGGGTCTATATTCCTGGGTTTCCTTGTTGTGAGCCAGGAAATTTTAGAACATGGACATATACGAGGAGTTTAGGAGCAGAGGTTTGATAGGCAGAAGGGAAAGAGGTCTCCAAGCGGAAGGGACCAGCTGGTGGTCAATGCGCCGGATTTTATAGTCTGGTTTAAGAAAGCGGTGTCTGATTTACACAGGCCTCACAGATTGGTTGGATCAGGTATGACGTTTACATAGTGCATGGGGTAAGGCTGGTGGCCCCACCCTAATCTTATTATGCAAATGGACTTTCCAGTGGGTCCGGGCCATCTTGTCTGCTCTTTACCGCACACATGCTGGCAGAGAAGGGAAGGTGGAGCCGCTATCCTGAACATGTCTAGTTCCCGGCTCCCATCGGCATTCCCTCATGCAGACTCCTAGCTTGCTTGTCTCTGCAGCTCGACTTTACAGGTTGCTCGTTGTTAGAAAATGATTTGGGCTGCTTTGTCATTAAAAAGAATAGCCTTACCGAGGACTCCCACGCCTTTACTATCTGCCTAAGTAATTTCTTCTTCACTCCTGTATCAGCAGGTTTGGGAGGCTGAAGAAAAGGCCCAGAGCCAGCACACAAGATGTAGAGTTCACTGAGGGGAACTTTTACACAGAATGATCTGGCTGTGCTGGGCTGTACGGGAGAACTGCAGTCGCTTGCAAAAGGCATGCAGTTTATACAGCACTTCGCTGAGCGGCCTCCCATCAACTACCTCCACGCAGTAACCTTCATTTAACCCAAACAAACGACCTTTATCCCTGGTATTGCTGCCTTCTGTGGTGTGGGCTGGGAGCTCAGATGTTCCTCATAGATAAGGAATGACTCTCCAGGATAGCCACTCCCAGATTCCTTGGCTTGGAACAGAGCTAAGGAATCATGCATACATGACCATTCTCAGGGTGTTCTTAAGTTATGGCTGTCAAGTGCACCTGCCATAGGTGGCCAGGAGTCCAGGAGCTCACAAGCAGGGCACTTTCTTCCTGTCTTTGGACGTCTCCGTGCTACAGAAACTCATTCACCCTTCTCTGCTTCTCCTGCCTCTTCCTTGGGTTGCTCTGGGCTCGGACTTTACCTTTTCCTCCTCTAAAGTCACTGGCAGACCGGGCATGGTGGCTCACGGCTGTAATCCCAGCACTTTGGGAGGTGGAGGTAGGTGGATCACCTGAGGTCAGGAGTTCGAGACCAGCCTGGCCAACATGTCAAAACCCCGTCTCAACTAAAGATACAAAAATTAGCTGGGTGTGGTGGCAGACACCTGTAATCCCAGCTACTCAGGAGGCTAAGGCACAAGAATTACTTGAACCTGGGAGGTGGAGGTTGCAGTGAGCTGAGATCGTGCCACTGCACTCCAGACTAGGTGACACAGTGAGGTTCTGTCTCAAAAAAATTTTTTTTTAATAAACTAAATTGAAAATTAAAGTCACTGGCATCCATTGTATTTCCCATGTCTAGTGCAGCCACATGACCTCTGAGATGAAAATCTGAAATTCTTTTCTCAGCAGCATCATCTGTCAGTTTATTGACACTGGGCAAGTTACTTAACCTCCCCGTGCCTTAGTTTCCCCATCTGTAAGCACATTAATAATTGTAATTGCCTTATCTCATAGGGCTGTTGCGAGGATTTAATGGGATAGTGGACATATTGAGAGGGGTCAGTCACTGGTGAGTACTGGCTATCTTAAGCCACAAGGTTGGCTTTCGTGTAAGAAGTAGCCTCTCCTGCTTCTCTTCCTAACCCCTTCCCACTGCACCCTTAAACTCCTTTCTTGGCACAGACTCTGTTCAGTGATCTAACGCTGCAGCGACAGCCCCATCCCCAGCCCTCTGGAAGCCTCATCACACAGGGGAATCCAAACACAGACTCCAGCTGACACAGGAGCCTCCTCAGCCAGCAGAGTTTGGGCCTCACCTCCCATCTCAGGGAAGAGAGCCTCAGGGGCAGGGAGCCTGGTCCCTGTCTTTCTATCACATTCCACAGGTGATTCTGATGCATATCACCTGTCTGAGACCTGACCAAGCTTCCCTGCCTGAGAGTGGTGGGCTCTGCTGTGGAGCTGTGGACTGCAGAGAACCTTCTGGCTGTGCTGCTGAGAACTGAGTCAGTGCAAGAGGCCCTGGCTCCTGCTTGACTTTGAGCAGCTGAGGTTAGCAGGTGGGCAAAGGCTGCGGTTCCTCTGGAGTGGAGGCAGCAGCTTGCTTGTTGTAGACGTCGTTTGCCGTGTGGGCGAGAGCCAGTAGTCCCCAGGCAACCTGTGCAGCAGGGTGGAGGGCTTCCCTGCAGGAGGGGCCCTGCAGCCCACACTCTCTAAGTTCGTTTCTCTCTCCCTCACCTCCTTGTTCGGCCACCTTGGCCGCTCATCCTTCTCCACAGGAGATGGGCAGGAGGCCGGTTTGTTCCATTGCGATAACAAAGCTTCATCACTCCAAGCAGGTTTAGAAAGATGTTCCCAGATAGGTTCAGAGAGGGAGGACTGTGGGCTGAGGCCTTAATACATGAGATGGACCAGGGTACAGTTGTGGGAGGGGCCTTGGGTACCTGATAGAGAGCCTGCCCCTGATTTGAGGGGGCCACGGCTCCCAGGTTCTGTGCGGAGGGTCTGAGGCAGATGGGAGCAATGCCGCATGCCGGAGAAGCCCTGTATAATTAGGGAAGATGCCGTCTTTGAAAGAAAACTCAATACCCTTGAACTCATTAGCCAGAAACGTCACAAACATTTAGAACAGAAGGTTTCAGCTAACACAGCTGGTGTGAAAAGGCCAAAAGGCAAACCTATTTATGAAAACTTAAAATAGTTTACCTGAGTTGTAAGAGCTATGAACTTTAATTCACTGTGGAGGCTCCGAAATCCCACAAAAGAAAAGCAACATCTCTACTAAAAACAATTTATAGCCTGGAAAAAAATCCTAATGTTCTGGTTTTCATAATAATGTAATTTGTGCAGTTTCTTGGAAAGAAAATGGCCAAATTCTTAAATGCGTCTTTAATCACATAACTTCAGAAGTGCTGTAATCTGGATCATGTAGGGGTATTAATAATCCAGTTTGCTAAGGGAAAGAGTGTGCACACTGGCTTGGCTGGGTCCGTGGGCATCCAGGAGCAGGCTGACTCTCCCAGTCTCTGACCAAGGAGGTTTCCTTTTTTGTTCATGATCAGCAGTGGGACCAAGGCCTGGGCTGGACTGGGGCATCATCATTTCCAAGAGCATCTCTGTTAAGGTGCACCAGCCTGTTAGCTTCTGTAGCAATTACCTCTGGTTCCCCACTGTTTGCTGCTGCTGGGGTTGGAGCCCTATGTGCTCACTCCAGCCTGCGGGGCATCATCTTCCTCTCTGCTGACACCAGGGGAAGCAGGCGGAGAACCTGTGGCCTGCGCTTGACTGCTTCTGGTTAAGAAGCCACCGCCAACCCCAAAACACACACACACACTCACACGCACATTTGTACATACACACACGCACATACACTCGTGCAAGCCCACACACACACACCATCACACCATCCTCCTTCTCACATGCATGCTCACACAGCACACACACTGTCATACTCATGCATGTATCCTTACTCTCACATGCATGCTCACACATGCACACACACCATCACACTATGCACACATCCTCCTTCTCACACGCATGCTCACACACACACCATCACACTACACATCCTCCTCACATGCGTGCTTACACACACACGCACACACACCATCACACTCATGCACGCATCCTCCTCACATGCATGCTCATACACACACACACACCATCATACTCATGCACACATCCTCCTTCTCACATGCATGCTTACACATGCACACACACCGTCATACTCATACATGCATCCTTACTCTCACATACATGCTTACACACGCACACACACCATCACACTCAGGCACGCACCCTCCTTCTCACGTGTGTGCTCATACACGCACACGCACCATCACACTCATGCATGCATCCTCCCTCCACGTGTGCACTCACACACACACATACCATCACACTCATGCACGCATCCTCCCTCCATGTGTGTGCTCACACGTGCACCACACACCAGGAATCTAGTCCCAGAACTGCCACTTGCCTCTATGACTCTAGCGCCATCAGGGAGTCCATGAATCAATGGCCGCCCTTCATTCTGCCTCTCTCCTTTCCACATCATGAACGATGCAGATCTGTTTAGCCCTCACAACAGGACTGGCACCCATTTCACTTAAGTGACACTCTGCCCAAGTCACTGAAGGTTTTCTCTCTGTGGGAAAAGAAAGGAAACCTACTTTTGAAAATTGCAGCTGGTGGAGAGTCACCAAAAATAGGAAACTGTGAGTTTTCCACAGCACCAAAGCAACAGCGCAGTCACACGTTCCAGAATAATCAGCCCTTTACAGAATTTGGGTGGGAGACTGATAACATTAGCATCCAAGATCATTGTATAGTTTACGACGCATTGTTCTCATCTGTTTCCCTTTGTCTGTGTGCACTTGTCAAGCTGACAGTGCGCAGACACTGCCCATCCCAGTAGTACCTACGGATGCCCCGGGCTCTCTCGCCATCACTGCCCCCGAAGTCCTATTCCATGTTCAAGGTGAAGCCAAACACAATTTTATTTCCCAACCCACCCCCAGTTCCACGAGAATCAATCTTCCTTCTTGTTTGGTTCTTAACAGACTTCATACACTCAATTCTCCAAAATGGAATGTGTCAGCTTCCCAGACCAGGGGCTCCTCAGGGCTTTCAGACCCCTGTGCCCCATCCTGAAATGGGCGGCCATCAACACCATCCCTTCCCCCCATCCCCAATTCCCCCACAAGCCCATCAGTGCTGTCCAGTTCACTCCATCCATTCATCTCCACTTGCCCTGGCCCAGCCCCACTCTCCTCTGGTAACCGGATCAACGTGGCAGCCTTGTCAGCAGCCTCCACAAACCCGCTCTTAGGTGGAGAAGTCCAAGGCTCTGTTCACAGCCTTCCCTCCTTCAAACCTCATTCATTCCTTCCACACACTTTTATTGAACACCTACAATGTGCCCGGCACCCTGGGAACAGATCAATGAACAAAACGGGCCAAAAATCCATGTCGTCAAAGAGCTAATATTCCGAGGCAGGGGGATGGGTATGCTGAAGGCAGGTAATACATAACAAATACAGCAAACGGCAAGTTACGTTTACCTTAAGCTAAAGCGTGGTGAGCACTCTGGGTGGAAGCAGAGCAGGGTGGCCATCTAGGGATATTGTCCAGGGAGGAGCGCATCTGGGCAGGGGCACAGCTTGGTAAAGGCTGTGAGGCTGGACTGTGGAGATGTGAGCAGTGTGGCAGAGGGGCTCTCTGGAGGCTGGAGGCCAGAGACGAGCAGAGGATGATGAAGAGGTCACGGGAGATCATCCCACAGGCTGGACTCTGATTCTGAGGGTGGGAAGTGGAGGGGTTTTGGAGGCTGTGTCGAGAACAGGCCTGGGGGAGGCAAAACAGGAAGATGAGGGTGAAGGCTTTGGCGGGGGCTGAGAGCCGGGCTGGGCCCAGCAAGGCCCCGTGGGGGAGTGGGAGTCTCTGCATAGAATCTGCCGACAGACCAGGCGTGGGCCAAGAGATCACCTCAACAGCACCCCATGTTTTGTGGCCACTGGACCGAGAAGTTGTTCTTCATTGAGACTTGGTGTTGCTGGGGAGACAGGAGCCCACCGAGTTTTCAGCAAGCCTAGTGTGGGTGTCTGTCCACTGCTGAAGCAGAGATATTGAGTAAACCGAAGGGTATTCTTGGAGAGGAGGGCTAGAGACATCAAAAGCGGTCCGCGGAGGACGGTGTGAGTCCCCAGCCGTGACTTTCCATTGCCCCAGAACTGGACCGAGACAAGCCCTCTCCATGTTACACTTTCTATCCTACACCCCACCCACCTTCTTCATCCCCTCCCTGGGCTCTTCCCCAGGGAAGTTATCCCATGCTGCAGGCTTAGCCCCTCTCTCCAGGGTGGCCTCAGCTCCTGACGCCGCCTCCATAGCACCGCACGGTTGGTCACCACTTATGTAAGAAACCATGCCAGGGCTGGAGCCGTGTCTGTTTGCTCCTCTTTGTATCCTCTCACCAGGCACAAGGCCTGGCCTGGAGGAGCTGTGCAATAAACACGGTGGCTATTGGCTAAGATGAGGAACCTGCTGCAAATGTCTCCTCCTAAGATTCATGAAACTCAGGAAGGCCCCTTGCTAGGCTCAAAACGGTCATCAAAATGTTCCCTCCCTGACAGGAAACTGACTTGCAGACGGGTGACTTCTAGGCCTGCCCACGGTGGAACGGGGCAGAGGGATACAATATGAGGGGTATGGTGACGATTTTCGTAAGTTCAAAATAGCTGCAGTTTTCACACTGCTCCTCCGCACACTGCTGCTTGCACCCCGTCCCGTCTGTGCTCTGCAGCCTTCTTTCCCACGTGAAGCCTGAGTTTGTCTCATAGAAGGAGCTCCGCATGTGCCCGCAGGGCCTGGGAGGATGTGATTTGGGGTTTGCCCTGCCCTTGCTCTACCCCCGATCACACAGGTCGGTGTCTCCTGCTGGTTCTCACTCTGATGTTTTAAACTTTGTTTCTTGGAGCCCAAGGAGTTTGAGCAGGCATGGGGAGAAAAGAGGAGACTGAGGCCTGTCTCTGAGCCCCCTCATCCTATTTCAGGCAGAATGTTTTTCCTGATGTTCTTAGACAGAGGTGGCCCAAGTCAGCTTTTATTTGAAAAGGGATCTGTCTGTTTTAAAATAAAAAGTTGGAAACCATTTTTTCTGGAGCTTCGAGGACCACTCCCAATGATTGTGAATCTGAGGCTGGAAGCCGTCTCCTGAGGCCAGCCAGGCTCTCCTTGTTCGCAGTCGTACCACGCTCATCCTGTCTCTTACTGAGGGACCCAACACCATTCCAGAGACACATTTGCCCAAGTCAGGAAAGCCACACGCACGGCAGACTCCACGCTGGAAAGCCGCACGCAGGGCAGACTCCACGCTGGAAAGCCGCACGCACGGCAGACTCCACGCTGGAAAGCCGCACGCACGGCAGACTCCGCGCTGGATCTCACAATTACTAAAAATCGACGGCAATCAATAGCCTACCCACCCCCTGTTAACTGTCCCTCAACAGGGAGTGGTAGGCAAGGAGCCACTGTCCCAGCCACACCATGGGTGGGAAACTGGGGCCTCCCAAGAGAAAGGGGACACGGGAATTGAAAGACGTCCAGGATAGATCATTACATGGAAAAAGCAAGACACAGAACAGTTGGTAAATTCCAGTTCCATTTTCGTTAAAGAAAAAACAGCACATCTGTCGGTGTGTGTGTACCTATACAAATAGCTATCCCTATACATGTTAAACCCTGAAAGGGTACATATACGAAACTACTGATTCTGATTGTTTCTGAGAGGGAATAAAGGGTGAATATTTACTTCTTAAGTTGTAATCTTCCGTATTGGAAATTTCTGACTTTTTTGGTAATTGAAAATCGATAATAAACATTTTAAAAGTCGGTGTTTTCAAAGATATGAGTCAGTTTTTGAAGTTTCCCAGGGAAACTTATTTTGAACTGTTAAATTTAATAAGATTATGGGCCAAGGCCTTGGAAAAAAAACACAAGTCTATAAAAATCAAGTTTATTTTTTGCTCATATCCTTCGTACAGAACTGTTCTATGAGTTGGGAAGGAAAGCAACCCAGCTCTCACATCCCAAATAGGCACTACCTATCTGTGAATAACATCGGAGGCACGTTCACATCTGTGTGCATGTAAGAGGCTTGATTTCATGTTGTCAGGAACATAGAACTTGTATTTGTGACTATAACCCTGAATGAACCCAGTTTCTATGATATGCTATGCTCATAGCTGAAAAGAAAATTCCGTTATTTGAATCTCCTGCTCATTCTCAGAATGTTTTAAAATTCAAGGGACTGTTTACTCACATGTTGTCTGGATAGAATTTGACTTTACTTCTGATGTTGCTTTTTCTTTATGTTTTGCACTTTTATGGATGTAATTAATTTTCTATTTTATTTCATTTTTTTGAGAGGAAGAAAAGCAGGTAACAAGGATAAGTAGGCTGTGTACCCAAATATAAGTAGAGACAAATGATGTGTCTTTAAAATCTCTTTCTCTCTCTACAAAAATGGGGTAAGTCTGTGATTGCTGTTGCAGCATATGCTGCAGCGTAATTGATGAAGGATATTAGATCTCTGCAGCCTTTTCTTGAGACTCTAAAGATATGGATAGGAAAAAAACTGAGATGCGTCAGGCAAAGAAAGTAGGTTTGTAAAATTTGTGACAGTAATTTGCTAAAATATCTTTTGAGTCTTTGATATTTTATTTTACTTTGGTTTGATTTTTAAATTTTTTTTTCTTGAGGATAATTGAGAAAATATATTTACTCCTAAATCATGAACAATGGCTGTAACATAGCGATCTATCTTAAATCCTTTCTGGACCGAGAAGAGGGATGATTAAACACATCCTTTTAGGTCCAGCATGAGCCGTGTGGAGGAGGCTGTTGGAAATGTGCGTACACACATCTGCAGCTTGGCCATACCTTGTGTTCTTGGATCCATCCTTGTGACTCTGTTCTCCAAATCTTCCTGGGACTGTAACCTCCCCATGGGGGGACCATGTGGGAGGGGCTCACCAGAGAGCAGGAAGCACCATATGGCAACTTGGAAAGTTCATGGCAGGGTGGGTGAGGACATTTCTACTTGAGGTCAATGGTGCAATTGACTTTCGGGCCCATTGGCAAGGACCTCAGAAGACAGCTGTTCCTGCTGCTGCTTCCAAGGGTCCATAGGGCTCATAATAAATTCGAATGTGAATTTTCCTTGGAACATATATGCCTGAGATTCCTGAGGAAGTTGTCAATGCAGTCATCTCCTCCCCAGCTTGATTCAACAGCTGAGTCTGAAGAATAAAACAAGGGGCCCATTTTCAACTAATGAACAGTCAGAAGGCTTAGGGACTTGCTCTAAGGAAATAGCTGGAATGTGTTAACTTTAGAGAGAGAAGTTATTATCTTAGCTATCCACCTGTCAGTCTATCCATCCATCCATCCATCATCCATCCATGTCTATCTGTCTATCGTCTAGCTATCTTATGGTAGTATTTACTTAAAAAGAGATTCCATGGAAGCTCTCTTATTTTGAAAAGAAAATATTGAGTGAGATGGTACCATTTTTTAGAAGTAACATCTACAATGATGCTGAAAGTATAAATGACATAAATTAGTACAAAAATTGGAAAGCCTTCACAGTTGGGGTGCCAAGTCTTCGTAAGTGCACTGGTGGAGCCACTCTGCTGCAAAGCTTGCAGAATACTCAGTGTTCCTGGCAGGCGACAGGATGAGGGACTGGGGAAAGCCACTCTGACCCCTCTCCCCTTCATGAGAGTTTCCTTTTAAAATGCACCCTCACTCCCCGCCATATATAAGTGAAAGGAAAAGCACATTTCACCCTCAATTTCTCCCCTCCTTTCCTTTTTCTCCCAGGTGAAGAGGATGGCTTGTGTTTTCCAGGCGTTTGTAAGCAGTCTTTTTAAAGTTGTACCTGGGTCTTTGTGAGGCTAGAAAAGCAGGCAGATATCTCAGAAACAATCCCGTTTTTTTACCTCTAACAAACCTAAGGAAACATAATCTGAAAGGGTTTGGGGGCTATCTTAGTCACTTTCATGCTGCTATAACAGAATACCACCAGCTGGGTCATTTATGCTGAAAAGAAATTTATTTCTCATAGTTCTAGAAGCTGAGAAGTCCACTATCTAGATGTTGGTATCTGGCGAGAGCCTTCTTGCTGAGACTTTCCATGACAGAAATGCAAAGAGTGTGTTTGAGAGAGAAGGGAAGGGGTCTGAACATGTCCCTTTACCCAGGAACCCACTCCCCCGATAACAGCAGTAATGGGCTTTTCCTTCATGACATAAGCACTGCTTAAAGGCCCTGCCTCTTCACACTGTTGTATTGGGTTTAAGTTTCCCACACATGAACTTTGGGGGACCCATTCAAATCATAGCAGAGAGAGTTGTGGTGACAAAAAATAAAGTCTGTCCAAGATGAGTAATGTACCAGCTCCTATGTCAGCATTCAAGATCTTGCAAATTGTGTTCTTAGGAGGATGTTTGTATTCTTCCTGTTGCTTCTCATGACATTGAATTTGGGAGTGTGTGTGTTTCACCAGTTGGCACCAGAGTGATTTTGGAAGAAAGAGACACATGGGTGAGGAGATGTGGGTGCCTGCTGGTGAGAGCCCACACCAGCCCGGACTGTTCTTCTGGTACTAAGAGGCACATCCTAAATGGGAAATCCCAGCAGGGGAAGGTACTGCTGGTGAGAACCGCATTGTCTCTGGGGCAACATTTTGGGCAAGAGAAGGGGTTAAGCCTGCTCAGGTCTTGGCCTGTTTTAGTGTTGTTCTCTGTATTACTCAGGGTCCTCTAGAGGGACAGAACTAATAGGATAGATGTCTACATAAAAGAGAGTTTATTCAAGAGAATTGACTCACATGATTACGAGGTGAAATTCCACAATAGGCCATCTGCAAGCTGAGTAGCAGGGAAGCCAGTCCAAGTCCTAAAACCTGAAAAGTAGGGAAGCTGACAGTGCAGTCTTCAGTCTGTGGCTGAAGGCTCTAGAGCCCCTGGCAAATCACTGGTATAAGTCTAAGAGTCCAAAAGCAGAAGAACTTGGAGTCTGATGTGCAAGGGCAGGAAGCATCCAGCACGGGAGAAAGAAGGCCGGAGGACTCAGCAGGTCTGCCTATTCCACCTTCTTCCACCTGCTTTATTCTAGCCATGCTGGCAGCTGATTAAATGGCATCCACCCAGACTGAGGATGGGTCTACCTCTCCCAGTCCACTGACTCAAATGTTCATCTCCTTTGGCACCACCCTCACAGACACACCCAGGAACAATCCTTTGCATCCTTCAATCCAATCAAGTTGACATTTAATATTAACGGTCACATTCCCCTTGGACTATGGAGGCAGTCCTATACTACACAGTTGAAAATCTTCCTATTCAACCACTTGTTTCCCTTTAGTTGTTCTAAACCCTTTGAGAAAATCTTATTCAACTTCACATGGTATAGAGAATGAAGGGCTGGGGCTGAGAAGGCAGGGCATTCAGGCCACTGTCACCCTCTGCTCTGCTGGGGTACCCAAGCGAGGATGTGGATTCTGGAGAAGAAGAGGAGGAGGAGGAAGGGGGCAGCCACAGGGGTGTGGGGGCAGCCCCTGGAGGGTGACTGGATTTCACGTTTGGAGTGGAACCCACCTAAGATGTCTCCGGTCGACTCATAAGGGACCCCAACAAGTCAATTAGTGGCTGTAAATAACTTACAATGCTGAGCAAGCTGCTGAAACAGGCAGAGGAGTCATCAATCTGGAATCTTGGAGAGGGAGACGTGCTGATAGATGGTTGGCAGAACAAGTCACTGAAGCGCATCTTAACAAATGGACCTCACTTCTGGTGATGTGGTAATGAGCTTAGTGGATAACAGGAGTGGAGTGAACTAAGATACCTTTCTGTCTCTTTTAAGCACTTAAGCCTTTCCATAAAAATCTGTCTCAGGGAAAACCAGCTCGTTTTATATCCACATATTGTGGTTCCATTGGTTATGTTTTTCCTGGTGAAAGCATATACCAAGCAATTATTAATAGCTCAATGTCAAGTTAGGAGGAGGTATTGATCTGAAGAAAGCACTTTTCTCAATTGCTACCAGCTTTGGAAATTGACATTGACATTAAGCCTTCTAATTCCTTGGAAGAAACAAGTGGAAATCTGTAAAAGAAGGTTTATTGGGGACTAAAAAAAGAAATTGGTTGGGAAAGAAAAACTAAAACTGTAAATGCAAAGTGTTGGAGACAGACATTTATGTGGACAAGAGTATGCCATGGAGGAGGATGAGGAGCAACCACAGAGCCTTTGTGGACGCCTGATGAAACAGGATTGGAGTTTACCACTCATTCACAAGGGGACAGCGGAGTATTTCACAGCCACAAATGGGTGCTGTTATCATGGACTTCAGCTCTAACCTGAAGTCTTCCTGAAGGAGCTTTACCAGCTAACAGGTGAGACTTGTCCATGTTAATAACACAGCACAGGTGGGCTGCTTCCTCTGCTCGCAAAAGGGGGATACCTAGAGTCAGCATGGCAAAGTTGACTGATCAGGGAAGGTAGACTGGGGTTTTCCTGGGGTCTGGAAGGGAATTCTGCTAGTCCAGGACTGATTTGGGAGCAGTGAGGCAGGAGGGGACTGTCAGAGGCAGGAATAGGCCTCCTGAAACCAGGGGGTCTTTGAGTGAGGATTTTACAGGCGCTTAGGTCATTCCTGTGGCCATTTGAATAACGAGGACTGAGATCACAAGGACATTCACGGTCCTCTTTGCCTCCGTGCCTCTCCACATGTTGGAATATTCTCCCCACCTCCTCCACCAGACAGGTGCCCCCGTCCTTCAGGGTGCCTCCCATTTCTTCCATTTCTCCCTTTCCCCTTCTCTTCTGAGACGACCTCTGGTCCCCTTCTCTGCACTCCCCTTAGCCTTGGCACATAGCTCTGTCATTGTGGATACAATCAGTGCATGTCCTTCCCTGAGGCCATGAGGGGACCTCCATGTCCCCACCACTCAGCTTAGTGCCCAGTGGGTGTCAATGAGTGACCAGTGATCAGCATGGGATTCTCACAGATCCCTGACCATCTAGGAATCAAGAGAACTTGGAGGTGAATGCAAAGAAGAGCCATGAGGCTAGTAAGTGGATTGGGTCAGGAATGGACTGGAGGATGACTCAGGAAGCCAAGCACGGGTGACAGAAGGGGGTGATCAAGTTTAGATTGGAAGGGCAGGTATTTTTACCTGTTTAGTTCACTTGTATATGCCCAGTGCCTGGCACATTACAGGTGCCCAGTGAATGTTTTGCATGGATGTGTCCAACTTACCCTACAGAATAAGGAGTTTGAGTTGAGTGTGATGAAGGATTTCCTTGCCACAATTATACTGGGCTCTTGGAATTGATCATGAAATTCTGTCTCCGGAGGAAGTCAAGTCCCTGAAGCCAGGCTCTGCTTAATAAATATTCCCTGAGGGCTAGAAAGTAAATAGTTTCTTAAACTACTGGGGCACTGGGTTTCTTAAACTACTGGGGAAACTCTGCTTCCCCAAGCTGGCAAACCATGAGAACTCCCATAGAAACGTTTTAAAATGCAAATATGCAGGCTCCATCTCAAACCTCCTTAATCAATATCTCTAGGGATGACTCCAGAGTCAGCATTCTTTTTTAAATCTTCCCCTGCCATATTCTGAGGATCAGCCAGGTTGGTTTGCCAAATTTTGGCAGGGAAAAATAATCAACTAGGACATTTTGCAAACTAGCTAGTGCTAATCCAACCAGCTAATACTCATATACTTTTGGTATAGTTCTTCATGGCCAGGGGGCCAATGTTACACTAGTAAACTGCGGCAGGACCAGCTAGAAGTGGGTGAAAAATGCCCCTCTCGCAAATCTGCCCTTCACTCTGCCGAATACTCCACAAAGTGCATATTAATTTCCAATACCAAGGACTCCCCTCTACAAAAGCAAACACTGCATTTCAGGGAGAGTCAATTGTTACATAATACACCTGGATTCATTCCCTACGGCTGTAACAAATGACCACAAATTTACCAGCTTAAAGCAACAACAATTTATTCCCTTACAGTTCTGCAGGCCAGAGCCCACACTCAGGTTCATGAGGTCAACGTGTCAGAGGGCCAGTTCCTTCTGCAGCCTCCAGGGAGAATTTCCTTCTTGCCTCTTCCAGTGCCTGGTGGCTGCCCCTGTTCCTGGGCTTGTGGCCACCTCACTCCAAGCTCTGCCTTCGTGGTCACACCTCCTCCCTCTTACAAAGACACTTGTGATGACTTTTAGGGCCCACCTGGATCATCTCAGAATCCTTAAGTTAATTACATCTGCGAAGTTCCTTTTGCTATAGAAGGAGCTGTTCACAGGTTTGAGGATGAAGATGTGGGCATCTTTGGGGGTTCATGATCAGCCGACCACTCACCTTCGTCTGGATGAATGAACCATGCAGACACTTGACAAGTTACTTGACCTCCTAAATGTAACAAAAAATCAGCTTTGGGGAGTGAAGGGTCATTTTTGTTTGAAGAGAGAGAACTGCAGAGCGAGGAGAGCGAAGGATGCGGTCCCTGTGTCTGCCAGAGGTGAGTGAACCCTGGGGTCTGAGAAGCAGAGCGAGGCTGCCTGTGCGTTGCAGGGAAAGGGCAGGAAGGGCCAGGCAAGCACCACCTGCTCCTGTGGGAGGCTTTTAGGGGAAAGGGTAAGGATTCCATACCTGCCCTGCCACCTCTGTGTCCGAAGGTGAATGCTTTGGGAAAGAGACTTTTAGACACATGTTAGTGATTAACACCATTGCTGTAACCTGTACACAAAGATTGTGCCCATACCAAGGCATCAAGTTCCCAAAAGGAAACCCTTAATTTCCACTTTGTTTATTTTATCCTTTTAACCTAAAGCCACACTGTTCTGAGAAACTTTCTTCTCCTGCAAAGCAAGATTTCACTAACGCGAACCTGAGAGCATTTCTAAGCTTCACAGCTGCAGATATTAACATGGAGACTAGCAGATTACAAATCACCCAGAGCTTTTGACAAGGTCTTTAAGGAAGGTCAAAAGGAAGGGGGTATTTTTTTAAACGTACCTCAAGATTCCAAATAGTTCCTGAACTTAAATAACGGTATTTTTAAAAAAGAGACATTATTTTCCTTAAAGCATGAGTAAACGACGATGCTTTTGTATTTGCCACCAAATGAAGTCATTTAAGATGAAACACTTTTGTGCTGCTCATCCTGGGAACGGGCTTGGAAATGAGTGGGTGTCCCCTCCTCCGGGTGTGTGGGAACGCGTTCTTTCTTTGCGAGCCTTCCAATGGGAGAATGAGCCCTGTGACCTGTGGCAGGTGGCCAAGAGGAGAGCCCTAGGGAGGGTGTCTCCGTGCAGGCCTTGGAGACCATAGCAGGATCTCAAGCCACCCTCTTCCATTGGGGTCGGAGAGGAAAACAATGACACCTGCAGCCCATGCCCTGGGAGCCAGGCTCTCCTCCCTCAGCACATGCCTGGCCCTGCTGGCCTCTGCCCTTGAATGTAGGAGACTCACTGCTGGCATGGGGTCTGTGCCATGGCACTTCAAATGGAGAGACCTGGGGAAGAGCCAGCCTCAGAGGCTGACAGCACACAAGACACATGGACTGCTGGTGGTCAGTGGTTCACCTTGGCAGAAAGGCAGACTCCTATGTTTCGGAGCTCTGTATTTTGCAGAAACACAGACTCCTGCATTTCAGAGCTCCTTCTGAGCTCTGTATTTTGTTGGGTTTTACTTTATTAAGTAGGATCAAATGCCCTCAAACTTCAGAAGGGTCGGAGGCAACAATGCATAGGGCTGAAGGGCATAGGTGGTTCACACCACGTCGTCACCACCTAGTGCATGCGTGCCTTGGTTTCCCTGTTTGTGGGTCAGATGTGGTCAACTCTCAGAAGCGCTGGGCACAGTGCACTCGGGGCCTGAGACTGAGCCTTATTTGTTCCTGAATCCTTAGCACCACACACAGTGCCTGGCATATAGTTGGTGCTCAAATGGGTGTTTATGGAGTGATTGTGTGGTGGTATTTTTCTAACTAGAGCACCCTGTGATTGATAGAGGTTGATGCTTTGATGATTGTAGCTCAGAAAAATGCTGTGAACATTCGCAGGGCTCGACTTTCCTATTTAGGGATGACCACTATAAGCTTATTTCCATGGCTACATGGACAGTTATTCTCTTTACATGACACGATTACATTAGAATTATTAATTCAACCCAAACTAAGTACTGCAGCTATTGTGGGAGAGCGAGGCAGTGAGGAGATGCACCCAGCCCAGATTTGGCTCTGACACGGGGGTGCTGGACGCCGGGGACCCGCCCGTGGCTGCCCCCTCTGCCTATCGCTCTGGCTCGGGTCTGCCCTGGGAAATCACTTGAAGGAAGCCCTCACATGAGGAGGGTTGCCATGGCTCCAAGGCTGAGATATTCTGGGAGATTCTTGCGGTGTGAACAGGACTTGGTGGGAAACCGTCGGCCCCCTGGCTCAGCACAGGGGCTGTAGCATCTAGAAAGCAGCCCTGTGGCCAGACACCAAAGACAACAGCAGAGAGGGCCCTGGTGTGAGGCGTGACTCCCGCCCAAGACAAATGGCTGGAATCAGGGGAAGAGAGCAGGCGAGGCTGCGAGGGTGACAGAAGAAAAACATGGCAAGGGTCTCTAGGACCCTACAGAGAAGAATGATATTTGAGGACTTAAGTGTAACAATTTGCATCATTGGAAAGGAATTTTCACCCATAGCAGGGGTGTAGCGCAGTCTGCAGAGCTTCAGTGAGGCCCTGCGTATTACAAATGAGTGTGTCCCATGAAGACACAGGACTTTGCCTACGAGCGCTTTGTGGGGGTTTCAGAATGTTGTCGATACTTAAAAGAAAGAAAATTGTACCTTGGAGGGAAAAGTCTGTGATGCACTGATGCTCTGCCCGACCAGGTCCCGGAGTCTGTGACGCACTGATGCTCTGCCCGACCAGGTCCCGGAGTCTGTGACGCACTGATGCTCTGCCCGACCAGGTCCCGGAATGACGGGCTTCCACCGCCCACCGTGCTCTGAATGGCACAAGCAATACTTAAAACCAGCACTTACGGCCGCTTCCCCCAAACACCCCTCAACAGCCTGCCAAGAGCTTCCATAAATTTAACTTCCATGAATTTCCATCTCAGTCCTGCTCTGGCATCCATGAGGCTCTGTCTTGGAAACACTTTCAAAGGCTCCGTCTCTGCACCCTCCCTCCCCGTCTCTCCTGTCTTCTCTTTCTGGCGTTTCTAAGGTGGACTTGCATCAAACAACACACAGAGTCCAAGAGGCCTGTGCTGCGGCCTCTCTGCCTCTCAGTGTCTGTGGAGCACCGAGGCCCCCCACTGCGCTGTGCTGAGGCCACCGCCTCTATGAACACCCACTGAGTCCAGGTGCCTCCTAGCTCTGAGTGACAAAGGCAAGGAGACACTGTCCCTGAGCTCGAGTACCTCCTGCTATAACTGGGGTGACCTGGGCTGTTCTTTAGGAAAATCCGTGACCCAGAAATGATTTCTTTCAAGACTATGACCTGCCCCAGATCAGGTGCACCCCCTTGGTTATAAAACAGAAGATGAAGATGCTTTGGCTCTTGTTTTCGCTTCCCCCCAAGCCAAACAGTGGTGACATCAGTTATGCTGTGCTGCTCCTGTCTTTCGAACCATGCGTGTTCACTTTGTTCTCGTTCCTTCTAGTCTGTGCCAGCACTTTGATCAGTGTGACACAGGAGAGCTGATTGGAATGCTGAGAGCTTAGGCTAAATAAGCTGAAGGAGGTCGGCGCGGTGGCTCACACCTGTAATCCTAGCACTTTGGGAGGCCAAGGTGGGTGAATCACCTGAGGTCAGGAGTTTGAGACCAGCCTGGCCAATATGGTGAAACCCCATCTCTACAAAAAAATTCAAAAATTACCCAGGCGTGGTGGCATGCACCAGCAATCCCAGCTACTCAGGAGGCTGAGGCAGGAGAATCTCTTGAAACTGCGAGGTGGAGGTGGCAGTGAGCAGAGATTGAGCCACTGCACTCCAGCCTGGGCAATATGGCAAGACTCTGTCTCAAAAAATATATCATAATAATAATAATAAATGGGCAGAAGGAGAGGGTTCAGGATGTAAATAGCTGTAGACAGCCTCAAGAGCATTCTCCAAAGCTGAAGATGCTCTCTGTCTGGGATGAAGCCGCCCCACTGGGGCTTTATATCCTCTTCCCACTGTTCATCCTTGAATCCTTGTGCTCACTTCAGTGGGGAGGACCTTCCTAAGACAAAAGCCACAGGATGGCAGATCGCCTTCCCTTTGCATGCACAGCACCAGGGTTGTGTTTGGAAAACCATGCCTGTGCAGAGAGAGGATGGCCTGGAGCCACACTGCCTCCAGCTATCCCAGCTGGGAGCCGAGGACCAGGGCTGTTAGGGCAGGCATCCCCCAGGGCTACAGAGGATAAACAGGTCCTTTCCAATTGTCCTCAGGGGCGATGGGACTAGAGTGAAAGCAGCCACCACAGCAGAGATTTCTTCATAATTCTAGTTCTGTTTTCTTTCAAGGCCTTTTGTAGATATCTGCAAAAGAGGACTTGAGGGAGTCAGCAGACGCCTTTCTGGTGCTGGTAGCAGGGAGTTGTCCCTCTTTGTTCTTCGTCCACTGCCCTCCTAGGCATCCAGGGTGAAGGTGAACAGCTTAGAGCCACTGAGATGAGGGTCCTGGGAAGGCCAGCACGCATCTCAGTGTGAAGGCCCCTCAGGTGGAGAGGCCTGCCTTAGGGTGAGGACAAGACCAGGGCCCTGGAAAGGCCAGGAAGCCAAGGTGAGACCAAGCCAGGACACATGGGGCGAGGAGGGGCACAGACCACCCGCTCCAACTGACCAAAGGAGACCTGTCCCACAGGCTCAGGGATGGGCTCCCTTCTCACACAGAACCCGGTAGCTCAGCTCTGAACGCGACTGAGAGAAACTGCCACTGCACCTGGCCACACAACTCCTCAGTAAGCTGGTGATACGTGGACACAGGCCTGGCCCCATGCACCCTGAGTGCCAGCAGGTCTCACCTCATGGAACCCACTTCACTCTCCTTGGACAGGGATGAATTCTTCGTCAGTACTGTAGCCACAGGGGCAGGGGAAGCCAATCCAAGTCCATTGTTGGAAAACGCTTTCAATGGCCCTGTCTCTGCTCCCCCTCCCCCTCTCTCCTTTCTTTCTTCCTCTCCTGGGTTCCACTGCCCACTTCAGTGGCCTGACAGGCTTCTCCCCTCTCCCCCGGGTGAGCTTATGAGACTGTCACGTGGCAACAGGCGGGGGCCCTGCAACCAAAGCTCTCATTAATCCTGATGAGGGGGGACCCACCGTACAGTGCCCATTGTGGAAGATAAAAGGCATCCAGTGTGCTCAGCTCCTGTAACTGGACACCCTCCACAGCGGCTGGCCACCCGCAGAGAGCTACTTGAAGCTATTTGGGTCATCAATTAGATGAAATGGGGCATTATAGTCCAATGAATGGCAGACTCTGAACAGACAGAAAACCGTTTCGCTAGAGTCCCAGAATGGACAGCACCCCGAACGAGCATCTAGGCCATCACTCAGCTGTGGCAGGGTCCCCTCTGCCTTGTCCCTGCTGGCTCATCCTTTCAGGACCTCGATTCTTCGAATTTCTGGGAACTTGCCACCCTTCCCAGAGGCTCACCCATTCCTTACTTTCCTTACGTTTAGTTTCCACCCATTCATCTCATCTCACCACTGAGGCTGTGCAGTGTAATCCCCCTTCCTCCTCTGCACTCAACTGAAAGAAGCCACAGTGTAGTAGCCACCAAAGCGGAGGCTGTGGACACAGACCTTGGGTGGGATGCCCGGCTTTGCCATCTTCTATCGAGTGACCACAAGCAAGGGACTTTATCTCACTGGGTCCCAGGCTCTGCACTTTAAAATGTGGACAAAGTACATACCTACTTCCAGTGAAGATCATAGACAGAAAGTAGAGTGTCGATGCCAGGGGCAGGGAGGGGTAGGGGCACCCGGGGCGGAGTTTCAGTTTTGCAGGATGGAGAGAGTTCTGGAGATGGGAGGTGGTGAAGGTTGCACAACGGCACAAATGTATTCCATCCTGAAATGTACACTTAAAAATGGTTACGATGGTACATTTTATTTCAAATGTATTTTAGCACAAAATAGGAAATTTTTAAAAGGAACAAAAAACGTATCTACTTCAAAAAGTTATGAGAATTAGAGACGACATCTGTAAAGCATGAGTGAGGGGCAGCTGTCTGCTGTGCGGGCACCCAGGCGGGGCCAGGCACAGGTTTGATCCTGAAAATGGAAGGAGAGGCAGAGATGACCCCTTCCACGGTCCAGGGAAACACAACAGTTCTCAGACTCGAAGCGCCCACCGTTAGCACCAGGATGTAACGTCCTTGGGTTTTTCTTTCGAGCTCAACTTGGTTATATTATGAACTGAGAATTCCAGTTCTGTCCCCATAACCCCCATGGTGGGGGAGCTGATATGGAGATCAACCCGTCACAGAGCGGCCCTGATGCAAACACATAAATATGCTCCATAAAATAACAAAACATTTGGAAATTCAGATCCTCGCTTGAAATTCCCTAGCGCCAGAAGGAAGCAACTCCAAGCCACAGCCGAGAACCAAGATGGGAACTCAGTGCACTGTAAAGTGCTCAGAGCTCTGCCTCCACCTGCCTGGAGGAAGGAGTTGAGCCCACAGCTGTCCCCTGTCCCCTGCCTCATGCCCCACACTCCACACAGAGCTGGGATTTGTCATTCATGAGGGAGCCAGGAGGATTGCCCCAACTGTGATCTGGGAGTTAGAAAAATCTGTCCCTCTGACCGCGGACACAGCTCAGAGGCATCCCGTCCACTCTAGGCCAGGCGTGGAAAAAGCATTGGCAGAATTCTGGGCCAGTTGAAGGTATGGGCTCCGAATTCACACTGCCTATGAGCTGGGAAAAGAACATGGGAAACTGGCCCAGAGATGAGGAAACCTGGGAGCCCTGTGGATGGCCCACGCCCCAGGGCAGGTGCACGTCTACATATGGAATTAGCTCACACTGAAGCCAAGTATTACACATCACGTGGGGGAACAAACTGCCCAGTGCCAGTGACTGGATGTGGCAATGAGAATAAAGCACACCCCGGAAGAATCTGGAAGATATGTCAACAAAACTGTGCTTGAAGTCTTAGGAGAGGGGATGAAAAAAGCACAGGCAAAATTTAAAAAGGAACGAGTAGGAATTCTATTAAGAAGAAATGTGGTTGTGATAATGAAAACTCAACTGATGTACCACGCAGTAAACCAGCCGTGACTAAGAGTATGTGCAAGCGGGTAGGCAGGTCTGCAGAAGCCACCAGGAACATGGGACAGGATGCGGCAGAGGGAACCGCAGGAGGGACACAGAACAGCGTGGGACATGAGAGGAGAACTTCCAACACATGCCCAGAGGAAATGTAAACTGGCTTAGACATAATTGAACCCACAGAGCTTCCTTCAGAGGGAAGGCATGCAGAGAATGGAGAAGACAAAGTATTTGAAAAAGTAAAGGCTAATATTTTTTAGATTTTTGTTTTCTTTCTTTTTTTGAGACAGAGTCTTGCTCCATTGCCCAGGCTGGAGTGCTGTGTGGTGCCATCTCAGCTCACTGCAATCTCCACCTCCCTAGTTCAAGCAATTCTCCTGCCTCAGCCTCACAAGTAGTTGGAATTTCAGGCGCTCACCACCACGCCCAGTTAATTTTTTTTTTTTTTTTTTTTTTTTTTTTTTAGCAGAGATGGGGTTTTACCATGTTGGTCAGGCTGGTCTGGAACTCCTGGCCTTAGGTGATCCACCTGCCTCGGCCTCTCAAAGCACTGGGATTATAGGCCTGAGACACCATGCCCAGCCACGTTTTAGAATTTAAGAAAGACTTAAGTCTTCATATTGAAAAGCATGTGATGTCTGAATCAGGAAAAACAGAAGCAGCCTCACACTTAGACTCATCATATCTATGAAATATCAAAGATTAACTTCAGAGAAAAATAGCACATCTCTTACCATGGAATGACAATTAGAGTAATACTAGATTTCTTATCGGCAATACAGGCAGAGTATCCCTTATCCACAATGCTTGGCACTAGAACGGTTTCAGATCTTGACTTTTTTTTGGATTTGGAATATTTGCATTATATTTACCCACTGAGCATCCCTGGTGGCGGCGCCTGTAGTCCCAGCTACTCGGGAGGCCGAGGCAGGAGAACAGCGTGAATCCGGGAGGCGGAGCTTGCAGTGAGCCGAGATCGCGCCACTGCACTCCAGCCTGGGCGACAGAGTGAGACTCTCTCAAAAAAAAAAAAAAAAAAGAAAAGAAAAGAAAAAAAAAAGAAAATCCAAAATCCTCCAGTGAGGGTGTCTTTGAGCGTCATGTCAGCACTCATATGTTTCAGGTTTTGGAGCATTTCAGATCATTGGTTTAAAGATGCTCAACCCATATTAAACACCAGCAAGTAACATTTCTTTTTTTTAATGAGAGAAAATAGCTCTCATCCTCGAATTGTATACTCAGCTAGCTTATCTTTCAAAAATGAGGGTGAAATCAAGACAGCTGCAGTCTAAGATGTTTGCCAGGCCACGCCCTCTGTGAAAAAATGATCAACAGGTGTATCCAAGAAGAGGATTGGTTTCTGGGAGCACGGTGAGTGAGACAGGCACACAAGAAAAAAAGAAGTGCGTAGCATGTGGTAGGAAACCTAGAGAAGTTTTAGCTCTTAAAAATGACTAATTTAGGGAAACAAGAATGGAACTAAGATAATCAAAAAATGATGTGGAAAGTAGGAGGGAATTCTGAGTGAAGACATTCTGAGGGGGTAGTTTTTTTTTTTTTCCAGAAAATAATAGAAATTTTCACTAGCTTTCATTTTGAGTGAGAGGAAATGAATTCCAGCATATTCAAGGGAGACCCATTCTCCAAAGGGAGGGAAAAACTTTCAGCTTAGCTAGGAAAATATAAAGGAGCTAAGTTAGGAAATCCAAGTAAACTAGACCACTTTGGGAGAGAAGCCAAACTGTCACTCATTATCAAAATTAAAATTCCATCCTTTTCATGGCTTGTATGTCTTCTGTTTCACCAAGAAATATCCAAATGGTTCTGACCACTTGGATGCCATTTTAGGGAAATGTGAGTTGTGTTTATTTAGTTTAGCTAAGGAGATTGGCAGTAAGAGTGCTCATACTCCCCAGTATTGTAGTGGAAAATTGGGAGATGGGTTGTGGGCTGCTTGCTAGATGCCATTTGAAGCTGGGAATCTGGCGGCGACTCACCAGGGGCCAATACCTGCCACCCAGGTGTAGGCAGGTGTTGTGACCATTGAGTAGGAAAGAGAGAAACAGCTGTGACATACACCTTATCAATAATCCTGAGTGGAATCAGTGTTGAATAACAAATCACACACAAGAATTAATATATGCCAAATTGTCTTAAGCCTTTTTTTTTTTAGCACGACAGCTTGGGAAGAAACCCCAGAAACCAGGACCCCTGAACTGGAAAAGGCTGCTATTCCTGGTATCTTTTCATCCAGAGCAATTTGATTCAGAGCTATCTGGACAGAATATTCTGGAATGTTGAGCCTACCCATAGGGGCAAGTAAGTAGGGGGTTCACATTTAGAGGTTTTAAAAGTAGGAATATGTGTTAAAATAGAAATCAAAACTAACTTTCTAACAAGGAAAGAAAGAGGAAAACTAAAGAAACCTTGATAAATTCAATTTTTAAAACAGGAAATGATGATGAAAGGAACCAAATACAAAGCAAAGCAAATAGAAAACAAAATGCCACAGTGGGAAGAAATCCTCACCACCCTGCATGAAAGTCCTAGCCCATGCAGCAACATAAGAAAAAGAAATCAAAGTTTAAGTACCAGAAGAAATAAAGAAAACTGTCATTATTTTTTGGGTCATACGATTGTCTAAGTAGAAAACAAAAAGAATTTGTTTCTCAGAAAACTCACTGAATGAACCTGGAGGACGTTACACTAAGTGAAATAAGCCAGACACAGAAAGACAAATCCTGCATGACCTCGCTTATATGTGGAATCTAAAGAAGTCAAACTCTGAGAAGCAGAGAATGAAGTGGTGGTTATGAGGACTGGGGGCATGGGGAGATATTGGTCAAAGAATAAAGTTTCAATTAGGATGGATACATTTAAAACAAAACCCCAAATTAAAAAGAACCAATTAATTGTATTAAATGTAGCAGTTTTGCTGGAAGCAACAAGTAGTTAGAAAATGTAATTGAAAGAGTTGCCATTTATAACAGTAACAAGAACAAAATAAAGTAGCAATAAATTTAACATAAAATGTGGATATCCTTTATGCAGAAAATTACATAATTTTAAAAAAGGATAGAAAGGAGCCAGGTAGCTCACACCTGTAATCCCAGCATTTTGGGAGGCCGAGGCAGGGGGAGACCAGCCTGGCCAACATGGTGAAACCCCGTCTGTAATAAACATACAAAAAATTAGCCAGGCGTGGTGGTGGGCACTTGTAATCCAGCTACTTAGGAGGCTGAGGCAGGAGAATCACTTGAACCCAAGAGGCGGGGATTGCAGTGAGCCGAGATTGTGCCATTGCACCACAGTCTGGGCAACAAGACTGAAACTGTCTCAAAAATTAAAAATAAAAAAAGGATAGAAAGGAGACTTAGGTTAGTGCAAAGACCTGCAACATCTGTGTATTTGAAGACATAATATTATACATGTGTCAGTTTGTCATAGTCGCTACTGCTTTGTAAAAAAGTCACCCAAACTTAGTGACATAAAAACAACCGATTTTTATTATGCTCACAGATTCTGGAGGTCAGAGTTTGGAAAGCCTGCAATGGGGAAGCCCTCCTTCTATGTCTGAGTCTAGAACAGATGAGGCAGGAGGATCCACTTCCAAGATGGCTTCTTCCCTCCCAGGGCCGCTCCCTGGCCTGAGATGACTTAAAGTTTAGTTCACCTGGGAGCGTCGCCTGAGCAACTGCATGTGTTCTCATCATCTGGTTTGGGCTTCACGTGGAAGGCACTGGGTTCTAAGAGAGAGTTGCTGGATGATATTTGATTCCAAATGAGAAAGTTCTTGGCCTGTATGGTGCAAGAACTGTCTCATTATTGATATTTCATCTCTATGGTTCAAAGAAAAATCAAGCAGTCCTAGACAGCAAAAGAGAATGCCCTATTTATACCACTCCCAAGTAGGTGGTGATGAGGGAGGGATTGTTAAATTCCATTTAGGCACATGCCTGTAATCTTTGTGTTGTTGTTTTTCATTTTTTTCCCTCCTCTTCCAGCATGAATAGATATCTTTGAGTTGTAAACCTAGGCAGTATATTCATTTTCTTGATTTGTTCAATTACATTTAAGCCATAATTGTATATTTATTATCTGCCTTGAGAAATGGAGAATGTGCCTGGTGTGAGGCAGCAGGACAGAAAAAAACACTAGCATTTTTATAATGAGAAGTGACCCACACCATGAATGCTGATTTTAGCTATGCAGGTCTTCTGATGGCTTATTCTTGGGGACTAAGGGTACCACACAGAAATAGGCTGCCAAACATGCAGATGGAAGAAAACCTTGCCATTCCTTACCTGGAAAAAGAGACAAAATGTTTAGTCAATTAAAAAAAAGTCCAGGGTTGTTGCAAAATTGTTTCTCAATGGAAGTCATTTTCTTACCCTTCCTCCATGGTGATGGCAGATATGTATTTGATGTGATATGAGAAAAAGTTCTCAGAATGAGAGGAAAACTTCATATTTTTTAGAAAAAAGCAGAAAAAGAATGCAAGTGGTATAGATTAAATTCATGTTCCTCTAGTTGACCTCTGAAAATGAAATAACAACTTTTTAAAATTGCTGATTGTATAAGCCACCTAGGACCTACACCCAATTCTCATTGGTGCAGCCAGTGTTGGCCATATGAATGCCCAATAGCACACCAAAAGATGCTCAACATCATTAGTCATCAGGGAAATGCACATCAAAACATGACAGCCGGGTGCGGTGGCTCATGCCTGTCATCCCAGCACATTAGGAGGCTGAGGTGGGTGGATCATCTGAGTTCAGGAGTTCAAGACCAGCCTGGGCAACATGGTGAGATTCCATATCTACTAAAAATACCAAAAAAAAAAAAAAAAAAGCCGGGTGTGGTGGCACACACCTGTAATCCGAGCTACTTGGGAGACTGAGGCACAAGAATTGCTTGAACCTGGGAGGTGGAGGTTGCAGTGAGCCGAGATCGCACTACTGCACTCCAGCCTGGGTGACAGAGCAAGACTGTCTAAAATCAATCAATCAATCAATCAATCATAATGAGATATCACATCACACCCACTAGGATAGCCATAGTAATAATAAACAACCAGAAAATAACAAGTATTGGTGAGGATGTAGAGAAATTAGAATCCTCATATGCTGCTAGTAGAAATGTAAAATGGTACAGCTGCTGTGGAAAATGGTTTGGCCGTTCCTCAAAGTTAAAAACAGAATTACTATACTGCCCAGCAATTCTACTTTTAGGTATATACTGAAAAGAATTGAAAATAGATGTTCAAACAAACATTTGTAAGCCAGTGTTCATAGTATCATCATTCACAATAGCCACGAGGTGGAAACAACACAGAGGCCCATCAGCAGCTGAATAAACAATGCCATCTCTCCACACAGTGGCGTATCATCCAGCCGTAAAAAAGAGTGCGACACTGACACAGGCCACAATGCGGATGAACCTCGACCCCATAATGCACAGCGGAAGAAGCTCGGGCACAAATGGACATGTGTCCTCTGATCCCATTTATATGTAATAGCCAGAGTTGGCAAATCCAGAGCAAGGGAAGGTGGATCCATGGTTGCCAGTGGGTGGAAGGAGACGGAAGTGGAGAGGGACTGGTTCATGGGTTCCTTCTGGGGTGATGAGAAAGTTCTGGAACTAGGTAGTGGTAATGATTGTACAACATTGTGAATGTACTTAATACCATGGAATTGTACACTTTAAAATTATTTAAAAGGTAAATTTTATGTTACCTGTATTTTACTACAATAAAAAGATGTGCTGATTAGAGAAGAGAGATGCCAATACTTCTCCGTCACTCAGCTAAGGACAGACAAATGTTATTGCACAGGTTTCTTCTGAAGATGACTGGGTTTTGTTTTTGTAGGCGGATACCTGTATTGAGTACTAAAAGATATATTAAATAGGACATTAAGTAAACTAATCATAAAGGAAACGTTTGATAAATTGAGCTATATTAAAATCAACCACTTATATGTTCAAAAACGACCAGTAAGAGTGATTTGGAAAGCCACAGAGTAGAAGAAAGTGTTTGCAATACATGAATATGATAATAGATTTGTTTTGTTTTGTTTTGTTTTTGTTTTTTTGAGACAGAGTCTCACTCTGTTGCCAGGCTGGAGTGCAATGGCACGACCTCAGCTCACTGCAGTCTCCACCTCCTGGGTTCCACAGCCTACCGAGTAGCTGGGACTACAGGCGCATGCCACCACGCCCAGCTAATTTTTGTATTTTTAGTAGAGATGGGGTTTCACCATGTTGGCCAGGATAGTCTCGATCTCTTGACTTTGTGATCCACCTGCCTCAGCCTCCCAAAGTGCTGGGATTACAGGCATGAGCCACCACACCTGGCTATGATAATAGATTCCATGCAGAATACATAAAAAATTGAAATCAGTCAACAGGAGAAAGAGCATGGAAGGAAAAATGGTGCAAAGTCTTGGCCAGACGCCTTAAGTAATATGTGCAAAGAGCCAAGAAATAGGAGGAGGTTTTTACTGATAGGCCTGTGTTTGTTCTTCTAGTCTCAGGAATGCAGTTCCTCATCATCTCTCTGAATTTATTTATTATTTTTAACTAATTTTTAAAATTTCTGGCCGGGTTCAGTGGCTCACACCTGTAATGCCAGCACTTTGGGAGACTGAGGTAGGCAAATTGCTTGAGCCCAGGAATTTGACACCAGCCTGAGCAACATATTAAAACCCTGTTTCTACAAAAAGAAAATACAAAACATTAGCCAGGCATGGTGATGCAGGCCTGTAGTCCCAGCTACTCCGGAGGTTGAGGTGGGAGGATCACTTGGGCCTGGAGAGTTGAGGCTGCAGTGAGCCATGATCGTGCCACTGCACCACTATAGCCTGGGTGACACAGACCCTATCTCAATATATATATATATTTTAATTTCTGATTGGCAAATCATAATTGTATACATTATGTTATATTCATGTTTGATACATGTATACAATGTAATGTTTTGATACATGGTTTTGATACACGTGTACAATGTGATATTTTGAAATATGTCTACAATGTGGCATGATTAAATCAAGCTAACCAGCATACCCATGGCCTCATTTACACACATACTTAGATTTTCTTGAACTAGAGTGTTTCTTGAAAAGAACTTGGTCCTATGAAGTTCATGCACACATAGAGACTCATCTTTGGAAGTGAGAAGACTGTGGCAGTCCAGGTCTGCGGGTTCACAGAGCAGGCTGATTCAAATCCTGCATTCTGGCCGTTTGGGGACAGGTTTTCAGATGTGGCTGGGGGTGCTGTTGTCAACACTTTGAGTTATTCCCTCTTCAGAAGGAGAGGCAGCAGCAATGGAGATGGGAGGAGAGCCAGAGGGTGGCGTGCAGGCTCAATCCTGCAGAGGCTCTGCAGTGCGGGCAAGGCCTGGGGCTTGGTCTTGGGCCTTGGGGATAAGCAGGCTGCTAGTCACTTCCGAGGGCCACGTGCAGAGCCACTTGGGCTGCAGGCTTCCACTGCAGGAAACCCAGCCAGGACAGAAATGGCATAAGAAGAGCCCAGGGTGTGAGAGTTTGGAAAGTGCCATTTAGTTTCTGTTCTTTGGTTGTTTCTCCACTGGAATGCCATTCCCCTTTCACCTGGTGGACTCTCATACATGCCTCAAGGCTTAGTTTGAATACTGCGCACTTTCCTCTGGGAAGCCTCTCAGAGCCCATGCAATCCGAGTCAGCTCCAGCTGCCTTTATGGTCTCATAGACGTTTTGTATCTCGTCACGGCAGCTTTGTCACATCTGTAACTCACATGGGGATTTTTGGGCTGCCCCTCTTGCTTTTACTCCACTCCTATTTATAGGTTGGGCTGAGTGAAGCAGAGACTGTTCAGTTGGCCTTCAGCGGCCATTCTCTTCTTCCTTAATATCAGAAGCCTAAGTTTATTGAGAGAATCGGTATATCCTTTTTGCCCTTCCCCTTCTTTCTTTCTTTTTTTGTTTTGTTTTGGTTTTGTTTGTTTGTTTTGTTTTGTTTTTTGAGACAGAGTTTCACTTTTTTTTTTTGCTTATTGAAAATCTGTTTATTAAGGAGTTAACATTACAGAGTTGGTTCAATACTTTATGGAACTTAAAATCCTGAGTTGTACCTCAATAATACAGACATCTACAGCACAGGCATTTGTACAAAATACTATAATTACTCGTGCTTAACATAATTAAACTTCTTTTCTATAACTTCCATTTGTCAGGTAAATAAAACACTAACCTTTCAAAGTTGCTACAACTTTAGGAGTTCACAAATTCCTATTTCTCCAGTTTTTATTAGTACATATTAAACCTTCTTTGTGGACTGGAAGCCAAACTTTCTAAACGAAAGCCTCAATCTGAACCAACACTGAGAGACAGTAATGTCAGAAGCTCTTTTGTTTTTCATGGAGAGCAAAAATACAGAATATATTTACTAATTTATTTTCCAACAAAGAGAACATACTTTGTATTTGGAGAAAAAAATGCTTAATTGTCAGGAGTTGCTTTTGGAGAATGATCAATAAGTTCCTTATCAATTGTCTCATAGTAATACCAGGGTCTATCTCCTCTCATACACATCAATCTTCGTACTTCCAGCTCCTTTAACCGTAATTCAGCCTTTTCAGCTTCAATTTGAAGGACGGCCATTGATCTTTCATAAACCTTTTCAGGACTGTCATAGAAATTACGGGCAATCCATCTCCATATGGGATGCTTATAATATTCCCAGTGTTCTGGGATATAGCCTTCTGGAATTTCTGCTAGTTCAGCTTCACCAATGAATACATTCACCAGAGTTATGATAATTACGACTGGAATCCCAGTCAATGCAATGTAGAATCTCAATAACTTCAAAAAACGGCTGTCATAGAATCCAGAAGGTTTGATGACAAATAGTCTTTTCCCTTGGCCTCCACTGTGTCAAACAGGAGCAACAGCCTTCGGAAAGCCACGAGTGAGGAAGCCCCCAAATCCGAGTCGAGTGCCAAGGGGGCGGCCAGAAAGCGCTGCCACTGCGGTAACCGAAACCCGTCGCAACAAACTCATGCCCACCATGGCTACTACGAGCAACAGCAGAGTTTCACTTTTATTGCTTAGGCTGGAGTGCAATGGTGCAATCTCGGCTCACCGCTACCTCTGCCTCCTGGTTTCAAGTGATTCTCCTCACCCAGCCTCCCGAGTAGCTGGGATTACAGGCATACACCACCACACCCGGCTAATTTTGTATTTTTAGTAGAGGAGGGGTTTCTCCATGTTGGTCAGGCTGGTCTCAAACTCTTGACCTCAAGTGATCTGCCCACCTCAGCCTCCCAAAGTGCTGGGATTACAGGTATGACCCACCACGCCCAGTCACCCTTCCCTCTTCTTTCTAGCTGCCTGGAAGGCGGATGTGATGACTGGAGCTCCAGCAGCTATGATAGATGAAGAGGTTTCCTTAAGTATGGAAGCCACTGCTTAGAGAGTGAAGCAGGAAACTTGAAGGAGCCTGGATCTTATCATGGACCTGCCATATCAGCTCTGGACTGCCTTTACATGAGAGAGGAATACACATGTCATTTAAGATACTATTATTTTGGATAGTTCTGTTCTACATAGCCTAAGCAGAATCTTAACTGATAGACCTAGCATATCCTTGCAACTCAAAATTCCCTCCACAAACTCCAGAAGCATGGAAAACTAATGTCAATTTTATGAATATGTCTGAAAAGATGGAGAAGGATATTATATTGCAAATCACATGGATTTCTAAAATCCCTTTAAAATGTTTCTATTCTTTCTCCAAGATACTTTTCCCTAGGGCAGCTGTTTAATTCCTATGATTTCCCTCTCTGACCCTCCAAATCTCCTCTTAAGCAGAAGCAACCACTTTCTCCCCAGGATATCCTCAAAGCTTTGTTAACTTGCACACTCGAGCCAAGCAGTCTGCTGAGCAAGACAAGACCACCAGTTGCTCACCGAGTATGTCCCACAGGGTCTCAAGTTATTCAGCCACACTTTCTGTTATAAGTAATTACTTACATCTTTCTGGGTGCTTCACTTCCTTCCCCTCTACTCCATATGGTGGGGTTCTGGAGGGCCCAGAACTGCTTCTTGGACCTTTGTATCTCATTTCCTGGCATAGCACCTGGTGCACTGGTGCTCAGAGCTTGTTGGATAAATGATGTGTAGAGTTCAACCCAACAATCCCTGGTCCTCTTTCCTGTGGCCACAGTCCCGATCACAAACCCCAAAGTAAATCAAGTCTTGTATCTATTTTCCGAGTAAAGAATCTGGCTGAACGACAGTTATGCTCTGAGCCACTGGGAGTCTCTACTCCTCTGACCTTGGGGGACTAGATTTTACCTCCTTTTTGGTTTATTTCTAAGTGTCGGGTGCAGGACAGGGAGGGCCAACTTCAGTTGGTCTGTTAGCTACAAAGTTGAAAATAAATGTGCATCCAGTCTTCCCGTGTTTCTGTGGGCTTTGCTCCATGCTTTCACTGGCTTTTTCCCAAGCCTATTGGACAATTATTTTTGGCTCATTCAGTGAATGGCTTTCAGTCACTTTCTTCTGTTTTGAATGTTTAAAGTAGGGCTCATCCTCATGTACTACAGTATTCAGAATATTATTGGGAAGTATCTCTTGTTAACAAATCTTTTTCTCCCTAGCCCAGTTTCCTGTTCGTGGGTGCTGTGTGTGGCCTCTCTGCTCACCTCGGTGAAGAACTCTAAGTGGGTTCCCTACTGAGGAGCTGCTTCTCAGATCCCACATCTGATAAATACTGTCCTAGAATTTATACAATATTTAATGTATCCAGAGTCTTTAAAGATTGGTGGTAAGCAGTGGGGGTGAGGTGAACCCTGGCCGAGGCTGCCTGTGCTGCACTTGGAAACCAATATCACAGGCCCCTGCTGGTAGCTGGGGACAGGTGGCTGGGGACAGGTTGCTGCACCTGGGCCTGGGGAAAGTGCACTCAGGCTCGGGGCAGGCATGTGGGGTACTCAGGCTCGTTCCACATCCTCTCTACATCCCTCTTCCTCTATGTGGTTTCTTATGGCTGCTGTTGCAAACTACCACAAACGTAGTGACTTAAAACAATGCAGATTATGCCCTTATGGTCCTGGAGGAGTCTAAAGTGGGTCTTCTGGGCTGAAACCAAGGTGATGGCAGAATTGCGTTCCTTCCACAGGCTGCAAGGGGGCATTTGTGTCCTTGCATTCTCCAGCTCCCGGGGGTTGCCTGCCCTCCCTCACCCACAGCCCCCTCCCCCACTGTCAGTGCCAGAAGCACACCGCCTCCACACCTCCCTGCCTCCGACCTCTGCTTCTGTTGTCTCGCCTCCTTCTCTGGCTTTCCCATCTCTCTCTTTCCTTAAAAGGACCCTTTGGAGGACATCGGACCCACCCAAATATTTCAAAATACTGTCCCCACATCAGGACTCTTTACTTACCTGTACCTGATGCTGTGTAAGGCAACATAGTTGTGGTTTCCGGGAATCAGGATGTGCAGCCTCCCAGTGGGGATCATGACTGTGTCTATTACACCCTCCTGGTGCTGTGAGACCCCCAAAGCAAGGCCTGTGTTGACCCCTCTAGAATGCCCCAGCCCCCATCCAACATCACACTCCATCTAATGGCTGGTCAATTTTTAATCGACTAAGTCTGATCAGAATAATAATTCTGATCAGAATAGTAATTCCAACAATATTCTGAATACTATAGTACATGAGGATGAGCCCTACATTAAGCATTCAAAACAGAAGAAAGTGACCGAAAGCCATTCACTGAATGAGCCAAAAATAATTGTCCAATAGGCTTGAGATAAAGCCAGTGAAAGCATGGAGCAAAGCCCACAGAAACACGGGAAGGCTAGATACACATTTGCTTTCAACTTTGTCGCTAACAGACCAATTGAAGATCTTTGACCTGACCATTGATTTCCCACACAGAATGACAGTCGCACTGTTTTGGTGAACCCATGCACGCCCTTTGCATTTTTTTTGTTTGTTTTTATTTTGACTTGTCTATTTTCCTCTTGCAAGTCATTTTTCATGCTCTTTGATTGCATAAGAATCCTTCCAGAACTTACCAGAGGAAAAGGAAGAGGAGAACCACTAAGCATGGGAAAATGTTTCTTCTGGCTCCATTCCCCAAATGCAGCTGTGGGTGGAGGGAAAGGAGGTCATTAAGTGGCAAATGGGGCAGTTTGGAACCCGTTCATCTTAAGCACGGAAATGTGCTAGAACTTTAATCTCTGCGTCTGTTGGCTTTTTCTGCTTTTGGACTGGTTCTTCAGTATTCCTCTGCTCTAGCCTTAAAACATAGCAACCCTTACGTGTACTCTGTGGCTGGTAAAACAAGATTAGCTCAGAGGTTGTAGAAAATGTGAGTCTTAAGATTAGGAAGCAGAATGAAGTACACATTCACCTGAGTAGCTCCATATTCTCCACAGGAGCACATCAGCGCTATTCTGTTTCAAAGGCGAGACTTTTAAAGCCTAGGCATTTCCCTTTAAAAACACCAAAACAGTTGATTTCTTTTTTCCACATTAAAAATTGTTGTTTTTCCCATAAGTGATTTAGCTCAGTCACTTTAAACATGGTTATTATGGACTGAATGTCTGTGTCCACCCCAAAATTCATGTCAAAATCTCATCCCTGGTGTGGTAGTGTTAGGAGGTGGGGCCTACGGGAGGTGGTTGAGAGGATGGAGCTCTCACGAATAGGATTAGCGCTCTCATACAGGAGGCCCCCAGGCCAGGTGCTGTGTAATCCCAGCACTTTGAGACGCTGAGACGGGCAATTGCTTGAGCCCAGGACTTTGAGACCAGCCTGAGCAACATTACAAAATCCCATCTCTACAAAAAATTTTTAAAAAAAAAGAAAAAAGAAAAAAAAATTGGCAAATGTGGTAGTGTATGCCTGTAGTCCCAACTACCCAGGAGCCTGGGGGCAGGAAGAGTGCTTGAGTCTAGGAGGCTGAGCTACAGTGAGCCATGGCCATACCACTGTGCTCCAGCATGGATGACAGAGTGAGACTGTCTCAAAACAAACACTCAAAAGAGACCTCCAGAGAGCCCTCTAAGCCTCCTCCAGCCAAGTGAGGATGTGGCTGGAAGGCAGCAGTCTGTACCTGGAGAGGCATCCTCCTCCCTAGAGCCTGGCCACGTGGGCACCCCGATCTCAGACCTCCAGCCTCCAGACTGTGAAAAATAAATGCTTGCTGTCTAAGCCCCCCAGTGTATGGTCTTCTTTTTTTTTTTTTTTTTTTTAATAAACGAAGTCTTCCTCTGTCACCAAGCCTGGAATGCAGTGGCGTGATCTCGGCTCACTGCATCCTCTGCCTCCCAGGTTCAGGCGATTCTCCTGCCTCAGGCTCCTAAGTAGCTGGGATTACAGGCACCTCCACCACACCCAGTTAATTTTTGTATTTTTAGTAGAGACGGGGTTTTGCCATGTTGGCCAGGCTGGTCTCAAACTCCTGACCTCACGATCTGCCTGCCTCGGCCTCCCAAAGTGCTAGCTGGATGTCAGTCTATGGTATTCTGTTATGGCAGACAGTAAACAGGAAATATGGGTGGTGTTGGCGGGAATCACAGCACACATCTTAGTTCAAATCCAGTGTCTGGCAGCACAGTGAGTCAGAGAAGCGTGGCGTGGATGCTCCTTGTTAGGTACAGCCCAGCGGCTCTCAGAGTGCCCTGGTCCCTAGACCAGCCTCAGGAGCCACCCCCAGGAACTTGTAAGAAACGTGGGCCCCACCCCAACTTACAGGCAATTCTGGTGCACACTAGGCTTTGAGAACCATGGTCCTAGAGTACACGGAGGAGGCCATAGGTGCCTTGCGATCTCCCAGGCAGCTTCCATGGTCTGAGCTGAGAGACCGAGGAGCAGGATTCCTCTTCCTGCTCCTCCTTACTCCTGCAGATACCTGAGATTCCACAATGAGTAAAGTAATGCTTTCTTTCTTTCTTTCTTTCTTTCTTTCTTTCTTTCTTTCTTTCTTTCTTTCTTTCTTCCTTTCTTCCTTTCTTTCCTTTCTTTTCTTTCTTGTCAGAGTCTCACTCTGTTGCCCAGGCTGAAGTGCAGTGGTGTAGTCTCAGCTTACAGAAACCTCTGCCTCCCAGGTTCGAGCAATCCTCCTGCCTCAGCCCCCAGAGTAGCTGGGGCTACAGGTGCGTGCATGCTACCACGCCCAGCTAATTTTTGTATTCTTAGTAGAGATGGGGTTTCACCACATTGTCCAGGCTGGTCTTGAACTTCTGACCTCAGATGATCCACCCATCTTGGCCTCCCAAAGTGCTGAGATTACAGGTGTGAGCCACTGCACCCCTGGCCAAGTAATGCATTATTTTATGTTAGGGGCCACCTCCTCTTTAAAGAACAGGGGAAACTGAGGAGCAATTTCACTGAAGTTGTGCCCTTTCTGGGGCCTGGCCCTGCACCCCTCAGACCATCAGCTTTTTAGATTGCACAACTAAAGACTGAAACTCATAGTTCCTGCACTTTACATTTTATTGCTTAAAAAAGATGGTCTCCTAAAGAGTATTATGCTGATGTGATGGAATGACACGAAAAAGCTTGAGGAAGCTGGGATTTACCATGTCAGAGAAAAATCATCCAAGTGATTTGTGCATTCTATGTACTGAAGTTCGCTAGGGTGAACGGTTCCCCCTTTTTTGGGCGCTAATGGGGTGGAAGTTTGCAGAGGGCAACCACTTGATTTCAGGATTATAACCCAGCTCTGTGCTGAGGAAGTGCCCCCATAAGCTTTACAGGAGCAGACAAACTTGGGCTTGAGAACTGCGAGGATTCTGTCTCCCGCACATATGTGCTATAACTTTTTGGAATGGCCTAACAAACTTTCTGGAATAGAGCCACCTTCTCACAGGAAAGGGATTGGGAAATGAGTGGCTTAAAACCATTTAAAAGTTCCTTTTGCAATTACAGGGTGCTATCAGCTATAAATGCTTGCTAATCACTATTTTCCCCAGGCTCCTAATTTCTACAGGTGCCAGAGAAATGCAAGATTAAGTGAAACATTAGGAAATACTTCGAGTGCTATATTTTAAACATAGATACATTAACTGTGGTATTTCTAGTTGGGAAACATGAGACTGTAATAAAGAAATTGGAATCATAAGTGCCCAAGAGTGCTCTCCCAGGGGGCTTTTAATCACTGGAAGTAGCAGGATTTCTTGAGAACATGCCCAGAGATCTGAAAATGGGCAAAGGTGTTCCAAGTTTGAGAAATAAGAAAATATTAGGTTAGCGATAGTCTGGAAGCATTTTTCTTTCCTACATTTTCTCATGGTGTTGGGATTTGTCCCTTTTCCTCTCACAGCATGAGTCTGACATGCTCCAGGTTCGTCCTGGAAGCCAGTGCCTGGGTGTACGCTGTGTGCCTGAAGTCAGCTCATGGAGTGAGACCCCAGGCACATGGGAAGACCTGCTTTCTGGCCCCTGCTCTACCAGTGCCTCCCTTATGAGTCTCGGGCAAGTCCCAGTTTGTGAGGTTGACCTCCAGGCCCCGGCCTGCCACTCTGCTTGTTGAGTAGCAGACTTGATGCTGGGAAGGCCGTGGGGCAAATCCATCTCCAGGGGAGGGAGGCTTTTGGTGGCTGGCTGCGGTCTGAGTGGACAGCAGGCAGTCAGCACTAATCGCTCACCTAGTTTCCCTTTGTTCTAATCTTGCACTTTATATTCTGTCAAGAGGAATGTGTGTGTGTCTGTGTGTGTGTTGTAATTATCCGACCTGTGAGTTTATTCGGTTAAGTTTTATTTGTCATACAAAAACAAAGTTTCAACAAAGTGTGTTGATTTTTGTGCAATTTCCTTCCTTCTGTTTAAGCAAATTCGATTTTTTTTAAAGCAAAACCATGAAAAGCCCAGTGCTTAATCACCTTCCTCAAAAATCTATATATGCTAAGTGCAGTGTGGCATCATGGATTGGATCCCAGAAAAAGAAAAAAGAAAAAAGAAAAAAAAAAAACCTAAATGGAAAACTAATCAAATTCATATAAAGTCTAGAGTTTAATTAGTTCCAAAAAAAAAGCAAAGCAAGGAAAAACAATTAATGTATAGCCAGATATATGGGCACCCTATGTGTCAGACAAGTTGGCACATAAAATTATCACCGGGCCTCTAAAATTTTTCAAGAATAGTTGAAAGACCATGAGCATAGGAGTCAGACAGATCTGACTTTGAGTACCAAGTATCGGCTCTGCTGCTGGCCAGCAATTCTCTTCAGCCTGTCCACCTGGAAAAGGAGGTGGTGAAATTATCTCCTTTTCAGAGATGCTGGTCCTTGTTCCCAAAGACCCAGCCCATGGGCCATGAGCGATCCCAAAGGTGCACACACATACACACAAAAACAGTCTACTCAATACGATTGTCTCATAGTTCCATCCACCTTCCAGCATATGACCACCCACATCACATGACCGGGTGATATGGTTTGGCTGTGTCCCCACCCAAGTCTTACTTCGAATTGTAATAATTCTCACACATCAAGGGTGGGGCCAGGTGGAGATAATTGAATCATGCAGGCAGTTTCCCCCACACTGTTGTCATGGTAGTGAATACGTATTATGAGAGCTGATGGTTTCATAAACGGGAGTTCCCCTGAACACGCTGTTTCGCCTGCTGCCATGTAAGACGTCCCTTTGCTCTTCCTTCACCTTTTGCCATCATTTGAGGCTTCTCCAGCCATGTGGAGCTGTAAGTTCATTAAATCTCTTTTCTTCATAAATTTACCTGGGCTTACGCATGTCTTTATTAGCAGCATGACAACAGACTGATACACTGGGTGTGGAGGAAGAGTATTGAGAACACCAGGATACATTTATTTTCCTAATCAAAATTTGCCTTTTTCCCTCAGAGTTCTCTGCCACCTTCAGCTTGTAAGGTCTGTCATCTCATCGGGGTTAACACCTGCCCACAGGTGTTGATAAAACTGTGACTACAGACCTTGGTGCTTGAGCCCCACCCATGGTCAGCACTGATAAGTCATCAGGCTCAGCGTAGCGTAGCTGTTACCAAGCAAGTAGAGGAAAGGTGAAGAGCATTCTAGAATAGGGGACAGAGGAGTATCCCTTAGGTAATATCATGGGTAGTCTCACTGTACAGGAAATAGAAGCATTGCCTTATCCTAGAGCAGGGCACACCCCCAATTGGGACGCTCCTCAAGTTCTACAATTTCATCTGTGCCTCCAAAGTGGTAAGATTTTAACGAAATGGTGACATGCTGGAACTACTCAATGGTGCGGTGGTTTTGTGACAGCAATAAGTCACGAATATTTATTTAGACTTTTTTGAGATCATTTGGACATAGGCTGGACATAAGGCTCAAAACCTTAAATCTTAAGGTTTTCACTTTTTGTTTTGTGTTCTAGTTTTTATTGTCACCAAAGTTATGTATGCACATAGTTTAAACATTCAAAAAGCTCTGCAAAGATTGTTACAAAAAAACCCAGTGGCTCCCAGCCCTCCTGTCCCTCATTTCCCCCGCAAGGAAGTAGCCACTTCACTGGGAGCTGAGATTTGAGTATTTACCTCTGTCTTTAAAACCCATGCTCAATTGCCACTGCCACCCTTCACCTTGCAACATCAGGCATTCTTTACTCACTTGTGATGAAGACAAGGGTTTGCTGAACTCTCCTCCTGCCCCTCCTCCACTTCCATCCCCACCGCCTTCACACACCTCCCCAATGTTGTTCCACCATCAGTTTGCTTATGTCAGTGTTCAAAGTTTATATCATTATGACTAAAGATTATTCACAGCTGAGCCATGCATTTGCTCTGCAAAATTTTGTTTTCCCTGCACTTCCTAAGTGTCTTTTTTGTTTGCTTGGTTTTCATGTTTTTGTTATGAATTCAACCTCAAACTACTTTCCATTTGTCTGAATCTCCTGTCAAGACATTCAGCCACCAGACCTGCTATCCTGAAGATGTCTCTCAGGTCCTCCTACCCTGCTCCATCTGGGGGTCACCCTCTAGGCCAAGTGAGCAGCTAGATTCCGAGATGGCCCTTCACTACTGTGACACACATTCTCCTCCTCTCACTTCCTTTCTGTATTCCATAGCTTCACCTTCTTGGTTTGGTGGAGCACAATTCAGTGGCTGTCTGAGAAAGGGAGCCTAGGGGTTCATTTATTTTAGACCTTGACTCTCTGAAATGCCTTGAATCTGCTTTAATGCAATCTATTTGGCTGGACATAGATGTCTAAGCTGAAAATTTATTTTTCCTTTAGAATAATGAAGAAATTAGGCATCATTGCCTCTGAGTTCCTGCTATCGCCTAGTGAAGCCTAGATTTTGATTTCTGCTTGTTAGATGTTACTTACGCTTTTCTTTCTGGACATTTGTAGTATTTTTTGGGGTACAATGTTCTGAACCTTCACCATGCTATAAAATTCCATTCATTATATTGGGTCCTTAGTGGGTCTTTCTATCAGCAAACTCATGCCTTTTACTTCTTGAGAAGTTTTCTTGAATTACTTTTTTGATTATTTCTTCTGTTTTAGATATTATTTTTATGTTTTTTAAAACGGATATTAGGCTTTCTGGAAATATCTACTTCTGTCTTATCTTTTCTCTCCTCTTTTCTGTTCTCTTTTTGCTCTATGTTCTGGAGATTTCCAAATCTTTATCTTCTAATTTTTCTATTGAGTTTTCCATTTTGCCATTATCTTTTCATAGCCAGGAGCCCTTTTACTGTTATTCCCTGAGTGTTCCTGGATTTCCTTCTTCTTCATAGTTGGTAACTGGGACAAAGAAGCTGATTAAAGATATGAGGATTTATATGGGTTTGGTGGGTGTAGGGTTCTCATGGGGTGATCTGCTGAGCTGTGTAATGGGGGAACCACTAGCACCACTACCTGTATTTAGGAAATTTCCTCTTGAGTTGGTCAGGTTCCCCAGAAAAGCATTTTTCAGTCTGTTGCCTGGAGGACTTGGGCTCGGTGCTAGAGTTCCAGGAGCAACTTGGAGGAAAGCTGAGGCCCTCTCAATGAGCCAGGGTTCTCCAGAGGAGCAGAGCCAGCAGGAGATTGGCTCAGACCACCACAGGAGCTGTCAGATATAAATTCAGCAGGGCAGGCCAGCACCTGGAGACTCAGGCCGGAGGGAATGTTGTAGTCTTGAAGCAGAATTCCCTCTTTTCTGGGAAATTTCCGTTTTTACTATTAAGACTTTCAACTGATTCAACTCATATTATCAAGGGTAATCTGTCTTATTGGTGGTAGGTGTTCACCACATCTAAAAAAGACCCCATGGCAACACTTAGGTCAGCATTTAATTCAGTAACTGTGTACCATGGCCTGGCCAAGTAGGCAAAGAGGCAAACTATCACAGCCTCCCTATCCAATTAAATACTTACTAATTCATCAATAATTAATTCAATACATGTTTATGGAGCACCTGCTCTGTGCTGGGCACTGCTGTCGGCCTTTCTCCCCTCTCCTCCGAGCGTGCTGCAGCTCTCAGCCGTGCAGTTCTCCCAGCCCAAGAGCCTGGATCACGTCTGTGGAGAAGAAACCCCAGCCTGTCTGTGGCAAGCAAGTCACCTACATAGCAGAAGCAGGAAAATATGAGCTTGCTCCTTAGACAAACCTCTGGCAATGCCTGGCTTCGTCCCACTTCTTCCTAGCCATGCAAAGTCACCTGTCAACGGGCCAAGATGTTGTCCAGATTTTAAAACCACCTTGCACTGGATTATATTAACTATGTTGTAAGTACATTATCAGTGCCCATTGTGGTCAACTTACCATTGTCAGTGTTTCTCACAAATTAAATAGTATTTGCAAATCTTGAAGGAGTTTCACTTGGAAAAACTAAAAAACAAACTTGCAATTCTGTGTAATTAGAAGTAATACAATAACATTTCCTTAATTAGATCCACTAACTGAGCCTTACCTTTCCCTGATTAATCTGATTTAATGAAGTTTTGCTATAATATAGGATTAAACACATGAAGGCTTTTATTGGATTGACTATCATTTGAAATGTCTTTTTCTCTCCTCAGTGCTAAGCCTAAGTGCTTAGTATCATGAAGATAAGAATCATGAAACTCAGATTTTCTTTAGCTGCATCAAATTGTTAATATTATTAACCAAGCTATATGGAGTAAGATGTTCATCACAGCATTATGTAAAAATGGCAAAAATTATAAGCAACATAAATACCCAATGCTGAGGAAATATAAGTTCAGGATGAAACATTTTCACCATGAAATCTGAAACATTCAATCATTAACACAATAATTATGTGGATTATATGGGCAACATGGGAAGCTGGTCATGGTGTAAATTTAAGTTGAAGAAAATCAAACTGCAAGATCACCAGAACACAATGAGGATAACTATTTATTTTGTATGTAAAAAGTAAAAGAGAAACCATAAAACCATAACAGTTGGGTCATAATGGTGAGGTTATGAGTAGTTTTCTCCCTTTATTTTCTAAGCTTTCTATAGTATGTTATATATAATGTGTTATATGATTTATTTAGTATTTTATCCAAAACATATTCATTCAACCAATATTTATGAGAGCTGTGCTGGATGCTTCACTTGTTCTAAAGCAGGTATTTTTTCTGTAGATAATTCTCTGGTGGTTTTATTTAGCAAATCAGAATACTCCATTAGCCCAAAGGCTAATGTAATTATGTAATCACATTATGTAATTTCTGCATTATGTAATTTTTATGCCTAATTAAAATAAGAGTTGTGACATACAGGGGTTGAGAAGGACATGGAGTACTTTAGGGGAGGCCTGTCGGGGGACTGTCTGCCCAGCATGAATGAGGCAGTCCCATGGAACCTGGGTTTTGGCTGCAGCTCTCTGCTCTCTGTTGTGCTCTTGAGGTAGGAGTTGGGACTCAACATGTAGGGCAGGGCTTAGACACTGGACCAAGTTGAGGACTAGCTAAAACAGGGATGGGGTTGAAACAGCTTTCCATAAGACATACTCACCAGTGTGCCATGCCAGTTTAACATTGCCATGGCAATACCCGGGAGTTACTGCCTTTTACCATGGCAATGACCTGACAACCCCGAAGTTACTGCCTTTTACCTAGAAATGTCTGCATAAACCGCCTCTTAGTCCACATGTAATTAAAAGTAGGTGTAAATATGACTGCAGAACTGCCTTGAACTGCTACTCTCTGCCTCTGCAGGAACAGTCACAAAGCTGTCACACTGCTGCTTCAGTTAAGCTATTTCCTCTGGCTTGTCCTTGAATTCTTTCCTGGGCAAAGCCAAGAACCCTCACAGGCTAAGCCCCACTTTGGGGCTCACCTACTCTGCATCCCCCTCACCCCAGGCTGGCTGGAAGTTCATGGCCTGGGTTTGGAATCCAGGTGATTCTAGGCAGCAGGTCCCAGCGCCTGACCCCCAGTGCTCCTCCCCTGGTCTCGTGGCCATGTTATCTCTGACTTTCTCAGAATGCAGGCAGGCCACACTAGGATCCATTCCATCTCCCACTGTCTAGGAAAACATTTGAAAGACAAAGATTAATGACCAGGGTTAGGGATCCAGGAAGGAAGGCAAAAAACAAGAGCAAAGAATTTGTTTGTGGTTGTCAGACGATACACGGAGCCTGCAGGAACTGTGTCCTCTACAAGGAGCTGAGCAAACACTTCCTGAAGAGCCAATTTCACCATGAGGCAGGCTTTGATCTGATTAATCTGGAGAAGTTGTGAAGATCACAGGTTCATCATTTCCTCCCCAGGTTCAGACTCTGTCACAATGAAGAGAAGTAATGGAATGGTGAGTGTCATCTCTCTGGACAGTCACGGAATGCCCCAAGACCAGGGTTCGAGAGCCTGGGCCCTGCTGGCAGGGAGACGAAGGTAGCTCTCTCTTTGTGATTGGAATAAAACCAAGGCTCTCCTCACCGGGCCTAGCTGTGTCACTTCCACTGCTTTCCTGGCAGAGAAATGGGCTGTGTTCCCCACACTCCATGCAGAGAGCTCCAACCCCAACCTTGGCTTCCTCAAACTGAAACCAGATTCAGGAACTATATTCTGCTGGGGTGCCCAAACTAAATCTGACAAAGGAAGGGCCAAGACTCCATGGATTTAGGAACCACTGTCATTGAAGATGCACTGTAGTTTGGGGACCATCATCCGGGCTGGCACCATCTACCAGGAGCACCTCAAAGGCATTTTCAGGCCTATTCTGCTTGTGGACCCCCAGTAGGTCCTGCATAGATTGACTTTGGGGACCCATTGCAGGTGCTACTCAGCCCTCTCTGCCCTCAGGGAGTCAACACATGAGATGGAGTTGTGCAGTGTCAGGCACCTTCATGCCATAGACATGTCTCTGGGAAGTTACAGGTACATCCAACCATTTGCCTGCCTGCTGTTGAATTTTCCAGTTTCTGAATCTGCTGTTGCATCCACATTTCCAGGTTCCAAAACCCTACCCATTCTCTGAGGCACAACTGCAGCCTCACCCGTTGCTAACACTTTCCTGGCAGCCTCAGGCAGCACATCCCATCAGCTTTGTACTGGTCCCAGCAGGCCCAAGGGGCCGATGAAATTTCATTGCACTCCAAGCCAGGAATTTTAAAGCCTTCCCCAACCTCTTTGTATCTGGCCATTGACTAATATTTTACTGCCAATGCCTTGTGTGTGCCTACATATTTATTTCTAACATCTTATTTATAATCTCAATTAATAAGAAAGATACTAATACAGGACCCAGACAATACAGTGAGGTATGTGTAGGAAACAGGTGACTTTGGACCTACAGATCCTTTTCATATTTGTTCCTTCTGTAAACAACTATTGTTCTGGCCACAAAACTAACAAAAGAAAAGTATCTAGTTAATTTCATGTAAGAAGCAACACTGCACTTCTTTTGGCTGAACTAGCACAAAAATAAATAACATATAAAAACATTTCAGGATCTCAGAAGCTCTTCTAATATTTTCTCAGGTGCTGGGGCTGAAAAAAAAAAAAAATGAAATAAGACCAGAATGGCCCTGAAAGAGTTGATGGTCTGGGAGGGAGGTGGTACACCCAAGTAAATGTGAGATGACAGCTGCGTGTAAGCTCCATGGACATGAGGAAAGGGGGAGCAGTGGAGGTGGGCTTTAGAGCTATGCCACCTTGAAACGCATTTCTGGCCAAGAGGAAAGATCACAAACGCCTGGGAGAAGGGTAAGCCATTCGCTGTGGTGGGAACGAAAGGGTCCTGGCAATCGTGAAGTTAGAGAGGAGTGAGCTTGCAGGTTGAGCCAAAACAAGTGAATCATCCTCTGAAAGTTTTGGAGGAGTCGTCGTGGTTATAAATCTGGGAGATGGAAATATTACATCTTGAAAGAGCACTCAGGCTGCATTGTAAGAACGGATCAGGTTTGCGGGAGCCTGTCCAGAGATGTGTAAACTAGCTAGGAAGTTTATTGTAGTAATCGAGGGAGAATATGGCAAGAGTCAGAGCTCAGGCATTTGCTGATGAATGTTGGTGCTAACTAGGCACTGATGTAGAGATGACCCGCTTGAGCGAGCTCAGGCAAAGAGGTTTGCATTGGAAACATAGACGTTGAAATTGTTTGCATATAAGTGAGAACCAGGTCCCTGGAGGGTGTAGGAGCGAGGACAGAATCCTGGGAACACAAGATGTAAGGAGAGGGGGATGAATGGGAATATGTGGAGGAACAACTAAAGACAGAAGAAAGCCAAGGCAGCTGGTGTCCCATAGGCTGGGGACACACCTCAGGAGGAAGGGTGGGGGCCACCCACTTGATGTCACAGGAGGGTCAGTCCACATGGCTGTGGCTGGGAGGTGGGCATGTGATCTGGCCTTGGTGGCCTGTTTTGGAATATTTTCAGTGGCGAGATGGGGGTGGTGGTGTGGGTAGCAACTATCTGGGGCCAGTGGTGTGGGTGGTAAAAAGAATTTACCAAGACAGTTGTAGGTAAAGAAAGGCAGGCTTATTAGAAAAAGTAGGAAAATATGTTGTAAGAAAGCAACATGAAGAGTAGCAAGAGAGGAGCTGGCTGCTAGGAGATGCAGGCTTGCAGGGCGTTTTATAGGATGGTGCTTGTGCTGGAGAGGGCTACCTAGGTTGCAGTGAGTTAACTTGCATTTTTCTATCAGTCAAGGTGTTTGAGGATAAGCCAGTTGCAGGAAGATTGTGAGTTATTTGTGCATGAGGGCTATGTGTCCTGGACCACAAAGAAAGGCAGACTTAGGGCTTGTCTGCTTTTTCTTTTTGCTTTCCCCTGTTCCTACCAGCCTGATTCCCTTTCCCTTATTAGGATTCCACAGGTGGGAGAGTCAGAATGCCGTAGCTAAGAGGAAAAGGGTGCTGAGAACTTGCAGTGGGTGCAGATACTGAGTCTGTCTTGGTTTCATAAATGGACAGACACTTCCAGGAGTGTCTTACCTTTACTCTCCATATGCACTGAGGTGGAGTCAGACCACCGCCTCCTCTCGGGCCTCTCTGCTCACATTTCCAGAATGGCTCTGAGGTTCTCAACCTTGGCTGCCCTCTGCAATCACCCAGGGTTTTAAAGGCAGCATTAACACCTGGGTCCCATCCTCAGAGCTCTGGTGTAACTGCTGTAGGGTATGGCCTGAATATGGTACAGGTAGTTAGACAGGCATGAGCGGGGCGGAAGAGGGCTCTCCTCCCATCCACTAGGAATCCCAGGTGATGGTTCGACAACTATCACACTGCCTCTCTAAAAACGATAATTTAGCAGCTGGTGCCAGTGCACCAAGGAGTGACAGTCTCCTGATGACCCACAGCTGTTGACATTAAAGTGTTCACTGAATGCAGAGCCAGAGAGAAAAGACTTCCTGGGCGTGCACGTTAAGAGACAAAATGGCGAAGTCTGACCTTCCAGGGGCACTCCACGGGAAAGGGAAGAAAGCCTCAGATAGGCATGCATATGGCTTCGTAAATGCACTGTGCGTGCTCACTTCCTCAGGGTAAATAAAGAGGGCACTGCACATGTGAGAAGCCCACCCTGAGGGGAGAATCATGGGAAAGAGGTGGGCCTATGAAGTCCTAGGATCACAGTTGAACAGGGCACTTGCTCTTTGACCCTCAGGTGCTCACTTGGGTCCCTTCCAAGTGAATCTTATTTCTTTCCTGTTCTGAAGGAGGTTGCAGTGAGCTGAGATCATGCCACTGCACTCCAGCCTGGGCCACAGCAGGAGACTCCATCTCAAAATCATAATAATAACAATAACAATAATAATCTTCCACTCTGGCTCTGAAACTTTTCTCGGTCTCTTTTTCTGTTTTATGCCCCTCAGTCGAATTCTTTCTTCTGAGGCGGCAAGGGCTGAAGTTGCTGCAGACCTGTCCGAATATAACACCAGTAACTCATGGTAACTCAGATACCTGCCACTGGTAACAAATACGGGGATGTTTAAAGTCCCCCACCCATGGGTTCCAATATGTGGCCGGGAGGGAGGGAAATCCTCTGGCTGGCAGGGTGTTGTGAGGTTTGAATAGAAGGTAGGTGTGCGTGTGCTTGGTCTGGTGTAAGATGCCGCACACACCTAAGGGTTACCATTAGCCAGAGTGTTAGTAACAAGGATCTGCCATCAAAGTCAGGGAATTCCTATCGAGCTGATACTCTCCTAGCAGAATCACATGCATTAAAAAGACCAGAAGCAAACTCTGCAGGCAGCATGTGCTGTAGGCGAGGTAAGGGTACTTGCTGCAGCTGTGTCTGGAACAGCACACAAAGTCTGAACCAACCATGTCTTCACTAGTACAGAGCTCGTGGTGGGTGAATGGCGTTTTATGCACCTGAAGGACTAGGATGTAGCTGTTACCTGTAGGCTTATACGACAAGCTCTCCAACATGTAGTTATAGGAAAAGTGAGATGCAGAGCTCTGGGCATGCAGGGTCCCTCTTGGGCCATTAAAAAATAAATGGATAGATGAATGTGTGCTTAGAGGAGCACAGTGTGGAAGGGGTTTAAGGAATCATAAGGAACTTAACACCGGCTGCCTTTAGGGGTAAGATTGGGGGCACCAAGAATTCCCCACTCTGTTTAGAAAACCACAGCCACTGAGATTGTCATCCCGTGGGGCTTGCTGAAAGACACCATTGCAGCAATTGATGGAGCCCCACCTTGTACCAGGGGAGGACTTGTAACCACCCAGTGGGTTCTCCTTGCTTGGTGCCCAGACAGAGCCCATCTAGCAAGGCAGGGGAACTGCAGGAGAGAAAGAGCTTTACACACGTAGAGCCAGTTAAATGGAAGACTAGTTTTATTACTCGAATCAGCCTCTCCAAAAATTTGGAGGCTAGCGTTTTTCCAGGACCGTTTGGGGGAAGAATGGTGGTGGTGGCTAGGCAATGGGTGCTTGCTGCTGACTGGTTGGGGGTGCAGTCACAGGGCTGTGGGAAATGGTCTTCATGCACCATGAGTCACTTCTGGGTGGGGTCACAGGAGCAGTTGGTGGGTCCAGGTGGAGCCTTCAGTCATCAAACATGCAAAAAAAAAAGCCTGAAAAGGTATCTCACAAGGCCGCTGTTGGGTTCTACAATAGTGATATTATCCGCAGGAGTAACTGGGGAAGCTGCATATCCTGTGGCCTCTAGAATAGTGGTTTGTAATGTTTATATCCACACCTTAGTGGAATTCAGGCTCCTGACATCCTCCTAGCCTGGTAGCTTTGCATTAGCTTTACAAAGGTGACTTAGTTTAGGGAAAGGCTATTATCATCTAAACTATAAACTCTGTGTCTCCCAAAGTTAGTGTGACCCAAGTCCAGGAATAATCAAGGGTGATTTGAAGGCCAAAGGCAAGATGGGGTTTGGCTAGATCAGATCTCCCTCACTGCCATATGAGGACTAAACTCTAATTTTTTTATCTTGCCCAAATTCCTGTTTAAGGGGTCTGAGGAGTCATGCTCTATAAATCATAAATTCTCATCAGATGGCTTTTATTTAACCCTATATATTGTGATTTACTTTCCAAAATGACTCTGGTATAACATTATGAGACAAAGAAGAAAATAAAAGTATTTTACCCCAAAACATATTTCTTTGCCATATTTTGAAAAGGTCCTGCAAAGCTGTTCCTTGTGGGGGAAAATTTGCATCTGTAAAGAATCTCTACACAGCTAGATCTTTTTCTTCCAGACCCTCCCAATCCTAAAGAGATTAAGATCTGATCTGAATAGGAAACATTTGTCGCTTATTATTTCTTTTTTTTTTTTTTTTTTTTTTTTGAGACGGAGTCTTGCTCTTTCGCCCGGGCTGGAGTGCAGTGGCCGGATCTCAGCTCACTGCAAGCTCTGCCTCCTGGGTTTACGCCATTCTCCTGCCTCAGCCTCCCGAGTAGCTGGGACTACAGGCACCCGCCACCTCACCCAGCTAGTTTTTTTTTTTTTTTTGTATTTTTAGTAGAGATAGGGTTTCACCGTCTTAGCCAGGATGGTCTCCATCTCCTGACCTCGTGATCCGCCCGCCTCGGCCTCCCAAAGTGCTGGGATTACAGGCTTGAGCCACGGCGCCTGGCCCAGTCGCTTATTATTTCTAAGGGCAGCTACTACAAGACTTCAAAAGAACTTTGGTCTCCACAATCTTTATCTTAACCTGAACATTTCCTTTCTATCTATCCCAGGTCTTTAGACAAAGTCAACCAATCGCCAACCAGAAAATGTTAAAATTCACCTATAGTCTGGAAGTTCCCCAGCCCCACTTTGAGTCTTTGAGTTGTTCCGCCTTTCTGGACCACACCAATGTCTTTCTTTTTTTTTCTTTTTCTTTTTCTCTTCCTTCCTTCCTTCCTTTCTTTCTTTCTTTCTTTTTCTTTCTTTTTCTTTCTTTCTTTCTTTCTTTCTTTCTTTCTTTCTTTCTTTCTTTCTCTCTCTCTCTCTCTCTCTTCTTTCTTCTCTCTTTCTTTCTCCCTTTCTTTCTTCTTTCTCTCTCTCCCCTCCCTCCCTCCCTCCCTCCCTCCCTCCCTTCCTTCCTTCCTCCTTCCTTCCTTCCTTCCTTCCTTCCTTCCTGCCTTCCTTCCTTCCTTCCTTCTTGATGGAGTCTGGCTCTGTCCCCAAGCTGGAGTGCAGTGGCGCAATCTCGGCTCACTGCAACCTCCGTCTGCTGGGTTCGAGTGATTCTCTGCCTCAGCCTCCTGAGTAGCTGGGACTACAGGTGCCCGCCACCACCACGCCCAGCTAATTTTTTGTGTTTTTAGTAGAGATGGGATTTCACCATGTTGGCCAGGATGATCTTGATCTCTTGACCTCGTGATCTGCCCGCCTCGGCCTCCCAAAGTGCTGGGGTTACAGGCGTGAGCCACCGCACCGGACCAAACCAATGTATTTCTTAAATGTATTTAATTGATGGCTCCTGCCTCTCTAAAATGTATAAAATCAAACTGCGCCCCGACTACCTTGGGCACATATTCTCGGGACTTCCTGAGGGCTGTGTTACGGGCCGTGGTCATTCATTTTTGGTTCAGAGGAAATCTCTTCAAATATTTTACAGTGTTCAACTCTTGGTCGACACATAATTTTCTCACTGTTACGATTTTTGCCAAGGCCGTTTCAGGCAACGGGGAGGAGAGCTGCCCTTCTGGAGTAGGTGTGCTCTTGGAGAGGCTGCCCCACCCTGCACCTCCCCCGGGGATGGGAAAAGAGGAGCAGCGAGCCCCAAGGGAACCCCTCATTACGTCCCAGGCGTCTTCCAGGAAAGGGCACCTCATGTCCTTCCCAGCGAGGCATCTGCTCAGCCATGAGGAAGCTGACCGGCCCACAGCTCCTGGAGCAGGCACGGTGTGCTGGGACAGCCAGGAGGAGGGGGCAGGGGCCATCACCCAAGTTTGCAATCCCAAAGGCAGGGCCCGTGGAGCCAGAGAAAGCTCCGAGCCTCCCTGGGACCAGGGCGCAGGGCTCTGCTGGGTGGACGGAGCTGCTGGCCCGTAGCCTGCACAGTAGCCCTCAGATCCACGGCTGAAAGTGAAGCCAGGATCAGCCCAGAGGGAGAGGCTTTGCCAGGGCTGTTGTGTTGGAGATGAGCTGTCTCTGTCTCTCTTGGTCCTCTCTGGCCCCTATTGCAGATCGAGCCAGGAGAGAGAAGGGGAAAGAGTAGCCCCTGCCCCCTACTTTCCTCCCACCCTCCCCATAGCGCACACAATTCACAAATCTCCCAGGGCTAGTCTGGGTCTGCTCTGCGGGGAGAGAAGGGCCATGGGTATGATGTGAGATCTACATCTCAACATGAATATGGCTGAGTCTTACAGAACTCAAATACAGCTTGTTAAAAACTTGAAGTTATGGCGCGAGGCTCAGATGTTCATAAGGAGGACTGCTCACCCGTAGGGAAGAGGGAGTTGGACGGGGCATTGTTCGCAGTTTTGACACAAACTGTTGGCAAGCTGCCTTTCCCCATACCGATGGGGGCCCTGATTCACCAGCCATTAACAGCTTGCACCTCATAAACAACGAGGGTTTAGAAATGGTTTCCTGTTACTTTGTCCCCCAGAGCCAAAGCGATTGGCTGGAAGGACACAGAGGCGCAGCATTTCTCTCTCTTCTTCCCTGGTGCGGCTCCCACAGTAGGAAGAAGGCACCGCTCAGCCAATGTTGAGCCTCTCAGAAGCTTTGTCTGACAAGGACACCTTTGTGACCTCAGGCAAGCAGCGGTCTTTGTCTAAAAGCAGTTTTGAGGGAGAAGAGTCATTCTTGCCATTTACAGCCTGGTGAGCTTGATTCTCCGGCAGAGGTGACCATGGGGAGGTGACCATGGGGTCCGTTTTATTTTTCACGTGTTGATGGGCCTCACAGTCCAACCATGATCCTTACCTAGCAGTAGGGATGCAGGGCCGCTGTGGCTCGGTTAGTTTTTGGAATTCCTGGTGTCCAGGGTCTTAACAAACTCCAACGGTGCCCCACGGTGCTGTTTCTACAGTTTGAAAATGTGCAGCAAGACAATCCCACTCACTGCCGGCCACAGCTTGAAAGCCACACCCCTCCCCGCACTGGCCCAGGGCTTCTGGCTACAGGCCTGCCCGGTACAGGTAGGACACAGACTCTCTTCTCTTCTTGTGGCCTTGGAAGCTCACCCACATCAGGGGTTTATTCGTACTTAAGTTCATTGAAGGCCCTTGTTTAAGGCCCCGGATTACATCTTAGGCTCATTCTTACCTGAGATTTATGATTCCACAATGAATCAATGTTCAAAGCATCTGTACACAGTTGGTAATAAATGTGTGTTGCTTGGATGAAAACAGGATAGTGGGGATATAGGGCTCCCTGCTGTTGGCTCCCATGGTTGAAAAAAATCTACATTCCTTTCTTCCCCCTCTGCTGCCATCTCTTACTGGCAGCATGAGGACCTCTACTTGTCTCAGGTCTAGGGGGAAGGCAGCAGAAGCATGAAATAGAATTGTTAGCTACACAACTGCAGGAGGAGAATTCAAAATGCACATCTCCCTTCTCACCTTTATCATTTATTTTAGAAACTTACTGGATGCTTTCTAGTGATTATAAAATCACTGTGGGCCGGGAGTGGTGGCTTACACCTGTAATTCCAGCACTTTGGGAGACCAAGGTGGGTGGATCACTTGAGGTCAGGAGTTCAAGACCAGCCTGGCCAACATGGTAAAACCCCAGCTCTACTACAAATATACAAATTAGCCAGGCATGGTGGCAGGCACCTGTAATCCCAGCTACTCGGGAGGCTGAGGCAGGAGAATTGCTTGAACCCGGGAGGTGGAGGTTACAGCGAGCCAAGATTGTGCCACGGCACTGCAGTCTGGGTGACAGAGTGAGACTCCGTCTCAAAAAAAATCATTTTGAGTAAAATCCCAAGCCGCCTGAAGGCCCCCAACACACCATTACAACCTAAATTCCTACCACTTCTCTTCACAATCCCCCATTATAGACAAGCTAGTCTACTCCCTGCCTTCCAACACATGTGTAAATTTCCAGCATCAGACATTTGCACATGTCCTTCTTTTGCCTCTCTTATCCATTCTCAGGGTTCTTCTCAAGTCTGCAATTCACAGAGGCATCTTCTCTGTCTGTGCCAGATGGAAGCAGGTCCCAGGAGAACCCTCTTTGTCCACTGAACTCGGGGCACTTATTGTCTGGGCCATTTGTTAGTCTTTATTAGGTATGCTGTGTGTTCAAGTTATTTTTCTCCAACGTAAACATATCCTGTAGATCAGGAGTCCCCAACCCCTTGGCCATGGACCAGTACCTGTCCATGGCCTGTTAGGAACTGGGCCACACAGCAGGAGGTGAAGTGGCAGGCAAGTGAGTGAAGCTTCACCTGTGTTTACAGCCACTGCCCATCGCTCACATCACTGCCTGAGCTCTGCCTCCTGTCAGATCAGTGGCAGCATTAGAATCTCATAGAAGTGCAAACCCTACTGTGAACAGCACATGGGAGGGATCTAGGCTGCAGGCTCCTTATGAGAATCTAATGGCTGATGATCAGTCACTGTCTCCCATCACCCCCAGATGAGACCATCTAGTTGTAGGAATGCAAGCTCAGGGCTCCCGCTAATTCTACAGGATGGTGAGTTATGTAATTATTTCACTATATATTACAGTGCAGTAGTAATAGAAATAAAGTGCACAATAAATGTAATGGGCTTGAAGCATCCTCAAACCATCCCCCAACCTTGGTCTGTGGAAAAATTGTCTTCTGTGAAACCAGTCCCTGGTCCCAAAAAGGTTGGGGACCGCTGGTGTAGATTAGGTCCTATTTTTCTGTAACTTGGGTTACAGAAAATGTAGTTTTTATAGCTCTGTAGTTCTGAGGAGAGGAGGGTCAGCAGGTGTACCTTCATGTTCTCTGGCTCAGGGTCTCTGAAGCTCAGTGCTCTTCCCATTTTGGGTAGAGAAGTCTTTGTTGCTGGGTGGGGGGTTGAGACAACAGATATAATAGTACATCCTGTTGGATCCTAATCTCCTCTCTAATAATTTCCACATATTGTCTTCTGGATTTTCTCCCACAGAATCATCTTAGAAGAAACCCTCCAGCTCCTCCCTCTTACCTTGTGCAGATAGAAAGGTCCTCAGGAGTCCATCGGGGGACAGATGAAGACTGCCTGGCAGGAAGCTGGTGGAAACTTCTAAGGTAGGAATGTTGGTGGAAATTAAGAAGTTGAAACCTTGAACACAGTTGATAGTGGCATTTATAAGCAATCTTATTTTAGAAAACTTGGGTAGAAGTCTTGTGTGATTTTTGGCCGGGCCCTCTGGTAGCTGCTGGGTGACTGCAGGAGCTGGGCCAGCAGTCAGGGAGGACAGGTCTGCATGTGGAGAGAAGCTGGGCTGTGGCTCGGCAGCTGCATGGCGTGTGGAGGTTTCCAGTGGTCATGAGCATGACTAGACAGTGCACAGCATCTCCCGTGAGGCTGTGGTCAAATCAGGACTTGATTCCAAACTGGAGCCTGATGGAGGAATGAACTAAATTGCAAGGGTGGCTGCTGGCACAGAGCTCCTCAAGATGTTGACAGAGGCACAAATGTGGTGTTCTCAGATGAGGGACAGATGTGCCTAAAAATCCCTGGTTAGGGAGTGTGGGTAGAGATCATGGTTTTAAGGACCTGGAGAATAAAACGTGTCCTCAAGCTGTTTTGAGTTGAAGCTGTAGCAGGCTACCACTGGACACCATAGCTCACTTTATAGCCCTTTCTTCATCCCACTTCCTCTTTCAAAGTACACAATTCTGACTGGCAAAAAAAAAAAAAGAAAAAAAAAAAGCTCTGTTTTCTTCTCTAAATACCACCAGGTTCCCTAAAATTTGTGATTTTAAGGACTTATAGGAATTCAAACTACCAGCTCCAGAATTTCTTCACTGTATTTTTGTCAACTACTCCTTTGATTGTTAGCTTACAAGGCAAGAACCTTCCCCGCATTTCCTGAGGACAGCTGTCACCCGATTAAATCGTATTCTAACTCTTCTGCAATAGGAGAAATGACCACAGTGTCTCCAAAGTTACTAGAATTCCAGTGTTGTAATAACGAGGTTGAACAACACTTTCCAGGGACCATTATAATTAGAAAAAGGAGCTGGCATTAGATATCAGTAGATGCCCATTGGGATTCAGAGGTTATTTTTATGCTGTAGCCACTTATAGAAAACAAAGCGAAATCCACATTTTCTAGCCAGTGCACCCAGCCTAATACAGGATTCTCTTCCTTATGAAACAATAGTAATAAAACACAGGTTGAGGCCAGATCCCAAGGTTTTATTTTAGTGATTTATTTTTTTTGAGACAGAACCTCACTCTGTCACCCAGGCTGGAGTGCAGTGGCACAATATCAGCTCACTGCAAGCTCCGCCTCCCAGGTTCAAGCCATTCTTCTGACTCATCCTACCAAGTAGCTGGGACTACAGGCGCACACCACCACACCCAGCTAATTTTTTTTATGTATTTTTATTTATTTTATTTTATTTTTTATTTTTAGTAGAGACAGGGTTTCACCATGGTGGCCAGGATGGTCTCGAACTCCTGACCTCAGGAGATCTGCTCCCCCTCAGCCTCCCAAAGTGCCACCACTCCCAGCCGGTTTTATTTATATATAAATGGTGCACGCACACACACACACACACACACACACACACACACACGTCCTTAATGAAGAGAGAATATTTGAAAGTTGTAAATTTAAGGTTCCTGCGATTTCCTGCCTCCTAAGGGATAGAAACTTGAATTTGTTTTTCAGGCCTTCTTTATTCTTGGAAATCACCCCAGTGGGGCATGAACCTCCTCCAGGAAGAGGCCAGAATGCGGCCCTCCCTCCAAGGAGCTAACCCATTTGGATAATAATGTAAAGGTTGTAATTATTGTGGGCCGAGTTACATTGCTGCAGATTGTGATTCTTTAGAATAATTTTCTTTCCCAAATATGGATATAGACCACAATGTGCAAATATTTTATTGCTTATTTTTGTGGAGTTGGTGCAGGCTGTAGGAAACCCTGACAGCTTGGCCTTCTCTTCACTTCTCTGCACTGGAGGAGAGATCATTGTAAAGGAAAAAGAGACAGAGAAAGAGAGGAGGAAAAGTAAGTTGAGGTCAGGTCAGGGGGGAAACAAAGGGAAAGAATGAACTGGGCTTGGGGCTGTGCAACTTGCAAAAAGGAAGGAGTGAACTGGGCTTGGGGTCTTGCTATGCAAAAAGGAAGGAATGAACTGAGCTTGCGGCTGTGCAACTTGCAAAAGGGAAGAAATGAACCAGGCTTGGGGCCATGCTATGCGAAATGGGAGGGATGAACTGGGCTTGGGGCCGTGCTACTTGCTCTAGGTTACTGGTGTTTCATCTGTTGTGTTGTTTAGAAAGGCCAATCCAGCCTTTGGGAAGTGTACCAATGCTGGGCCATGCACCCTAATATTTTGGAAGACTAGGGGGCAGGGTTATCCCAACTAAATTTCACAAATACACTTTTCTTCTAAAATAAGTGGATATAACCACTGCTGATTACCCCAGGGAAGGGGTCAGTACCCCATGGCAACTGCAGCCCAGAGTGGAATGAAGAGACAGGTGGAAGTGCCTGAGGGATTTGTTCTGTAAGCTCCGCTGCTTTCTCGCTTCTTTAATGACTTGCAATTAACTCAGATCCAACGGGCGCAACAGTAAACCCAAGGAGTTCTTTCATGCCCTCCCTTACCCATGTTTATCACCCTGGATTTTGTCATCTCCATGAATGGGACCATCATTCACCTGCTTGCCCATGGCAGTAGCCTCAAAACTGCCCATGACTCATTGCTTTCTCCATAGTCTCTGGATCTCATTAATGAGGGTACACATGCTTCTGGCCATGAGGGAGGAAGACGGCCTGTGATCTCCCTCCCTCTGTAAGCAACTATAAAAAAAGGATAGAATATAGAAAGCAACTATTTGGATATAGGGCAACACAAGACTGTGATTCCTGAGAAAATGGAAGAAAACAAGGTGAGCCCTACCATCAGCTAGCCTTTCTGCCTAGAGGTAAGTCCTGGGCTACAGTCCGGGGAGGGAGAACTCCAAAACAGTGAGGCAGCTTCACAGAGCTGAAGAGACAGAGGTCAGAGATGGGGAAGGCCAAGCGGCTCCGTGAAGACCCTGTGAGGCAGAGTTCTCAAGGGAAGGGGCCACACAGATAAAAGTACTCCAGAAATCTGCACAGGAGTTCATGGAATCTTTTAAAAACACAAGTCTATAGAAATATAAGGCCAGATAAGAAAAGCTTCTGGTGAAAGATTAATTATGAGGAGTTCTTTTTTTTTTTTTTTTTTTTTGAGATGGAGTCTCACTCACTCTGTCGCCCAGGCTGGGGTGCAGTGGCATGATCTCGGCTCATTGCAACCTCCACCTCCCATGTTCAAGTGATTCTTGTGCGTTATCCTTTTGAGTAGCTGGGATTACAGGCACCCACCACCACACCCCGCTAATTTTTGTATTTTCAGTAGAGATGAAGGTTCACCATGCTGGCCAGGCTGGTCTCAAACTCCTGGCCTCAAGTGATCTGCCAGCCTCAGTCTCTCAAAGCACTGGGATTAACAGGCATGAGCCACTGCACCCAGCAAGGAGTTCTAAAATGAACAATTCCCTAGAACTGCAAAGCCAGAAATCACTCAAGTTCCCTCTAGCCAGAGAGAGACCTCACTGAATATATGGGGCATTTAGAACAAGCCCCAGAAAGACCATGACTTGGAAGACGAGTCAAATCAGTCCTGGAATAAAGGCTACTCTAGGCCCAAAAAAGCTTATAAGTAAACCTCAAGGGAATCAAAGTAATTGCTGAATAATTTATAGAACAAGTAAATAAAAAATCAGTGAGAATATAGAAGACTCAAACACAGTATTAATGAAATTGACCTCACTGACGTTTCTAGATGGCTTTACTCAACAGCAGCAGAATACATATTTTCATAAGTGCTCGTAAAACATTTGCTATACCAGATCATACATTGGGCTATAAAGTAAGCTGACATAAATTTAAAATAGATAACCACAGTGGAATAAAAGTAAACAGCAATAAGAGAAAGATATAATATAGGGAAAAGCCACGAATATTTGGAAATTAATAAGCTTCTAAACGGAAATTGGAAAGTATTTTAAACTGAATGAAAATGAAAATATAATGTATCAAAACCATGAGATATAGCTAAAGCAGTGATTTGAGAAATATTTATAGCTTTTCATGCTTTTATTGGCAAAGAAAAGTCTAATGTCAGTCATCTAAGCTTTTACCATATTCAGTTAATTGTAAGTCCTGTCAACTGTACTTCCTAAACAACTCTTAATCAGTTTCCTTCCCTCTGTCCTCCTGTCACAGCCTCCTGATCCTCCTATCTTAAGTCATCTCCAATCCCAGATCCCCAGTTCTTTCTGGTCAGCTGCACCTCTCACCACTACTTTCTCCTTGCACTTCAGCCTTACTGATGTCTCTAGTTCCTTAAAGCTCTCATGGTCTTCTCTGGGCCATCTCACATTTGCCTTGCCTGACCACCCTTATTTCCAAGTCACCCTGCTAATTCCCACCCATGGAATTTCTCTTCTTTCTGGAAGCCTGGGTCCTGCTATATGCTTCCATTCTAGCTCATTGTACTTCCTTTGTGGTGGCATTTAACCTATGCTGGTGATTTCTTTAATTGTCTGTCTTCCCCAGCAGCTGGGTCTCGTCTTGTATATCAGATTGTTTGTCTGTCCCCTTGCACAGTTTCTGGCACTTACTGAGTGCTTAATATCTATTTGACAAATGGATGAAAGCCCATTTTAGTGGAAATATGACCACTGAGTTTGTGGTTACAGGTTGAGAAGATCAGCATTCCTGGATCACAGTTCACAGTCAACACTGGGCATCTCCCAGCATCCATTTGTCTTTCTTTTTTAATAGCAGCCCTGAATTCTGTTGGGGGCTCATGAGGTTCCTGAGAAGCCACTTGTCCTGGCTCCAGTAGCTACTGAAGTATTCATCACTGAGAAAATGGATCTGCTTTGGGGGCTTCAGTTCCTTAAAACTGTCATTTCTCACTTAAACATGTTACTGGGATTCCCTGGAAGTGTACAGGGTCCTCCAATTTAGTCACTCCCTTTAATGAGCGGCACTGGGGTAAAGTTATCTGGCAGGTTCCTGTTAGGCTTTTCTGGCTGGACTATTTACTTTTTAGCTTCGCATGTTCAAAAGGATCTGGGAGGTTTCCTAGTGCCCTAGAAACAGCACAAACCATAATGTGACATCTCTGAGTGAAACAGGCCTAAAGCCACAAAGGAGATAAAACAGATAAGGTAAGAATAAGACAAGAAAATCAAAGTGGAATTAACCTAAATTTAACACTATCACTCCTGTGGTATTTTTGCATATATCAGACAAAAGGAAATAGCTATCTGGCCTGAAGATAAAATGCCGTGCCTCGTATCACCTTTTTTAAAAAAACAATAACATGAATGATGTTTTCCTTGATAATACAAATAATTCACATTTATTATGGACAGTTTGGACACTTTTTAAATGTATTTAAAAATGGGTCACCCAAAATAATATACAAAATAACCACTGGTACGGCCTTTTTTTTTTTTTTTTTTGGGACAGAGTCTTGCTCTGTTGCCCAGACTTCAGTGGAATGACATGATCTCGACTCACTGCAACTTCCGCCTTCCAGGTTCAAGCAATTCTCCTGCCTCAGGCTCCCAAGTAGCTGGGATTATAGGTGCTCGCTACCATGCCTGACTAATTTTTGTACTTTTAGGAGAGGTGGGGTTTCACCATGTTGGTCAAGCTGGCCTCAACTCCTGACCGCAAATGATCTACCTGCCTCAGCCTCCCAAAGTGCTGGGATTACAGGCATGAGCCACCGCTCCCAGCCCATTGGTAATGTCTTGATGCATTTATTTTCATACTTTTTGTACATGTACAGACAGATGTGTATTTTTCTTTTCAAAATTAGAATTTTTTTGTAGATTACTTTTTTCACATACATCATAACCCAAAAAAGTGATTTTTGGTCAGGTGTAGTGGCTCATGGAGGCCAAGACAGGCAGATCATGAGGTCAGGAGTTCGAGACCAGCCTGGCCACCATGGCGAAACCCTGTCTCTACTAAAAATACAAAAATTATCTGGGTGTGGTGGCGGGCGCCTGTAATCCCAGCTACTTGGGAGGCTGAGGTCAGAGAATGGTTTGAATCCTGGAGGCAGAGGTTGCAGTGAGCCAAGATCGTGCCATTGCAATCCGGCCTGGGTGACAGAGCAAGACTCTGTCTCAAAAAAAAAGTAATTTTTATAACTTTCTATTTTGTGGATATGCTATAACTTTTTAAACAACTATTTTTCTATTGTTGCACATTTAGGTTGCTCCTACTTTTTTTACTAATATAAATTACTCTGTGTGAGCATCACGGCTTGAATCACAGGTCCCCTTCTCCTCTTGTGTTCTGGGCCATCTTTTGCTTTCTCAGGACCTCATCCCTGCAGTTAGCCACGTTCTCTCCTGCTCCAGCAATGTCTCCCTCTCCCATGAATTCTTCCCATCTGCACACACATTCTCTAATAGTCTCCATCACAAACCAATAAAAGCCCTCCTCTCACCCTGCATTCCCCTCCAGCTTTACCCTGATATCTCTGGCTCCCTTGAAAGCTACACTTATTATGGGAAGATCTGATCTTGGTTACAGTCCCCATTTCCTTTCCCAGTATTCACTCCCATGCATGCTGACCAGGTACGTCCCCTACCCCTGAATTAAAACTGCTTTCTCCAAAGTGACCACCCACTGCTGATCAGATCCACGTTTCTGTCCTCATCTTCTCTAGCCCGTTGGCAGCGTTCCGTAGCGCAAACCCTCCTTCCAGACACTCTCAGCTCCTGACTTCCCAGACACACTCTCAGCTCCTGGCTTCTGCCACCCCAACCCTTTTGCCTCTCCTTTCACCCCTGCATCCTCTGCTGGCTTTTCTCCCTCATCTGGTCTAAAAACTGTTGAGAGTACTTAAGGGTTTCCTTTTGGACCTCTTCTTTTCTTTTTTTTTCTTTTTTTCTTTTTTTGAGACGGAGTCTCGCTCTGTCGCGCAGGCTGGAGTGCAGTGGCGGGATCTCAGCTCACTGCAAGCTCCGCCTCCCGGGTTCACGCCATTCTCCTGCCTCAGCCTCCCTAGTAGCTGGGACTACAGGCGCCCACCACCGCGCCCGGCTAGTTTTTTGTAGTTTTTAGTAGAGACGGGGTTTCACCGTGTTGGCCAGGATGGTCTCGATCTCCTGACCTCGTGATCCGCCCGTCTCGGCCTCCCAAAGTGCTGGGATTACAGGCTTGAGCCACCGCGCCCGGCCAGACCTCTTCTTTTCTAGACATTCCCGGGGTGATCTTATTTTCTCCCATGGCTTTGACTACCAGTGATCTGCTGATGATACCACGCTGACTTCTCCAACCCAGACCTTTCTCGGGGCGGCGCCCTAACTGCCGCCAGCTACTCTCTGGGTGTCTATTACGCATCTTAAACCTAACATCGCTAACACAAAAGTTTTATTTTCCTCGTATCTCTAAAACACCTCTGCCTTTCCCCTAGCCTTCTGCATCTCCAGTACCCACCATTACAGTCACCTGGTTTCTCAACGCAGGAATGCAGGACTCAAGCTCAATTGCTCTGTTTTTTTTTCACCCTTCATGTCCAACCCAGCAACAAAGGCATCTCTCTCTTTCCAAAAGTTTTCAGTTCGTTCTCATCTCTCCACCTCCAGCTCCTCTTATCTAAGCCACCATTGCATGTTGCCTGGATTATTTCAACAGTCTCCTAATGGCCCTCCTGCCTTCTGTTTTGTACAAGTATAATCCGTTCCCTACATGTTACCCAGAATAGCCCCTGTACTCCACTCACTGCATCCAGCCTTGACTGGTCTGTGTGATCTTGCGTCTGTCTGCCTTTTAGATCTCATCTCTACGGCTTTCCCATAGGCTCCCAATGCACTGGCCGCCAGGGCCTTCTTGTTCTTCCTCTAGCACCCCAAGCTTCTCACCGCAGCCTTGGCACGCTTCGCTCCTGTTTGGAGCACTCTGCTCTGTTCATGTGGCTGCCTCTTTCTTACCGCTGGGGACTCAGCTCAAATGCCACTTCAATTTAAAGGTGGCCCTCCCTTCACTTTCACCTCTAGTGTCCAGAGAAACTTACGCATATGCAAATCACACACAAACAAATACAAACAAATGACAATGACAACTGGGGATGATCCAAATTGCTTCAACAGTGGAGTAGATAAATTATGGTAGATTCATATGATGAGATTGTATATCTAAAGGAAAATGGATAAACTACAACTAAGGCATTGTCATGGTTGAACCTCAAAACATAATGTTGAAAAAAAGAAAAAAGTCACAGAAAAACACATACAGTGCTGAGTCCATTTAGATGACATTCAGATGTGCTGTATAGAGATGGATACATCAGTGGTGAAACTCTAAAGAAAAGCAAGGGCGACCCCTGGAAGAGCCGTTAGGAAGCTTCCGCGGTCCCCGTGGGGGTCTGTCTCAGCCTGGGAGAGAGTGCGAGGTCTCTGTTTCCTTATTATTCACTATTGTTCTTTCAGTTGTACATATGACTGCATGAACTCTCTTGAATCCATGATATTCTTCACAATAAAAACTTTTTAAAAGAAACAAGAGGAAGATGGAAATACACAAAGTGACATGGTGGTATTTGCTCATACTCATCGTGTGAGTGGCAACTGCATGGCGCCATCATATTTCAGCTCCCTCCCTGCCAGTGAAGGCTCTGGGCTCACAAGCAGGAAGATCCCTTTCTGTTCTGTGTCCTGTGACTCAGTCAACCGCAGGCAGGCTTGAGGAATCTTGAGGGGACACCTGGGGCATCTCCATACTTTCCTTGCAGAATTACTAGTTAAAGCCAGTTCAGGCAAGAGAGCACCAATCTGATTTGGAAACCCCAGTCCTCCCTTTCCCCAGGAAGAAATTCCACAGCTTGGTTATATCATCAGCTTTAAGTGTCTGAAAATTCTTTCTCTTGACCTACACAGATTTTCCACAATTTGGAGGCTCTCTCCAAACAACGTGACAACACATTCAAGGTTCGCAAAATTTTGGAGGACTAAATCTAAATGAAGCTGCCTGTCAAAACGTCACAGTTCCCTTCAGACGATGGAAATCTATATTCTTTCCTAGACACGACAGGGCCGAGAGGTTGCAGATGGGGGGGGTGTGTGTGTACACACGTGTGTGAAGTGATCAGTGAGGAGTGCAGGTTAATGTTCTCCTTGGCCAAATGAAGTTGTGAAGTTGATGGCAAATGCCATGTTCAGTGATCTCTGAAAGTAGAACCTGCCTTCTGTGTGTTAGTATTCCTATACAGCAGGGAAACTCAAAACTACGTGTTTCAATATAAATATTTGCTGATAATTTAGAGCAAGTATTCTGTTTTTCATAGCCCCAGAATTGAACCGCACTTGAAATCAGGTTAACTAGAGCTGAATTTAATCATTGTGTGACCCAACTGAGAATATGCAACCTGGGGTATTGAATATCCTCCTTTATGTTGTTTTTATTCTCAATTTCATCTACTTATTTCCTTAGGGACCACAGAGCAATAGTAGGCAGCAGAGTAATGAAATGTGGTAAATCTCCTTAAAGAGAAACATAACTAAAAATACTTTCCTTTGTTTCATCTCAGCAGCCCTGTACATAGTGTGGTTTGCTTTGGTTAACAAAGTTCCAAAGTTCTTGGGAGGAAAACGGCTGAATTTATTGCTCTGGGAAATACCACACTTGCTCAATTTTACAGTATATAAAAGTTCTTTGTTTTATAGATATGCCATGAAAATCTCAGTTGTAACCATTAGCTGTCATTTACACCGGGAGCCGTAGCAAGTTTACCAAATTTCCTAGGGACCTTCTGAGGCAGTGGATCACATGGCCACGTGCGTTAGGGGCTCTGTCAGTCCCCCGGCTTCCCTGCCTGCACAACAACTCCTGGCTGGGGACTGGGGATTGGCAGGGAAATGTGTTACCATTCGATGGACTTTGGATGCTTGATCACAATCTCTGAGGGCCAAGCCTCTATAAGGAGCATTTATGCTTGTTTCTCAAAAAGTTCTCAGTGCTGTAAACTAGGAAGATTTCAGAGCACTGGCGCAAACCAATTAAGAGTGATTGTCAAGGACAACAGAGGAGAAGCAGGGAGGGCGCTCCCTGACTACACGACTAACTTCAGGAGGGGTTTTTCAAATAGATTAGCTCCGGGGGCTGCCCTCAAAGCCTTGGCCAACCCTGAGTGAACTGAGAAGTGAGTTTACATGGGAACAGGGAAGGACAGAAAAGTCGGAGAGTTACCAATCTGAAGAAAGGTTTTCAAAGGAGTTGTATGTACATACAGCGGAGACTGCTGACACCCATGAAAATGACCATGTGAACATGCCTTCTAGATCCTTCCTTTAGATCACACGTTTCTGTTTACTTGTTTTGCTTTGTTTTTTGAGACGGAGTTTCACCCTTGTCGCCCAGGCTGGAGTACAGCAGCATGATCTCGGCTCACTGAAACCGCCACCTCCTGGCTTCAAGCAATTTTCTTGCATCAGCCTTCCACGTAGCAGGGATTACAGGCACATACCACCACGCCCAGCTAATTTTTGCATTAAAAAAAATTTTTTTTTAATGTTTTTAGTTTTTGAGATGGAGTCCCGCTCTGTCACCCAGGCTGGATTGCAGTGGTGCGATCTCTGCTCACCGCAACCTCTGTCTCCTGTGTTCAAGCAATTCTCCTGCCTCAGCCTCCCAAGTAGCTGGGATTACAGGTGCCCGCCACCATGCCTGGCTAATTTTTGTATTTTTAGTAGAGATGGGGTTTCACCATGGTGGCCAGGGTAGTCTCGAACTCCTGACCTCAGGTTGTCTGCCCACCTTGGCCTCCCAAAGTGCTGGGATTACAGGGGTGAGCCACTGTGCCCGGCCTAGATCTCGTGTTTTTAAACACTGCTTGAAAGTAGCGATGAACTGTGTGGCTTAGCAGGGAGAATGCTGCACTAAGCATTAAAAGATCCAATTCTTGCTCTGTGTGTCACCGGCCTGCTGAACTGACCTCATGCAGAGGTCACCTTGCCTCTCACAGCCGTGGCTTTCTTTCCAGGCTGCCAGGCATGTCAATGCCGCATGGCTCCTTCCTCCCAGGACTGGCTCAAGAGCCCAGCACGGCCCAGAGAGAAGTAAAAGAGCAATTACAAAACCAAGAAAGTCCCATGAAAGGGAAAAGACAGGGTGATGGGAAGGGGATACCTAACCCTGACTCGGGTTGACCAGGCTCTCTGACAGAACTGGTATGTTAGCAACACTGGGGGGAGTTAACCAGGGAAAGAAACCCTGGCATTCCATCATTTCCCAATCTTGAGAAAACAGTTAGATCATGTTTCCCATGGAGTGGGTAGACTTGGTGAGAACACAGGTTTCCCCAGACTTTCTGAGGAATCTGTTTTGGGTAGTAAGGCTTCAGAGCTTTGTTCTCCTCCTACGCAAAGCGAGGTGAGAGTGAGCCCAGTCTAATTTGCGCAGACCTTTTCTCAGATTTTTCATATGACTGTTCTCAAGGGCTTACCTAGCTATTTGGCTTGCAACCCCTCATTCTTGACCTTGTTCCTACACTGCACCACTGTGTTAGTTATCTATTGCCATGTAACAAATTAACCCCAGCATCCAGTGGCTGAAAACAGCCATGAATATTTACCCCTTGCAGTTTCTGTGGGTCAGGGATGTCACTGAGGCTTGGCTATGGGAATAGATGATACAGGCCACGTGCAGAGGAAGGTGGGACTCCGTGGGAGCCATCCTGGAGGCTGGCAGTAATCCTGCTGGGATTGATAAGATGCTGGGTGGACTCTGCCTCCCATCTATCCATGCTTCCCGTTTGCAATACTGACTATAGCTGTGAATCCCGTACCCCTATCCATTCTTAAACAAGCAAACTTTTTGGTGACTATCTCCTGCTTTTCTGAGTCACTTAGTTTTTGGAGGGGGGCATTTCCCCCTCCTCCCTTTAAAATTTAAGATATGCTAGGTCCTGGGTATTTCTTCATAGTGCTTCCTATTGCACAGTATAACAACTTGCATTTGCTTTTCAAGTGAGGAAAAGAATCGTTTTCTGGTGTACTCTTGTTCTCTAGTTGATCCTGAAGAAGACACATCAAATAGTAATACCTTAGATTCGCATGGGTCACAAGTAGCTCCATCTTGGAGCTTCCTTCCTCCCTCTTTGTCCTCAGGTCTATCTCTCAGCATCTTCATTATGTGGATATCTATTAAATTAAACTAAATTGGAAACAGAGAGTATGAGGTATTGTTATTTTCTGGAACCCACATGAGTTGATTTTTTTAAAAAAAGAGGCCCCGAAAGTAAAAGCCATGCAAGCCAACTGCAGACCTAAGACCACGGTTCAATTCACGTTCTTATCACTAACCATTTATAGTATAAACTTCTCCAGCAGCCTCATATGATTTACATTTCATGCCATAGCAGGTCATAGGTGGGGCTTCCGATCTAGTTCTACGAAGCTGTGGGTGTATTGGTTGGCAACCACATTTTCTGAAAATTTTGCTTATTTCTAGGACTTTTCAATTCACTCAGAAGTTAAAAATTGCAATACCATCTCCGGAAAGCATTTTATAGTCTTACCAGTTAAATGAAGTGATTTCCTTCTTCTAAAGAATTTCCTTCTTATTAATAGACACATTCTCCTACATAAGTAATGGATCTGGAAGACAAATCATTTCTTGTTCCACCTTTCTAAACTTCCAAAAAAGGAAATACATTTCCTTGGAATTGTGCTGGATCTCTCCCCTGCAAGCGGCTGTCCAAAAGACAACCAGAACTTATCAATAACAAAAACAGGATCCCCCCACTCCAGGGCAAAAAGAGCTCAGCTGGTTGGACAGCAGATTGGACAGTGGAGGCCCCCCACCTGCCAGGCCTCCTTTCCATTTTCACCCTTTATTTTTCTTACTTTAAATAGACCACTTGTTGGCGGGCCAGAACTTGTGCTTCTCAAGAGGAACGCAGTGGAGGTTAATTACACTCTGGATTAGGAGAACTCTTCTTTCTCACCCATTCTTACCAGAGGAGGAGAAAGAGCAGGAAGGATGTTACAGGGTCCACAGGGTGGCTGAAAGCTTCATCTTCAGAACTGCTCTCAGCTCCCCATATTCAAGGGTGGATTCTTATTCTTTACTTGGCTCAGGAAAGGCTAACTTACTTTTTTGTGAATGTCGCCCTTTTAGAAGGTCAGGAGCCACAGCCACCTAAAAGTAAAAATCTAAGCGTCTGAACACCTGGGTTCCAACCTTAGCATTGCCACGTAGTTAGTTGTATGACTTTGAGCATATTTTATAAATTCTCTCCACATCAATTTTTTCATCTCAATGAAAATAATAACCTCAAGATATTATGAGGAACAACAATGGAAAATTGTAGTGAAAGTGCCTTTAATTATAAAATATAGTACAATTTAACATTATATGTATTTTTTCAGAATTTGGTATAAATAATAATACTGATCAAAAAGCTATTCTTTTGTGACCTTGAAAAGCAACTGTACAAATTATAAAATTTTTCATAGAATAAAAATAGAAATAGAAAAATTCAGGGTCAAGGTGAGTACCTGCAAATTATATAAACTCTGTTTCCTAACTACAAATCATCATTAAAAAAATTCTAAAGGTGGCACATTTTACTTAGTTTGTATTTCTTTTTTTGTTAGCTTTTCAAAGTAGACAGAATTCCAGTAGATCCTAGTTGCTGTAAACTCATTAATTTGCCACTATGATGAAACGCTATTGGCTAAAGTAGTATCACTGTTTTTGTTTTGTTTTGTTTTAAATAAAGGATTCACCTAGTAAGGTTGTATAATTATTCCTAGTTTTTTTCCTAGCAATAGCAGAGATAAAAGAAGGGTCACGTAGACAGTCGACGCAGACCCTGTGCTTCTCCCTACACGGATGGTATGAGTTTCATTCGAGTCAGAATGGCTGGTCCCTAACCCACGAGGCGCGCTTTGACTATCGGGATTTTTATTTCTGTATCTTCGATGCTCATAATAGGAGAGAGTCCCAGGAGTCAAAAATGGTTTACTAAATTTCTGCTAATGGAGTAGTTTTCAAACTCAATAGCTACTTCAAAAGAGTAGGATGTCATGCCCGATCTCAGCACTTTGGGAGGCCAGCGTGGGCGGACCGCCTGAGCTCAGGAGTTTGAGACCAGCCTGGGCAACATAGTGAAACACCGTTTCTACTAAAATACAAAGAAATTAGCCAGGCATAGTGGTGTGTGCCTGCAGTCCCAGCTACACGGGAGGCTGAGGGAGGAGAATTGCTTGAACTTGTGAGGTAGAGGTTGCAGTGAGCCAAGATCATGCCACTGCACTCCAGCCTGGGCGACAGAGTGAGACTCTGTCTCTACAAAATAAAAAATAAAAAAAAAAGTAGGATAATAATAAAACAATTATTATGTTTTGGCATATTCACATAATGAAAATTTATACATTCCTTAAAATAATTTTTGAAGCCTATTCAACAAATGAGAGTTATATAAAACAATGTTAACTGAAACAAATCAGGGTACAAAACAGGCAGTATGCCAGGAATTTTGTAAGAATAAATAATAGGTTTCTACACATACACATGAAAATCTAGAGGGAAGAATGCCAAGGTGTTGACAATGATAATTTTGGGGCAGTGGGGTTTGGGGTGATTTTTAATTTCCTTCTTCACATTTTTCTGTATAAACTCTTTATAATTAGGGTGTGCACTGGTTATGACTTCTTGAGTCACAAGAGTCAATAATACCCAACATAAACCAGCTCAAAAGCAAAGGGAAATTTTTTGTCCCCAAGACTGAAGAGCTCGCTTCAAGCGCTGTTTCACTGGGACTCAGACATCACTGGGACCAGTTACCATCTTTTTTGTGTGGATCCCAGTCTCACACTGCCAGGATAGCAGCTGACGGTTTAGGTTCAGCAGGAAAAAGTGCCACCTGTTTGCTCATAAAGATCGCCTTGCTCACTTTCATCTCCAGAATGAGTTACATCCACATCTCCAAGACCAATCTACGAACATACCAGAGTTCTCCATTTACTTTGATTTCCTTTAATGCCACTCAGTAAAGTTTGAATTTTCTCCCTAAAGTTTTTGAGATTTCTGATGTTGTTTTAAACTAAATTCTTGGTTTGGGGTTTCCTGGATCACGTTGCTGATATGAATATAGGCTGAAATCCACCAGGGATGGTGAGGGGGTCTTCTCAGGGATGCTTTTCCCCTACTTTATTCAGTACCAAGGCAATAGACCCCCACGGTGCCCTGCGGGTGGAGGGAGGGGAGCTGGTAACTCATGGCTGAGGTTTACTCTGAGGGTGTAGCCCTGCAGGGACCCAGCAAAATGTGTGTGGCTGGGATTGGTGGGCAGCTCTGGGGGGACTCCCAGCTTTGGTGGGACCTGGACTTCTTTGTTTCTGTTGCCCTCCCTCCTCTGTGTCGTCGAAACTGCAGCTTACCTTCAAATCTGGGTTATCAAATCTTTTCAGAGCAAAGTTCATTTTGGCTTCTGCTTACCTTTCTGGCTTTAGACAGGCAATTCCTGATATTATTTTGGTTCTTTGATGTTTCCACAAACTTTAAAAAATTAATCCAGCATGATGAGCTATTGTCCATGAGAGGCAAATTTGAATAACCTAGGCTGCCATTGGCCCCAGCAGAAAGCGATTAGTTTTCAAATTCTGATTCAGACCAAAACAAGAGTTTAGAACTAAAGAGGAAAAGAAGGTAGTGAGGCTCTCTCTGCTTAATATATTTATATATTGCTTAATATGCTTCTTTGTTTCAGTATGGCAATATTGGTAAACAGCAGAACTAGAAATGAATTTGAAAATTTATATACAATTTTTATTCTCAGAAATAAAAACTTTATTGTTCTGTGAGTTAGGAGAATAAAATAATAAGACTTCGTAATGGTTTAAATAGTTAGTTTATAAAATTCCATTAAGTTATTCATTTTAGCTAAATGATTATACTGATGTATGTTCCCTCTAAGCACTGACCCAGGACTTTATTTTAAGGCAGCTTAACTCATGTTCTTCACAGATGTGAAGATTTTATTTCAAAATTATTTTAGTGGTGAAGTAGATATAGAATAAACCGTACAACAATTATGTTTTGCCAATTTTCTCCTTGAGGACGATTGCAGATTTGTACTTCTTATACAGGAATACAGGCTGTCAAGTAGAAATAATTCCTTTCAATGCTTTGGAAAGAAGTTAGTGGAACAAAATTTAAAATATTGTGTGTATACTCTCTACATAATTTCATAGTATCAAAGTGTATCATATATAATCTTTGAATGCAAATAGCGAATATTGAATATTTTTAAATTCAGGGATTTCATAGTACAATGAATATATATATTAGTAAATAGGGTGATCTTTGTGGCATACAATAAAACATTAATGCATTTGATTTTTTATGGAAATTAGGAAAATTTTTACTGCAGAAAACAGGAGTAAAAATACATGTAATATTTAAAAATTCAGTCAAAACTAAGATGACTATGAGTTTTCTTCTGTTAATATTAAGTGGTAGCAGATTCTCTAGATTTAAAAAATCAGAGGGGAAAAGGTTAAAATGGAAAAATCCTACCTATTTTTATATTCTCACTAGGTATTTTTTAATTTCCTGGCTAAATTATACAAATTATAATTATAAATTATATAATAAATATATAATATAAAAATATATATAATTATAAATTATATAATAAAGGGTCTATCCATTTCTTCACACCACAAAGATTCCTTTGCTCTTTCTTTGTGCTGCCTCACAGCCACACTTCTCGTAGAGGCCTCAGACCCTCGTCTCCTCCATGCCCGACCACCCCTCATGTCCTCAGGAACTGAGTTTGGATTGTGGCAGCCACCCAGACCCCCTCAGACACCAAGTCCCCTCGTCTCTTCTCAAGTCCTTTTCCTGGACTTTTCGCTGCACTTGACACTGTGAGCTCTGATGCTTCCTTCTCCCCGGCCTCCCTGACCTAACCTCTGCTTTCTGACTTGAGCCGACTGTCTCCGTCCCCTTTCCTCCCTCCCCACTCTGCCAGCATCAGTAGCGCTTCACTCCCTGCACTTGCACACATACCTCCAGCTGACATGTCTATGTGGATGACTCCCCAAATGCTGTCAGTTCCTGAGATTCCATCTCATCGATGGGTTACCTTTACCAGGGTCTTCCACTAATGCTACCAACCCAGTTTGTAACACATAAACCAGGCATCTATCTGCTAACATTGTTTCCTACCATGCCTTCATTTTCTGTTTTTAAGAAGCAACACTCTCCTTGCAGTGACTCAAGCTTGAAAATGCAGCTTCATCTCTGCCTCCACCTCTATAGCACACGGTGATCTCAGCTTTCCAGGAGCTGCCATTTCTGGGTCTGTCCCTGAGGTCTGATTTTCTATCTCCGCCCTCTGGATTCCTTTTCTGAAAATCTCCGGATGACTTCATGGCCCTGGCCTGGGACAACCTTCTAGTTTCATCTGCAGTCATTCTGGTCCCAACATGAAGCTACTGCTGAACACACCAGAATCGGCATCTGCTGCTCCCCAAACACACAAGCATCTTCATGCCTCTGCTCATTGTAGTCTTCCTCTTTGGAATGGCCTTCTTCCCATTTCTCCTGTGACCCAAATGTGTTCTTCCTCCAAGGTCCCTGGGGTACTTAATGCCAGTCAGTAAAGGAGACTGAAAAAATGTATCCAGAGATGTAAGACTGTAATGGCCATGGGAGAACAGCATTTAAAGAAGGAAATAATCAAAAGCAATGATATTTAGGGGAAAATGAAAATAAGGATTTAGAAAAGTCCCCTGATGACTCTTCTCTAAGGAGCTGTCTGTTCTTGCGATTTCCAGTCCTGGTCTCCTTCTCTCTTAGATCCACTCCAGTAGGGCTTCTGCATCACTCCACGGAAACTGCTTCTCAGGGTAACAATGGTCCCCATGTGTAAAACCCCATGGTCAATTCCCAGTCTTCTTCTTACTCCAAAGCCCACTCCTTCTCATCACAGTTGACGATAACCCCATGCTGCCAAGTGAGCCAATAATCTTGCTGCCATCTTATACACTTTTCTCTCAAATCCCCAAGGCAGTGGGCTCTCCCCTTCAGAATCCCCACTTCTCATAGTGCCTGCTGCTACTACAGTGGTGCAAGCCATCATTGCCATCTGTTTCTTGGATTTTTTTTTTTTTTTTTTTGAGATGGAGTTTCGCTCTGTCACCAGGCTGGAGTGCAGTGGTGATCCTGGCTCACTGCAACCTCCATTTCCCGGGTTCAAGCGATTCTCCTGCCTCAGCCTCTTGAGTAGCTGGGATTATAGGCATGCGCCACCATACCCAGGTAATTTTTATATTTTTAGTAGAGACGGGGTTTCACCATGTTGGCCAGGATAGTCTCGATCTCCTGACCTTCGGATCTGCCCACCTTGGCCTCCCAAAGTGCTGGGATTACAGGCGTGACCCACCACACCCGGCCACTTCTTGGATTCTTAACTGGTGTGCCTGTTTCTTCTCACACCACCCCCCCACCCCAAGTCTATTCATAACATAGTAGCCAGAAGGGTCCTGTTGAAACGTAAGTCAGATCACTTCACTTCTTTGGCCTCAACCCCATTTTAGTCAGGGTAAAGCGAATCCTCCTCTCTGCTCCTTGTACTCTAGCCTAGGCTCCCCCTGAAACATTCTGCAAACACACAGGTCGTTCCTTATGCCTGGGAAGCACGTCCTTCAGAGGACAACTCCATGTGGCCAACTTCTTGCTCTCCTCCTTCAAGTCTCTGCTCAAGGAGGCCTACCCTTACTATTTCTCTTACCTTGCTCTGTTTTTTTTAATTTTTCCATTGTACTTGCCATTTTCTAATGCGTTATATAATTTAATTACTTATGCTTATCATCTGTGTCTGCCGACTAGAATGTAATTTCAGTGTTCACAGATATATTGTGAGTATCTACAATAATGGTTGCACATAGCAAATACTAAAATATTTGTCGAATGAAAGCATGAAGGCCTTTGGAGAATAAAAGTTCTATGAAGCGCTAAGGACGTAAAATAGTTTACATGGGTCCAGCAGCAAATGCATGTGAAGAAATGGAACCACAGAGGGAAAGAAACTTGTAATTTATCTAAGCCTTTCCATTCCTATAAAGAGTCACTCTGACATATGAAAACTACATCTATTAGAAATACCTTTATTATTTTCAATTTTGAATAAGACACTGTAGCGTACAACAACGTGAACATTTTAAACATCAAAACATAAAGACCATGACATTCTTAAATATCTATAAATACTATCCTTAAGTATCAATACTCAATATATTAGCAGTTTCAGCATAATACCCCATCATATGCAATTTGAAAACAGAGCAAAAATTGGTCAACTGGTTGGTCAAATAAAAGCTGATCATTAACAAATCCATATTTTTTTTTTACCTTTTTACTACAGTAAGCAACAAATGCAAATAAAAATGTGTAATTATGATATGTAATAAAATAAAAACAAATATAGTAAGCAACCAATACTGTGAAACATAATATATGAGTATGTGAGAAGCACGTTTGCATTCCTAGAAATATGATTCTTGGCATTAATTTTGACATTGCCATAGACTTTTAAAAGTAATCGCTGATTTCTTCAGCTCCTGGAAATAGGCAAACATAAAATTATTTGCTTATGGTTTTAAAATTAAAATGGTTCTAAAACTCATGTATAATTGGAATATAAGAACAATTTCTGGGGGGAGGGCGGTCCATACTGCATATAAATCACCAATAACTTACACAAAGAAGTAAAATGTAGCTTCCCCTAATTAGATTTGGAATTATCTTGGCTTTCAAAACTTGCAATGTTTAAAATGAACCAAAATCTTATTGATTTCTCTGGTGATGCTGAACACAGAAATTTGATCTAGAACCTCTTTTTGGAACATGAAATATGAAATCATCTATCTATATACCTATTTATATGAAATCTTACATATATACATATATGCATATATTTTTATAACTTTCATTAGGATAAATATTTTAAGATAAAGATAAAACCTACTTTATACAAAAAAATACACTAATATTAACATGGCAGGTTTTGCCATGTAGGTTAACATTGATCTAACTCAAGTACTATACTATATATTCCAAATTTTAGACACTAATGGAGTATAGGAGGGGCTATCAAGATTATTTATATAAAGAACTGGAAGATGTTAATACCACTTCAGTAGTGGATGTATGGTTTTCATTATTTTGCTCAATGCAATAATAAAGTAAGTCTCCATTACCTGAGGCATAGTGACTGGGCAGTAACAGGAAGGCGGCCTGGGAATCTGGAACAGTGGGGAAGGCTGGTTTTAGGAATGATTACATGCTGTGGATGACTGTGCTCATCAAATATGCATATTTACTAACGTTATTTTCACCACAGCCTCACAAACAAAATGACATACCACTTTTTATAAGAGTCTACTAGATATCTATAATACAAACTTTGGAATGAGAAAAGCACACTCAAAATGGGCTTTAGATGCTTGTCCTTATGAAAATGGTAACATCATTGGGAAAGAGAGATAATTCTGGAAAACAGAAATGCTTACAGTAAAGGTATATAGCAAATTAATTAACACAATTTTAGGAGCAGAAGTTACATTTAATGTTTGAAGGAGAGTCTGTGTTTACTTTTGCTTTTAATTGCAATGGTTTAGTGAAGTGGTGGAGACAATAAATCACATTTACAAAATCAGAGTTCAACTTATACTTGGATCTCTACTGGCTATTTTTATATAATTATTGTTTCAGTGGAATAGCCAATGAAGATTTTGGTTTCTTTTAAATATATTATAACAATTAATAATATTTTGTACATCAAACATATAAAATGTTTGAAAGCCAGAATAATATTCATTGTCTGAGAAGCTCCACTTCTGTTTCTCTTTTTTTTTCAAATGTTAGATAATTTATTTGTAATATGGACCAGAAGGTCATTCTGGACATGTGCTTCAATACATATATATCTCTAAGTCTGTGCCGGGAACCCAGAATGAATGTGCTTGAGACTAGACCACCAGCCCTCAGGGGCTCAGGCCATGGCTGTCTCATCCATTTCTGCAGTGGACACAGTGTTTTCCCCACTGCCTGGCACACAGAAGATGCTAATGAGTATTGGTGAACACAGAAATCTCCACCCCAATAAAGGCTCCAGTTTTGTTGAGAAATAGGTTTTACATTTATTCAGGGCTTCCTGTCAGTTTGCATATAAAAGCAAAAGTGAAATTTAGTGAGCCTGCAGAGATATGGTAGAGATCCCCAAAATGTAATATACATGCACATTCTTTTTTTCTTAAAATGTATACTGTATCTTATATTAGAAATATATACACTTTAGTGTTTATGGGTAAAATTATATGATGTCTTGAATTTGCCTTAAAAGATTATAGCAAAATAAAAGCATGTCTGTGAGGAACAGATGAAACAGTGACAAAATATTAGTAACTGATAGATCTGGGTGATAGGTACTTAGAGGCTCTTCACACTCTTACCTGTGCTTTATGTGGTTTGAAAATATTAGTAACTGATCTGGGTGATAGGTACTTAGAGGCTCTTCATACTCTTACCTGTGCTTTATGTGGTTTGAAAATATTAGTAACTGATCTGGTAGATAGGTACTTAGAGGCTCTTCATACTCTTACCTGTGCTTTATGTGGTTTGAAAATATTAGTAACTGATAGATCTGGGTGATAGGCACTTAGAGGCTCTTCACACTCTTACCTGTGCTTTATGTGGTTTGAAAATATTAGTAACTGATAGATCTGGGTGATAGGTACTTAGAGGCTCTTCACACTCTTACCTGTGCTTTATGTGGTTTGAAAATATTAGTAACTGATCTGGGTGATAGGTACTTAGAGGCTCTTCACACTCTTACCTGTGCTTTATGTGGTTTGAAAATGTCAATAACAAAAATGATAAATTCAAATTTCAATAATAAAATAGTAAGGGCAAAATAAAGATATTTTCAACCATCAAAACTACTTTATAAGATCATTGGATATTTTGCAAAGATCTGCAGGAGACTATTTACATGACATTGTTTTAATAGTGAAAAGTTGGGAAGAACTGAAACAGCTGTCAATAGGGAACTAGTTAAATACAGAAACCTACATACAACAAAATCCTACGCAAACATTAAAAAGAAACTGTCGACTCAAGCCTGTAATCCCAGCACTTTGGGAGGCCGAGACGGGCGGATCACGAGGTCAGGAGATCGAGACCATCCTGGCTAACACGGTGAAACCCCGTCTCTACTAAAAAATACAAAAAAAACTAGCCGGGCGAGGTGGCGGGCGCCTGTAGTCCCAGCTACTCGGGAGGCTGAGGCAGGAGAATGGCGGGAACCCGGGAGGCGGAGCTTGCAGTGAGCTGAGATCTGGCTACAGCACTCCAGCCTGGGCGACAGAGTGAGACTCCGTCTCAAAAAAAAAAAAAAAAAAAAAAAAAAAAAAAAAAAAAAAAAAAAAAAAAAAAAAAAAGAAACTGTCGAGTGAAAAAGGAGGTTCCACAGCAGTCTGTAGAGTTGATTTCATGGTCACAGGAGTGTGAGAGACATCCGGAAGAGTGTTCGTTCTATATTCAGAATGGTCATCTCTGCAAAGAGAAATTACAGATGGTTTTTTACTTTTTTCTTGAAACTGCTCTGTACTACTCAAGCTTTTCACAGGAGTATGTATTAATTTTATATTTAGGGGAAATTATTTTCTATAATGATTCCTTTAATTGAGAGCTAAATAATGTATACACATGGACACAGAGTGCAGAATGATAGACAATGGAGACTCAGAAGATTAGGGGGTGGGAGGGGGGTGAATGATGAGAAGTTACTTAATTGGGTACAATGTACATTATTCCAATGATGAATACATTAAAAGCCCTGACTTTACCACTACAATACATCCATATAGCAAAGTTGCACTTGTACCCCACAAATTTATACAAATAAAATATTTAAAAATTTCTCATTATGTTATTCTTTCTACCTGATGAAATGATTTTTAAAATTTACTATTTATTGACTTTGAGACAGGCTCACTTTGTCATTCAGGCTGGAGTGCAGTGGCAAACACAGTTCACTGCAACCTCCACCTCCCAGGCTCAAGCAATCCTCCCATCTCAGCCCCCGAAGTAGCTGGGACTACAGGCATGCACAACCATGCCCAGCTAATATTTTTGGCAGGGGATGGAGTCTCACTCTGTCACCCAGCCTGGAGTGCAATGGCATGATCTTGGCTCACTGCAACCTCTGCTTCCCGGGTTTGAGTGATTCTTTTGCCTTAGCCTCCCAAGTAGCTGGGATTACAGGCACCTGCCACCACATCCGGCGAATTTTCTGTATTTTTAGTAGAGAAGGGGTTTTGCCATGTTGCCCAGGCTGGTATCGAACTCCTGATCTCAGGTGATCCACCTGCCTTGGCCTCCCAAAATGCTGGAATTACAGGCGTGAGCCACTGTGCCCAGCCCTAGTTTTTCATTTTTTTTGTGTGGAGACAGGGTCTCACCCATGTTGCCCAAGCTGGTCTGGAACACCTGAGCTCAAGCAATCCGCCTGCCTCAGCCTCCCAAATTGTTGGAATTACAGGCGTAAGCCCCCACTCCTGGATGACTTTTTAATTTTAAAATTGTATCAGGACTTAAGTAGTTCAAAGTGGAAAAGTACTATATTTCTAAAACAATATGAAACCTAGAATAGATTTCATTTATTTCTAAAAATGCAAGTAACATCTTAGAGGCACATGCATTTTTCCCTCAATCACCTACTGAGTACATTAAAATGTTAAGATGTCAAAAAGCACATAAAATACAACACATAACATATATAGGAATAGACTTAAATACCTTTTGCTTAATTAAAATCAGGCTGAAAATTCTGTTAGTTATAGGAAGAAATAGCAGTTGGAAAAGATAATGTTTTCTAGTTGGTTCTTAAAGAATCTGAATTGAAAGTATTCCAATAGTTCTATGTAAAAAATAACTTGTGGGTATTTTAGTAATATGTTTGTTCTTAGAATAGAACAGATGGCAGAACAAAATAAAATGTAATTTCCAGATGTATCATGTTGTAAATTCAGTGCCATGAACTCAGCATTATCAACTGAATATCACGTTTAAACATAGCCAGCACTGTAGCACTTTTCGAGTAAATTTTAACTAAATGATTAACCTTTGAAACATCATTTAAGGTTTATTATCTTGGGCAGGTATCCCAAAAAGTGGATATTGTAGTAGCTGTTCAAATCTTCTGTTTTTAGATAATCTGCTGCTGCTGTGTGAGCTCTTACTAGTCTGCAAGGATCCCCAGAACAGAGTTGGGGGAGCCCACAGAGGACCATTTGCACTCATCCCTCTCTGGAGTCACTACAAAACAGCTGCTGTGTACGGTCCTTATCCAAGGAGTGTACTGTTCCCACCATGTCCTATTTCTTTGCTGATTTTAGGATTTCAAAGAATTAATTTAAAAGTAGCTGCTTTTTACCAAGAGGTTGGGGACCCCTAAACTTGGCAATCCCAATTAAGATAATGTATAAGCAAATCAAAAGCTATCACCTCAGTTACCTGGTAGACATTTCCTTCTTTCAGGTCCATGTTCTAAGCATTAGGAATGATGAGAGATTTCTTAGGTTTTGATTTATCTGAGTCAAGTATCTGTATTAGATTGAAGAATCACATTTTGTTACAAATTAACTGCATATACTTACAGTTGCTCTAAGGTAGATATTCTGTTTATTAATTAGTATGGTTATAAATGATCTTGGGGAAATCATTTAAATGCTTATTTAGGGATTTTAAAGGTCTAGCATATGATAAGTAGTGCCAGGTCATCTATTATTATTATTATTATTATTTTTACCTGCTTCCTAGAAGAACTGGATTGGCCATAGTGCGCAGCATTGGAATGATGCCTCTTTGAAGTTTTGGAAGACTCTGGACATAATTTTCTTTTAGACCTGTGGGCTGTTTTGCTTACTATCAACCTGTGGTCACTTGTACCAACTTCTTTAGCTTGATTTTCTGATTGCTGCTGTAGCAGTCGGGGATCTTCTGTTTCTCCATCTAATTCAAAAATGTGTGGCTGTCTTTTCAGTTTTAGTGACCCATGGCTTTTCCCTAAAATTTGTGTTATACATTTGCCTGTTAAGTTTTCTTTTCCTTTCATTTGGAAGTCAACAGCACTTTTTACTACCCCTAGATTGTTATCTGACCTCAGCAATACTGCACTGTTAGATAGTTGCTTATTTTTGTTTAAACTCACAGTCGATTTTCCATTAGAAGAGGGAAATTTTGTCATATTTTCAGAAGACTCTGTATTTTTTTCTTGCAGAGGTCTGGAATTCTCCTGATTTAAATTGTTAGCAGCCTGCATCTGAATGTTACTATTATATCTGTTTTTTATAGCTGGACCTAAATTCAGTTTGTCATGCTGGATCATACTAGTTTTGAGTGAAAACAATTTAGATTGTGTCACAACATGCTGTTTTCTTTTCGGGCTGCCAAGTACTGAGGTATTTTTGTTCATTTGTAACAATCTATTTTTGAAAACTGGTACAAACTTAGGGGTGATGTTGCTTTGGGAGCTAAGATTTGTGTGTTGAACTTGAGCATTTCCTCTGTTGGGCATTAATACTTCCGAACGTACTTGCGGAGCCCTGATAGACAGGGATTTCTTTCTACCCTGAACAGACTCTGGCTGGAGATGCAAAGCTGAGAAAATGCCTGCTGTTGGCTGGCTGACTGAAAGCTCCACCTTGTGGTCCACTGCTACTGAACATGGTAGAAGACTTTGAGCACAGGCAGGTTTTACGGAAGTGGCTTGAGTCAGAGATGCCCTGAACATTTTTTTAGTGGTCAAATTGGGTGGCTTGACTTTGTGTTCCTGAAAAGATAGAGATTTTAAAAAATTAAAAGTGTTAATAATGTCCTTAATGGAAAAGAAATAAAATATAAAATACCATCCAAATAAGAATATAAAGCAACATGATGATTTACAGAACAGGTAAAGAAAAAACAAAATAAAAACGAGCCTTCTGGTGGAAATGTGTACATTTCTTAAGGTTTGTATCCTCCTTCAGATACTATCCAAGATACTATCTTAAGATAAAGGTATATACTACATTTCATATAAATTTACTATAAAAACCATTCGCACAGCTACCCATTGTCCTCCAAACATGCTCATGCTGCTGTCTTGCTCACTGAACAAGGTATGGCCTCCTTTAGATACTCAAAGTCCCACCTTCTCCCACCCATCAATCTACCAAAATAGAGTGACTGTTTTTCTGTCAACTCTCCAAGGATCTGCTATAAGTTAAATAATATTTGTCACAAAAAAAAAAATAGTACAAGGTAAGCTATCTTATCTTTTAGTGCACATATTCCATCTTCCTAAGTAGGTACTAGATTCTTGGAGGGTAAGAACCAGGACTTATTTACTCTTAAATCCTTCACAGTTACTAAAAATCCTTGTTGAAAGAAATTAATAAAGAGGTGGCTGCACCTACACTAGGCCTTTAGGAATAAGTGGGATTTTGACTACAGGGAAGATATTATCTGTGTCTTAATCATGTTTATGTTTTCATTGCCTACCACAGTGCCTGGTACCTGGTAGCAATTCAGCAAGTATTTGTCAAAGAAATTTGTCAGGTGCATTAAAAAGATTCAAGTGTTTACAGTCTTTTAAAGATGAACTGTGAATACACACACACATACACATAAATAATATAAAATTTACCATTTTAACCATTTTTAAGTGAACAATTCAGTGGCTTTAAGTACATTTACCACTGTACTGTGTTATGTAACCATCAACACTATTTCCAAAAACTTTTTTTCATTCCAAACAGAAACCTTGTACTCTGTAAATAGTAATTTCCTGTTTCCTCTTCCTTCTGTCCCCTGGTAGCCTCTCTATTTTACTTTCTGTTCTATGAATTTGCCCATTCTAGGTACCACATGTAAGAGGAATCATAAAATATTTGTCTTTTTGTGTCTGGCTTATTTCGCATAATGTTTTCAAGGTTCATCTATTTTGCAACATGAGTCAGGACTTACTCCTTTTAATGACTGATTATTTCCCTGTACATATATAGCATATTTTATCCACTCATCTGTTGGTGGAAAGTATTCTTTTAAAGTGCATGTCTATTGAGTCCTGTTGTCTGTAAAAGACTGATAGGTCTTATTAAGACACAGATAATATCTTCCCTGTAGTCAAAATCCCACTTATTCCTAAAGGCCTAGTGTAGGTGCAGCCACCTCTTTATTAATTTCTTTCAACAAGGATTTTTAGTAACTGTGAAGGATTTAAGAGTAAATAAGTCCTGGTTCTTACCCTCCAAGAATCTAGTACCTACTTAGGAAGATGAAATATGTGCACTAAAAGATAAGATAGCTTACCTTGTACTATTTTTTTTGTGTGTGACAAATATTATTTGACTTATAGCAGATCCTTGGAGAGTTGACAGAAAAACAGTCACTCTATTTTGGTAGATTGATGGGTGGGAGAAGGTGGGACTTTGATAGGTGGCAATAATCTGAAACACTGAACGCCAAGTTCTTTTCTTACTTTCCCCATCAAAACACAGGTTCACAGCTTGAAATAAACATTTTAAAACTGCTAGGAATAATATGCAAACTTGAATGACTGGTTTTTCTCTCCACTACTGGAGGCTCCACTGTTGAATGAGGTTGAGAAGAGAATAGGAAAGATTTTGGGAAATCAGAGTTGGAAATAGGCACAAGTAAGAGACTAATCCAATTATCTATTAGGCATAAACGAATCACACCAAAATGTAGTTGCTTAAAACCAATAATAATGATGTTATCATCTCTCACTATTCTGGGGGTTGGCTTGACTTAGTCTGGCATCTCTCATGCTGTGTGGTTAGATACTCTACAGCTGGAGATCACTTCCTCTTTCACATGTGATAGGTGATGCTGGCTGTTGACTGGAATGCTGACAGGCAGTCTCTTCCTGTGCTGGGGATCTCTCACAGATTGGATTCCAAGAACAAAAGTCCCCAGAAAGACCAGGTGGAAGCTGTTTCTCCTAAAGACCTAACCTCAGAGTATGTTTCATCACTGTCACAGGGACATCCAGACTCAAGAGAACAAGACCCTTACCTCAATGACAGGAGTATTGTTTCATGACCAAAACGATGTGGAGAAGAAAATTCCAGGAAACTTAGTTCCATAATACTTAACTTGACATAATAGAAAGTCATTACAGAGAACAATACTCTTCCTTCCATGTTGACTATTCTTGGGAAAAATGGAAAGTCTCCAAGAAAATATTGAGTGAGATTTGGGGGTGATGCTGAAAATAGGTGACTGGGATTCATTTCTGGAGATTATTTCAGTTGGAGGCTTACCCATACCATCAGGGCAAGAAGACATCCTGTCTTAGTTTGTTTTGGCTGCTATAACAGAGTAGGTAGTTTATAAACAACAGTTTTGGAGGCTGGGAAGTCCAAGATCAAGGCAGATCCCTCTTGGGCCTTTTAAATAAAAGCCCTAATCCTGTTTAGCACAGTTCTACCCCATGACCTAATTACCTCCCAAAGACCCTACCTCCTAATATCATCACCTTGGGAGTTAGGGTTTCAACATTTAAATTTTGGAGAAATACATTCAGACCATAGCACATCCTTCTTAATTTGCCCATTATTTTCAAGGGATATGAAGAAAACCCAGCGAAGTTTCATGACCTGAATGAAGAAATACAGAAGTTAACCGAGGAAGAATTACTGGCTTACTGCCCCTTGACATTGCTCAGCTGAGTGAAAAAGCATGCATCAAGAAGGGGTTTTTATTAGTTTGCTAGGGCAATGTGGTATAAAGTGCTACATACTGGATGGCCTACACAACGGAAACATTATCTCAGTTTTAGAGCCTTGAAGTCTGAAACCAAGGTGTTGGCAAGGCTGGTTCCTTCAGAGGGCCAGGAGGAAAGGGTCTGTTCTGGGCCTGTTTTCTCGGCTTGTAGATGCCCATCTTCACATTCACACGGTGTTCTTCCTCCATGTGTGTCTGTATCCAAATTTCCCCTTTTCATAAGAACACTAGTCATATTGGATTAGGGGCCCACCCTACTACAGTATAACCTCATTTTAACTAACTATATCTGCAGTGACCCTATGTCAAATAAGGTCATATCCTAAGGAACTGGGGGTTAGGATTTCCGTGTATGTATCTGGGGGTACACAATTGAACCACAACAGGATTGGGTATATACTTCTGGAGAGAGTAGAGAGAGGAGGCAGATGTTTTTCTGAAGACTCCCTGTACAAGGGAGCTAGGGTAAAGCTAAAAAGTAACTGATAAAACCTCATATACTATCTCTGTCGAGATACCATATAAGAGACCACCACCATCAAATCAACCCAGGTCAAGAAGTGAAGTTGTGAAGGCCTCCTACCCCCACACTCCCCACAGTCAATCTCTCTGCTGTGACTGCAATGGATAGGATGGACTGGTATTCAACCTCCATTCCACCCTCCTCCTAGTGCTCCTACATAGACTAAAGCCTGGAAATCTAAAATTTACATTTCATCTTTTGCAGCTAGGGTTTGGATGTGATTTAGAAACAGCCAATCAGATGCACTCATAAAATATTTGGAAGTAGAAGTAAGGTCAAGCCACACTTCTGCTGTTTTTGCAGAAACGCTTAATTTTGAATGCCTTTGATTTTCAGTTGCAGAGTTAGCAGCTTAAGTGTAGGGGAGGAGAATGTAGGGTACCATTCTCTTGCTATAGAGGAGTAGTCCTCAACCTTTTTGGCACCAGGGACTGGTTTTGTGGAAGACAATTTTTCCACGGACCAGGGTGGCGGGGGGGATGGATTTGAAATGAAACTGTTCCATCTCAGATCATCAGGCATTCGAATCGCATAAGGAGCATGCAACCTAGATCTCTCGCGTACGCAGTTCACAATAGGGTTCGTGCTCCTATAAGAATCTAATGCTGCTGACAGGAGGCTGAGCTCAGGTGGTAATGCTCGCTCGTTCTCCTGCCACTCACCTCCTGCTGTGTGGCCTGGTTCCTAATAAGCCATGGACTGGTAGGTCCATGGCCTGGGGGTTGGGGACCCCCACTATAGAGCATACTAAGCAAACATACCAATGTACTTCACCACATACCACTGCCCTTGTCCTATGCAAGGTCTCCCTGCACAGATGCTATCGTGAGAAGAAGGGTTCTTAAATTGGATTGAAGAACATTTCTACCTTAAAGAGATGTTTTGTCATAAGGGACTGAGTCACCTTAAAGTGTCCAGATTGAATTTTTTTCCATTTGATGAAAAAAGGGTTAAAGAATTATGTTAAAATGAATATAGAAAAGCAAAGAACACGCACTGTTTGGACCCTTGGGTTCTATAAACTGTAGTAACGTTTAAACAATATATCCACTACTTGAGATAAAAGAAAACTCATAGGCAGATTCATATAAGTTACTTGTATTTGGACAGAAAACTGTACTAGAATATGTGTGTGGTATATGAAATATGTTTATATTCACACACTGTTTCTTCTTCAGCTGTCTTTTGGAAATATACATATGGTGAACATAACTTCTAGAAGTTTATTTTGCTCCCTAGCCTAGCCTGTCAATATATTATTTACTCATTCTTTCAATTTTTAAGATAAAGTAAATAGCTCAAAGGGGGAAACCTCTAGGTTTATATTCAAAATTTATAAAAAGACTACAAAAGAGCCTATGTAAACAGCAGATGAGATCATAAATAATTCACAGAACTTAAATATACTTAATAGTCAACAAACTACAGCTTTGTGAAGTCATAAGCCAACAAAAAAATATGCTTTATTATATCATTATCATTATTCTGCCAAGTGTCATTGGCAAATGTAACCTGGTTGAATTTTAATTTCTAGAATTTATATACAACTTATGTAACTTTATACATTAACATAAAATTATAGAAGAAGACTAAAAGCTTGAACTTGCATATGAATGAATATCTCCCAGAAGCTTAATATTAAAGTAATAATTAAATGAAACTTGAGAAATGACCAAGATGACTAATCAAAAGTTTTATTGCTCAAAATTTGGTTCAGTGCATTGCATCACCTCAGTATATTTCTTGCTTCAAGTTGAAGCAGAATTCAGTCAAGCTTAGATATAACCACAGGTTTATAGGACATATGGGTTTTTGAAGAATATTTTCTTTAAGTGACATGACACAACAAGGAAGCAGTCAAATTCAGAATATGGGACATTCTCTAGGGAAAACAATCTAGTTTTCCAGCAAATAACTGGCCTAAATAAAAGGGGAGAGAGTTTGAGATGTTACAGAATAAAGAGATTTAAGAGACATACATAAAATTATGTGGACCTTTTTTTGGATTCTGATTTAAACAAAACTCCTAAAAATAAATCTGTGTGAGATAAATGAGGAACTGCAGTGTGAACTAGTACTTAACAGATATTAAGAAACTATTGTTAGTTCTGTTAGGTGTAATAATAACATAGGGGTTATATAAAAATATTTTGAAATGAGATAGAATGTACACCATAGTCTTTACAGGTAAAACACTCTATCTGGGATTGGTTCTAAAACCCCCCAGTTTACTCCCTACCCAAAAATATGTCAAGGGGAAACTAGATGAGCACATGAGAGGTGATTATATTAATTTCCTTTATGTATCTCTGACATTTTCTGTATGTTAAAATAAAACAAGTTTGACTAAGCATTCCTAATTTTTTTAAGCTGACTGAGTTTTCTCAAGTAGTCTGATCAATTTATTTTCCATTTTTAAAATGTATGCCTTTTACACTGCATGAATCTTAAGAGTTAACATGTATGTGGTCTAGCAATAATAACTTACTGAGAGCTCACCAAGAAACTTTTCTATGTGTTATCTCATGTAGTCCTAAAAACCCCTAGGAAGTAAGTACTGCAAAAGATATGACCCTCTTCAAAGGAAGGACATACTGCCTCTGGTGGAGTGCTGTCAGCAGAAACCCCTTTAGGGATTGCGTTGGTTACAGAGGGCCAATGCCCAAGGATATGCCTGTCTCAGGGTGGCCCAAATCCAATGACAGATGCAGAAGGGATTATAAAGGCCTGGCTATTTGGACGAGTGCAGAACAACTCCGATGGGCCATTTTAGTCTCAGAGCTCCTCAGAAGGGTGGCCAGGGCCATCTGGTGTCTGCTTTGTTTTTGACTTCTCCCTTTCTCCAATCTTGCTTCCTCCCTGCCTTCCACAGGTATTGTTTCCAAGGGCAGTCCCTAACAAACATCATGTGCACTAGGCCACCTCAAAATCAGCTCCTAGAGAACCCAATCTGTGACAAGTTTTATCATTACCACCACTAGCCTCTGCCTCATTTTACCCATGGAGCATTTTTAAATGGGGCACACAGAGATCAAATAACTTGTCCCAAATTATACAATTAGTAAGAGGTTCAAATTCAGGCAGCCTGTTTCTAGAGCTTGAGCTCTTAGCTACAAATATAAACTTTTTCCAATTACAGGACTAAGAATCTTGGGTTTCAATTCTAATTCTGCAATGCATTTAACTGTGTGGCTTTGGTTAAATAATTTTGGTTAAATTATTGGGATGTTCTGCCTCCTCTTCTGCAAAATTGAATAAATTCTTTATCCAAAGATCAATTTTTTATTATTAAATGAAATAATACACACAAAAGCAGCTGGCATGCAGAAGGCACTCAGTAGAATTGAGTAGGATAAATTCTTATTGTAAGGAACAATATAAAACCATAATTTCCAATTAAGTGTTATTTTACATTCATGAAGCAAATTTTAACAAGCACTTTGTTCTGATTAACTATTTCTAAAACAAACATGGGCTGGAAATCTTAAGAATTCCAGAAATATATTCAAAAAACATGTGTGATATAACAACATATCTTTTTCCAGATTCTTTAGGTTCAGACCTGGCCAGCAACTTTAAAAGATGTTATGTGTGAACAAAACTTTAATACTATTTTAAAGATGTCACTGGGCATTTGTCCACTCACTCTCCCTTCTGAGGAGATGACCTTGCCTACAGGCCTTCGTGTCTAGGTTGTCAGGTTTTTGTACCATTTTTCTCTAACTAACAGTAGGAGGAGTTGGCCCCTGACCAGGAAGATAAACAACTCTCAATTATAAATTTACATGTATCTAATATTGTGGTCTCAGAATACATAAAGCAAAATCTGAAATAGGAAAAGTAGATAAATCCACATGATGTTGGGGGATTAGAACACACTTCTCAGCAACTGACCGACAGGTCATAATGTATTTAAGCCAGAAACACGTAAGAAAAAGATAGCTAGAAAATTCCCATATCTTAGAAAGTTAATAAATATATTTTAAAATAATTCATGTAATTAATACATTTTGAAGTAATTTATTTATAGGAAGTACAAAAGACTGCCCTATACCTAAAATTATAAACTATTGAGAGAAATTAAATAATGTATGTTTAATATGTGGAGAAATATACAATATTCTTAAATTGTAAGACTCAATGAAATTCCCATCAAAATCCCAACGTGCTCTCTCTGTCTCTATGTGTGTGTGTGCGCTCGCGTGTGTCTATGTGTAAGTTGACAAGTTGAAACTAAATGTATATGGAAATGTACAGATCAATAGATAAGATGCTTTATCAGATTTCAAAAATCTTATAAAATTTAAGATTAAAACACTATAATAAATATAAATTTTAAGATGACATAATTAAGATGATTTGAAAAGCATGGTGTTGGAGCTAGGATCAACAAACTGACCAGAGAAAGAGATTAAAGAGGCCTGAAACAATACTATACACACAAAGACACTGGATTTATGAGAAACGTAGTGCTGCAAAGTTTTGAGGGGAGAAAAAGTATTGAGAAAGAAGTACTGGGGTAAGAATGGTCTTTTTTATTTTTAGCTTGGACATATGGATATCCATATTAAAGAAATCTGACTCCCTACATCACATCATATTACAAAAATAAATTCCAATTGCATTGTAGATCTAAATGTGAATGCAAAACAACCTTTTATTGGATGATATTAGAGGAGAAGACCTTCATGACTTTGGGGTACAGAAATAGTTTTTAAACTTTTTAAAAAGTAGCAACCATAAAGAAAAAGACCGATCACTCTGATTATAAATTAGGACCTGCTGCCAAAAGATACTATTAAGACACCAAGACACCTTTAAGAGAGAAAGCATGTTATAGAATGAAAGAAGATAATTGTATATAACTGATAAAAAACTCGTATCTTGCTTATGTTAAAAATATGTATAAATCAATAAAAACACAAACACATAACACAGTAGAAAAATGAAAGAATGGCATTTCAAAAAAAAACCCAAATGGCCAAAATACATATGAAAAGATGTTCGATCTCATTAATAATCAGGAAAATGCAAATTAAAAACACACAATAACAAATACACCTATCAGAAGGGCTGAAATTAAAGACCAACAATACCAAAAATGGGCAAGGATGTGAAGCAACATAAATTCTCCTATACTGCTTTGGGGCAGAGCGGAGTACAGATTGGTTAGGGAAATAGTTTGGTGTCGCCAGCAAAGTTAGAAATACCAATACCAATTCTACTCCTGGAGGTTTCATGTACATGAAACATATATGAGACATATACAAGAATGTTCATCACAGCATTACTAGTAGTAGCCACTAAAGATAAACAATCCAAATATTCATCAATAATATTCTGGATAAACTGCAGCATAATCACATAGTCAAATGCTACATATAAAGGAAAATAAACCAACTATAGCTAAGTGGAGCAACATGGATGAGTGTCACGAACATGATGCTGAGCCTAAGAAGCCAGGCACAAAGGAATACACACTCTGTGATTTATTTTACATGAAGTTCAAAAGCAGGCAAAATGAAATATGATGTTTAAGGACACATACTTAGTTGATAAAATCAGGAATCTTTTCCATAATAGTGGTCATCTTTTGGGAGACGAAAGGAGTTACTACTAGGAAGGTATAAGTAGGAGGCTCCTAAGTCTTGGCAAGGTTCTATGTTTTATCTGTATGATAGTTACATGGATGTTTGATATTCATTAAGCTGTACAATATTACTTTTCTATATGTGTGCCATATGTCACCATAAGAATAGATTTTTAAAATGCAGAGGAGACAAACTCAGTAGAAAACACCCTCCCTCCCCAATAGTTTCCAGCCTCAGTAAAAATAAAAACCATGAATCCGATTTCAAGTTAAGTCCTCAACCGCATTGTTCTGACAAACTCTGAGATGTAGGCCAATCCCCATATGGCCATTTCATCTTTAATTTGTCCATTAGCAGATAGCTAATTATATTAATTTCTTAATGAAATCAGACAGGAGACAGACACTAGCCCTCTGCTTCCTTATACAGCAGGGATCATACTTTAATCTCTAAGTGGTTCCATAGAAGCCCCAACTTACTTGACTTGGTGAGGGACAGACATCTTACCTTCCATTTAATTGAACTTGTACTGACAGCACAGTATCTCCAAATAAATACTCTTCATAAAACTCTGTCTCTTCAATCTCCAATAACCCAACTCATTTATATCCTTGATGTGGGTGAAACATTTCAGTAAACAACCACTACTATAGTACCGTGTTAAATACAATAATAACAAATGACTAAGTATAGTAGTAGTAATAACAAACAGTTTTAGGGAAACATTGAACTGAGAGAAAAGAATTACTGCACATTGGGTTGGGTATTCCACCCCAGAAGGCAAGAGATTCAAGTAAAATAGATAGATAGTATGTCTTGGAGAACTAGATAGGACAAGAGATCTCTTACCTGTATGTTAGGTTTAGTTAGTTCTTGTGTGTAGTAGCACGGTTTACTTGTTATCTTTATGGGAAATCCACATATATGGGGCAGTTTAGATTTTAAATCTGAAAGAAAACTTTTCAACACAACTTCTGAATCTACCCTTGGAAAGAACTGTATGGGCTGACTTCTGATGCAATTGAGAGGATATCTGAACAATGTTAAAGAACAATGTCTAATTTTATTACATAAGAGGTAGCAATTTATATGGGATTTTAAAAAGTATTAAAGTAGTAATGTTACAAAGGCACACATAAATATATCCTAACTCTTTTATATTGCTTATCTGATACCATCCACAGCTGAAAGCATGTTTTCTCACAGGGATCTTCATTCCTTACATTCTAACACTCCAAATTGAGACAATTCATAGTATCTTACTACATGGCTTTCTAAATGGAAGGGCAACTACGATACTCCGAAAACAATTTATAAGAAAGATACTATAAACCTTATGAATTACAAAATAAGTATTATAATAAACAATGAACAGGTTGCACCTCCAAAAACAGTAAAAAATTCAGGACAGAGAAACAAGACATACAGATTGTATTTAAGCTGTGAAAGCAGTTCTTTGAGAAAGCAGTTACTTTTTCTAATGAAACATATTCTGAAGATTTTGAATAATACGTTGGCATCTAATGAAAGAAAATAACTGATATATGTTAACCTCAGTTTTACTATTAAAATAAGTTTGGCTTAGGAAACAGAATGTGAAAAGACAACACTAAGACAACCATTTTTAAACTCCAGCAGGTCAGAATACAGATAGAACTGGTGAAATCAGTACTAAGATTTAAGAGTTTCGCCTGAGCACTTATGCTCTTCTTGTGTGTATATTTCAATTTTAAAAAATATTGTTTAAAAAGATATTTTCTTAAGTCAACAGGGTGCAATTAAGTATAAGTCAAATCATCTAAAATTTGCCTATAAAATTAGATAATCTCCTCAAAAGAAAAATCTTGTTTTCGTTTACAACCTAACCTTTTAATTCAACCCTTTCAATTATATCTGAAATGCCACTGGAGGGAGCACTTGGCTAAGGAGAAGCATGATTGCTTTTTTAACTTTCTAAGAAAGTTCTAACTTTGGTTTTCTAAATTGTTGAAATGGTGTTTAAGAAAAATATCCTTATTAAGTTCATCCTCATATAAAAATAGGAAGATATTCTAAGCAAATCAAAAACACTTGTGCAGATAAGAAGTAGGGGGAAATGTACCATAGTTTCACTTAGACACAGAGGAGGTTGAAAAGTATGACATGAGAATGGGAGCAAAACGAGATTATAATGTGGGCAGACAGTATGTGCTTCAGTTGGTGTGTAAAGGATATGTGAAGGTCCTTTCTCCGAGCATTTTGAAATAGATGTTGCAGTATATTTTAATTTTTCCACAATCTTCTGGAAGTTTATAGCCATACTAAAAATTAAGCACAAAATTTAAAATATCTTGGAGAAAGCTAAACTTAGGCTAAGTTACAATAAACAAAAATCAAATAACTTCTAATGTAACATATATTTCCATTCCTTACCAGGGCATCCCAGTGTCTCTGGAAATCTCCATATGAGCGAAAAGGACAGTCAGGGGGCATGGCATGAAGAATATTTATAATTTGTCCCATTTTCATGCTATAAAAATTAGAGGAAGTTATTATGAGCCAATGCTTAGATATAGTTTAATAAGTCAACTACATGATTTAGAAAGTGTTCAAAAAAGATTTAACAACTATCTCACTAGCTATATATAGTAAACTAAACATCTCACATTTCAAACATTGTACTAAATCTTTTTATTTTGCTTTAATTGACAAATAAAAATAGTATATATTTATCATGTATGACATAGTTCAAAATATGTATACATTGTGGATTGCTAAGTCGAGCTAATTAACATGCATTTACTCACATACTTTGTGTGTGTGGTAGACCACTTAAAATGTACTCTTTGCTCTATTATTTATTTTTTGAGACAGTGTCTCGCTCTGTCGCCCAGGCTGGAGGGCAGTGGTGCGATCTCAGCTCACTGCAGCCTCTGCTTCCTGGGTTCAAGCCATTGTTCAAGCGATTCTCCTGTCTTAGCCACTAGCTGGGATTACAGGCGTGCACCACTATACTCAGCTAATTTTTGTATTTTTAGTAGAGACAGGGTTTTGCCATGTTGACCAGGCTGGTCTCAATCCTGACCTCAGATGATCTGCCTGCCTTGGCCTCCCAAAGTGCTGCAATTACAGGTGTGAGCCACCTCACCCCTTCTTAGTGATTTTTAATATGTATATAAAAAAAAGTAATTGCGATTTTTGCCATTACTTTCAATAGCAAAAACTGCAATTACTTTTGCACCAACCTAATACTTTTTTATTAACTGTAGTCACCATGCTGTACAATAGATCTTTGGAAGTTATCCTTCCTATATAACTGAAATTTTGTATCCTTTCACCAACATCTCCCCAATCCATGCCTTCACTCCCACCTACCCAGCCCCTGGTAAGAACTATTCTACTCTCTGCTTCTGAGAGTTCAATTGTTTTAGAGTCCACAAGGAAGTGAGATCGTAAGGTATTTGTCTTTCCGTGCCTGGCTTATTTCATTGAACATAATATCCCTTAGATTCATCCAAGTTGCAAATGACAGGATTTCCTTCTCTTTAAAGGGTGACTATTATTCTACTTGTGTATATACCACATATTTCTTTATCCATTCATCTGTTGCTGGGCACTTAGGTTGATTCCATATCTCGGCTGTTATGAATAATACTGAAATGAACATGGTGGTGCAGATATCTCTTCAATATACTGATTTAACTTCCTTTGTATCACCAGTAGTGGGATTGCTAGATCATAAGATATTTCTAATATTTTGAGGAACCTCCATACTGTTTTCCATGATGGCTGAACTAATTTACATTCTCATCAACAGTGTGCAAGTGTTCCCTTTTCCCCACATCCTTGCCAGTATTTGTTATATTTTGTCATTTTGATAACAACCATTCATCAGGTATGAGGTGATCTCTCATTGTGACTTTAATTTGCATTTCCCCTGATGATTAATGGTGTTGAGCATTTTTTTTTTTTTTTTTGAGACGGAGTCTTGCTCTGTCGCCCTGTCTGGAGTGCAGTGGAGCAATCTCAGCTCACAGCAAGCTCCGCCTCCCAGGTTCACGCCATTCTCCTACCTCAGCCTCCCCAGTAGCTGGGACTACAAGCACCCACCACCACGCCAGGCTAATTTTTTTGTTTGTTTGTTTTTTGAGACAGAGTCTTGCTCTGTCGCCCAGGCTGGAGTGCAGTGGCGCGATCTCCACTCACTGCAAGCTCCGCTTCCCAGGTTCACACCATTCTCCTGCCTCAGCGTCCCATGTAGCTGGGACTACAGGCGCCACCACCTCGCCCGGCTAATTTTTTTTAATGAATTTTTAGTAGAGACGGGGTTTCACTGTGTTAGCCAGGATGGTCTCAATCTCCTGACCTCATGATCTGCCCGCATCGGCCTCCCAAAGTGCTGGGATTACAGGTATGAGCCACCCCGCCCAGCCGGTGTTGAGCATTTTTCCATACACCTGTTGATCATTTAAATATCTTCTTTTGAGAAATGTTATTCGAGGGCTTTGCCCATTTTAAAATCAGGTTGTTTGTTTTCTTGCTATTGAGTTATTTGAGTTCCTTATGTAGTTTGGATAGTAGCTCTTTATCAGATGTACGGTTTACAGATATTTTCTCTCATTTTGTAAGTTGTCTCTTCACTCTGTTGACGTTTTCCTTTGCCATATAGAAGCTTTTCAGTGATGTAAACACATTTGTCCATTTTTGCTTTTGTCATCTGTGCTTTTTCACAGATACGTAGTTTTCAGTGTACAGGTCTTTCACCTCCTTGGTTAAATTTATTGCTAAGTATGTTTTTGGTAGCTATTATGGACAAAATTATTTTCATTGATTTCTTTTACAGATAGTTTGTTTTAGTATATAGAAATGCTACTTTTTTGTGTGATTTTGTATCCTACAACTTTATTGAGTTTGTTTATTAGTTCTAACAGTTTTTTGGTGGAGTCTTTAGGGTTTTCTATATGTAAGATCATGTCACCTGCATACAGCAACAATTTAACTTCTCCCTTTACAAGTTGGATGCCTTTTATTTCTTTCTCTTGTCTGACTGCTCCAGCTAGGACTTCTAGTACTATGTTGAACAGAAGTGGAGAGAGTGGGCATCCTTGTCTTGTTCCTGATTTTAGAGAAAAAAGCTTTTAATTTTCCACTGTTGAGTATGATGTTAGCTATGGGTTTGTCATATATGGCCTTTCTTTGTATTGTATTTTAACAACTAGAATTACTAGAAAAAACTAAATTAGATTGTTGTAAACAATGTGCCAACTGTAAACACAAAATAATGACTAAGAAATTTTTCAACCCAAAGATATTACTGGTAATTGTTAGACTTTAGGGAAAAGTCTGTTAAGTGGTAAATCAATTAGAGTTAAACCTATGTTTTCTACCTACCTCCTCCCAGCTTCAATGATTGAATTATTATGTGTATGCCACTAAAGTTCTTTTTCCTAAGCGATTTAAAATTTTATCCCAATTGTCCTGCTTATACTAGTAACAAAATATTTTTTCCTGAAAATAGTACAAACTTAAAACTCAGTTCACATCAAATTATAATGAATCATTAATGATTAGATACAAGTTTATGAGGTTTTATTAATATTATTTTGATAATTTTCATTTTATAATGAGAAATTTAGAAATATTACCTTTTTTGAAACTAGATCTAATAAAATTTGAATATATAATAAAATTAATAATTGATAAAGAAAATTCATGGCTTTTGTAAATATGACAATATTGTTTCAATACCTTTGTGAAGTGATAATTCAGTATTTTAAAATTCACCAAAATGGTTTATACTTTTGTACATGTCAATGTTAAGAAAGCAAAATAACGGAAACCACCATATTTTGAACTCACTCTAGACACTACAAATTGAAATCTCACCTTGGCAAAACGTAGCACCAGTTGCTTAAAATGGAATGTCTCTCAATGACAACATGCTTGTTAGTATGAAAATCCTTTATAATACTCTGGGAAATCTCAAACTCTTTTAGCTTTGAATGGAAAGAAGATTTGTAAGTCCTCAATTTGGCAAAAAAAGGAAACATTTTAAAAGATACGTATTTGTTACATGCACATAGGTTATAAAGTGGTTTTAAAGACTTAAGTTACATTGAATCATGCATAACCACTTTACATAAGTAATCAAAGTTGCAGCTCATCCTGCTTCTCCTTTATACAATATAAAAAGCATTTCATGCTTTCCCTCTTACCATCCAAGCCCAAACACCTATTCTGCAGTTATTTTAGCTGGTTTTCAGATTTTTAAAAAATTATGTTAATTTGCAGGGAGTTGAATCTCTTCCAAAGGAAGGTGTTCATGTTTTAAAATAATAGCTTTTAACCTCAATTGGTTTTTTAAATGGAGGATGAGTAAGGGAATTATACTTCTATCTGGTCTTTTGGAGGAGAAAAGACAGAGCCAATGCTCCAGTCTCCTTTTATACCCCTAACAGCCTCCTAGAACACTTTCTTCCCTGTTCCTCCAGTGTCCTCCCTATAGGGCATTTACAGCTCTCTTACCCTGGAAAATCTCCCTGAGAGGCACTGTTTCAGTTAGCCAAAGATATAAAGAGACCTCAAGGAGGGTGAAAAAACAAAGTATTAATGGGTGAAAGGACCCTGTATTAAGATTAGAGAGAATGATTCATAAACCGTTACCCCATTCCCCATTTTTCTTCTTCTTCTTCTTTTTTTTTTTTTTTTTGAGATGGAGTCTTGCTTTGTCACCCAGGCTGGAGTGCAGTGGTGCCATCTCGGCTCACTGCAAGCTCCGCCTCCCGGGTTCATGCCATTCTACTGCCTCAGCCTCCCCAGTAGCTGGGACTATAGGCGCCCACCACCACGCCCAGGTAATTTTTTTTGTATTGTAGTAGACACGGGGTTTCACCGTGTTAGCCAGGATGATCTCGATCTCCTGACCTTGTGATCTGCCCACCTTGGCCTCCCAAAGTGCTGGGATTACAGGCGTGAGCCACCGCACCCAGCCCACCCTTACCCCATTTTTAACCAACCACCTAACATCTTTTGAGAAACAATGTTCTAACCTCACCGCCTACTACTTTTCAAGGAAGTCCAACTAAACTAGACAACTTTTTATTGCCTGGACAACTCATTAGCATCTTAACAATACAGTTGCTTAAAGTATTGTCCCCACTCTGATTTCTCTGACTCCTACCAATAAAGTCCTGATGCCTGGATCTAGACCCGTCTTCCCCATATCCAGTGACTGATCCTTCTCTGAGTTCCTGTGGCATTCAGTAAAACTAATGGAAATGGAGGATCAGGGAAGAGCAGGAAAACATGAATGCAGGAAGAGGATGATAGAATATGTTAGTTACATTGTGAAGTAAAAGAGCAAGGCCACACAGAATGAATAAGGACACATATTTTCCTGTGCACAAGAGATAAATCTTGCACTGTGATGTACTGTGCTTAAGAGATCAGTTGCCTGAAATGTGTGATAAAAACATGGTTAGAACAGGCATAGTTATGAATGTTAGAAAAGACTGGTTGTAGAGGGAGGAATAAACTGAGAGAAAACAGAACTTAAAATTGAATTCAAAGAAGGTAGGTATCAGGTTCAAATGTTTAAAGTTTATGGGTTCTCACACACACGTACTTATGTAGCTTGAGTATATATCCTCTGGGTACTTTCTACAATATTCAGAGACTCAAGTCAATTGCTGCAGGGACCTCAATAAGTACCGGTACTTATTGTTTACACTAGTCTTTCTCAACACAGACTAAAGACTGGCAAACCACCCAACTGTTCACTATATACTCCAAGAGACTGCGAATGCTAACCCTTTGTATTTCCTTATTTAGCAAATATTTGTAAAGTGCCCTTATATGATCAAAACCGTATTGAAAAGCAGGTATTCAAAAAATATTATTTTCTCCTTATAATGCCAATCTAAAGAATTTAGACTTAATTTTCTCTAGGGAAAGTTGAAATACTAAAGATATTTAGGCTGGGGACCTTTGTTTTAGAACGTGAACTCTGCTCACATTGTAAGGAAAAATTAGATAATAAACTTGGAGGAGAAAGGCTGGAGACAAGGCCTATATGGAGACTGGTTTAATAGTTCAAGTAAAAAAGGGGAGTCTGAATTAGAGCAACAGAAATGGAGGCAGAGAAGAGTCCATTTCAGAGACCAGAGTAGGCTATTAAAGACTCACTGGAAAGAGAAAGTGAGAAAGAGGAAAAGCCAAGGATGACTCTGAAGTCTTTAGGTAGGTAAATTATTGACTGCTGATGCCACTAATGAAAAGAATAATTACACAGGAGGAACAGATTTGAGATTGGGGAAGGTGACAAATAAATACAATCAGTTTTAGAAATAATTGAGTCTGACTGATGAGATTTGTACATTCATTTGAAAGTATCCAAGAGAGGACAGAAAAGTTACAACTATACAAGAATATTTGGGAGGTATGGTGTATAGGCTGAAGCCACTGAAATGGGTGAGCCTGCTAAGGAAAACAGGGCTGAAAATGGAACCCTAAGAAACAGCAACATTTAAAATGATAAATAAATGAAGATAAATGAATTCCAGGAGATTCTAGAAAAATTAGTTTCAGAGAAATCAAGAGAGGAGATTATTTCAAGAAGAAAAGGGTGAAAAATAGTACAAGTGTTTCAAAGATTTCATATATGATTCCCTCAGACATTTTCTTTTTCTCTTAATTCCTGAAGTAACACAGTTCCTATAACACTAATTTTGATACTCCATTACCAAACACTGTTTTTTAATTGTATTTTTATTTAACACATATTGGGTATCTATTTCTGTAAGGCTCTATGGGACATACAAATTTGAACCAAAAAACCTAAGGATAGGTGAAGGAAGCATGGTATTGTAGAAAGAACAGAGTTGAAGGACAAACTCCAATCCTTAATCTCTTACTACCTTTATGACCTAGAGCAACTTATTTAATTGCTTGAGTCTTAATTTACTTACATATAAAATAATAACAATAGCTATCATTTTTAAACCTTTACTGCCAGGTACTATGCTAGGCCCTTAATGTACTTTAACCCATAACCTCCTTACAACCCTAGAAGGGATATCATTATCTCCAATTTATAAGAAAAATGGAATTCTGTGAGATTAACTAACGTACCAAAGAGTCACTGCTAATAAGTGCAGATCTGAGAATTTTAATGTGATTCTAGGCCTACACTGAATTTTCTGGGTATGTGAATATTAACCAGTACTCAGTAAATGTTCCCTTCGTCTGGTAAGTTTTCTGTGTGCATGCTCTTCTTTCTTCTGACCTAGATAAAACATTCTAGGAGGAAAAGGTGTTTTCCATCAGCACTTGGCATATACCCATAATAGTACCCAGTAAATGTCCATCTATGAAATAAATAGAAATTTGTTTCGAGGCACTCATTTCCCAAATATTCCATATAATTAAATTTCAAGGCAAACAGTTTAATATTACATAATGCTTTTCTGAAATATATCCCTCATGTAACTGTGGATTCAATTATAATCTCAACACACCAAACAGTAAAATGGCAACTTATGCATATAAATTCCTTCAGAAACATTCAATTACTTCCAGGAAAGTATTATTTTAAAGTTTAGCACAGTCCAAAATTTGAGAAATGAGTAAATTACTGTTTCAATTACCTCTTAAATTTTTTTATCTCTATTTAAATTGTAAAGATAAGGGCTGAAATCCCATTTTTCATAATGAATTATAATAAACTGCTTTAAAATTGGTCTAAATAGGGTCAAAGGTCAGGATTTAGAAAACTACTCCAATCTCTAGCCCAGAGGAATTAAAAAAGAATTTAGACACAAAGGTCACCTAGTTCAAAAAATAAATGAACTCACTCCAGTCAACGCTCAATGCTCCATTCCATTCATTCCATAAATCTTTCTTTTTTTTTTTTTTGAGACGGAGTCTCGCTCTGTCGCCCAGGCTAGAGTGCAGTGGCTGGATTGCAGCTCACTGCAAGCTCCGCCTCCCGGGTTTACGCCATTCTCCTGCCTCAGCCTCCCGAGTAGCTGGGACTACAGGCGCCCGCCACCTCGTCCAGCTAGTTTTTTCTTTTTTGTATTTTTTTAGTAGAGATGGGGTTTCACCGTGTTCGCCAGGATGGTCTCGATCTCCTGACCTTGTGATCCACCCGTCTCGGCCTCCCAAAGTGCTCCATAAATCTTTCTAAAGTGAGTGACAGGCACTAGAGTAGGCTCCTCTGATAGAAAGATTAATAAGACACAGACCCTTCCGTCTAGGACTTCTCAGTTTAATGAGACATTTGCATAGATAATACGTGATAAACAAGGCAGGGAGCACCAAGAGAGATGACTTAGGAGATGGGGAATTCTTCAAAGGGGTGATGTCTGAGATAAGCCTTGAAAGATGAGCAGAAGAAAGGGAATTATAGGCTTAGACAACTGTGTGATCAAAGACATGGAAGGATGAAAGACCATACTATCTTTGAGAAACAATTCATAGTCTGGCTTCTTGCAGAGCAGTAATGGGAGATGAGGCTGTAAGTAGGGTTGGTTTGGATCAGTTTGCTGAAGACCTTGCATATCATAGTAAACAGTTGAGATTTCATCTTATAGTCAATGGAGGCCATGGCAGATTTTTGATAAGGGGAATGAAAGCAAACAAAATAAACTGGAGGGAAGAGAAACAAGAAACATCTTCCTTCTCACCTCTTCACCCTTGCTTCTCCCCCCCCGCCAACCTGACCATATAACTATGAAAGAAAAAACCAGAATCTCAGAACCCCAAACTTGCTATACCAAAGGGAACATTAAGCTTGGTAACTGAATCACACAAAAACAAAAAACAAACAAAAAACCCCTGCCTTCCTTTTGTTCCCAGACAGCTTAGTTTCAGATTATGACAGTAAATGTAGATTTACTGAGTGAGAGAAGTGCACAATTGACTTTTCCTCTACCCCTTTTCATGTGTATAATGTAGATTCACTCAGCTATAATCAAAGCCTCACAAGAATGTAACCATTTGGCTCATTGTCTACCCTCCTCCTCTTTTTTCCCCTTCCTCTTTCCCCTTCTGCTTGTTCTTTCCCTTTTAAATACTGAAGTCCTCAAAACCCTCTTTGGAAAATGCATGGGGCACGGATCCTATTGTAACTTGTATTTCTTTTCCCTGGGCATGTCATCAACCTTGGCAAAACAAACCTGAATCAGTTGAGATCTGCCTCAGTCACGTTTTCGTTAACATAACCAATGCCAGATTTTAATAAAAGGAAAATTAAATGCAATTATCTTTTAGGCTCCATGGGGAATAAAAATGAATAACACAGGACCTAGAATCTCAAAAAGATTACAATTTAGTGGGAACAAAGGTATATATGAAACTAATTTTTGTAGCAGTCAGAATGTGTAAGATGCCATATCAAAAACTTAAGTAAAAGTGAGATTCAGAGAAGCTGATGAATAATCATAATTTAGAGAATCAATTTAATTTAACAAGTACGTGTTGAGTGTATAATGTTGAATAGAGGAGAGGCACGTGTTTGCCCCATTTTTGGTGTTTCTTTCCATGCCCAGAAAGCTCTACTAACACATATTCCTGGAATCATTCTGCTCTGTCATTCATTCCTCCCTAGGGCATATGGATGGTGACATCTTGAACTGTAGTTTCCATAATCCCCGCATGTTGTAGGAGGGACCTAATGGGAGGTAATTTACTCATGGGGGCAGTTACCCTCATGCAGTTCTAGTGATAGTGAGTTCTCGCGAGATCTGATGGTTTTATAGAGAGCCTTTCCCCCTTTGCTCTGCACTTTTCTCTCCTGCCACCTTGTGAAGAAAGACATGCTTGCTTCCCCTTCCACCATGACTGTAAGTTTCCTGAGGCCTTCCCAGCCATGAGGAACTGTGAGTCAATTAAACCTCTTTCCTTTATAAATTAACTAGTCTCAGGTATTTCTTCAGAGCATGAGAATGGACTAATACAGATGGTGAAATTGAGATGAATAACCAGGCATGCTGGCTCACCTCTTCCCCTTCCTCTTGGGAGCTGGCCTGCTGGCAGAGAGTGGTGTTCTGCATTCTCTTTGTCACTTCAGAACCAGTGCCTGGTCTCCCAAGGGAGGCCTGTCATTTTTCCACTACTGCAATTAGTGGATGGGTATTACGTCTGCCTAATTCTAAGGTTCAGATAAGCCATGTCCTCCAAGAGCTGTTTTTCCTTTCCAGTAATGAACAGCATGACCATATATCCCAGTTCATGCATGTTGGGCTAGTATCTCATCAGGTTAGTGTGCCTTTCACTCTCAGAAGCATCCTATTTTGAGGATAAATTATAATCTCACCCTAGTAATAAAGGTGACATTCTGATCTCTATTTATGTCTTACTCCTCTGTCAATCTCTAAATTGGTTCAAATTGAGGTGGAGAATACAGAAGTATCATCTGTAGAAAATTCAAAGGTGAGTAAGCCACAATATTAGTCTTCATGATGCTTCTTATAAGAAAATCAGAGGTATAAAAATAGAAATAAGTATGTGAGTATAAACTACAATTTGACTATGTGTCCCCTCCAAAACTCATTTTGGAATTTAATCCCCAATGTGGCAGTATTGAGACATGGAGCCTTTTTTTTTTTCCTCTGAGATGGAGTCTTGCTCTTCTCTAGCCCAGGCTGGAGTGCAATGGCGCGAGCTCGGCTCACTGCTACCTCTGCCTCCTGGGTCCCGGTTCAAGCAACTCTCCTGCCCCAGCCTCCCGAGTAGCTGGGATTACAGGACTGCACCACCATGCCCAGCTAATTTTTGTATTTTTAGTAGAGACAGGGTTACACTATGTTGGCCAGGCTAGTCTTATACTCCTAACCTCATGACCACCCCACCTCTGCCTCCAAAAGTGCTGGGATTACAGGCATGAGCCACCGTGCCCTGCCAATGTGGAGCCTTTAACAGGTGATTGGGTGATGAGGGCTTTGCCCTCATGAATGGATTAATTCATTCATGGATTAGTGGATTAGAAGGTTAATGAATTAATGGCTTATCACGGGAGTAGGACTCACAACTTTATAAAAGGAAGAGAGACCTCAGCTTCCATACCCAGCCCTCTTGCTATGTGATGCCTTGCGCCACCTCAGGACTCAGCAGAGAATCCCCAACAGCAAGAAGGTCCTCACCGGACATGGTCTCTATAACTTTAATAAATAAATTCATTTTCTTTACAAATTACCCAATTTCAGGTATTCTAAGTGACAGAAAACAAAGTATGGTACAGGAAAGTATGAGGGTTTAAATGAGGGTGGGAGATCACACAGGGTTTGGAACCTTGGGAAGGTTCCTCATCAGTCCAAGATATGCATGTCATGTTACCCATTCCAGTTATTTATAAGCAGGTCATCTTCCCTACTGGCTTACATGATTCTCCAGGGCAGAAAAGTGGATCCTATTCATCTTGGACTTATCCATTGTCCTTTGTTACTTATCCACATAAGAGGTAATCAAATAGTTAAGTGGAAATAAATGAATGGAGGAGTAGCATTTGAGTTGGCCCTTAAATGATTAGAAGGACATGTATAGCCAATCAGAGGGGCCACTCTAAGCAAAGGAAGCATCATTTGTCCTATGCCTGGGGTTTCTCAACCTCCACACTATTGATACTTTGGGCTGGATAATTCTGTGGGTGGGGATAAGATGACTGTCCTGTGCAGGGGAGGATATGCATTAGCATCCCTTCTCTGGCCTCTACCCACTAGACATCAGTAGCAACACCATCCTACCTCCATTGAGATAACCAAAATTGTCTCTAGACATTGCCAAATGTCTCATAAGAAGCCAATCATTCATTTCTCTGCCCTCAACCACTTCCATTTAGAACTACTGGCCTAGAGGAAACACAATAACATTGAGTGACACTAGTGTATAAGATGATTCTATACTAGGTGCTGTGGGAATCCACAAAATAAAAGACATATATCCTTCTACTAAGAAGACAGAATGTGTTATGTGTAAAAAATAGATGCAAAAAAATGCTGCCAGAATATCAAGGGCAGGGGAATTAATATTAAATTTAATATGAGCTAAAATTGTGCTTTTTACATTTGGAAGCGAAGGAAGAGGCAAGAAGTGGGTGCTAAGACAGGATAGCTTGTGGAGAGTCTCGGATAGCATCTTAACAAAGTTTTTGAACAAAGGAATAATGTGAAGACCTGTGTTAAACGGACAGAATAATATTTTCTTGGGGAAGCAGATTTAGAACAATATAAATATATCAAGCATTTAATAATACAGATTTTGATAATAAAAACCTTTCTACCACCCTTCATGTTAAAAATTAAAACCTAATTACATGTTAGTAACAATAATAAACATAAAAAGTATATAGTAAATATAATAAAGTATAGAAATCACAATATGTGGTACCTCAGGTGGTGGCAGTCTGATTGTGCAAACTTCTATACTTAGACAAACTTGAGTTTCTGTTACATTGATGTTTAATACTGAAAATAAAATATTTAACTGTGAACTATTTGGAATTATTACTCTACTATTAAATGAAGTATTTTAGTAACAAAGGAAACTAACTTATTCAAGTCAAAAACAAGAACAGATTTTTTTCCGCACATGGTAAAATTCAAATAATAACCACTTAATATTTGACAGTTTACAGATGAGACATCTAAAAGAGGACAAAGGTATGAAACAGCATTAATATGTGTGTGGGGTGCAGGTCACAGGCAAGGTTACAATAAGAAAAATGAAACATCCCACAGTTAAGAGAAAAATCCAACAAATACCTTACACAAATCTGATTTATATTATATATATATATATGGAGATTGTCCTGTTCTGTAATCTAAAGAGGTATCACACCATGTTTCTGACTTGAGTAGTCTTTTACTAACAAATATCCTCAAATATACTGGCAGATATATTCCGGATCTCCTAGAGCCTTGAAGTCCTAGAGTCTTGAAGTCTTTACCTTTCTTTTTCATAAAGAAAACTACTTCTGAAATGTAAGGATAGTGGGGACTTTGGGAAGGGTTAGTACATGAAGAAAGCATGAGGGGGATTCTAAGGTGCTCTTAATGTTGTTTCTTGATCTTGAGAACTGGTTACAAGAATGTTTAGTTTGTTAAAATTCAATGAGATAGACACTTAAAATTTGTCATAGTGTATTACATTTCAATAAAAGTGAAAAAAAAAAAATCCTAACACAGGAGTGAGGAATTTTCCTCTCCTAAACTGTTATTTTTAATCCCTACAGCTGTAGCGTCATGACAGTGTTTGGAGATGAAACTAGATGTAGGTGATGAACCTATTAACCCAGAGGTTGGGCACACTGACTGACACTACACAAATTAAACATAAAACTAGTTCAAGGAGAGCAAATAGGCTTTAGCTGGAAAGTCAAACCAGATCTAATAGCTGTAGATTACAGGTCAGGATTTTAAGGCTATGCCCAAATGATGTGAGAAGCTACCATGATTGATTAATAATGTCTACGGTGGTGACTCAAGATTCTCATCTATCTGCTATCTCTGGACTAGTGTTTAGGAAAGTGTCTATCTGAAACACAACCATGCAAATCAATGAAAGAACTGGATTAGGCTATCTAGTAAACTGTATACTTTAGATCATCTGTGTCTCTTTTTACAATTTTTTAAGGAAAAAAGAATCCTATTCTTATAAGAAATAAAGCTTTGACTTACATCAGTACTAAAGAATTTTTGATGATATGATTCTGGAAACTATACATTATAAATGCCTACAGAATTAAACTCCTTCACAGTCATGATTTTCTTTAAGTAGAGAAAATAAAAATATAGCTTTTTCCAATTAAGATGAATTTTTCTCATACAGTCTAGAATGTACATTTTGAACAAGAAGTGATTTCCCAGGTGAAATTCTGATTACAATAATATCTAATTAAGGTCTTATACAACCTGATTAATCAATAATTATACAACCCAATGATCTATGTTATCAGTTTTTTTTGTTTTGTTTTGTTTTGTTTTTTTTTTGGAAATAGGGTCTTGCTCTGTCACCCAGGCTGGAGTGCAGTGGCACAATCATGGCTCACTGCAGCCTCAACCTCCTGTGCTCAACTGGCCCTCCACTTCAGCTTCCCAAGTAGCTGGGGCTACAGGCGTGGTGCCTGGCTAATAATTTTGTAGAAATAGGGTCTCACCATGTTGCCCAGGCTGGTCTTGAACTTGTGGGCTCAAACAATCTACCTACCTTGGCCTCCCAAAGTGTTGGAATTACAGGCATGAGCCACCGTGCCCAGCATATGATACTGTTTTCTTTAGCAATGATGAATTATATTACCTATTGACTTATGCATTTTTACTTACCAACAGCACTTTGTTTTCCCATCTGAGAAAGAAAATCTCTTCCTTAAAAAATTCACAGAATATGCCATATTATTACAACTCATAATCATGCTTGATATTTATAACTATGCTTGATGTGAAATTAACAAAGCTAAAGAAAATACTTTAAAATTCAGTTGTTATATACAGTAATATCTGATGACAGCTGAAAAAATATAATCATTCAGAAGGTATCTCTTCAATTAAAAGGATGGAAATACCAATTCTTCCCCCAAATATCTATTTCCAGCTATGAAATATTTAGAAAACAATCAGACTTTAAGAAAAATTCGGGATAGCTTCCCAGTTTTAACAGTATTGTGTTCATTTTATCATACTGCTTTGTAACTTACATTTATTCCTAAGTATCAAGTATTATATAGTAATTTTTTAAAAGAAACATCAGGTCTCTGTATATAATCCCAAAGTAAAGAAATGACATTTATGTTGTTGTGGGCTTGCTTGAGATTGCCTAGTTGGGTCAGTTTTAAGAATTATTTTCTAAAAATTATATATCTTAAAATTAAGAACAGATGCACATTGATATGGTTTAGCTGTGTCCCCACCTGAATCTCGAATTGTAGTTTCCATAATTCCCACATGTTGTGAGAAGGATCCAGTGGGAGATGACTGAATCATGGGGGTGGGGCTTTCCTGTGCTGTTTTTGTGATAGTGAATAAGTCTCATGAGATCTGATGGTTTTATAAAGGGGATTTCCCATGAGCATGCTCTCTTGCTTGCTGCCAAGTAATACATCCCTTTGCTTTTCCTTTGTCTTCCACCATGATTGTGTGAGGCCTCTCCAGCCATGTGGAACTGTGAATCCACTAAACCTTTCCTTTATAAATTACCCAGTCACCAGTATGTCTTTATTAGCAGCATGAGAACAGACTAATACACACATAACAGAAATAATCTAGTTCAGAAAGCCCCAAAGACTAAAAAGATAAAGTTACCTTGTATCAAGAGATGGCCAGTTCTATTCCAGGCTGGAGCAAGTCTAGCCGTGAATGAATATGAAAGGCAGTTCTGAAGAATTACAGGAATTACTCTTTGTGGAGCCTCCATCTGAATATATTAAATGGCAAAATAAGGACAAATTTAGAGCAATTGCTGTGTATGTATATACTAATAGGAAACGACTGCCCATTTAGATCACCACCCAACAAACTGGGGTATTCTAGGTAAAAATTATAGCCATTGCTAGAGCTAATCCTATCTGGTTCTAACGTTAAAGAAGTGTTCAAATATATTCACTTCAAAACCACTACTATTGTCATGCTATCATGGCCAAATACTACCTGCTTACCCTGGCCAATTAGTCTAAATCTTGAGAATTCTATGCTAAAAACCTTGATCTTTACTTTGTATTCTGCTCCACAAAGAGAAATCCAAACGAGGACAAACTTGTAATAGTTCTCATTATTGTTCACTCTGTTCCTGGACCAAACTGAGGGTCGGGCTGCTATTTCCTGTGGCCCAATAACAAGATGCAAATGAACTGGGGAGGAAGAGAATTTTTATTTTCTGCAACTGGTTACAGGGAGAAGGCCTGGAAATTATTGCCAGACCAACTCAAAATTACAAAGTTTTCCAGAGCTTATATACCTTCTAAGCTATATGTCTATATAAGTGTGCATTTATCTAAAGACATAAGTGATTAACTTCTTTTAATCTATAACTAAGGTCTGAGTCCTGAAGACTTTCTTCTGGAGCCTCAGTAAGTTTACTTAATCTAAATGGGTCTAGGTACTGGTGTGATTACCCTTATCTTGTCTCCTGCTAAATCATAAAGGTTTGGGGAGTTCCTTTAGACCCCAATAAACTTGTTTGTGGAGGCGTAGGGAGTTTCTTCAGCCTCACAATAAAACTTGTTTAATCCTAACAGGGTCCTGTTAAGAATTCCTTCATTATCTTGTCATGCTTCAAGGCCCAGGAGAAGCCTAAGCAAAACTCTTGGTGGGTTCTTTGTTACATTTCAGCCTTTGTATAAGGGCATAGGCTCAATTAGCTTTTAATGTTTAACCTTGCTACTCAGGCAGTGCTGGAACAGTTGTAATGGAGGCCTGAGTTAGTGAGACCTTGCCTGCCACAACTGTAGAAAACAATACATACTTGCCTGGGCAGACATGCAACCAAGAGAATATCTCTACTTGTATAATACACAATTAATTTTAAAAATTAAGATTTTTCACTTATAGTTAAGACCAATAAGTAATAGGAACCAGATTTATCCTCCCACTCGAAACACCTAAAACACCAGGCAAGCTATATGAAATAACAGTTCACAAGATATCAGACATCAGGCAACAAAGAAAAGTGATCCCCAAAAGATGGGAAATGAACAAGATAAGCCCTAGGATTTCCCCAGCTTCTTGATGATAGAGGGTTTCTAGGCTGCAGTACAGAGCAGGGGAACCTAGGAAGAGGCCAGGAGTCTCCCTGAATTAAGGAGATAGAGCTGAAAGTCAAGGAAGCTAGAGGTTTCAGTGCAAAGTATGGGAGAGGAAAGAGCTGCACAGAAAGCAAACTCTGGAGGTCAACAGAGAGTCAGCTGAGTATTGATTAGCACAGACACGTGAGGAAGCTACCCAAGGCTGAAGAAAGAGCCAAGGCTGTTTGATAAACATCCTTGAAAATACAGTCCAGAAAAAATTGCTGGCTTTGCCTCTGTGAAAAATGACATGCAGAAGCATGAGAAAGTCGAGGAAAATTGTCTCCCGATATTATCCATCTCTAAGTTTTGTACCATTTTGACTTCTGATGAATGTTTCCAGGACATAACTGAATAATCTGTTGGCAGAGGATGGAACCAAATTTCTTCAGTTTGTCTCATACATAATTTAATTAAGGCTACTATCATTGGGACTCCATAATGCTGACCTCAAATATGGCTCTAGGGGCCCAGACCCAAACAGTTGAATAAATCCCATAAACCACCAGGGTCTTCCTTAGAGAGCTAGGTGGATTTCTCATCTTAATTTTTGTATTGACTTTCTCTATGGCCCAAGGAATTAATTCAGATACAGCAAAATCTATCAGCACAGACTCAGCCTTGGCATGCAAGGAGGAATTATGTGGCAATTCTGTCATTCATAGCCATCCTGGTTGGTGACCTGGATACCTTGCAGTGCAAAGATGGTGTGAGTCATCACTTCAGCTAAAGTCAGGGACAAATTCTCTACCACCTTTTCTATGTGAGTGACTCCCATCGCAGGGAAAACTGCTTTCAGGATGTGCATGAACAATGGATTGTTATCTCTCTAAGAAACTCCTCCAAAATAACCAAGCGCAGTCTCGTTTTGGAGAGTTTGCGGCAATTGTCTAAGGGCTACAAACAGAACTTCAAGGAGAAACAGACGAATTCATAATTATAGGTAAAGACTTCAATACTACTCTCTTAATAACTGATACAAGTGAACAGAACATAAGTGAGAATATAGCAGACTTAAAAACACTATCAACCAATGTGACCCAATAAACATTTATAGAATTCTTGATAACACATTTATGGAATACTCATTCTTCTCAAATGGACAAGGAACATTTACTAAGATATACTATATTCTGGGGCATAAAATAACCTCAATTAATTTAAAAAGATTCAAGTTATAAAGAACGTATTCTCTAACAACAACTACACTGGAAATCAATGGCAAAAAGATCCCTGGAAAATCTTCAAATATTTAGAAACTATATAACACACTTCAAAATAACCCATAGATCAAAAAAGAAATCAAACAGAAATTATAACATATTTTTTAACTGAAGAAAATCAAAATAAAACGTGTTTAGGAAGAAATGTATAGCACGAATGTGTTTAGAAGAAATGTCTCCATATTACAAAACAAAGAAATTCTCAAATCAATGACCTCAGCTTCCACATTAAGAAATTAGAAAAATAAGACCTATAAGATTACCAAGGGCAGAGACTTTATCTGGTTCACAGCTTCATCGCCAGTATCAAGTACAATGCTTGAATGCTTGACATGTTACAGATGTTCAATAAATATCTGCTGATTATGATTATGTGAAAAGTATTCATATAAAGAAAAACTGAGCATAACCATAATGGCTCAATGAGGGTAGAAAAACAAGTGATACTGGAAAAAAGCTTGTGAATAATAAAGAATTCAGGGTTGAAAAGTCTAGTGAAGGTAACAAAAATTTAGTTTATAGGAATGGAAACTGAGATAAATGGAAAAAGGATAAGAGTGTAAACAGAAAAATGTTAAACATTTTGGAGATGTGACACCTTGTACTGATGAAGTCACAGGTGAATTAACAAGGTGGAAGAAAAATAAAGTACAAAGCATTTTTATTATTGTATAAGGACTATGGGTGACATTTTCTTAATTTTTCGTTTTTTCTTATAAAGTACACAAAAAATGATGGTGCTTAGTATAAATAATGCTTTATTAAATCAATACAGTAAGTCCTCATTTAATGTTATTGATAAGTTCTTACAAACCATGACTTTCAGTGAAACGACATATAACAAAACCAATTTTGTTATATTGGTTTTGGCTATTGCTAAAACTATAGGCTAACTGATACAATTAAAAGTTCCTATGGCATAGTTCTGGTCACAAAAAATCACTAAGCTTTTAAATAAAGACCAAAAACACTTGTAATATTAACAATGAAATAAATGTAAGCTATACATACATTTAAGAAATATTAATAAAAACAAGTAAGAATTATTCACCCAATTTTTGGTGAATCAGTGAATGACAGTGGTAGTAGTGGTGGTGGGTAAAATCAAAGAATAAATGTTTGCAAAGTGAAAATTTTAAGGAGCACCTCCTACTACCACATAGTTCAAAACAATCACAAACATGACAGGCTCCCTGAGTGCTTTTGTACCGCATCATTTACTGTAGTGCATCTGTATGATTATTGTACACTTTATGAACATTTATTTTATAATAATTTGTATTCGTGCATCAATTTATTCATTCATTTTCCAACTAGCTTATTCTAGTTCAGGGTGGTGGGTGGCCAGAGCCTATCCTGGTAGCTCCAGGTGCAAGGTGGGCACCAGCCCTGGACAGGACTCCATTCCATTGCAGGGCAAACACACACATACCCACCCTTACTCAGCCTGGGACACTTTATACATGCCAATTCCCTTAATGTGTGCATATCTGGGATGTGGAAGGAACCCGGAGTATAAAAAGAAAACCCACTCAGACAAGGGAAGAAGGTGCAAACCACACAGACAGTGGCCTTGACTGGGAACTAAATTATTTTCCTTTCTTATTAATGTTATATTGAAACAATGTTGAACAAAATTATTTTATTCAAGGATCTGCTATACTAAAATGTTACCTATTCTTAGGCCTTAATAAATAATAGAATTTGGTAGAGATTGCTTAAAGACCCAAGTCCTAGTTCTAGGTGAATGACATACTGTAAATCTGGTTCTCATAGCTAGCTTGTAAATGGCCTTTCAAGATAACCAGAATCCTTAGATGACCAAAGACTTGTCTCAGTAAAAAGATGTAAACATATTCTTTCCTCATTGCTCTTGAATAATACTGTTTTCCCACAGAATGTAACTGATGGCCAGAACCAGCTTTCAGGTCATTCAAAGATTTCTCAGGGAACTGGAAAGTGTTACTGAAATTTTACTTGCCTAGGACCTAAAGGCAACATCTCATTTTAAAGATGACTAGAAACCTCATTATCCCAAACTCTACTAGACTTAGGAACAGAGGCCAGCAGTAACAGCTAGATGGGCTTCTGGGATAACCAATGACAGTGTCTCAGAGTTACATGCAGAGGCATGAAGAGAGCTCTAGTCAAGGCTCCATGACTCAAATTACTGAGACACAGAGGGGTCTCAGTAAATGAATACTAACCACTGTATTCATCTTTCTCTTTGTGAAGATCCAGAAGCTCATCACCATGTAGAATACAATCTATAATGTTTTATTTCTCTACATATTAGCTATATAATATGGGCAATAATCTCATCTCTCTGGGTTTATCTGTGAAAATGATGAGATTCACTTATTTGAAGATGTATATGGCAAAAAAGATTATGCCACATAAAATGCCTGAAATAAAGCATCCAACAAAAAAGCCTCTTCTCCTCTTTCTACACTAAATGTGCACATAATAATTGTTAGGAAAAATTTGTTGGGTTCTTTCATATGTATAACAATAATCTGTGAGAAAGATACTCCAGTTTTTGTTTGTTGACAAAAGGAGTGGAACATACAATCACTATAAACAACATATGGTATTAATATCATTTTTTAACACTTACCTTAGCTCCATATTTTTCAACATAGGCATTAAGTTTTCTTGCTTTATAAAATGGTATCTGTAACAAAAATCCACATTTATAAAAAGGACTTAACATAAATATATAATTAAATAATGCAACAAAGAAAGATTTTAAGCATTATTCTGCAGAGGGCAAAGAATCAGGCCATCATCCAATTAGCATTTGTGCCTTGGAGAAGAAGTGATGATCATTCTCTCCCTGAATTGGAATCTCTGGGCACATTTTCAAAGTGAGGAAAGCCTTTCTAGGAGTGACATGACCCCAGTATCCATATAAAGGAAAAGGCCAATAAATTTTGTATAATAAATATTTAACACGTTTCTTAATATATAATTCTTAGGCATGAATAAGGAAAATAGACATAAATGGAAGACCATGTTCAAAGGCTTAAGTGCTCCAACTCATTAATAAAAAGAATACAAATTAAAGGAAAATATTATTTGTAACCTAACAGACTGACAACTATTTAAAGGCCTGAATATCTACAGCATTCACGAGGGTATGGAAAAACAGGTTTTCTTCCAGACTATCTGTTAACATACAATCCAGCAAAAAGCTTTTCAGACAGCAATTTAGCAGTATCTATATTATAGTTTCAAGTGCACTACAATCTATCTCTAAAACTGTAACCGACAAACTATCAGACAAAAGTGATACAATTTCAATGATGCTTTCTGAAACACTGTAACAGCACAGACTCAGATGTGCACTGGAAAGTATTAAGTAAATTACTATACATCCATACAATGAAGTATTTCACAGCCTTAAAAATGAGGAAGATATGTGTACTGACATGGAAAGATATCCAGGAAAGGCTGTTAAAGGGGAAATGAACGGCAAGTTTTAAAACAGTATGTATGCAATCCCATTTTCTACTTTCAAACATCAACTTTTTTTTTTACAGAATACCTTTGTAAGAAAGCAATACATTTTTTAAAAAACAGATAGCTAAGAGGAAACTCTTATCACCCTTGCTTAAATTAAATTCACATACTTGAATTTACTAGCACTCTAAAATAATGTCCTTGTTCCATAAAGATGTTTAGGTAGAAAAAGATACGAATAAGATATTAATTTACTTGTTCACCAATGGCTTGCCTTTTAAAAAAACTATATTAAGAATAAGAAAATATGGCTGGGCATGGTGGCTCAAGCCTGTAATCTAAGCACTTTGAAAGGTCAAGGTGGGAGGATTGCTTGAGCTCAGGAGTTCAAGACCTGCCTGGGAAACATGGGGAAACCCTCTCTCTACACAAAAGACAAAAAATTAGCTGTGCATGTTGGCGTGCACCTGTAGTCCCAGCTACTCAAGAGGCTGATGGAGGAGGATTGCTTGAGTCTGGGAGGTGGAAGTAGCAGTGAGTTGAGATGGAGCCACTGCACTCCAGCCTGGTCAAGAGAGCCATACCCTGTCTCAAAAAAAGGAAGGAAAGAAGGGAGGGAGGAAGGGAGGGAGGGAGGGAAAATACGACATGGACATATACCAAGACCTAGGAGAAAAATAAAAGAACTAAACTTTGAATAAAATGTGATAAAATGTATCAAGCCCATATTATCTTAAACATTATACTGTAGCACGTTTTATTCATTAATAGTCTTTATCTTAGCATTTATAATGAGAAAAATAAATGTTAAATTAGAACCACAAAAATGGATTTTACACATCAGGCGTTTCAATATTAGTTTGTTAATAATCCAATTAACCTATAACACATTTTGATTAATCAATTAATCCTCATAAACATCTTAACTTTAGCTATAATACATAAATTATTATTTATCAATATTGTTCTCAACTAGTAATAACATTTCAAAAATATTAAAATACTAACCGCCATCACCACCCAAATTTGGTTTAATAGTCCAGACACAGGCGATGCAAGAATATCTTGATGCAAAAACAGCAATTGCCTGTGGAGATGAAATATATTACAAAGTGGACTTGCTCACTGATATGATTTGGTTCTGTGTCCCCACCCAAATCTCACGTTGAATTATAATCCCCAGTGTTGGCAGAGGGACCCAGTGGGAAGTGATTGGATCGTGGTGCAGATTTCCCCACTGCTGTTCTTGTGATAGTCAGTTCTCATTAGATCTTGTTTAAAAGTGTGTAGCACTTCCTCCCCGCACCTCTCTCTCTTGCTGCCTTTAGAAGAAGGTGCTTGCTTCCCCTTTACCCTTCTGACATGATTGTAAGTTTCGATTATAAGTTTCCTGAGGCCTCCAATCATGCTTCCTGTTAAGCTTGCAGAACTGTGAGTCAGTTAAACCTATTTTCTTCATAAATTATCCAGTCTTAGATAATTCTTTACAACAGTGTGAAAACAGACTAATACACTCACTGTCTGTTCTTTATTGGAACATTTTAAACATTTGCTTAGCTAAAATGTTAAGTTTCTCCTAGGCAACAATTGTGTTAGAGACTTTCTCTCCTCACACTTAGCATAGCACCTTGAACAGTGTAGGTGTAGGTACTCAGGCAATATTTGAATTAAGAGAATTAGGAAGTTGTAGATACTAATACTAACATGAGAACTTGTCCCTGCATCTGAATTTCCTAACCTCTTTCATCTGTGAACCTAATTTATCTTTTAGAACTCAAGTTTTGTCCTAAATACTTGAAGAAATCTACACACAGTGAAGAATCTATCTCTTTTAACTCCTATTTCTTCCATTTTTCCTTTTTTAAAAAAAAAGGTGGTGGGCAGGGGACACCAGAGGCAAGAGTCTAAGGATTCACCTGTCAGTGAAGTTACCAACCACTTAAACATTTAGAACTACTGACTAAATCCTTTTCCTTCAGAAAGGAAATTCTTCCCAAGCCAGAAAGAACTAGGTAGTGGTTTCAACAGCCAAATGAACTTAAAACAAACATCATCAGAATCAAATTACCATTAATAATTTCATTTCAAGGTTCAAGGGAAAGATGGGAAAAATACAAAAAGAATACAACTCGAAATCTGAAAACCTTCAACATTACTAATCATCAAAGAAACAAATTAAAATAACCATTAGGATGTATATAGGGTTACCCTGAAAACCAACATAGGCCAATCTGTTTCTGGTGGCTTCATATTTGTTGGAACCCAGGTATATCAGGTACTTGCCTTGGCAAGGCCTGCCATTATCTGACACAGCCAAATGCTAATAGAGAGAGCTCTGCAATCTCTATTCAAGACTCTCTGTCAATTACCACCAGGGTGAGTTAAGATAACCCCACTCTGTGGGCATGGCTACCTTCAATTTGAGGGCAAACAGAAGAAAAACCTCACTTTAGGTTTTCTACCTATTTTAATATTTCCAAAAGGAGTCACAGATTAAGTCCTTAACAGGTATCAAATTATACTTTAGCAGGAAGGGTACAGGCTCCCTGATGCCCTTGGGTGGGAAAATATGCAATAGAGAGAAGAAAAACTTTGTAAATAAGAGGAAAATGAAGGACACCCCAAAAGTGGCTTCCTTATTTCTTGCCTCTGGGTATCTTCTAGTTGTTTGTTCTTCCCTAAGCAATTCATTTAAATATAGAATCTTCTCATGTGTTCTATGACTCTTCCTTTGAGTGCCTCAAACAATTTAAAGGAAGGTCCTCAGTAATCATGGAATTATACTTTAGGTTTCCTCTAAGCTGCTTTTCTTTTCTTTCTTCTTCTTCTTTTTTTTTTTTTTTTGAGATGGAGTCTCACTCTGTTGCTCAGGCTAGAGTGCAGTGGCACGGTCTTGGCTCACAGCAACCTCTACCTCCTAGGTTCAAGCGATTCAACTGCCTCAGCCTCCTGAGTAGCTGGGATTACAGGTGCCGGCCACCACGCCCAGCTAATTTTTTTGCATTTTTAGTAGAGATGGGGTTTCACCATGTTGGCCAGGTTGGTCTCAAACTCCTGACCTCGTGATCTGCCCACCTTGGCCTCCCAAAATGCTGGGATTACAGGCGTGAGCCACCATGCCTGGCCCTCTTAAGCTGTTTTTCAACGACTATGTGGGCTCAGATATTTTGAGACAGACCCTAGAGAAATACTTCTTAGTGTCTTATACTGACTTGAGAATTAAGAAACTACTAATCTAAGATGTTTATAGGATCTCTAAGGGCCCCACCTACTAGAAATACCTACTGGAAAACAGTAGGTATTCCATAAATATTGATTAATTAGGACCTCTACATTTCTGGGAGCCTGAATTTAATTCATGAATGTCTGTGGAGATTTTAAACTTTTAAAAAGCACGTAAGAGGTCACAAATATAAAAGCTCAACAGTGACATAATTCTACTGCAAGTATTTTAAGTCCCTGCTTAAATGTAATCCAATATACCTGGTCAAAACAAAATATGACTTCCTTTATTTTAAAATTATGAACACAAATTGAGTGAATGAGTATTTTGCTTTATAGAAAATTCCTCTAAAACAGCTTTTATAGGTCTTAAAGTTTTAAAAGTCTTAGTTATAAGATGTATTTTTTACCTGCACATCTTCATTTGTATAGTCCTTATCTCAGTATCTGCCACTTTATTACTCAGTATTATTCTGACAGCACAGAGTTTGTTTAAATCTGGAAGTGTGATGAAGAACAGCGACTGCTGCCTAGAATCATCCATACTTTCTGACTGAGCGTCTCAGCAATCAGGCCTTTAAAAATAAATAGCAAAAAAAGGTAGTAAATTATCTTACCAATAGAGTTCCAATACCAAGTCAGCACACAATATTTGATATTGTTTTAGAACAGGATCATACAAACAAGTTAGTTTGCAAACTTCAGCAGTTAAGTATCACTGCCATTTACCTTTAAGGTCTTCTAATGATTTTCTATGATTTTTGGTACAAGTTTTAGTAAGATATAGTTCACATAACATAAAATTCACCCATTTAATGTGTACAATTTAGTTTTTTACTGTACTCAGAGTTGTGCAACCATCACTGCAATAAATTTTAGAATATTTTCATCACTCCCTTTTCTATAACAATAATTATTTTTTAAAAGTCAAAATGTATAGCAAAGTATTTTGTTGTTTCAGATTTTTCTGTAAAGCACTTCAAGGTTGAGGAATATATTATTTGTCATTGTACACGAAAGAAAATGTTTACTGAAGTCCCTAAATTCTTCCCTAGTTTTTGTTTCCACTAATTATCCAGCTTTCAAATTCTATTGGAGGCACAGTTTACAGTTGATAATTCACAAGGTATACCTTTGAAGTCTACATTACGTTTTACTACAGAAACAAAAACTAGAATATAAAAGTAAAGCAACCTAGTGAAGCATCAGTACTCTAACTTGCACAAATACATTGGGGAAAAGTAAGCTGGACTCTAGTACTTTCAACTTTTCAACATCAACATGTTTTTTCTTTTTAAGAAAGGATAACATACTGGCCCGGGGAATGTGCATTGTGAACAGCCTTCTGATCACAATGCTGAAATGAGTTTGTGGTGTCATCTGAGGAATGCTGGCAATGCCCTTTGGCTCCAACACATCTCCCTCACTCTAGCATCACAGTGTTTGAAATTCTCATCACTAGAGAACCACTTGGTTCTTTTAAAAATAGAAGTAGTCTTACAAAGGTTAACATAAATTCACACGAGGTGTTGATGAATTAATATGATTCCTGGTATCATTAACAATAAAAATATTCCCTTTCTGATTTGACGTTTTGAAAAGTTAAAAAGAAAAAAAGTACAAAGTTGCAAGGTAAACACTGCTGACTTCACAATTTTAATTCTCTTCACCCGAAGTTTTTTAGTAGAGAGCATCAATAATGATCAAGGTAAACTATATGGCAAAAGGGTGATTACAGCTTAGGCCCAGGACAAATACATGTTTTAAATAAAATAGAGCAAAGACATGGGCGAAAGTTTGTGATCTGTTACTTTCATTTCTAATGAACATTTCCCACTAAAATTACTTTCTTTTTTTTTTTTTTTTATCTTTTTGAGGCCGAGTTTTGCTTGGTCGCCTAGGCTGGAGTGCAGTGGCGCGATCTAGGCTCATTGCAACCTCCGCCTCCCAGAAGCGATTCTTGTGCTTCAGCCTCCCAAGTAGCTGGGATTACAGATGTGTGCCACCATGCCCAGCTAATTTTTGTATTTTAGTAGAAATGGGATTTCGCCATGTTGGCCAGGCTGGTCTCAAACTCCTGGGCTCAAGCGATCCACCCACCTCCGCCTCCCAAAGTGCTGGGATTACAGGCATGAGCCACTGCGCCCGGCCTAAAATTACTTTCTCTCTCATTTTTCCTCTAAATCACAGTAGGAATGTAAATTCCAGGTCACCAAAAAATTCCTGGGTGCAAGTCCTCCCGTTCTGCCAACCTTCAAATACTCATGGATTGCAACACTGTATGTAAACAAGAGTGATCTGTTCAAGGATAAGCATGAATGTATTAGAATTATTACTATTTTTTAATTTTGGGAGTTCCTGGTTGGCAAAACTTGCAGATTCAAAAAGAATGATGTTTTCTTTGACTAGGCCGTAGAAGAACTATAGCGTGAAACTCAAAACGTAGGCCAAGCCTTATTACGATCTACGGATGTGCTATTAACATCCCGTCCAGGGAGTCGCTCCGCTACGTTTCTGTCCCAGGATTTCATCTTTGTTTCCAATCCCCAGCAGGGCAAGGAACAAGCGCCAGGAGCACGCGACAGGAACCTGCACAGTTCTACACACGTGAGGACTCGGAGAACCCCAAAGAACCAACCCTCTGGGAGCGCCCGGCAGCTCGTGCAGGGCCGTGCACGAAGCCTGGGGCCCGCGGCCCCCTCGGGAGCTCCACAGGCCTCTGGCTACGAGGGACCCTTCCTCAAAGTCACTCTGGGACGCGGGGTTCAGGGCGGCCCCAGACCCGGCTTCCCGCTGCCCCCAGGCGAGCGCCCACCCCCCATCCGGCCTGGCTTCTGTGTCCGCAGCAATGGCCGTGAGTGGAAACCAATCTAAGGTCTTTGTTCGGCTGAATCCATTTCAAAAGGTTTTTCTATACATTTCCAATATAATAAAATGCCCGAAAAACTGGGGCTCACGGGTCTTTGCAGATGAACACAATTTTTTTTTCCTGATCCAAACCAGCGTCCTCAGGGCGCCGGCACCGGGATCTGCCCTCAGAGCGGCCCTGACCCGCTCCTCGGCGACCGTGGGGAAGAGAATCAGGAAAATGGTCTTACAAACTGGAAAAGCAACGCTTCCAACGCCCAGGGCCTCCTGCACTGCAGATGTGCCGGCTTTCTCCTCAGGGGCAGGAAAGGGCGGGTGGGCGGCAAGGCCTCCACCAGCCTCCCTCGCTTCTGCTCTGCCTCCTTCAAGCAGCTGCACCCCAGGCCAGGCCTCCTGGTTTCTGCGAGGCGTCGACTGAGAGCCCGCGCGCCTCAGCTCCCTCCTCGCCACCCTCAGGAGACGCTCCCGGCTCCTGGCTTTCCTCACGGCCCTCAGGAGCCAATCCCAGCATTCCCCGCGCTTTCCCAGCATGCCCTGTGCTCTCCCAGCATGCCCTGCAAGCCTTGCGCTCCTGGCACACAATGCAGGTCAACTTTTCCCGCCAACGCAGGAACCGATCAAAGCCGGCCATGGATGACTCGGTGAATCCCTGAGAGCGTCTCTCAGCCCAAGCAGGTGTGGGTGAGGCCGGGACACAAGGTTCTGGACGCCCTCCAAGACGGGAACGCTGGATCAGCGCAACACGTCCAATCAGGAGCTCCAGCGCTGAAGCCCCGGCTAACTGCGTGCCGCACAGGGCTGCCCAGCCTCTCGCCTCCTCATGTTTCCCCTCAGATTCTCACGTTTGACTTTACAGCTTCTGCAATTCCTTTAGTGGTGGGGGGAATCTCCATGACTGGAACATCTTCATGCCTGTGTGGAGGGGAAGCGTGGTGGTGCAAGCTCGTGGGAGCAAATGCCCGAAGCGCCTACCGTGGTGCAGATGCATTTCTAGGGGCTGCTGCTAGAGCACTACGCAAACAGCATTCCCAGTCTTCCTGGGACGCACATTTTACGTGAGAGTTGGGGGAAAACAGATAAGCAAGATAAATGCGCAAAATCTTAGTACGGCAGATGGCGATAGGTGCATTGGAAAAAAATTAAGTAGGGTAGGGAGGCGGGGAGTGCCAAGGAGAAGTCATTAGATTTCATAGCATGGTCAGGAAGGCCTCGTGGAGAAGGGGATGTTTGAGAAAGACATGAAGGCGTTGAGAGTGGGCAGCCTCGTGCATGTTTCAGGAGAGAATGTTTGTTACGAGAGAGGGAATCCTACAAAAGGCCAGGGCAGGAGGGGCACCAGCTGGCTGCAGTAGAGCAGGAAAGAAGTGGCTCCCTGAGACCAGAGGAGATACAGAGTGCCAGACAGGGTTAGGTCCGATAAGCCATGAACGTATTAAAGGTGCATCCAGCCTACTGTGCTGGAATGGACTGAAGGGGACAGAGAAAGGATGAAAAGCAGTTAGGCAATGGCAATAAGGAGAGAGGTGGCTTGGATCAGAGCAGTGGCAGTGGAGAGGATGGGATGGGATGGAATTGGATTCTGGATATACTTTGAAATTAGATTTAATAGGATTTGGATATGGATTGATGTGGGGTCTGAGAGAGAGGGAGAGGAATCAAGCATCACTCCAGGGTTTTTATACTAAGAATTCAGAAGGATTGGGTTGCCATTAATTACAAAGGGGAAGACTAAGAGGAGCAAGTTTGGAGTTGTTGACATTGAGAAATGAAGAGGAACAGTAAGAGTTCTGGGGAAAGATCTGCATCTAATAGATGTTATTTAAAACCCTAGACAAGATTGGATCTCCAAGAGGGTACATGTAGGAAGAAAAGGAACCCTCACACTGGATCCCGGACACCCCAGTATGAGGTCGGGGAGATGACAAGGAACCTCATGGGTGGAATTTCAGGAAATTTTCATTAAGTCAGAGATTTGCTACTTTTCGATCCCACATCTTCCTGGCTCCCAGATGTGGTATTGTGAAAGAATGAGATTTTACATTGTGTTTAATGTCTAATCAGAGTCATTTACCTATTTTATTTGCAACATAATTTTTGGCAAAGAGGAATGTTTTTAGATATCCTCCTATCAATAAGAATGTGTTCAATATTTATAATTGTTGGTTACTTATGTGAGATCATAGTAAATGATTATCACAAGGTTGTTTAGACAAATCAGCCTCCTAAGACAAATACACTTTATATTAATTGAAAAAAACGCAGTCTTCTGAAATAGTCTAACAAATGTCTCAAATTTAACACTTACAGTCTGAAGGTTTTATGTCACAGTCCTTGGAATTATTAAAACAAACCTTTTAATCAAACAAGCCGGAAAATCTCTTTGTCCTACTTGGTATATACACATGGGGAAAGAAACCCCTCTGTTCTATGAAGACAGGTAGAAAGTAAATATAGATTCAATTTAAATTTTGTGATAACTGTGGATATTCACTAGCCTTTCCTATGTATCTAAACAAAGGGAAGCCAAGTGTTCTTTATTCCAAAAAGCACATGTATCAACACTTTCTGTTCTTAATATCTGTGCTATTGAACTTATGGCCCCTGGTTTTAACAATAATTTTAACCAAGGCAGAATTAAAGACATTTGAAGTTTGTTTGTTTGTTTGTTTGTTTATTTTGAGATGGAGTCTCGCCCTGTCTCCCAGGCTGGAGTGCCATGGCGCGATCTCAGCTCACTGCAACCTCCGCCTCCCAGGTTCCTGCATTTCTGCCTCTGTCTCCCGAGTCTGGGACTATAGGTGCGCGCCACCATGCCTGGTTAATTTTTGTACTTTTTAGTAGCGATGGGGGTTTCATCATATTGACCAGGCCGGTCTTGAACTCCTGACCTCGTGATCTGCCTGCCTCGGCCTCCCAAAGTGCTGGGATTACAGACGTGAGTCACAGGCCTGGTCTGAAGTTTTAAATTATGTTCACATTACCAAATACCAAATAGGCCATTTCTAATCACATAAAAGGTGCTTAACAAATATTTATTGAATGGATTCACGGGCAGATGTCTCCCAAACTTTTATATTATGCCTGTGAGAAACTGGTACGATTTTATGTCATGAATTCTGAATCTTGCTACCATCTTCAATTTAGCCGCGAAGCTCAAAACCAAATTTGAGATTCACTTTGCACAATTGTGCAGGACTTGAGGAAATGCATCTTTATATATGCATGAGAGGAGCTGTTGTTTAGTGGTTAAGAACATGGTCTTTGGGGCCAGGCTGCCTGGATTTGAATCCTGGTTCTGCCAATTACTAACTATGTGATGTTAAGGTAGGAAACTTAGCCTCTCTGTACTGCAGTTTCATTACCTTAAAAACAGGAATTATAATAGTAGTTTTTAGCGTAATAATATACCCCTTAACATAATAAAGGAGTTAATGCACATTAAATACATAACATACTTACATCAGTGCTTGATATAAGGACAATTTAAGTGTCAGTTATAGTTGATACTAAAACCATAGGAAGAAGTATAAAACAGGCTATGGAGGCTCTGGTTTTAATACTAGTCGCGTTTACTATGTGTTCTTCGGCCTGATAGTTTGCTTCTCTAAGATGCTATTTGACCATATGACACATGGAAGTGATAGTCACTAGCTCAGAGTCTTCTTGTTAGGATTAAATGAGATAATGTATATATGTATATAAAATGTTTGGAAATACTTCCACATAATTAACACTTACTGAATGTTAGTTCATCTTCTTACTAACTTTACTCTTGTTTTATCTTACTTTACCACCTTGGTTTTCCTTTGCTTTGGTTTTTATCTGCTATAGATTGAGTCATGTGTCTCCCCCAATTCATATGTTGAAGCTTAATCACCCTACGTGTGGCTATATTTGGAGACAGGGCCTACAAGGAGGTAATTAAGATGAATGAGACCATAAGGATGGAGCTGAGCATATGTCAGGAGGACAAGCTAGAGGAGCTACCCACTCCAGGGCCTCCTTTCTGTGGAGAGCTGCAGAGACATCAGGAGGACCTGTCTGCAGAGAGGAGCTACACATTCCAAGGCCTCCTCTGAGCTGTTGTGTCACTCAATAAACCTCCTTTGCCTTGCTCACCCTTCTCGTATCCACATACCTCATTCTTCCTGGATGCAGGAGAAGAACTCAGGACCTACTGAATGGCAGGGCTGAAACATACCCCTTGCTCACCACGTTGCAGGTGAAAAGGAAAGAATTGTAGCCCTTCAGGGACCCGAGACCTGTGAGCTCCCCAAGCTAGGGTTGTGACTCCCTCTCTGGGGCCCTGCGGTTCCTGGAGTCTCCAAGCTTCTGGGCAACACCACATTCCTTGGTGGCAGCCGTGGAAGCTGCTTGCAGGGTGCCTGGTCCAGCTGTAGCCTTGCAGAGAGCCGGCGCCTGTGCCAGCACCTGGAGCTGCCCACCCTGCTGCAGCAGCCAGTGTACCTGACTGTGTGCAGTGGCTGAACCCCATGCTTGCTTGCTCACACACCCCTTGTCCCTCCACACCTGGCTCGCCATTGGCAGGCATGGGATCCAGGCCAGTAGTGTGAGCCGAGTGCTGCCTGCCAGGCCAAGTGAGTGGAATAAGCCCAGGGGCCCTGAGCAAATCTCAGGCAAAGGTGCCACCAGCCACAGAGGTTTCCTGCCAGAAAAGTGACACCCCAAATATCCTGTAACTGAATCATTGTACTTTATGCAAAATTCCTTTTTTGCTATCCTTTAGCGAAGTTCGCTTGAATATTCTGACAGTGCTATAAGAAAGCAAAGTAAAGGCTATGCATCCCCACTTGTGCCACAGTAATGAAAAGAGAAGAGTAGTGGTGGGTGGCAAGGAGTGATACTGGTAATCACTGAGGGAATTGAGGGAAAGAAGGATCCAAGGGATGCAGTTGCATACTTGGACACTAACGTCCAGGGTTTAGTTTCTTCTAGAATCAACCTTAGAGTTCCTAGACTATTTTTATCAAGGTAGATAGCTGTGTGTCTGACATGTGACTCCCAGCAGCATAGGGTATGAAAATGCCATTGCCATCTCCATTGTTCCAGTTGTGTTACTTATCAAGCATCTCAGACTTGGACTTAATCAAGTCCAAGTTGATTACAGCACACATTTTCGTTGTAAACTATTTTCACGCTGCTGCTGCTGTTAGCCTCCTTTCCTTGTTTTCTATACTGGAAAAGAAATAAAACAATATTTCAACTTCAGTAGAGGTCATGGGAAAAAATTTAAAACTTTGCTGGTACTCTTGCTAGTGATACATAAGTAAGTAAATCCACATTTCTCAGTGTGGTTACAATGTAATTATGATTTTCCATGTTCTTGAAATCTATCTTCTGGATCACATTTACGCCCTTATTCATTCAAAAACATTTATTGAACATCTGCTGAGTGCTAGGCACTGTGCTAGGTGCTGGAGATAGCAATGTGATTAACCATCATTGTCCCAAAGAACCCGTGGCCCAATGAGAGAGGCAGCCATGTAGATGGACGATGTAGTTGGTGTGTGTGATATGACCAAAGCATGAAGGAAGCACTGAGAGGGCACCTAATGGGAGGGAAGGGTGTGGTCAGCACGTGCCTCCTCCAGGAAATGACTCCTAAGCTGAGTCATAAAGAGTCCTCAACCCTTGGCCGATACAGAGAAAGTGGGAGAAAGGAGGGAAAGAGAGTACTCTGGCAAGGGAGAGGACTTGAGCAAGGGTATGGAAGTGAGGAAAGTGTGCTGTGTGGAGAACTAAAAATAGCTAATTCTTGCTGGGTTCTAAGGTGTGAAGCAGAAATGACAAAGGATAAAGCCAGAGAGAGAGGCAGGTACCAGATTTTGAGTGATCTTGCATGTTGTGGTAAGCAATTTGGATTTTGGTTATCAAGAGACATGGGAAAGTCTTAGGCAAGTTGTGATATGATCAGATTTTAATTTTGAGTCCAGTCCTGTATAGAGGATGGATCTGAAGCGGTCAGGACTACAGGTGAGAATAATTGAAGTTATTGAATGCAGGGTATGCAGGTAATCCTGGAAGGAAGATCTGGAGCAAAGATTGTAGGAATAAAGAGAAGAGCACCGATTGGAGAGATGTTTAACAGGTAAAATCTATAGGACTTGGTGATGAATTCAGTTTTGATGATGATGTGGATGATTCCCAAGCTTCTGACTTGGATCACTGATAAGGTTAGCCTTTGTGTCCCCACCCAAATCTCATCTTGAATTGTAATCCCCAGGTGTTGAGGGAGAGACCTGGTGGTGATTGGATCATGGGGGCAGTTCCCTCATGCTGTTCTCGTGATAGCGAGTGAGTTCTCACGACATCTGATGTATTTATAAGTGTTTGATAGTTCCTCTCTTGCTTGCTGCTTCTCTCTCCTGCCACCCTGCGAAGAGGTGCCTTCTGTCATGATTGTAAGTTTCCCACGGCTTCCCCAGCCATGCAGAACTGAGTCAATTAAACCTTTTCTTTGCTTTATGTATTACCCAGTCTCAGGTAGTATCTTCAGAGCAGTGTGAGAACGAATTAATACAGTGACCTTATGAAAATGGCAGCATCAACTATTTCATGGAACTGTGTAGAACCCTGGACACTTTACAAAGTTAAATATGATATCTGGAATTTCCTTTTCACCATTTTACCCTTGTTCAATTTATGCTGGAGACAAAAAGAGATTTAAAAAATAAATTTTATATTTCAACCATGTCCTACAATTAAACATTTACTGTCCTTATTGACCTTCTCCTACTTAAAGATGGACCTACAAGAAAAATGTGTCTAAGGACATATTTACAGTAAGATGCCCTACATAATTAACTTGTCATTGAAGTTACTGAGGAAAATTCCACTACGTCAGCAATGAACTTCAGACATTTGTTTTGGGTTTATGGTAAGATATTATCCGTTGCTCTCTGCTCCTTGTTCTGCCTCGGCAATTCAAATGATCAGAGGCTCTCAGCAGACGTGCTGGTGGGTTATAAATGTACGTGAGGGAAAAACAACTTTGAGTCATAAATCCTTTATTTTAAAATGAATAAAAACTTTAAAAATTTAGTAAAGTTTGGGAATTACTGCTAATAGATAGGGAATCATTTAGAAATCAACTAAATATGGTATGTCTACTAGTAATAGAAATATTTTTGGAAGGAAAAAATTAACCTGTGCTAACAAGATATTTAAAAGACATGGATATACTACAGATGATCTGTGTAGATATTTAAAGATTTCATTTGCATAGAAGTGCTCATTTGCTGAGGGAACCAGCTCTCTATTGTTGATATAACTATTTGCCTATGGGCAGGAAAGATCTGCTCAAGTAGGTCTTGTGGATGAGTGACAGAAGGAATTAGAAAAAATAATTCAAAAAGTAACAATGCTACTTTTTGGTATTATAGTAGAAGAGAATAATGAGTGCTTTTTACTTTATATTTTTACCTGAGGAACTTTAAGAGTAGTATTGCTTTTCTAAATATGTATAAAACTGTCTTTACTGTATGAAAAGTCAGGAGGAGTTTATAAACATTTGTGTTCCTTTCTCTGTTATGTTTGTCTCTAAATTTGCCCCTAGATTAACTTCACATCAGACTAACTGCCAAATAGGATGCTTCTTCATCTTTGTTTGAGAATAAGGAAATCTTTTGAGTAATAATAATAATAGCACAAGCTAAAATTTATTTTTTTAATGTTTTATTTTTAATTTTGGGGGGTACATAGAAGATGTATATATTTATGGGTTCCATGAGATATTTTGATACAGGCTTGCAATGTGTAATAATCATGTCAGGGTGAATGGGTGTCTGTCCCCTCAAGTATTTACCTTTTGTGTTACAAACAATTCAATTACACTCTTTTAGTTATTTTAAAATGTACAATTAAATTATTTTTTACTATAGTCACCCTGTTGTGCTAACACATACTAGGTCTTATTCATTCTTTCTATTGTTTTTGTACCCATTAACCATCCCCACTTTCCCCTACTCCCTGTTATTACCCTTTCCAGCCTCTGGTAACCATCATTATCCTAACTGTCTCCATGAATTCAGTTGTTCTAAATTTTTAGCTCCCACAAGTAACTAAGAACATGTGAAGTTTATCTTTCTGTGACTGGCTTATTTCACTTAAGGACCTCCATTTTCATCCATGTTGTTGCAAATGACAGGATCTCATTCTTTTTGTGGCTGAATAGTACTCCATTGTGTATATGCACCACATTTTCTTTATTCATCTGTTGATGGACACTTAGGTTTTGTTAGACCCTTATCAGTGGTTCTGCTTTTTGCCTTTTGAAGCACGTGATCTTTGTACCTACTCCCTGTTCTTACACCCCTTCCCCTTTTGAAATCCTTAATAAAAACTTGCTTGTCTGAGACTCAGGTGGGCAGCATGGTCCTACCGATATGTGATGTCACCCCTGGTGGCCCAGCTGTAAAATTCCTCTCTTTGTACTGTCTCTCTTTATTTCTCAGCCGGCTGACACTTACGGAAAATAGAAAGAACATACGTTGAAATACTGGGGGCGGGTTCCCTCAATATCTGGCACACCAACGTGGTTTTCTTTTTCCTAAGTGCTTGCGGGAACCTGATTCCTTTTGGTAGGTGTGTAGAAACGTTCATCGGTTGGGTCCACAGAAATGCTTGTTCAGCTCCCTAACGATTGGTGAGTTGTCTGTGTATTGTCTGGGGTAACTATGGGTCACACGGAGTCTAAACATTATGCCATCTCTGCTATATTAAACTCCTGTTAAAACAGGGAGGAGTTCGGGTGCCCATGGAAAATATGGTCACCCTATTCAGGGCAGTGGAAGAACACTGTCCTTGGTTTCCTGAAAAGGGAACGTTAGATGTGGAACTATGGGATCATGTTGAAGAATCTCAAATCAACAATCTAAACTCCTACTTCAAGAAACTAGAGAAAAAGAGAAAAGTAAACCCAAAGCAAGCAGAAGGAAGGAAGTAATAAAGAAAAAAGCAGAAAGTTAATGAAATTGAAGAAAGAAAAACAATAGAAAAAATCAGTGAAACGAAAAACTGTCCCTTTTAAAAGATCAGTAAATCTCCGGAAATGTTGACAAAGAAATACAAAGACAAAAGTCACAAATTACAAATATCAGGAATTAAGCTGAAGATACCATTACAGACCCTGCAGACATGAAGAGGATAATAAAGGACTACTACAAACAACTCCACACACATAGACTTGAGAACTTCAATGAAGCAGACCAATTCTCTGAAAGAGTATCAACTGTTACAACACACCCCATATGAAATGGATAATTTGAATAGTCCTGTAAGTATTAAAGAAACTTAATTGATAGCTTAAAATCTCAAAAAGAAATCTCTAGACCCATATGGTCTCACTGGAGAATTCTACCAAACCTTTAAAGAAGTCTAACATTAATTTCACGAATTCTTTTTCAGAAAAACAGAAAAAATAGAAAAGAAGGTCCCAGTTTATTCTATGAAGTCACTATTAATCTAACATCAAAACCAGACCATTACAGTACATAAAACGAAAACTATACACCAATATCTCTCATAAGTATAGATACAAAAATTCTTAACAAAACATTAAAAATGGAATACAAAATTCTTAACAAAACATTAAAAATGGAATTCGGCAATATATAGAAAGAATTATACAACATAAACAAGTGGGCTTTATTCCAGAGAGGCAAGGCTATTTGAATATTTGAAAATCAATAAATGTATTCCATCATATGAAAGTCTAGAAGAAACAACATTGAGTGATACAGAAAAATAATTAGATAAAATTCACACCCATTTATGATAAAAAGACTCAGAAAACTGAGTACAGTGGAGAGCTTCCTCAGTTTCAAAAAGAGCATCTAGAAAGACATACAACATTATATTTACTGGTGAGAGACTGAATACTTTCTGTTTAAGAACAAGAATAAGACAAGGGTGTACATTTACCACTGCTCTTTAACTTAGTACTGGATGGTCTAGCCTGTGTGAAAAGATAAGAAAAGTAAACAAAAGGCACACATCATTTATAGGTGACATAATGATCTATGTAGAAAATGCCAAGAAATTTACAAAAAAACTGAGTTCAGCAAGGTTGCAGGGTATAAGACAAACATAAAAATCAATTGTATTTTTATATATTATCAGTGAACTCATAGAAACAAATAAAAACTACAATACCATTTACAGTTACTCAAAAAAAGAAATGTTTAGCTGTAAGTCTAACAAAACATGTACAGGACTTATATGCTGAAATTACAGAATGCTAATAAAAATATTAAGAGAGATTTCTAAATAATTAGAGAGATATTCTGTATGCATGGATTGGAAAAGCCAATGTAGTAATGACAGCAGTTCTTCCCAAACTGGCATACAAGTTTAAAGCAATTCCTATCAAAATCTCCAATGCATCAATAGATACAGACAAGATTATTCTAAAATGTATATGGAAAGACAAACTAGAATAGCTGAAACAATTCTGGACAAAAAGTGGAAAGAATCATTCTACCTTATTTCAGGACTTATTGCCTAGTTACACTAATCAAGACTAGATGATATTGGTGGAAGGATAGATGTAATAGATCAATGGAGCAGAATAGAGAACTCAGAAATAGCTTCATACAAGTACAATGAACTAATTTTTGACAGAGGTGCAAAAGCAATTCAATGAAGGAAAGATAGTCTTTTTAAACAAATGGTGCTTGAGCAACTAGATACAAGAAAAATGAACCCCAGTGTAAGTGACTCAAAATAAATTATAGAATTAATGTAATACTATAAAATTTTTAGAAGATAGCATAGGAGAAAGTATAGGGGTTGGTAAAGTTCTTAGACATGATGCCAAAGACACGATGCATACAAGAAAAAAAGTGATAAATTGGACCTCTTTAAAATTAAAAACTTTTGCTTTGAGGAAGAGTAAGAGGATGAAAATACAAGCTACAAACTGGGATAAAATGTTCCCAAACCACATGTCTAACAATGGATCCATGTCTAGTATAAAAAAGAACTCTCAAAACTCAACATTTTAAAATTTTAAATGGGCAAAAGACATGAAAAGACCTTTCACCGAAGAGGATATCCAGGTAACAAGTAAGTACAGGTATATGAAAAGATGTCCCAAATTAAAACCACAATAAGATATCACTGCATACCTATTAGAAAATCGAAAATAAAAAATAGTGACAATACCGATGTTGGTGAGGATATGGAAAACTTGGATCTCTCATACACTGCTGGTAGGAATATAAAATGGTACAACCACTCTGGAAGACTGTTTACCAGTTTCCAAAAAAACTAAACATATGCTTACCATATGTCCCAACAGTCACACTTCTGGGCATTTATCCTAGAGAAAATAAAAACTTATGTTCACACAAAAACCTATACACTAATTGTTCATAGCAGCTTAGCTGTAATAGCCAAACACTGGAAACAACCAAAATGTCCCTCAATAGGGGAATGGCCAAATAAACTGTGATACTCTTGTGCATCCATACCATGCAATAATACTCAGTAATGAAAAGGCACTGACTATCGATACATTTAAAAACTTGGATGGATGTCAGAGGCATTATGTTAAGTGAAAAAAGCCAATCTAAAAGGTCATATTTTATATGGTTCCATTCATAGAACATTTTTTAAATGAAAACATTATATAGACGGGAAACATTGCTGGTTATGAGGGGCTGGGGTGCTATGGGAAAGGCAGTGGCTGTAACTATAAGGAGGTAGCAACAGAGAGACCTTTGTGGGGATAGAACAGTCTGTATCTTGTTTGTGGTGGTTGCCACAAATCTACAGAAGTCCTAAGACAGGATGGAACTAACATAGTCCTCTTTATCCACAGTTTCATTTTCCGTGATTTCATTTACCAACTGTCAATCACAGTCCAAAAATATTCAGTAAAAATTTCTAGAAATAAATAATTCTTAGGTTTAAAATTGTGCAACATTCTGAGTAACATGATTAAATCCAGCACCTTCCTGCTTTGTCCTCACATCCCAGCATGTGAATGATCCCTTCATCCAAAATGCCCACACTGTAGGCATTCCACGCCCATTACTTAGCCACTTGGTGGCCTTCTTGGCTATCAGTGGGTGTGTGTTCCAGTGAACTTTGTTTTACTTAATAATGGCCCCAAAGTGCAAGAGTAGTGATGCTGGCAATTCAGATATGCCAGTGAGAAGCTGTGAAGTGCTTCCTTGAAGTGAAAAAAATGAAAGTTCTCAACTTGATAAGGAAAGAAAAAAATAGGTTGAGACTCCTAAGATCTAAAGTAAGAAAGATCTTCAACCTGTGCAATTGTGAAGAAAGAAAAATTCATGTTAGTTTTGCCGTTGCACCTAAAACTGCAAAAGTTATGGCCACAGTGTGTGATAAGTGCTTAGTTAAGATGCAAAAGGCATTATGGTTCTCAGTGGAAGACATGAACAGAAACATGTTTTTATTGATAATGTTGACATCAAAATATAGAGATGAATCTCTAAATTTAAAACACTTTATTTGGGAAGCAAGAATTGCAATTCTGGCCACACACAGAACATTTTATTTTAGTCTTCAGTCTTTAGGATGTCTGAAGAACAAAGAAGGTTGGAGGTTTTATAAAAAGGAGAACTGTTACGTGTTATTCTGAAAGTTCATTGGCACTAGAAAGCTTGGTGAGTGACAGTGGTGGGTAAAACTGGTCTTAGAGTTGCAGCAGTTATTTTCAGTAGTTAGTAGATAAAACTGATTTCAGATTACAACAGGCGATTTCTGAAGCCAGCCCGGCAGATAATTACATTCTCAGTGCAACGTCATTATATTATGTGCTCCAAGTGCTTTTTCCCCCGGACTCTCAACTTTGTTTTCGTTGAATATAAGAAATGACCCAGTTTGTATGATCACCTTTAACAGTTCCCTTTTCTGATCAAGATTTTTCTCTGAGAACATCAGGGACCAGCCATTACACAGTAAGGCTTCACTGCTCCTCAGTGACAGGATGAACCTATCTAATATGTCTAACTTATGAGATTTCTGTGAATTTATGTAATTTTTGAAACGTGATTATCAACGACATACCCATAAATGTAACTAAAAGATCTAGTATCACTTATTTGACAATGTTTCCTACACAGTTTACCAAATAAGCCTAACTAATATCTCTACAAGATGACATATATCTTTTGAGGCTTTCCATGGGCTCAACTGAAAAATTCTAAAGTTAATTCTAGATCAAAAAGACTTAATTTAGGATTTGATTTTAGGGAAGTTTTTCAAAGATGTTAAAAAGCTCAAAACACTAGATCAAAACAGAATAACAGGTCACTGTAAAATAATAGTTATTAAATTAAAAAGAATGATAGTCAAAAGACTCTACAAGCAGTCCAGAAAGTTACATAGATATAAAAACCTTAACCCTTTTACAGCTTAGTTTTCCTAAGTAATAAAAAATCTAATAAAGGCAACATAGAAAGTTATCTTGACAAAATGTAAAATCTTTCTTTCTTGGACCCGCTACCAAAAAAGTAGAGAAAAACCTTCTGCAGGGTGAGCATTTCTCCTTATGGAAGCTCATTTAGATAACCTGGAAGTCAAACCTGATGCAGACATATGAAGGCTATGTCCAAAGTTATGAATGTAACAATTCATATACATCAAGAAAAGCTAAGAGTACAGAATCAAGTTATACTGAAGGAAAATACTGCTTTTCTAGGCCTTTAAGATAAATATTTTGGTGTCAGGCCAAAAAAGCAGAGTTAGAACTAGAAAAAAAAAGTTATAGGAGCTGATAACAAAGTTGGAGAAGAGCATTGTTACCCCAGGCCTTCACAAGGGGAGGAAAAAGGTGAAGGCAGGGATGTCGGACCTACAAGTCATGTGTAGCGAGATATAGCAAAAGTTGAATCTCTGAGATGTGAATCTGAGAAATGTCAAAAGGAAAACTTTACCTCAGGAAATTAAATTACCATTTTCAATGAAAAGAACAGCATTTTAAACCTGAAACTAGAGAAATTAAATAGATCTCAGGAAGAAATGGCAGAAACAAAAATTGTGCAGTTCAGAACATGGCTGTTAAACAGATTTTAGAATTAAAAATCAAAACCTCTTGCAGTTTTATTAAGGACAGATCAGTACTTCAGGAAGTATTTGTTATTTTAAATACAGAGGACTACACTCTGGTCCAGTATCAGCAACTCCTTTTTTACACCAGTGTTTAATTTTTAGAAAAACACATAAACAATTTCTTTCTAATCCCAGCCAATCCAATCGCAAATAAAACTTCCTTCACAAAGCCCACCTTCTATAAGTCCTCTTCAACTTGTTTAGAACTTACATTATTTTCCCAAGCCCGCATTCTTAGTCCTGTAGTTTTTCTTTTTTATAAATTTTGGAATAACTAATTATTGTATCTCAGGACAAAAATGTATCACTTAAGATTTTTTCTCATACAAAATTATTTTTCCCTAAATTCATATTGTGATTAATAGACCTAAATATATTTAGTATTTTTTATAAAATTTAAGAAGCCAAGAAAGAACTTTTAAGTATTTACCAGTTTGGCTCAGTTTTGGATATAACTTGGTCATTTAATATTTATTACTTAATACAACTTTAAAATTTTAAATTGCATGGAAGCTTCATTTATAAATGTTAATTTCATTTCCAATTACCTAATTTATTTTTAAGTAATTATACCTAGATTACTTATGAAAATTAAAATATTAGAGCTAGTCACTATTTTATTTTTTATTAACCAATTTCATAGCCTGTTAATATCAAGTGTTTACCTAAGGTAGAACCTTAAAGTTTAATACATGGGTATCCCGTTGATAACTCAGAAAATACAGCTGTTTTTATTAAATCAACAATATTAAACCTTATCAATCAAAGAACTGCATACACAAACATTATTTTGTTTCAGGCTGGGTTTATAGCTTTATAACCTTAAGAACTCTAGCAGAGGCAAATATACGACCAGTAAGCCCAGCCAAAAGTGTTGACAATTTTGAAGACTTTTCTATTTTTATTTTATCAACAATTTAAAAACCAATTAATTTATCAAGAATTTGTCTAAGTAAGGCAAAGTAAAAATATTTAGGGTTGTTACATATTTTATATGAGTACATATTTTATCTAAATAGAATTCCTTAAGGGATTTCTGGCCGACTACACCAGGTTTTATCATGTAGATGCAACACACCACACAATACATGTATATGTGCATAAACACATCTAAACACATACACATACATGTAAATAAAGATCTTACAGATTTTATTTTAGAATTTTAGTCATGACATAGTGAAACATACATACTGGTTTCTTAAAAAGCAGTTGAATTGAAATTATTTTCTGACAAAATGAGAGAAGGCTAAGCTTTTAACTTTTTGTTTGTAGTCCTATAAAGGCTGTGAAACCAATTTTTAGTAAAGCAGTTTGAGGCAGTTACCAATATAGTGGACTGGACAAAGAATAACTGTGGAAATGTGTCTGAATTACGTGAGGAGGGGTAGGAGATAAGAGTTACTCTAATGAGGTCTGTACAGTGTTTTCTTGTTCTCAAATATTTGTCCTTGAAGATAAGAATGCTGTTACTCCTTATAGTATAGTGTTTTACATGAGAATTTAATCTTTAGCTTTTAAGAAGCAGCACAAAGGTCAAAACAATTTGATTTTATATCTGCTGGTTTCAAGTGTTTTTACTTAAATAATTAGCATGCCAGAATAACTTAGGTGTTTTAGAAAAAGAGAGTTTAGGTTACAAAAGGGTGAAGAGGAGGAATTGTAAGAAGGGGAGGGGAAGCTCCAGAGAGGAAAGCCTCCCAGCTAGCTTTGAGACGGTATTTTGTAATTAGACAATCTTTGAGTGCTGATTTTTTTTTTTTTTGCCTCAAGGTATCAATTGAAATCTAAGTCTTATTTGTGGTGTATGATTTTATAGCTGTGGTCTTTTAGTTTAGACTGTTTGAATGATCTCTGTGATGTTTAAACATGTTACCAGGTGGAATTAAAAAAAAAAATCTTGCCATGCCGTTGAACTTTGAGAGCCCATTTGTGACTAAATTTATCTAGGTGATTTAGCACTCGCCAATTAGATGCAAGTGCTAATAAACAAAGGCCAAGTAAACGCAAGAACTGATAGAAAACAAAGTACATATTTACCAAGAGAGATAATGCCTTCTCTAAATGAAGAGGAAAATTCCCTCATCCAAACCTTGAAGCCAAGATGAGTTAGCTTTGGAATCCCACTTCTGATACCAAGTATGTCCAAGTGAAATACAATCCAGAGGTGAATCTAAAACATTTTATTTGGGAAGCAAGAATCACAAGTTCAAGCATACACGACATTGGACATTGTTCTATGTCTAAGGAATCAAGAGAAAGTTTGAGGTTTTATAAAAAGGAGTCACATGTATTGTTCTGAAAGTTCATTAGCACTAGTAAAGTTTTGGGGAGCTGGCAAGTTCTGATTGGTGAGTGTTGATGGTGGGTAGAAAGTCTTACAGTAGAAGCAGGTTGTTTCAATAGCTATTAGATAAAACTGGTTTTAAGTTAACAGTAGCCAGTTTCTGTGGGTAGGGTTGCAGAGAACTACATTCTTAGGATAATATGTGATGTTTCCTGAGTGCTTTTCCCCCCGGCCTCTTGACTTTATTTTAATTGGGCATGATAAGAATGACCCAATTTATATGATCAAATTTCACAGTGGCAATCAGGTTTGGTACTATTGGTGGGTTCCGACATCAACTGGAGTCTTAGAACTATTCCCTGAGGATAAGAGGGGTCTACTGTGGGCTCATACATTGTGCCAATGCCAATTTCCTGGTTTTGATATTGTACTGCAGTTACAAAAAGATGTAACCATCCGGGGAAACTGGGTGAAGGGTACACAGCACCTCTACTATATTTGCAACTTCCTGTGAACCTACAATTATTTCACAATTAAAGACTGGAAATCATTTCAACATATTTTTGTTGGTTAACATGAAATAAAATATTTGTATATTGTATATGAACCACGACTGATTAGTATAATACAAATAATTTACCTTCTTAACACTACTTAGTCCTTAAAAATATCTCTGAATAACAAAATGTTACACTTGGAAATGTTTGCTTGATATGAAAAAAAAAGTGATCATTTTGGAATACTTAAAAAATGTGTGTGTATGTTGTCAGATGCGTCTGTGTGAAGAGACCACCAACAGGCTTTGTGTGAGCAATAAAGCTTTTTAATCATATGGGTGCAGGTGGGCTGAGTCAGAAAAGAGAGTCAGCAAAGGGAGTTAGGGCGGGGGCAGTTTTATAGGATTTGGGTAGGTAGTAGAAAATTACAGTCAAAGGGGGTTGTTCTCTTGCGGGCAGGGGCGGGGGTCACAAGGTGCTCAGTCGGGGAGCTTCTGAGCCAGGAGGAGGAATTTCACAAGGTAATGTCATCAGTTAAGGCAGGAACCAGTCATTTTCACTTCTTTAGTGATTCTTCAGTTGCTTCAGGCCATCTGGATGTATGTGTGCAGGCTTGGGCTCAGAGGCCTGACATTCCTGTCTTCTTATGTTAATACGAAAAACAAAACAAGATAGTGGTGAAGTGTTGGGGAGGGGAAAATTTGGGGGGGGTGGTATGGAAAGATAATGGGCGATGTTTCTCAAGGCTGCTTCGAGCAGGATTAGGGGTGGCATGGGAACCTAGAGTGGGAGAGATTAAGCAGAAGGAAGATTTTATGGTAAGGGTTGATATTCTGGGGTTGTCAGAAGGAGCATTTGTCATATAGGATGATTGGTGATGGCCTGGATATGGTTTTGTATGAACTCAGAAACTAAACGGAAGACACAAGGTCTGAATAAGAGGAGAAAAACAAGTATTAAAGGACTAAGAATTGGGAGAACCCAGGACTTCAAATTGGAGAGTGCCTAACAGGGTTCAGCATGATTATTTGCTTGGTTGGCCAGTTTTGGGGCTCTATCCTTGAGTTTTTTTTGTTGTCATATACCAGGCCAGATTGATTTAGGTAAAAACAACACTCTTCATTTAAAAATATACAGAGTCCTCCTTTTTCAGCAGTGAGTAAGTCAAAGCCTATTCCTGTCTTCTTATATTAATAATAAGAAAAACAAAATAAAATACTAGTGAAGTGTTGGTGTCATGAGGGGAACAGGAAGCTGTTCAGTCTTATTTGCAAATCGATTTTTGGGGGTAAGGAAAACTAGTGTACATGTGCCTGTTTAATTAACAGGCAGACACATGTAGGTGGAGGAGCCACAAAGGAAGACGAGACCTTGTGTAAGGCAAAACTGGAAATGTAAAGTGGGTGAAAAAATTGGAGTGTGCTTTTCCACAGGGGTCATGTATCCATTCCAAGAGGGAGTTAACAGTGGCGGTTAGGGGATAAGACCAAGACCAGCTATGATGGTTTGGAGAAAAAGTATAAGCCGGCAGTGTAGACAAGGGCAGGGCATTTATGGATAGGTGAAAACGAAGAATAGGAGTATGACTAGACAGAAGATAGCAGGGATGAAAAGTTTTTGGGATGTAGTCTAAGTAGTGGGGGTGACTGCGTAAAGCCCTGTTGCAAAGAGTCTGGTAAGGAAGAATAGACCTAACAAAATGAAAGGCTGTATTAGGCTCATAAGGGTTACTATGTTCTTCAGAAATGTGGGTGAGTTTAAGGGAAGTAGGGGTGAGTACTTGTGACTTCTAAGAGGAAGAGGAAGAGGAGAGATCCGGCTGGCTGTCCAATGGACACGGCTTTATTCTGGAATAGTGAACCCAATGGGGAGGGTCCTGCAGGAGGACAGCAGTTGGGGTATTACAGATGACTGAGTAGAGTCCAGTCCATCAAGGTTGTAGAGTTTGAGGGGTCAGATTCTTAACAAGAACTGACCATCCAGCTAGGGTGTCTTTATAAGGCTGGGAATCTGGAGTAGGCAAGAGAAGATTAGCAGCCTGGCAAATTTCCTGTCTGGCCTGCTGGAGGACTGGAAGATAGTCACCTAGAGGGCTGGTGTCTGGGATGAGGTTGGGGCCGAGCAAGAAAGTGCATCCATATAAAAGTTCAAATGGACAGTACCCTGTAGCATCTCAAGGACAAGCTTTAATTCTGAGAAGGGCAAGAGGTAAAAGTACTGGCCAGTCCTTTTTAAGTTGGAGGCTGAGCTTAGTGAGGTGTGTCTTTAAAAGACCATTAGTCCATTCTACCTTTCCCAAAGATTGAGGATGATAAAGGGTATGAAGGTTCCACTGAATACCAAGAGCCTGAGAAACTGCTTGGGTGATTTGACCAATAAAGGCTGGTCCGCTATCAGACTGTATAGGGGTGGGAAGGCCAAACTGAGGAATTACATCTGACAGAAGAGAAGAAATGACCATGGTGGCCTTCTCAGACCCTGTGGGAAAGGCCTCTATCTATCCAGTGAAAGTGTCTTCCCAGACCAAGAGGTATTTTAGTTTCCTGACTCAGGGCATGTGAGTAAAGTCAATTTGCCAGTCCTGGGCAGAGGCAAATCCCCGAGCTTGATGTGTAGGGAAGGGAGGAGGCTTGAACAATCCCTGAAGAGTAGAAGAGCAGATGGAGCACTAGATGGAAAGGAAATGAGAGGTTTTCAGAGACAGGCTAGCAGCTTATAACCTACATGGAAGAGGTTATGAAGTGATGACAGAATAGAATGGGCCTGTGAGGCTGGAAGGAGATATTTTCCTTGGTCCAAAAACCATTTACCTTGAGTGGGGACGGATTGATAGGTGGAAACTTCAGTGGGAGAGTAAGTAGCAGTGACTGACGAGGAGAAAAACTGGCTGTAAGGGACAGAGTAGGAATGTTAGCTGCTTCTTTAGCTACCTTATCAGCATAAGCATTGCCCTGAGCAATGGGATCTGATGCCTTTTGATGGCCCTTGCAGTGAATGACTCCAGCTTCCTTTGGAAGTAAAGTGGCCTTGAGAAGAGTTTTTATTAAAGAGGCATTAATGATGGAGGACCCTTGCGTAGTGAGGAAACCTCTTTCAGCCCATATAACAGCATGGTGGGTGGGATATGGAAGGTATATTTAGAGTCAGTGTAAATATTGACATGTAGTCCCTTTGCAAGAGTGAGGGCCTGGGTTAAGGCAATGAGTTTGGCTTGCTGAGAGGTAGTGGAGTGGGGCAGAGCGGCAGCTTCAGTGATAGATGTGGAAGACACTATAGCATAGCCTGCCTTTGCCAGTGATTGGCGATTGGGCCTGGAAGAACTATCCTCAATAAACCAAGTGTGGTCTGGGTGGGGAATAGGAAAGAGGTAAATATGGCGAAATGGGGAGAATGAATGATTTAGTTAGGATGGCAAAACCAGGTATCTAAAGGTGAAAGTGCCTAACCATGCCTAGGAAGGAAAGGAGTTGTTGTTTTGTAGAAGGGGTTGGGGTTTGGGATATTAGCTGGACATGATTAGCAGGGAGAGCACATGTGTTTTTATGAAGAATTATGCTGAGATAGGTAACAGATAAGGAAGAAATTTGGGCTTGACTGAAGGAATGGGGGCTGTCCTTGAAGCCTTGTGGTAGTACAGCCCAGGTAAGTTGCTGAGGCTGATGGGTGTCAGGGTCAGTCTAAGGGAAAGCAAAGAGAGGCTGGGATGAAGGGTGCAAAGGAATAGTAAAGAAAGCATCTTTGAGATCCACAACAGATTAATGGGTTGTGGAGGGGTAAAATGGGGGAATTGTAAGGAGAGCTTATAGGCTTTATAAGGCCATGCTGAAACAGGTGAGTGAAAACAGGCTTTAATTCTTTTAAAGCGTGCTGTGGGATGGGATATTGGCATTGAGTGGGGTAAGGGTGATTAGGTTTTAATGGGATGGTAAGGGGTGCATGATCACTTGCCAAGGAGGGAGTAGAGGTGTCTCATACTTCCGGATTAAGGTGGGGAGATACAAGGGGAGGATGTGAAGGAGGCTTTGAACTGGGGAAAAGGGTGACAATGAGGTGTGGCTGTTGCCTAGGAGTAGTCGGGGAAGCAGATAATTTAGTTAAAATGCCTCAACCTAATAAGAGAACTAGGCAGGCAGGGATAACTATAAAGGAGTGCATAAAAGAATACTGTCCCAGTTGGTACCAGAATTGGGAAGTTTTAAGAGGTTTAGAAGCCCGGCCGTCAATAACCACAACTGTTATGGAGGCAAGGGAAAGAGGCCCTTGAAAAGAAGGTAATGTGGAGTGGGTAGCCTCTGTATTGATTAAGAAGGGGACGGACCTACCCTCCACTGTAAGAGTTACCTAAAGCATCTGTGATGGTCCAGGAGGCGTCCAAGGTGATCAGGCAGTGTCAGTCTTCAGTCACTAAGCCAAAAAGATCTGGGAAGGAGTCAGTCAGCAAGCCTTAGGCCAGAGTTCCAGGGACTCTGGGAATGGCTGCCAGGCGAGTTGGACAGTCCAATTTCCAGTGGGGTCCCGCACAGATGGGACATTACTTAGGAGGAATCCCAGGCTGCAGGCATTCCTTGGCCCAGTGACCAGATTTTCAGCATTTGAAGCAAGATCCTGGGGGAGGAGGTCTTGGAGGAACGCCTGGCCACTGTGGTTTAGGAGTTTTGAAGTTCTTGTGTGCTGGAGATGTGGCTGAGGTTTCTCTCACAGTGGAGGCAAGTAATTGCCACTCTTCTCTATTATTGTACACCTTGAAGGCAAGGTTAATTAAGTCCTGTTGTGGGGTTTGAGGGCTGGAATCTATTTTTGGGAGCTTTTTCTAATGTTGGGAGCGGGTTGGGTAATAAAATGCATATTGAGAATAAGACGGCCTTTTGGCCCCTCTGGGACTAGGGCGGTAAAGCCTTTAAAGTGTTGTTGCCAAATGGACCATGAACTGGGCTGGGGTTTTATATTTGACGAAAAAGAGCCTAACTGTTTTGGGAGAGGTCAGATAAAGAAAAAAGGAGCATTAACCTTGACTATGGCTTTAGCTCCAGCCACCTCTTTTTGAGGAAATTGTTGGGCAGGTGGGGGAGGGATCGTCACAGAATGAAACTGTAAGCAAGACTGGGTGTGAGGAGGGGAGGTGATAGAAGGATTATAGGGTTGGGGAGCAGAGACTGAGGAAGAATTGGGACCTGGCTCAGCCTGGGGAGGAGGGGAGAAGTCGGATGGGTCCGTAGAAAAGGAGCATTCAAAGTACTCAGAGCTTGGGGTGGAGACCGAAGGAACAGACAGGAGAGAAAGAAGAAAGATTTGGGATGAGTCGCATTGGGAGCAGAGACTAGGGAGGGACTGATGTGTAAAAGAATGCCTGGATATCAGGCACCTCAGACCATTTGCCCATTTTATGACAAGAATTATCTAGATCTTGTAGGGTGGAGAAATTGAAAGTGCCATTTTCTGGCAATTTGGAACCTCTGTCAAGTTTGTATTGGGGTCAGGTGGTATTGCAGAAGAAAATAAGGTGTTTATGTTTTAGGTCAGGTGAGAGTTGAAGAGGTTTTAAGCTCTTGAGAACACAGGCTAAGGGAGAAGAAGGAGGAATGGAGGGTGGAAGATTGCCCATAGTGAAGGAGGCAAGCCCAGAGAAAAGAGAGAGTAGAGACACAGAGGGTTGGGGGTGGCACTTGCCACCCAAGGGAGGTGGTGCTTGCCACCAAGGTGAAGGATCACGGTAGGTGTCCCTATGGTGATCAGACACCTCTGAAATATGGGTGAATAATCAGGCAGGCATCCCTGCAGTGATTAAACACCAAGGGAACACTGTCTTCTCGAGTCTGTGACCAGTGCTGGTGTTTTGGGTTCATGGATAAAACGCATCTCTTCTGTCTCTACCAGAAAAGGAAAGGAACTGAAATTAAGGGAAGGGATAGATTGAAGGGTGGTGCCAAAATTGAAAGGAGAAAGGTTGAAGGACAGTGAGAGAGGTTGGAGAAGAGAGTAAAAAGAAGCTGCTTACCCAATTTAAAATTGGTGAGATGTTCCTTGGGCTGGTTGGTCTGAGGACCCAGGTCGTAAGTGGATCTTTTTCATGGAGCAATGAGCAGGAGGACAGGGGATTGTCTTATCAGTTAAGGCAGGAACCGGTCATTTTCACTTCTTTTGTGATTCTTCAGTTGCTTCAGGCCATCTGGATGTATATGTGCAGGCTTGGGCTCAGAGGCCTGACGTGTGTGTTTTGTGTTTTTCTGGATAGGCATTCTTTCCTATGGAAGAGGTAAGCAGGGGGAAGGGAGCTCACATTCATCAGACACCTACTATGTATTGGAACCTTGTGTGTCCCTGAAAGGGTGGACAACCCCACATGTGAAACCTCTAGTGCGGTTCTTTTTGGAATTAACTACCATGCTCAAAAGGGCCTAAATAAAATACTAAATTTTAACATGCTGGAATTTTTCTCTTTTTTTCCTCCTTCAAACATTTGTAGCTCTTTATATGCGGTATTTTCCCTGCCTCAGAAGGGAAAGAGGGTGCCCTTTGGGGAGGTTCGCTTCCAGACTCCTAGAAGAGAATCTGATTTAGCTTAAATGCACAACCAAGGCCTTGCCAGTCACTGGCCAACCGCAGCCAAACTACTTCAGTCACAGAAATAATTTGGACACTTCTGCTTTTTAAGGAAAAGATGATTTCCCTGGATTTTTTTCCTGTGAGGACGAGGGATTCCAAAACCCAGCGAGGTCAAGCACAGTTCGCCAACTTTATTTTTTGGGGCGCAGGGCATTTGCTTCCCGAAGTCAGTTGCGAAACCGTTTTCTAGCGCGCACGGGGCTTTCAACTCTTCCGTGCATGCGAAGGGCTACCCGAGACGCCCCCTTTATGGACTTGGCCATGGCTACTTTTGTTACAAATTAACGTCTGGGACTCGGGCTGCTGCGAATAGGAAACTCCCGCGATTCGCTGCCCAGGTCGCCGCCCGCCCAAGAATGGACTCTGCACCTGCCATCCATGCCCACTGGTACACCTCGCTCACTCGCACGCTTAACCCGTTGGGACGCCCCCGACCTCTCACCTCCTCCCTAGCCACAGTTCGTCCCGCCCTTCCGCGCAGACTCCGTGGAGTCTGCGCGCTGCGGCGGTCGGGAGATTGTGAAGGGCACCTCCGGCAGCCAATTAACACCCGCACACTGGGCGGGACCACGCTTGGGCAGGCGGAGGGGGACGACCAAAGGCGGTGACTTTTGAATGACAAGGATGACGGCCAACCGTCGGGGGTCCTTTTACTGCGCCCCGCCCCTGAGCCGGCCGCCCAGCCCCCGGAGCTGTGCCCGGCTCGGGGAATGTCCCGGGTGGAGCTGGTGGAGTCGCGCGCTCTGCTCCACCCGACGCGGCTGTGTGTTCTAGGCCTGGCTCGCGGCGAACCGAGATGGCAGAGCAGTCGGACGAGGCCGTGAAGTACTACACCCTAGAGGAGATTCAGAAGCACAACCACAGCAAGAGCACCTGGCTGATCCTGCACCACAAGGTGTACGATGTGACCAAATTTCTGGAAGAGGTGAGTTGGGGATGAGCGGCTTGGGGCGCAGGGAGCGTGGGCCGGGTTTGGGGGTTCACTGGCATGACCTGTCTTTCGCGGCCCCGAGTCCGCATACGTACGGCTGGGCGCGCCCCTTCCCCGAGTTCGCTCACCTGCGCGTGTACGCCTGGGCGCGCTTCCGAGTCCGCACACCTGCACGTGCACACCTGGGTGCCCCCCACCACCCCCCAGTCCGCACACCTGCGCGCGCACACTTGGGAGCCCTCCCCGAGTCCGCACATCTGCTCGTGTACACCTGCGAGGTCTCCTCGAGTCCATACACCTGCGCGTGTACACCTGGGAGCCCTCCCCGAATCCGCACACCTGCGCGTGCACACCTGGGAGCGCTCCCCGAATCCGCACACCTGCGCGTGCACACCTGGGAGCGCCCGGGCACGGTGGCATCATCGCTACGTGGTCCGGGGGGGCGCACTAGGCAGGAGCTGGTGCACTAGGCAGGAGCTGGCGCTCCGGCCCTGCGGCGGTGCTGGAGCAGCCTTCCGGGGAGAGCGCGCAGCTATGCGGGGGATTTAAATGATCCCTTTCTCCCTTGAGTTTGAATAGAAGGGTGTCCTTCCACGACCGACGGCATACCCGGAGTGGCCGGCTGGAGACCACCCACCCCGAGAGCCGCGGATCCCGCCGAAGGGGACCCCGAGTGCGGAGGTCGGGTGTGGTCCGGGCCCGCCCTTCCCTTGGCAGCTACTGGCCGACCTTGGGGCCCACATCCACTCGCGTTCGCGTTCACCTGGAAGAGGCCCGCTGTTAATTAACCTTTTCCTGGCTTTGGCAGCCAGGTGCCCTGCTTGACTCCTGAGACCGCGGTGTGTGGCTCGAGCAAGAACACAGGAAGAGGCCAGGCAGAGCAGCGTACGTTCTGCTCTCGGACTCGCCCCTAACAGCTTTGGAAGGTGTAATAGGGAACGTTCGTTAACTTAAAGGAAGACATTCCTTTGATAAGATTATTTGCATTCGAATATAATTTTTGCCACACACGCTAAGGGGCGTTTTTGGTGGTTGTCTTAGATCCTCTGGAAGTGTTTTACCACTTTTGGGGAGTCTGAATCATGAATCTTAACGCATGCTCACGCCCCTCTCCCAATAAATAATGAGAAGGTTTAGTGATGGGAATTTTTTACATAGTCCGGGAGCAGGGAGACAAAGACAGATGCCTGGTCTGAGCTGGATCACAGTTTACATCAGAGGACTTTGGTTTTGCAGAAAATGTTAAAATCAAAAGGCCTGTTTTAAAAAATGAGGCTGGGCCAAGCACGGTGGCTCACATATGTAATCCCAACACTTTGGGAGGCTGAGGCGGGTGGATCACTTGAATCTAGGAGTTCGAGACCAGCTGAACCAACATGGCGAAACCCCATCTCTAACCCCCAAAATGCCAAAATTAGCCAGACCTGGAGGCGCACGCCTGTAGTCCCAGCTACTTGGGAGACTGAGACGGGAGAATCCCTTCAACTTGGGAGAGGTTGCAGTTAGCAGAAATCGCACAACTTTACTCCAGCCTAGAGGACGGAGTGAGACCCTATCTCTAAATAAATAAATCGAATTAAATAAAACATAAGGCTGGAGTTGATGTTTATTGGTAAGGTGTTTCACTCTGGAGCAGTACCCAAAGATAAAGTCGTGTTACCATTTAGTAAGGAGGGGTTTATGTTAGGGAATCAGAGCTGACCTGCCCTCTCCCTCCTGCCCAGCTGCAGATCCTGGCATATAACAAACATCAGTTCTCATTAACTCTAAATGTGGAATTTTAAGACACAGTGTGTGCTTTGTCTGTTTGTGTTTATAAAAAAAAGTAGCATAGGCCGGGCGCGGTGGCTCAAGCCTGCAATCCCAGCACTTTGGGAGGCCGAGACGGGCGGATCACAAGGTCAGGAGATCGAGACCATCCTGGCTAACACGGTGAAACCCCGTCTCTACTAAAAATACAAAAAAAAAAAAAAAAACTAGCCGGGCGAGGTGGCGGGCGCCTGTAGTCCCAGCTACTTGGGAGGCTGAGGCAGGAGAATGGCGTAAACCCGGGAGGCGGAGCTTGCAGTGAGCTGAGATCCAGCCACTGCACTCCAGCCGGGCTGACAGAGCGAGACTCCGTCTCAACAAAAAAAAAAAAAAAAAAAAAAAAAAGCATAAGAGAATATTAGGATATTTTTATTATGAAGCATTTTCTTTGTTTCTTTTGTTTTCTTTTTTCCTAAAACGAGTTTTTTCAACCCTGGCACTGTTGACATTCTGGGCCAGCTGATCTTTGTTGTGGCATCTGTCCTGGGCGTTGTAGGATGTTGAGCCACCTCCCTGAGTTCTACCTACTAGATGACCGGTACCACCACCTCCCCTATTTTTTTTTGTTTTTGAGACGGAGTTTTGCTCTTGTGGCCCAGGCTGGAGTGCAATGGCTTGATCTCGACTCACTGCAACCTCTGCTTCCTGGGTTCAACCAATTCTCCTGCCTCAGCCTCCCAAGTAGCTGGGATTACAGGCGTGCACCACCATGCCCAGCTATTTTTTGTATTTTTAGTAGAGACAGGGTTTCACCATGTTGGCCTAGCTGGTCTCGAACTCCTGACCTCAGGTGATCCACCCACCTTGGCTTCCCAAAGTGCTGGGGATTACAGGCGTGAGCCACCGCTCCTGGCCCTACCTCCCCTATTTATAGCAATGAAAAATGTCTCCAGATATTGCCAGAGGTCCCCTAGGGCACATAATCTCTCCAATTTAAAAATTACTAAGGTTACTGTGCTTGACTTTAGGGGTTGATTTTCAGAGAAGATAACAAGGAAGTGAAGATTATTGTTAAAATGTCCTCAAAACCGTTTACTTTCACATTTCATTCCTGTGAGTCAGGAAAGGAGGGATTGTGCAAAAATTTTCCGAGAAAAACAGAGATGAGAACAAGCTCTTGAGTGCGTAAATTAGCTGAAAACAAATTCCTTTATTTTTTCTTATTCAAAGTTTTTGTGGAGAATGCATCTCAAATAAAATGAACAGGAGGGTGGCTGACCCCGGGACCGGCTAGAAGGATGGCTTGAGTGAGGAGGCTGGGGTGTGGGAGAAACACAAGGAGTTTGGTTTTCGTCCTGTGGACTTTAAGGGGTTGGAGAGATCTTCAGGCGTCGGGAGAACTGCATGCGCTTCTGCCTCCGCTGTCTGCCAGCATGTGGTTCTGGGAAAAAGCAAGGCCACTTAGCCTTTCCCTGGATCATGCCTGCCCTCTCGACACATCCTGATTCGACCTTTTATGGACGTATTTTTCCATTTGCTGTCTTTATATTATTTGCTTTGACTTTCTATGACCATCTCTTGCTTATTGCATATCCTGGTCATTGGCTTCCCAGCCTCCGGCAAGGCCTCAGGTTCTACCTGAGATTCTAACCAGGATTCCTTGCAGGTGACTTCCTGTGCTCCTGGAATTACATCTCAAATAAGTACGCATCTTCTCGCTCAGAGCTCTTCAGCACACTGCCCTGCCAGGTACTTCTTTTATGAGGCAAGTCTGTTTAAACATCTCAAACCTACTTTTAAAACAGAAATGAGTGCAGAATGTCTCTTTCTTCCCTGCTTGCCCAGTCCTTCTTCCTGTCTTCTGTTGTTGAAAGGCTCCAGAATTTCATGCGGCCTTTGTGTGTTAACTAAAAAATATTTTATCTCACCTAATTTACCTAAATATGAAAGATTTTTCTTCCCCTCCTAACTCTCAAATGAGCTTTCAGTCATTATGGGCTAGACTTTTGTCTACTGTGAGATCCCCCATCCGTATGGACAAGATTTCTCATGACTGACTATTTCCCCTTCTTTCAGAATGTCCTAGATTTATGTGCATGTCCGCGTTCATGTTGAGAAGGTGTGTGGTGAGATGGTGGAGGGATCCTGCTCTGCTGGCAGGTACAAGCCAAGAACACAGGTTGAAGCTCAGCTGTGCAGTGTGCACTCTGACCTCCTGAAATAATGGCCTCTAAAGCTGTTTTTGCTGTTCAGGAAGAGGGGTAGAAACCTAAGAGGGAAGACTGGTTTATTACTAATGGCAGTCTACATAGCAGCAGGTGCTTAGTTACTGTCTGATACTTAAAAGATTTTGAGCTTTATTGCCTACATATTTTGAACTAGATTTTTTTTCAATCCTGAGTTATAGTTTTTGAGTTTATATTTGTGAAACTGAGTCTGCTTGATCATAGAACTTCAAGGGACAGTTCTTTGAAATGAAAACTTAGGCATTTAGGGCCGGGGGAGAAATGTTTGCGTTTCCCTTTCTGTGATTTGGGCAGCAGCATCTATTCAGGTTTTAAAAGAGCTGTGGAAGGGAGAGAGAAAGGTATCCTGTAACTAACAACAGTTACATGGAAGGGAGAGAGAACAGTATCCTGTAATTAACAACAGTTGCCTTAGATGTTGCTTTTGGTTCAAGTCAGTGGGGATGTTGCTTTTGGTTCAAGTCAGTGAGTGTTTGATTTGTGAAATAGATGTTGTCCTGGAAAACTTTATAAAGCAGAATGTAATGTCTTTTTGTCAAGTTGTCTCCTCTCCCTTTACATCATAAAAATGGAAACTTGTTTCTGTAGAACATTTTCTAGTGATCCTGGAATTCTGATAGTCTTGGACCTGAGCCTTAAATGTTCTTTACAGCATTCTGCCTCATAGAAGCTATTGGCTTCTGACTCACTTTGATTTTTGGAGTCTTAAGAGTGTTCTTTCTAGCAAGTTTTGTTGTAGGGACTTGCTGTTTGATATTTTCCATTGAACATGGCTGCCTACGTTGCGTAGACCGGTGCTTCCAAAGCTTGGGGATTGAGGAAGAGAGTATGGGTGTTGAAATTCATTGCCCTTAATTCTGAAAAACATAGAACATGTATCTTTACCCTTGTTAAAGCTACCATATTTAGGGCTAAAATGCTAAATGCCTTTGCTTTTTGCAAGAAAATTTGATAGTATTCTGAATCTTATGTTACTAAATGGCTGCAGTTGGCAAATATGCCTTTGAAGCTTGTAAAATGGGAACATTGTTATTATTTAATATATACCGTTAGGTAAATAAAACTTAGAAATTATGGAGTCCATAGGAGGGAAACATAAAGGTATTGTTGGTAGTGTTGGTGGCTTAGGCATCTTGGGTAAAGTGATAGTAAAACCACATCTTAGAAGGCCACCTGGGGAACGTGAACCCGTAAGTCTTTTATATATTTCTACGTATATCTCTGTATTTTTTGGTAACCTGTTGCTACTTTTGAAAAGAGATTCCAAGAGGCAACTTTGTTTTGAAACAGTAAAAAAAAAAACAGTAAAGAAACACCGAATGAACTTTTGCTTTTTGATGATCTTAAAGGTAGTTGAAAATTGTAAATAAGGAAGGGAAAACACATGCAAACCAGCTTTGGTAAATCAAGGAATAAATAATACGCACAATTCTACTGAATGTGAATCTCTGGTATTCTGACAAGTCCTCCCGGTGAAGATGGCTGATAAGTGCCTTTGTAGTTGAGTGGAGCCTGAACAACCCTGTCTCGCTGGGCATTCATGGGAAAGCATTGGGCTGGGGTTAGGAAAACTGGACCCGGTCTTAGACCTATCATGGAGGTGACCTTGGGCAGGTCAGGTAGTTCTTTCAGTCACTTTCCTTGTTCTGAAGTGGGGACTCTTGTGTCACTGGCGTCTGCATTGGGAAAAATGATATGTGTGAAAACACTGGAAAAAGTATGTAAAGAGAAGGCATTTAAGTGACTATATTTTGATTGAATAAAAATTTTAAAATAAATTGTTTTTATGTGAAAGGTCCATTATTTAGTAGGAACATATCTCAGAAATTACAGTGTTTACTGGTAAACAAAATGACTCAAAATACAAATATTCACTTGAAACAATTTTCAGGAATGTGTGCTTTGCATGATTGGAAATCATCCCATTTCGGGAGCTTTTAAACATACGACTTTATTGTGTAAGGCAAAATAATACATGATCATGTTAAGGAAGTGGACACTGTGGAAAACTGCAAAGCAGAAAAACAAAGCTGCCTGGAGCTCTGCTCTCCGAAGGTGGCCAACATGAGCAGTTTGCACACTCACTACTACAATGTCCTGCTCGTGGATGTGCTTTGCGTCCATGGAAATGTGCTCTGCATGCTCTGTAATCTCCCTTTTTCTCTACTGGACTAGGTGTTGAGGGACCAGTCCTGAATTTAAGTAACTCCTATTCCCAGGCTGCCTCCTTACTGTATAGAGGGATCCTAACGTACGGAATCCTCTCTCCTTCCATGTTTTTAGTTTCCCACTTGCAATTACCTCCTTATGGTAGATCTTTGTAAGTGGGATTCTTGGGTGAAAGGATGTACACTTCTACTTTTTTTTTTTTTTGGAGATGGAGTCTTGCTCTGTTGCCCAGGCTGGAGGGCAGTGGTGCAATCTCAGCTCACTGTAGCCTCGACCTCCTGGGCTCAAGTGATCCTCCCTCTGGAGTAGCTGAGACCACAGGCATGAGCCACCATGCCCAGCTAATTTTTGTATTTTTTGTAGAAATGGAGTCTGTTGTTGCTCAGGCTGGTCTCGAACTCCTGGGCTCAAGTACTCTGCCCGCTTTGGCCTCCCAAAGTGCTGGGATTACAGGCATGAGCCACTCTAAATTTGGATGGATGTTACCAGAGTGCCTTGGGGTGGCACACCAGTGTGTGCGCTTCTCTGTTCTTAGGAGTGGAGAAACTTGGTTGCACCTCATTCAGCTCCCTTCCTGAATTATTTGGCTGTGTACTTCTGTTGAAAAGGGAAATGTATGGAATACTTTTTTAGCCCCTTTAGCTTATAAATTCTTTTAAAAGTGCAGCTGTGGCAAGTAATACCTTGTCTATTCTATGAAAGAATTTCATTGTCTGAAGGCTCAAAACATCAGAAAAGTGACCAGAGGCAGCAGCTGCCTACATGGGAAGCTGAGTAGCGGGCTCAGAGCCATTTTTGGAGTCTCAAGAGAGTCCTTTCTAGCAGGTTTTGTTGTAGGGACTTGCTCTTTGTTATTTTCCATTGAACATGGCTGCCTACATTGCATAGACCAGTGCTTCCAAGGCTTGGGGATCGGGGAAGAGAGTATGGGTGTTGAAATTCATTGCGCTTAATTCTGAAAAACAGAACATTTTAATCAAGTGTGCTTTCTTCCCTATTACCCTTGGACCTAGTTTTCTTGGGAACATGGTCTTGAGTGTGTATGGTAACTGGGTATCTGCGCCTTTTACTGAGTTCCAACATGGGGACCAGGAGGGTGAGCTGAAGATAGGGTACGGACAACTCAGTTCTTGCTGTTGATAGAATCTGGCCTGTGCTGCCTGTTAGCTTAGAGCTGACATCTCTGTGGATGATGGCAAGAAGTTACTTTCTTACATCCATAGAATTCTCTCTCTAGCAGGCCCATGCCAAAATGATGGCATCTGAGTCAGCACTGATGCTGGGGAGGTTCTGGAGGGGTCGAGGGATAAGGGATGTGGACTTAGGGGAAGGGGTGGAGTGATTCATAACCTCTAGGCTCAGTTAAGGGCCCCCTCTGCCTGGCTGGTGGGCACGGGAGCCTGTTTGAAATGGAATCACTTGAACTCTTCTGTAGTCGAGGGCCTCGGGAGTGTCAGTTTCTAGCTTGTTTCTTTCACTGCCTGCTATTGTTTTTTCTTGGCAGACCTAGTCCTTAAGCTTTGTGCAGCTGTGTCCAGAATTAGCCAGGCCACAGAATATATCCAGCCTTCTTTCCCTCGTCTTCCTCAGAAAGTGTTAAGTAAATGCCATTCATTAACTCTCCCCAAGTAAATGCTATTCTTGAATTCTCCCCTCCCCAACAATCCCTAGTGAGCTAATAAGAAAAGTGATAGCAGTGGACATTGGCTGAATGTTTATGGACATTCAGTATGTGCTAGGGAGTACGCCAAGTGCTTTTTGCACATAAAACCTTCTTTGCGTTTGTGCTTTTAATCTTTCTTTCTTTTTTTTTTTTTTTTGAGATGGAGTTTTGCTCTTCTTGCCCAGGCTGGAGTTCTATCTTGGCTCACTGCAACCTTCCACCTTCCAGGTTCCAGCGATTCTCTTGCCTCAGCCTCCCAAGTAGCTGGGATTTATTTACAGGCATGCGCCACCATGCTGACTAATTTTGTATTTTCAGTAGAGATGGGGTTTCACCATGTTGGTCAGGTTGGTCTCGAACTCCTGACCTCAGGTGATCCACTTGCCTTGGCCTCCCAAAGTGCTAAGATTACTTTGGGAGGTAATCTCTCAAAGTGGTGTGAGCCACTGTGCCCAGCCTGTGCTTTTAATCTTCAAAACAATCCTATGGGGTCAGTGGTGATGGTGTCCTCCCTTTTAAAGGTAAGATGCTGTGTCTTAGGGAGATTTTGCAACTTTCTCAGCAAGTCCCACAGACAATAAGGAGCAAAGCCAGGGCTTCAGTCCAGGCTGCAGGCACTGCGGCCCAGTGTCTTCAGTGCTGAGTCTGCTGCTGAGGCTTGAGACCCAAAGAGTATTGAAGAGAACCTAGTGTAGCTTTAAAAGCAGAAGTCCATCCCACTGATACAGAGTTGCTATCATTTGCTGGAGACCTCCATCACTGGAGAGTTCTCTGTAGGAACGAGGCAGAAAGCAAAGGGGATTTGTGATGCAAAGATCTGAACAAAACCAAAACCCTTGGAAGGTTAATGGGCAAAAATATGCCTTTCTTTCCATCTGTTGTCAGTTTACTATGTTGCCTTCTAGGAGGTGAAGGAAACAGCCATTCTTGTTTCTTGGAGAGGAGTTTTTAAATAGACGGAGTCGGGGCGGAGTCTTTACGACCTCAGTTTGTTTATGACCCAGATGCTGCTCTCACCTGGCAGGGGCTGAATCATCGGTGTGGTTTTGGTTTGGAGAGAGATCGTTTACACATGTGGTGGGTATGTGTGAGGAGGCATGTGTTGTTTGGGAAAAGGCCTCTTAAATAACTGCCCCGGGAAGGATTGTTTAAATGGAAATCCGAGGAGGTTCCTGCTCCGATAAATCCCTCAGTGGGTCCCGCTCATCTCTCGCCCGCCCCTTCCGGGTCCGTATCCCCTCTGCATCTGCCACGCGGCTGGTTGCAGGGTGGTTAGAACATCTTTCTGTCTTCTAAGCTGAGAGCAGATGCCCTGGCATGGCCTCACTTATATCTTTTCCACCTCTCATGGTGGCCACTGGGCAGTCAATTCTCAGGATTTCATTGGTTCCCTCAAATGGGTGGTGGTGGTGGTTTTATTAGTTTTCAGCTTGAGTAATAAATGCTATTTACTTCTTTAAAAAGTATGATTTCTAGAAGAAGCACATACAAACAAACTTCATCTTTTGGAAACAGATTGTCATTTCTCTGTTTATTTCCTTTCAACGGCTTCCTGTTGCATTTAGAATAAAATCGTATCTCTTTGCCCTGGTTTGGAAAGCTCTGAGTGATCCCGCCCTTACCTACCTCCCCCACCTCAGCAGATAACACTGTGTCCTCACTGCTAATGCCCACACCTGATCACATTGACCCTTTGTCTCTGTTTCTCAAACAAGGCAAACTTGTTTTTGCCTTAAAACCTTTGCTTTGTTTTCCCCTGTGTCAGTCTCGACCCTGTTCAGGTCTCAGCATGGTGTCCCGTCCCGTTTTGCGCCTCTGCTAGCAGTTAGACCCACCCGACTGTGATATGCTGCCTGTCTGCTGCTTTCTGCACACGATGAGGGCTCCTGCCTGTCTGGCTGCTGTGCACCTGGCCCATGTCTGGTGCCAGGAAGTCATTCTTCCCGGGATGGAAGAGGAGAGGAACAGACAGGAGCCCCTGCCCTGTGACTATCTTTTTTTTCCTCCTTTTTCATACATAACACATACTAGTGTGATCCCTTCTTACTCTGCGTCCCTTGTCCGGTGCCAGGAAGTAACTTCCTAGGACGGAAGAGGAGAGCCTGGTGGAAGAACAGACCCAAGCCCCTGCTCTGTGACTGTCTTATTTTTTCCACCTTTTTCCACGCAGGGCACACACTAGTGTGATCTCTTCTTACTCTGTAGGCCTTGGCCTGGGATTTTGTCCCTGAGGATTGTGCACTTAGAAACTAGTGGGACTCTATTGTGAAAGTCTGGATTGTGACATAGTCTCAGGGCATGGAACACAAGAATGGCATCGAGGGAGGCTCCCATGCAGTCAGTAGAAAGGATGAGGAGAATTAAAGGTGAGGGGAGCGCTTTGGTCTGCATTTTCCAGTCTCTTCCTGCCCAGAGCCCGGGCCCCCACCTGTGCCTGAAATCCTATTCCCCTTTGCACTCAGACGCTCCCTAAACCACCCAATGTTCCCTGGTGTAAACCAGGCCCCTCTGGGCCGCACCCCGCTGGGTTATTCTCGTCAGTGTTCCTGCTGTTTTTTCTCCTTTCCTGCAAAACACACACACGGACACACACACACACACACACCCTCCTCTCCTGCAGAAACACACACACTCCTTCTCCCCTGAAACACACACACACAGAGCCTCCTTTGACTCTCCTGCCCCCTCCAGGATTTACTCATTTTTCTGCTCCCCTGAATAGTAGAACGCTCTGAAAGGGTTGTTAAGCCTGGTCTCCAATCCACCTCCTCCATTCCCTTTTAAACCACCCCCATTCACCACAACTTCTCTTGCCAAGATCTCCCAGGGTGCCTTGTGTCAGCTTTCAGTTCTCCAACACAGTGGCTCAGCAGACTCTGACACAGATGCTCACCCCTCTGGGTTGCCATCCTCTCCTGGTTCCCTCCTCCCTCCACCTCCTGTCTCCTTTTCCCACTTCTCTTCTGTCTGACCTCCTTACTGGAGGACCCCCCTGGGGCCTGGGCTTTTCCGCTTTGGCAGGCTCACACAGTAGCATGGCTTTAATGTGCTAATGAATCCTGGATTGTCACATCACATCCTGGCCAGAAAGACCTCTGTCCTGAACTGGCTCTTGTATCCCTGAGGCTACATCACAGTTAGATGTCCAGTAGGCTTCTCACCCTAAGGTGGGAAACACTGAAGTGGTTTCCTGTCCCACACCCTGCTCCCTCCGCATGTCTCCATCTTAGCAGATGGCAGTTCCATTCTCCCAGCTGCTCAGGCCAAAAGCCTGGGGGTCGTACTCCTGTCTTCTGTTCTCTCATACCCACATCCTGTCCACCAGGATGTTCTGTGGGCTTAACTTTCATGATGTCAGAATCTCACCCATTTTTTACCATCTCTACTGCTGTTCCCCTGGTTGGAGCCTCCATCTTCTCTTGCCTGGTCCGCTTTTGCCCCCAACAGTGTATTCTCACCATAATAGAGTGACATTTTAAAGTCAAACTGGGTCAGTATACTCTGTTTAAACCCTTCAAGGACTGATTACACTGCCCATTTTTAAGACTTAGGATATGGCTGCAGTCATCAGGAAAGTGTAGTTCTGGCAAAGGGACACATACATGTCCATGTAGCAGAATAGAGAGGCCAGAGATAGACTCACACAGAGATTTCCACCTCATTGACAGAGATGGAAAAGCAATTCCATAGAGGAAGGATAGCCTTTTTAGCACGTAATTCTGGAACAATTGGACATCAATAACCAAAAATATAAACCTTGACTTAAACCTCACACCTTATGCCAAAATTAACTCAGAATGGAGCATAGATCTAAATATAAAATGTAAAAGGTTTTTGTTTTTTGTTTTTTTTTTTGAGATAGGGTCTTACTCTGGCACTCAGGCTGGAGTCCAATGGCGTGATTACAGTTCACTGCAGCCTCCACCACCTGGACTCAACTCAGGTGATTCTCCAGCCTCTGCCTCCCGAGTAGTGAGGACTGCAGGCATGCACCACCACACCCGGATAATTTTCCTTTTTTTTTTTTTTTTTTTTTTTGTAGACACAGGGTTTTGCCATGTTGCCCAGCTGCCAGCTGGTCTCAAACTCCTGAGGCTCAAGTGGTCTACCTGCCTTGACCTCCCAAAGTGCTGGGATTACAGGCATGAGCCACTGCACCTGGCCAACATGTAAAACTTTTAAAAGTGACTTAGGATTAGGCAAAGAATTCTTAGACATAGTAGAACTGTTATCCAGTTCTTTGCACTAGAAGGTTATTCCCCCCAAATAACATGGCTCCCTGCCTCACCTCCTTTGAGAACTCACTCACAGTCACCTCAACGAGGCGTATCCTGACCACTGTATTTAAGCCTGGATATTACTGCAGCCCCCTGCACTCCTGAGCCCAGTTATGCTGCTGAGTTTTCCCCCTGTAGCATGTACTACCTTGTAACATACAGTATAATTTACTCATTTATTAGTTTTTGCTTCTCTATGCCCTTCCACTAGAAATGTATGCTCTGTGAATGCAGGACTTTTTCTCTTTTATTCACTGATAAATCCAGTTCTTAGAACAATGCTGGCACATAGAAAGGGCTAAATATTTATTGATTGAATGAAGAATTAAAACTTTATAAATATAAAATACCAGAAAGCTGATGTGAAATGACTGTTGGGTGACATTGAATAATTTTCTGATACTTTATTTTATTTCTACTTTGTCTCACCTGCATATTTCAACCCAGTTTATTATGATTAAACATGAAAGAGAGACCTAGTTATTTGGTATTGACAGGAAAAACAACAAAAGAGAGAGATGGGCACATGCCACTGTCAGTCCTGCTTTCTTCCACCTCTGGGCTCAGCGTAGGCTATTCTGTTATCTCTTCTTTTGTTTTTATTTATTTTTAATTATTATTTATTTAAGTCTTACTCTGTCGCCCAGGCTGGAGTACAGTGGCACAATCTCGACTCACTGCAACCTCGGCCTCCCGGGTCCCAGCAGTTCTCCCTGCCTCAGCCTCCTGAGTAGCTGGGATTACAGGTGACTGACACCATGCCCGGCTAATTTTTGTATTTTTTAGTAGAGACGGGGTTTTGTGTTGTTGGCCAGGCTGATTTCAAACTCCTGACCTCAGGTGATCCGCCTGCCTTGGCTTCCCAAAGTGCTGGGGTTATAGGTGTGAGCCACCGCCCCCGGCCTTGTCTCATCTGTTGGCTATTCCAGCTTAAGATAGATCGTGGTTAGAATCACAGCCTCTCTTAGGTCATCACTCATCAAGTGGGCCCCCAGTTTTGGTGGTTTGCGTATTCTTCTGAGGACATTGGGTTGCATTGGGTTACAAAGCAGGAGGTAAGCTGTGGCAGCTTTGGGCCTGGCTCTGGGCCTGGCAGGACTGGTGCCACAGTGCCCTCCTGCTCTTGTCCCTCAGAAGCAGGCCTGTCCCTGGTCCTTCCCTGTACCCCAAGGTCATCATGTCAGAATTGGTGGCTTATGTACCCTTCAGAGACTAGAGGAAGAGTTAGCACACCTGCTTTATTTTATCCAATGAGACAAGTATAGTAATGGTAGAAGTTGAAATATTGGTCAGGGCATAGTGACCAAAATTTGGTTCCCAGTACATTTTAGACCACACATTTACTAATTCAGTTCTAAAAGTAATTAAGAAGAATTTTGCTTATCTTTTTCAAGAAGGGGAAATTCTAACAGCATTCTGCAGGATGGTTGCCAGCTCACAGTCTGTCTGTGAGACCTGTCTGCCCTTGGCCTAACTAACCTTTAAGAACCATCTCATGTAGAAATGTCTATTGTTCTTACCATGTTTCTATGAATGTGTGCTGTTTGGTTCTGTGGTTCAGTAGAATCCAGCCAGTTGATTAAATCCAGAGAAAACTTTTGAGGTTGAAGGAGAGGTGGTGAGAAGGGGGTCCCTTGGGTTTGGTGCTGGAATTGGCCTTCAGTAATTTACAAAGGCCAGGAACTGTGCCAGGGACTATACACAGTCTCTGTGGCAATATAAAATGGGGATGGGCTTGAAGAAGGGAAAGTGAATTGATCTTTCTGGAACATCTCTACTTGCCAAGGAGTCTACTAATTAATTCACTTAATCCTGCAGATGGTTAGCTGCTAGATAGACTGTGCCTGAGGGACTCAGGAATCATCTGGACTTAGACCTCTGTTAGCAGATCTCAGGGAAGTGGCTCTCCTCTCAGTACACACAGTGGTTAGGAGACCTGGTGTGGAGTCATGCAGCCTACGTTCATTTCCCAGGGCCTCCCCTAACTGACTCCATCACCTCTGTCTGTAAAATGGGGATAATAGTAATGGTAATGGCTACCTCTTGGGCTTGTGAACTTTGGAAGGGTTCACACAAGTGCTCAGAGCACTTCCCTATACACAGTGAGCGTTTGTTAAATGTTACCCACTGATATTTGCCATTATTTGTCCCTAGACTTGTTCCCTGGCTGCTAGAGTGGAAAGGACAGAAGTTGAAGGCATTTTTTCAGGCTGTGAAATGCAGAGCTCTTCGGCAGAAACTCCAGGTGCTGTCTTCCAGTCTGGGCTAATTTCTCACTGGAGACCCAAGCCCTCACCTGAGCCATATAAAGTTACCCCTGTATCCTCCATGACACCATTGTGTTCTGCCTCAGGGCCTCCCTGTGTCTGTGTCCCGGGCTTGGGATGCCTCCCCTTGCTCACTTGGTGAATTCCTGCTGAAATGTTCACACAGAGTCCAAGCGTTGCCTCCTGAGTGACCCCTCCTGGGCCCTTTATCTGCCTCACACTCCTGGGAGAGTTAATCCCTCCATCTTTTGTGCCATGACTCCCGCACCTGATGCTCACCACATTTAGCTATTTGTCTACATATCTGTTTCCTTACTAGACTCTAACTTCTTGAGGGTGTGGCCATGACTTTGCCATTTTGGTAGCAACAGAGCATGGCTTGGCATTCGTCAGATGTTTGAATGAGTTTGTGGGTCCCGTAGGCAAGCTGGGTGATGGCCAGAGGGGCCTCTTTAGTTTCGTGCCGTGACCTTCAAGGTGAAATGGGAAGTAATTCCAGCAGTGCTTGTGGGGATTCAGTGAGAGGGTGGATATGAAGCCCCGAGTTGGTGCCCCGTGCAGACGCTGGCCCCTCCACAGAGTCCAGAATGGAGCAGGACAGAAGTCTGATGAGCTCAAACCAACTTGGAGGCCATCACCCTTTCCCGTCTTAGAAAAACAGCATCCGGAAGTGAGAGGAAATGTTTGGTCAGGGCATCTTGTTATCTTATTCTAAATCTTGCATCAAGTGTTCATTCTCCAAACTCTTTCGAGTTGTCTTCATTTTTGGCTTAACTATTGCAGATAAGCTCTTTAAATAAGTTAATTTTTGCCTAGTCATTGTTTATGGACAATCTCTTTACCCCACCGTTTTTGGTAGTGTCAAGCATTTGGAATGAAAGATCCTGTTTAAAACTCCAGAATGGATGGACTTCAGTCACTTAGCATTGCATTTAGGTGAAAAGGGTTTTTTGTTACGGTTGTCCTTTTCGAACATCTCTTACTTGCCAAGGAGTCTGCTAATTAATTGTATGACTTAATCCTGCACATGGGTAGCTACCAGATAGACTGTGCCTGAGGGACGTAGGAATCATCTGGACTTAGACCCCTGTTAGCAGATCTCAGGAAAGTGGCTCTCCTCTCAGTACACACAGTGGTTAGGAGACCTGGTGTGGAGTCAGGCGGCCTGCGTTCATTCCCCTGGGTTCATTTTTGCTTGGTTATGCAAACCCTCCGAAGGCATGACTTTGACCTGCTGCAGATTGTCATATTGTAGTGTCGTTTTGCATACGCTTTTGACTGTTTAATAGGGACAACCTTGTAGTCAAGTGGAACCCTGACAGTAGGGTGTGTGTGCGCACGTGTGTGTTTTGTGAATCTTTTGTACTTGGTAAGGCCCAGAAAGGCAGGGCAGATGACAACATTTCTTGAGGTTTAGAAGTATGTGAAATTTTCTCCCAAATTCTCAAAAGGGAAATTTATGAAGAAACTTTATTTTTAAGACATCTTTTTATATTTAAAGACACTTTGTTCAGAAATGTAAAAATGGTCATTTTATTTGCATGTTCAAAAAAAAGGTGGGGGGAACTGAACTCTCAAAGTCAGAAAGCAGGGTTCCCATTCCACCTCCCTCATGAGCTTTCAGTGTGGCACTGGGCTTCATTCCTCGCGTCCCATTTTCTGTCTGAAAATTTAGGATGTTGAGTCTCTGAAGGTCCTTTGCACCTCTAAGCCTCTGGGATTTTTCACCTTCACCCCACCGTTTTGAGTCCAGATCTCCAGCTCAGGTGTCTGGTTTTGATGCCGGGCTCACAGAGGAGGCGGAGGACAGTGGGCTGTGCAGGAAGCTGAGAGGAGTTAAGTATTAAGGCTGGCGCTTGTGATGGGTCGAAGGGGAGAGATGGGGTTGGAGAAGCCTCCGAGCTGGGTCAGATCCCGGTGCTGCGCTGGTGTTGGAGTGTCTGATCTGCGCACCGCCAGGTCCTCCCCGGCCACCCTACTCTGTGGCGATGGCTCCTGCAGCATGTTCTTCAAGCCTCCCCTTTTCAGTTTCTTCATCTTTATGTATCTGCTCTGTGGATCCACATCCTAACTATTCTAAAGGGGCTGAGGTTATTTTTTAATAGCTCCCACTTTTCCAGACTCTACTGTGTTCAGGCAGCAATTCAGATGCCCCTTCATGTTCCTCTTGCTGCTTGGTGCATGCCAGTCCCTGATTGGTAGGAAGCTTCTCGAGGCTCCGGACTGTGTATTCATGAGTTTCAGATGCTTCTGCATGTTCACACAGGTGGCGTTTCTTGACTAAATGATTGATGTTGTAATAAGAATTAGGCTCAGGAGATCCCCTGATACTGGCTTAAGCAGGACAGGAGTTTATTTGCCCTAAAGAAGTGAGCTTTGCCGCCAGAGCTGTGTGATAGCTGCGTCCCACTCCCTTCTTGGCCAGTCCTGGGGACAGCCTCATCCTCGTGCTTGGAGGCGGTATCTTCACTCCAGGCAGCAGGATGAAGGAAGACAGGGCACAGGGGATCCACCACTCCAGAGGGAAGACTTCTGGAAGGTTCTTCCATTCCATGAGCCAGAGTTTAACCACATGAGATACGCAGCTGCAAGGAGGCTGGGAAGTAGTTCTAACATCTTTCTTTGTTGGCCATTCCCAGCTCAGAGTTTTCAGTATTAGGGAGGAAAGGAGAAACAGACATTGGAGCAACGAACAATTCCGCCTCCCTCCCCCTCACCTGATTTGTTCAACTAAGGGCACCCCCTGTGCTGCATGGGTGTTGACGCTCTCTTTGAGAAGTTCCAGAGGCGTTTGATTTAGCTGCAGAAATTCACCACCGTAGGTTTTTGAGGAGGGTACAAGAAATGGTGAAAACAATATTTGAGGTTGAGATCCCAGCAGCAGTATATGCAAGGGACAAAAGTGGGATAAGGATTGGACTGAGGAAAAGCAGCTGGCAGCTGCAGCCAGAGGCCCTCCGTAGTTTCCCTTATCTGCTGTCAAGTGAGCCAGACTGTTAAACCTTTGACTTTGAGATTTTATAACTTGTTTCTCCAAGGCCACTAAAATGTAGCAATTTTAGGAGTTAAGGGCAACATTAAACAAAACTATTATTCTGTATCAAGCTTAAGACAATCTCATTTGACCTAGTTATTTGAGGAATATAGCTGGCAAAGATAATTCCAAAAATATGGTTTATATCCATTTTTACTTTCTGGGTAGAGTAAGGAACTATAAAATGGCCCTAGAAACAACAGGAATGAAGAATAGGCCTGGTAATCGTTTTCACCCAGTGACCAGTTTCTGAATAAGTAACAGTTACAGACTGCACATTCAAACCTAGAGTGACTGATTTTACCAACAGCATTTTCTTTCTCCTTAAGATTATTGCCTTCACACTAAGAATGTATTATTTGTTGAAATCATCTGTATCAAGTCACATCAAATTTATTTTATCTTGCCAGTTTTTATAGATCCGCTTTTAGTGTACACTCTTAAGTAGAAAATATAATTTTCTTGCAGTTTTAAAACTCCTTTATACTGTGGAATCTCTAATAATACATTTATTTAGCATTTCTCTTTGGACTCATTCTAAAAAGAAGTGGAAGCATCACTTGTGTATATTTTCTCATTCTTGGCCTCTTAACCTACGAAGTTATCTCAAGATCATGTCTTTATTGATTGTACTTACTTTACAGCTGACTTGTGACATATTTGCACTATTGTGCTATTATAAATCACCTTCTGCTGTTTTACTCTGATATGTTTTCTTGTATGGGAAATTGGACTCCTTATTTTCATGTGGAAGCAGCCATGTGTGCGCTCTCTCACTGTTACTTATTACTGAAGTGGGGAGCATTTGAGAACTGGAGAACGGCGTGCACATGAAGAAGGCCTTCTAGGGACTGGCTGTGCCATGTGAACAGTCCTGGGTGTGCCATCCATGGGGCCTGCCAATATTGCCTGGAAGGTTTGGGTCAGCTTCTTTTTTGTGTGACCTTGGTGGAAACCACTGAGCAACATGGCATTAAACAGGCCACGTGTCTTCCCAGCGAGGTGCTTACAATGTAGGTATGAAGGAAGGAAGCCCTGTGATCCCTGGGGGAACTGTGAGTGTAGACCTGGTCCTGATAGCCTTGGTATCTCTCCTGCAGGAAGAATCCCAGGAGCAGGTGAATCCCACCTGCATTGAGCATCTTTCAGTTTAGAGCAAATCCTTACTGCTTAGAGTATATTTAGAAAGAGGCATGGCAAGGGCCATGGCTGGGCCGGCTTTGTAGGTGATGAGCTGTATGTTGCCCATCAGCCTTTAAGTGTGTTGCTTTTTTACAGCTGGTCACTCAGCAGTGTCTATCTGAAAATACTGGCTTGGTGCTATTAATTAAGGATGAAATGAAAAGCTTGTTTCTGTGTGTTAGCATTGTCCAAAGGACTGTAAATAGTGCTTAATTCATTATGGATATTTGATGCCCAGTGAAGAATAATTTACCAAGTTTGTAAAAAGAGTATTTTCTTCCTTTTTAAACTCTTTTATTTCTTAGGAAACCAAGGCTGTACCTCTTAGATCCTTGAATAGCGCAGAGGTGCAGGAAGTGCCGTTCGTTGGGATGACTGGTGTTGGGCAGGGGGGTGACCTTACCCTCCAGTCGGTCACTCGGCACACAGGGGCTTCTTCCCTTGACTGTCCTTCTAGCTGGAGATGACCTAGGCTTTCCTTGAAGTTATTGATACCGTTCAGCTAGCACTTCATTTTCTGCCATATTTGCATTCCTTTCATTTTTGTGCGTACGTATTTGGTGGACCCTTGACCTTGATAAATCCTCAGCTTTACAAGTACAATTACAACTGTGTTTCTCACATTACATGAAGTATAACTGAAAAGGTTAAGACACCAGATTTTTAGTGATAGTAAAAACAAGGACTAAAGTCATAAAACTCTTTTTTTTGGTTTTGTTTTTGAGATGGAGTCTCACTTTTGTCACCCAGGCTGGAGTGCAGTGGCATGATCTCAGCTCACTGCAACCTCTGCCTCCTGGGTTCAAGCAATTCTCCTGCCTCAGCCTCCCAAGTAGCTGAGATTACAAGCGCCCACCACTACACCTGTCTAATATTTTTGTATTTTTAGTAGAGACAGGGTTTCACCATGTTGGCCAGGCTGGTCTTGAACTCCTGACCTCAGGTGATCCACCCACCTCAGCCTCCCAAAGTACTGGGATTACAGGCATGAGGCACTGTGCCTGGCCACCATAAAACTCTTAATTTATATTAAATTAATGCAAATAAAAGAAACGCTGCTGTGCAAGCTTTCTTTGCCTTGTCATTATCCAGACAGGAACTTCTTCACTTCACCTCTTGTTAGAAATACCAAAATTGTTAGAAATAGGTAATTGGTATTGCAAGGAAATGTCAGCATGGAGACAAAAGATCTCTCAGCAAAACAGTCTTTACTTTCTGCAGAAAGGGTGCTCAATGGCAGGTGGAACAATGGCGAGAGCACACCTGAACAAAGGAAAAGCAGACATACTTATCCCTTACACATTTGGTTCGTCCTTACTGCTATGTCCTGCATCCCTTGGCTGGAGCAGGACCTCACACTCTTAAACTGATACCCAGTTTGCTAATAGCCTAAAACTTTCCTAAATAGGTAAGTGCAAAGAAGAACAAAGAAGTTGCTTAGGAAAGGTTTAAGGAAGCAATAACAATTCCAAATGAGAAAGGGGCCTAGGCTGTGAGCTGGAATGTGTCCGTGAGCATGTCCAACAGTTACATAGGATAGGGCTTAACAAAGAGTTATTAGCACAAAGCAAGGAGGCTTGAAGAAAGTTAGTCTTTAAAAGAATCTATTATTTCTAACACTTAGGATTTATTCTTTAACAAGAAGGGGAGCTTTGAAGAGGAAACTTTTTACTTTCTATACCTCTTTATGCCTTAGGGTTGGCAAGATGGTGAAACAGGTCAGGCTTGATCCTAAAACCTGCCACAGAGTCATCGGAGACTCATTTGGTCCTTGGCCATCTTCAACTTTTATGTTGGCCTCCCCTTGCATGAGTCAGTTGATAGCAGCGTATTCTGCCAGAGTAGTTCAGTTTGTGGCAAACTGTTGTTCTGGAGATACTTTGCACACAAGGTAACTACAGTTAATGTATTGTGTACTTGAAGATTGTTGGGAAAATCTTAAGTGATCTCACCACACATGCACACACACACACAGAAAGTACATGAGGTGGTGGATATGGTGATTAGCTTGATTGAATCATTTCACAATGCATATGTGTATCAAAGCCTTACACTGTGTACATTACATATATACAATTTTAATTTTTATTTCTTAAATATACCTTGATAAATCTGGGGAACATTTTTAAAAATTAAAAAAGAAGGTGAGAATCATCAAACTGCACTGTGGGATGAAGGCTGGAGAGTCAGAGAGGTACCCGTGGTAGCCATGGGGCTCGTTCATTCCTGCCTTCAGGGAAAGTCACCCAAATCCACACTTCAGTGATATTTCAGCTACTGCGAGTTTAGGACCCATTGGGTCATCTGTAGACAGTCAGAACTATGAGGCTGTCTCAGGGAAGGCCAGAAGTCTCTTCTGTGCTATTTCTTTATCCCCAGATGAACTGCATGCTTCTTCAAGCTTGGATCACGTTGATGTTTCATGTACTTTTTTCTGTCCCACACAATGCCTTGCACAAAGTAGGCAGTAAAATGTTTTGATGAACTGAATCAGACAGGAGTTAAGTATGAAATCATATGATTTGAATGGGAAGAACTGTTAGAGCTCAGAAAAAGTAGAGTGCTATGAAAGGAGGAGTTGGAATGAGAGGGAAAGTTCCCATCAGCCACTGAACTGGTTATATATAATAATTACAAAACCAGTATGTAAGAATGATCCGTGCTTATCTCATTTATTTATCCAATGAATACTTATGGGTATTGAACTAAGAGTTAGAGAAACAGTGATGAACAAGACAGATCCATGAATCTTAGAAGCAAATTAATATGAAAAGTCGCTGTCACTAGGTATGCTCCAGGGAGGAGCTCTGGGACCTCCCTCAATACCAAACCCCGAGGGTGCTCAAGTTCCTGATATAGAATGATGTAGTATTTGCATATAACCTAGAGGCATCCTCCTGAATATTTTAAATCTAGATTACTTATAATACCTAATGTAATGTAAATGTTAGATAAACAGTTATTAGACTGTATGGTTTAGAAAGTATTGACAAGAAAAGAAGCCTGTTCATGTTCAGTACAGAAGCAGTTCTTTTCCTGGATATTTTCCATTCATGGTTGGTTGAATCTACGGGTAAGGAACCCGTGGATATGAGGGCTGACAATAATTGTAGGTAGTGACAAATGCTGAGAGGGAAATACAGCAGTAAAGGATAAAGGTAATAGTGTAGGGACACAGGCAGGGTGCTTTAATTAATTTTTTAACTTTGTGAATGATGGGGTCTTGCTCTGTTGCCTAGGCTGGGGTGCAATGATGCAGTCATAGCTCACTGCAACGCTGAACTTCTTGCCTCAAGCAGTCCTCCCACATTGGTCTCCCAAAGTGTTGGGATTACCGGCGTGAGCCACCACACCCAGGCAGGCTGCTTTAGATGGGGAAGTCAGGGGAGGGCTCTGAGGTGTTGACATTTGAGCAGAGCATAAGTGAGGTGATGGATGAAATCTTGTAAAGGTCTAGGAGACCAGCATCCCAAGCAGAAGGCAGATGTTGGGTTCTGAGATGGGGACCAAGGGTGGCCAGCTGGAGGGCCTGCCAGAGGCTATGTGGCCATGCCCATGAGCAAGGGCCTTGTAGGACATGGCAAATACTGGATGTTTGTGGGAACATGTTTGTGGGAACAGCAGTGGGAACCTGTTACCGTTAGAACATCACTGAAAGCATCTGTTTCATCTCTGAAACTCCTCTACTTTACCTTCTATCTCTGCACCACCATTACTGCCACCCCTCTAGACTACGGCAGCATGATGCTTTCCCAAGGTACCATAATCAGCTTCTAAAAGTCTTCATGGCATGGCAGTCTCAGGGGAACTGATGCTAGGAGGGTGGGAGACCAGCTCGGTGACAATTGCTGTTGTTCTGGGTGGTGGCAGGGGAAGTGGTGAGAGGTGGTTAGATTCTCAGTCTGTTTTGAAGATTGCCAACTGGATTGGCTGATGGAGTAGATGAAGAAAGAAAGAGGAATAAAGCTTGACTCCTGGGCTTTTGGCTGCAGCATCTGGGTGTGTGGCGGCAGCATTTCCTGTGAATGAAAGACCGGAAGGAGTGTGTTTTGGGGAGAAAGTGAGACATGCCATTTGGTCCTGTTGTGCTGGGGTGTGCGTTAGCGGTGGAGTGGAAGTGCTGAGTAGCTTCTGCACGTGGGAGGGACCTGGGGCTCTTCCACTGCTTTCCTTGGCTGACAGATGATACTCTAAGTGGGGAGACTTGATAAGATCATCAGGAAAGCCAACGCAGATGGAGGAGGGGTGAGGGCCAGGGACTGAGCCCCAGGGTGCTCCTGCGTTTAGACACGTAGACATCAGGAGACTGTGGTGGCTGAGAAGGTTGGAAGAACACAAGCAGAGCCTGTTCCCCTGGAAGGCAAATAAAGAAGGCAGTTCAAGGACGAGAGAACCGCTGTGCAAAATTCTGCTGCGAACTTTTATATGTGAGCTGTCTAAAGCCATGGAGCAACAGGAGCTGGGAGCCGACATTGCTGTTTACAATGCAGGGGTGTGCTGTGTCTTCCTGAAAGTCCTTTAGTATTGTATTGGGTAGGGGTGTGGCAGTTAATGTCTTCTGAATTTAGACTGTGTCGACCTTCAATCTTTTAAAGTGTATTTCCTGTTTATTTTCCCATAGCTAACCTTTAAATTATAGATGCAAAAAGCAAAAGCCATTTCCAGTTATTGGTATTCCCTGGGTTGTATCTGGGGATTCTCATATGCTGTCGAGAACAAGGTATATTTGGGTAACTTACAAAGTGGAGATTTCACAAAAGCACGTGGGAGACATTAGGAGCCACAAGATATGTGGGCATGATGAGTGAGTTCCAGTAACCGGTTTAGCCTTAAACGTGGTCTCTCTCCCTGACACCTGTTCTCAGCATTTGGCCCCACCTTCCATTCAGTTGTGCAAACCAAACATTGGCTCCAGCGGCGCTTCCTGTCTCCCCCGCCATCCTTACTGTCCGGAAGCCCTCTCATCCACTCTGCCTCACACCATGCACACCCTGGCACCTGCAACTGCCCCCACCCTACCCTCTGACATGGCTGCAGAGAACAGCCTTCCCTCACCCTCTCTTGCCCTTTTGTCTGCTGTCCACTCCGAAGCCTGGGTTATATTTTAAGATTAAATCTGATTGCGTTACCTCCTCAACTTAGATCCTTACCATGGCATCTCATTGCTCACAGGACAAAGATCAGAATCCTTTGAGAGGCCCAAAAGCAGCACACGGCCTGGCACAAAGCAGCACACGGCCTGGCCTTTTCTCCTACCCTGGGACCCTATGAGTCCTTCCCTTCCAGACCCTGAACTCACCGTTCCCCGCCCCTGCTGCACCTTCCCCGGACACCCCTTGGCCCTTGTTGACTGCCACTCCTGCCTTGTGGTACAGCTCAGCAGGGCCCGTCCTGACCCCTTTGTGTGGGTGACATTCCTCTGTCATATTCTTCATGGCACTAAACTCGTTCATCTCAGGACACTTCCTCTCACTTGCAGTGGCATCGTGGTAGTTACTCCTGTAGTTACTTCTGTTTCATCCCTCCGGCTGTGAACTCCCTGAGGCGGGAGCCATTGCTATCTTGGCTCCAACTGTGGCTGCCACATGGAGACCTTCATGCGTGTTTGTTGGGCGAATTAACTCAAGTGCATAATAACAAAAACAAATGGACATCTTCCTCTAGAAAGACGGAAGACTGTTGGGGGCAGCTCACATGGAAACAGCTTTGCATCTCCGTGCCCATCCCCACTTCTGGGTCCTCCTTACTGTCCCACGACATCCTCTCCCCGGGTTCTGCAGCTGGTCACTTCCCACGCATGGTCGCATGAGTAGAGGCTTAGCAAGGAGTGCGTTATGGAGGACGGATTTCTGCTACCCGCTTCACCGAAGTGGAAGCACAGCTTCCATGAGGCTCAGCTTCTTTGGGAGAATTTCACCTCTTTTGTTACCTCTAATCTTACCTATGTGTAACCACACATTTTGGTGGTCTTCTTAAATCTTTTAGATAGTCATCAGATAATTTTACTTACCTGTTATTCTACCACTTTCTACCTTGCCTTTTCTTCAGGCCACCGCCAAGGGCTATAACCTGCCTAAAGGTTAGGACATATACCGCTGCCACACATTGATCTCTGGGCATAACCAAGATGGCATAACCAGCAGCATTTCCAGTTTCTCTTTGTCTCTTCAGAATGCTGACAGACAAAGAAGAGCATTTTCTTTAGTCTCCAAATGTGTGGCTCACACCTGTAATCCCAACACTTTGTGAGGCTGAGGCAGGTGGATCACCTGAGGTCAGGAGTTCAAGACCAGCCTGACCAATCTGGTGAAATCCCATCTCTACTATAAAAAGTAGCCGGGCGTGGTGGTGGGCGCCTGTAGTCCCAGCTACTCCGGAGACTGAGAGAGAAGAATCGCTTGAACCTGGGAGGCGGAGGTTGCAGTGAGCTGAAATCGCGCCACTGCACTCCAGCCTGGGTGACAGAGCGAGATTCCGTCCCCCCACAAAAAGTGTTGTGTGCATATTAAAATTGCTGCATATATTTGCTAACAAGAGTGAGAAGACTGACAGGATTGACAAGTTTCAAAATATGATTTAGATTCAGTTTACTTGGCAAAGTGTCTCTCCATAATACATATATTTCAAGGAAAATATTAGATATTACAAAAAGCCACCCTCATCTTTTACTGTCTTTTCAAGATGAGTTATTTTTTCCAAAATATCAATTTTTAGGATTTGATTTTCCTACTAATTATTAAGATAGACCTTTAGGATAGAGTGAAAATATTTTAGTGTCAGTTCGTTTATTCTAAGCTATGCTTTTTTCTTAGTTTTTTAAATCTTTAAAATTTTACATGTGTTATCAGAGAAACGAATATAATCCAAGATGTTTCTCTTTTCTCTCTCTCTCTCTCTTTTTTTTTGTTAGAAAATTGCCCCACAAATGGTTTAGGCAAGGTAAAAACCAGAGGTTGATAGGTAAATTCATACATACTTATCCCTTGTTCCTGTTCTTGGTCAAAAATTAAGGTGAGGAGTTGCCCTGTTGTAATTCTGTTTCAGATGAAGACTGTCGAATTACCCCATGAAATCGAATGTTTATTTTCTCCATTTTAGCACTTTAAAGATCAGAATTCTGTATCTAAAAACTTGTCTAAGTCTGCGATTCTTTACAAACGGCCAAGTCCATGCTTTTAACCTCACTTGAAGTCGTCCTTTGAACATTGGCTGTCCCTGGTAAACAATGATTGACTCTGGGAGATTTGTCTCCACTGACGTGTCCTTAACAGGAATCAAAAGTTACGGCAGCTCCTGGGTTAAGCAGTCCCCATGCGAGTAACGGCAGTCTGTGAGTTTACGTAGCTGTGGGTGCCGGCTGCGTCCTTTTGTATGTCACCATGTGGCTTCTCTCTACTCAGTAGGTGAGTGGAAGTGCCCAACCTTAGGCAGACTTTTCCGGAATCAACAAAACCATGTTTTTATTGCTGCAGCCTTGGAGAGGAATCCAGAAGCTTGAGGTTGGCTTTGAGGTAGCCATTCTGTCGTCTGCACGTCTGGCGTGCATTCCCATGCCTGTTTCAGGTGGACTTTTAATCATCTAAATGGCCCCAGTAGAAGACGTTTTAATAAATTGGGGGGATGTCTGTACAATGTAACAGCATGTAGCCATGTCAGAGTCCCATTGAGGAAGAATACTTAGTGACTGACATGGTTTGCACATGTTCCCACCAAACCTCTGTTGAAATGTGGCCTCCAGGATAGGAGGTGGCCGAGCAGGAATGTTTGGGTGATGGGGACAGATCCCTTATGAATGGCTTTGTGCCGTCCTCGCAGTAGTGAGTGACTTCTCACTTTGTTAGTTCAGGCAGAGTTGGTTGTTTGAAAGAGCCTGGGACCACCTCCTCTCTCGCCATGAGATGCGTGAGCTCCCCTGTGCCTTCCACTGTGCGTAAAAGCTTCCCGAGGCCTCACCAGAGACTGAGCAGATGATGGTGCCATGCTCATGCAGGCTGCAGAACTGAGGGCCAAAGTAACCTCTTTTTTTTTGTAAATGATCCAGTCTCAGGTATTTCTTTGTAAATGATCCAGTCTCAGGTACTACATTAGTACAAAACAGACTAACGTAGTGACACTGGAAAGTGTTTAATAAAAATGCTGGGTAATAGTTATTGAGCATGAATGATGTGTCAGATACATATATTAATACGTTTCTTCCTCAAAAACTGTATACGGATTTTCCCAAGTTCACAGAGTGAGTGGTTACCAGGAGGCACCCCTGCCTCTGTATCATGTATTACCTCGTTTTTAGTTTCTAAAACAATGCACAGGATAATGATCACAGTTTCTATCAAACATTATATACACATATGTGTGAGTGTATGTCCAGCTCTCTGGAGGCAAGATGATAGGTGATTTTAATGTTCTTCTTTGTACTTCCCAATTTTTCTGCAGCATAGATGGATAAATGTTATAAAAAGAAAAAACAAAAGAGTGGCTTTCCTTAGCACTAGGTATGTTTAGACAAAGTAGGAAGAGAAACGGTTTCAGAACAGAACAATGATCCACCTTCCTACAATGTTATGTGCCCTGATGTCTTCATTACTGAGAGAAATTAAGGACTGACCACAGTCAACTCTGCAAGGGAGACTGGTTTTTGTCCAGTTGTTGGACACTTGCAGGTGACTTGCCCAAGGTCAGGATGAATCTAAGATAACATTCAAGCTCAGTTAAAGAAGGTTTTTCTTTTTCTTTCTACAATAGTACATATTTAGGATGCCTTGCCCAAGCTCCACTTCCTTTTTTATTACTCTGAGAGCTGCTTCCCTTGCCGGAGAATCTCTAGACCTCCTTACCTCTGTCCTGTGACTAAGCCCCACTTGTCAATCATCTTGGAGAAAAAATTTCCCTCCCTGCATCATGACCATCTTGGTTCACTAATTAAAGCAGATGAAATCACTAAAACTCCTTTATTCCACAAGACGCTCTTCCTGCCTCTCCCCAGTGCGGAGTCAAGCCCCTGCCTCCATGCCTCCACTGTGTCCTGGCAGCACTGTGACCTGGTGACAGCGTCTTCAGCAAGTTACTTGTTTTTTTTTTTGTTTTGTTTTTTTCTTTTTTCCTACCAGAAAGTGAGTTCTGCAAAGGCAGAGACTTATCTGTCTGACAGGCTGTGCTGTCTGTGCATTGCTGGCACGGGCACGCAGGGTGCTTTCCAGAGGGAAGTGACTCACACGTGCCTCTTGTGAATCGCCATCTCGGGCATGCCAGCTCTTGAGGCCACACTTAGACTAAGTAGTCAGGGTAGTCGGTCTCAGGTGCAGGAGTCAAGAAAAAATAGATTGGGTAGAGAATAAGAGCAGTTTTGAGAGCCTTATGGAAAAACAAAACAGACATTATTACCAAAGGATGAAGGACACGAGCCTCATGCTTTTTCTAAGCTGTACGAATGACATGGGGAAGCAACACATGGTATTAGTGAAATACCTTGTTTCTTTCTTTCTTTCTTTCCTTCTTTCTCTCTCTCTTTTTTTTTTTTGAGACAGTCTCGCATTGTCGCCTAGGCTGGAACGCAGTGGCGCAATCTCAGCTCACTGCAACCTCCACCTCCTGGATTCAAGCGATTCTTAAGACTCAGCCTTCTGAATAGCTGGGACTACAGGTGCCCGCCACCACGGCTGGCTAATTTTTGTATTTTTTGGTAGACAGGGTTTCGCCATGTTGGCCAGATTGGTCTCAAACTCCTGAAGTCAAGTGATCTGCCTGGGATTACAGGCGTGAGCTACTGTGCCTGGCTGGGAAAGGTTGTTTTTAAATTTTTTTTTTTTACTTCTATCTTTTTGAGGGTCTCCCTCTGTTACCCAGGCTGGAGTACAGAGGTGTAGTCACTGTTCGCTGAAGCCTCAGCCCCTTGAGCTTATGCCATCCTCCCACCTCGGCCTCTCATGTAGCTGGGACTGCAAGGGTGTGCCACCATGCCTGGCTAATTATTTTAAATTGTATTTTATAGTACAGGGTTTCACAGTGTTGCCCAGGTTGGCCTTGAACTTGGGCCCAGGCAATGCTGCTGCCTAGGCCTATTGTACTTACATGATGGAAATTGAATATAAAGGCCTGTGTTGTTTTAATCCATGTTTATGTACAAGTTACAGTCTCCTGTTGTCATCTGTGTCTTCTGAAGCAGTCACCTGTTTGGTTAAATAAATTCTGGCCATTTTCTCTTAATTCATTTACCTGAAAAAAAATTTGTTCTCCCTCTCCTTTGAACAGCATCCTGGTGGGGAAGAAGTCTTAAGGGAACAAGCTGGAGGTGACGCGACTGAGAACTTTGAGGATGTCGGGCACTCTACAGATGCCAGGGAACTGTCCAAAACATACATCATTGGGGAGCTCCATCCGGTAAGTACATTTTGGGGGCCTTTTATTACAAGTATTTAAGGCTATCAGATGACCTTACCCAAGTCTGTAAGCTTGCATGTATACACATTTCAAAAGGAGTAAAGCAAAAACAACTCCTGATTTTAGGACACCATTTTTGTCGCAAATAAATTGACCAAAAATGTCTTTGCATTTCACTGTTGCTTTTTTTTTTTTTTTTTTTGAGACAGGTCTTACTCTGTCACCCAGGCTGGAGTGCAGTGGCACGATCATGGCTCACTGCAGCCTCCACCTCCTGGGCTCAAGCCGTCCTCCTGCCTCAGCCTCTTGGTAGCTGGAACTACAGGCACACACCATCACACCTGATAAATTTCATATTTTTTGTAGAGATGGGGTTTCACTGTGTTGCCCAGGCTGGTCTCAAACTCCTGGGTTCAAGCCATCTGCCCATCTCAGCCTCTCAAAGTGCTGGGATTACAGGCATGAGCCCCTGTGCCCAGCCTGGATGCATTTTTTACTGGCACTTCGTTTTAGTCAGCATGCCGCACCCCACAGCCACGCCCAGGTAGTGGAGTGCTGCTCAGTCCTAGAAGTTCCGTGGGGCGGCACCTTTTACAGGGTGGGAGAATCAACCCAGCATTGCTTTCTTTCCTTTTCTGACCGCAATATTTTTATTAAGAATTCCACTTCTACTTTCATCAGACCAAGGATATTTTAGTTCTAAAAAATGATTTAAAAAATATAAAAATGGAGCTATGTGAAATGAATAAGCTCTGCCTTCTGTAGAACTAGTGCATTGTCCGTATTCCGCTTACTGTACCCCAGACCTTCAAGGATGTCAGCGCTGGACCAGTCCGTTGACCAACTTTTGGAAACTGGCTTAATTTGGCTTTTCTTTCTTTCTTTTTTTTTTTTTTTTTGAGATAGAGTCTCGCTCTGTTGCTCAGGCTGGAGTGCAATGGTGCAATCTCAGCTCACTGCAACCTCCACCTCCCGGGTTCAAGCAATTCTCCTGCCTCAGCCTCCCAAGTAGCTGGGATTACAGGCTCCTGCCACTGTGCCTGGCTAATTTTTTTGTATTTTTAGTAGAGACAGGGTTTCACTATATTGGCTAAGTTGGGCTCGAACTCCTGACCTCAGGTAATCCACCCACCTCGGCCTCCCAAAGTGCTGGGATTACAGGTGTGAGTCACCGCGCCTGGCTCTAATTTGGCTTTTCTATGAACAAGGATGGGATCAGGCATGTTGGGCTGTGTTATGATTTTAGACCCTTCTGTGGCAGTTGTAAATGACCATGTTAAATGTCACTAGTCTATCAACCTAAGTTGTCAGGAAAATCGCTCATTCCAAGTGAGCAAACTGAGAAACTCTTAAAAATACAGGAAAAGCCTTATCATATACCACTGATGCTTCCTGTAATGACTGTGAATGAAGGAAAGGTTACATTAGGTTCTTTATAGAAGGCTCGGAAGTAGGAAATCCATTTGAGAACAGCTTCATTGAGTGGGGAGGTTCGTTTGATTTTGTTTTTGGTGGTAGGGGAGATGTACTATGAGGGAGGAAACTTCATTTATCTGACAAGTTTATTTGCCCCTATATTTTCATCCCATACTTCACAAAGGCTAAGTTGTTTTGGGGTCATCAGGGAGGCCTGCCCTTACACATGCCTGATCCCATCCTTGTTTCCACCTGTGGGTTAGGTTTCAGGCTCTGACTGTGGCATTTCTACTTCATCTGCCCCCTGGGCTTCCCCCTGGCCAGCCTTTAAACACACTGTCTTTTTGACAACTTCAGCCTGAAGTTGAAATAGTTTATGACTCTAAACCTGGGAGATGGCAGGGCTTAACTGAAGAGGTCACACACATAAGAGACACATGCACAATCTCAAATGGAATCTGAGAGGACAGAAGGGAAGAATTAGTCTTCAGCTGCTCCTAAATTACATATCACAATCTGAGTCTAATAAAGGTGTGTGCACATCAACATGTGCAGAGGACTGTCATGGCTGCCGTTCTAAACTTTGGAACTCTAGATAGAAAATATCTCTTGGCACTTAATCTGCTACTCATTTTTGCTGTTAAATCAGATGGATCAAACTTTGTGTTTAATAGCTAAATGTTGAATCTGAAATGGTAATTACTGAGTTGTAATTAAAATCTCAAAGTCAACATTTTGGAAGTGGTACTTTTGTAGATTTTTAAATTCCATAATATGCCTTATTTTTTCCTTGCAGGATGACAGAGCGAAGTTAAACAAGCCTCCGGTGAGTGTGACCATCTCTAATGTCTCTGGATGTTCTCATTGTATTTAATACTTGTCAAACTGAAGGCAGAGGTGTTTTATTTACCTGACTGAGGCCAGCACAGGTCTTTCTAGATAAATGAATATGTAACCTACTGGCTCAGCAAATATTTTTTATTTATGGAAACCTGTCAGTATGATTTGTTAGGATGGCTTGTGTGTAATTTTTTTAAGGCTGTCAATACTTAAACTACTTTCTTCGTCATAATTATCAATATATACCCTTTGAAGAGCTACGTTTTGTAGTAGCACTGCTTGTGATCTAAAAGATTTGACACAAGCCTTATTTTCAGAGAACTTAAAATCTGGATGGACAGTGGTTTTATTACTTAAATCTTTAAGGGTACGTCTCATGTCTTCTTCATCTGTAAGTCTCTTGGACATAGTAGGTGGTCATAAATATTTGTCAGGTGAATTTAATGAAATTAAATAGTACCCTTTTGACTTACTTTTCCTTGGGAAAGGAAAATAACTCTGGCAATACTAGTTTTATGTTATGATTCACTAGCCTTTCTCTTTCAACTGACCGTCTAACTGATATTTGAAGATAAATGTAGGGTGACAATGGAAGAGCACAGCCTAAGTTCCTGAAAAGTACAAGTAGGCAAAGTAGTTTCTAGTGTCTAATTAAAGGACTCTGGGGGAAAGTTTTGCTTAAAACACACGACAAAAAAGAAAGTATAATTTTTTGTTTTAGTGTAAATTCTTGGTTTTATTAGAGAAAGTGCAACAACAAGACCCCACTGAGCTTGTGTCGAGAACTGGTGAGCTGATTTTTTGAGTTGTTGCTGCCAAGACATCGTCTTTAATCTACAAAAGGATCAAAGCAGTTAATCCAATAATATAAGCTTAAAGGCCACATTTACCTCAACATCCCTGATAGTACAATAAAAGTCTTGGGTAATGCTGTTTAGTACAAAGCAATTTTATTTGTATATTCTCTCCTTATTCAAGAAAGACTCAAGTTCAATGTTAATGATATGAGTACTTCCAGAAGATAAAAAATTGACTTCAGAATTTGAATGGCCTCTGTGACAATTGCTCAGAACGCTTGCTGTGAGTTCATTTGACGTTAGCACTTTTTTTGAGGCTACTTTTTGGACAGCTGAAATTCTGTGATGCATGAAGTTTTTCCTTTTGCTCTGAAGTCTTTTTTTTTTTTTTTTTTTGAGGCAGAGTCTCCCTCTGTCGCCCAGGCTGGAGTGCAGTGGCCGGATCTCAGCTCACTGCAAGCTCCGCCTCCCGAATTTACGCCATTCTCCTGCCTCAGCCTCCTGAGTAGCTGGGACTACAGGCGCCTGCCACCTCGTCCGGCTAGTTTTTGTATTTTTAGTAGAGACGGGGTTTCACCGTGTTAGCCAGGATGGTCTCGATCTTCTGACCTCGTGATCCGCCCGTCTCGGCCTCCCAAAGTGCTGGGATTACAGGCTTGAGCCACCGCGCCCGGCCCAACTCTGAAGTCTTTTAAGGGAAGAATGTATATTTTTTTATCATGCGTTCAGCATGGTAATCATTTTGGTGTAAGTCATTTAGCTATAGCAAAACAAAGGTTTAAGATTCATTAGATGAACTTAGATGGCCGCAGGGCCAGCCGCTTCCCTAACCATAAAGATGACAAGCAGAAAACACTTGTAGGTGTAAGACTATACCCATGTCTCCTGGCATTACTGCTTTCAGTTTGAAGGACAAAGCCTTTCCTTCTTTATTTGCTTTTAGAACACATGTATTACAACCTATACTGTTGAATTAGTTGCCCGTTACTATTTATTGTTCTTATTTTCTATTTTAAAGTGGCCATTACTTTGATACTGAGAATATTTTGGAAACAGAGCAAGTTTATGGGGTCAATTCCGGGGCTTTAGCTTTTAGCATCAAAGAAAGCTCCCCTGACAGCACTGAGTGACAGCTCTTTGTGTTAAGACACGGCTTACTTCATTCCAGCATTAGCAGTTGATATTTGATCGGCTTGTTAGGTGTGGAAGGTCTCACTGAAGTTTGAAAATCACACTAACTTTTTTTTTTTTTTGAGGCGGAGTCTCGCTCTGTCGGCCGGGCTGGAGTGCAGTGGCCGGATCTCAGCTCACTGCAAGCTCCGCCTCCCGGGTTTACGCCATTCTCCTGCCTCAGCCTCCCGAGTAGCTGGGACTACAGGCGCCCGCCACCTCGCCCGGCTAGTTTTTGTATTTTTAGTAGAGACGGGGTTTCACCGTGTTAGCCAGGATGGTCTCGATCTCCTGACCTCGTGATCCACCCGTCTCGGCCTCCAAAGTGCTGGGATTACAGGCTTGAGCCACCGCGCCCGGCCACTAACTTTTTAAAGTAGATTTTTGTTTGTTTGCTTGCTTGCTTGTTTTTTTTTGTTTGTTTGTTTTTTGTTTTTTGTTTTGAGACGGAGTTTCACTCTTTTCGCCCAGGCTGGAGTGCAATGGTGTGATCTCAGCTCACCGCAACCTCCGCCTCCTGGGTTCAAGCGATTCTCCTGCCTCAGCCTCTCAAGTAGCTGGGATTACAGGCGTGCACCACCATGCCTGGCTAATTTTTGTATTTTTAGTAGAGACGGGTTTCTCCATGTTGGTTTGGCTGGTCTTGAACTCCCGACCTCAGGTGATCCACCCGCCTCGGCCTCCCAAAGTGCTGGGATTACAGGTGTGAGCCACTGCGCCCGGCTGCTTGCTTATTTTTGAGACGGAGTTTTGCTCTTGTCACCCAGGCTGGAGTGCAATGGCGTGATCTCGGCTCACTGCAACCTCCACCTGCTGGGTTCAAGCAATTCTCCTGCCTCAGTCTTCCAAGTAGCTGGAATTATAGACGCCTGCCACCATGCCTAGCTAATTTTTTATATTTTTAGTAGAGATGGGGTTTCACCATGTTGGCCAGGCTGGTCTTGAACTCCTGACCTCAGGCATTCACCCACTTCAGCCTCCCAAAGTGCTGGGATTACAGGTGTGAGCCATGACACCCAGCCTAAAGTAGACGTTTTAATCTCTTCAGAGATGTTTACGGATTAACTAACTTCCGAATATTTTTTTTTAAACAATTCTTCTTTATTGTGACTTTGCTTCAGTGAGAGCAGAACTGGAAGAATGTGGGACAAGAGCTTGCTGGCCTTTTTGAGAGGCCATAAGCAGATGAAATGAAAGGAAATACATGAGCACTTTTCTGGATTTATCTTTCTTGTGCTTTTGGTTTAGCAGAAGTAAAGAGTGTCCTTAGGTATTTCTTTTGTCATGTGTCTGTATAACCCATCCACCTATCTCCGAGAGGTTGAAGAATGTACACTGTGGTCTGAATTTTTGAAATGTTGTCTGCTTAAAATATCTAGTTGAATAGTGAAATAAAATGCAGTAAAGATTATTAGCTTGAACTTGCCCTAAGGAAAGCATCGTGTTAAGTTACCAGATTAAGATGTTTGTAGACTTAGAAAGCATGCATTTTAATCGAACATAAATGTTTCTATCACATTTGCTTACATAGAGAATATTAGTCGTAGCAATACCCTTTCTTGGTTATAGTTTTTAAGGCATTCTGATAGAAATTGTTTGGTCCTCACAGTATCTCCATGTTAGACCTGCCAAGGGAGGTGAGTACATTGCAGTTGGGAAGTGTTAAGCACCCGACTCACAGACATGCTCCAGAACCATCCAGCACCCATCTCAGGCTGGTCAGTTGCAGTCCCTTAAGCTTCTTCTCTAGGTTCTGGGCTTGCCGGTGTTAGACATCAAATCACTCTGTCAGTATCTGAAGAGAGAGGCTTCCAACTAAAGAGTGGGTTATGTTAGATGAACTTATAAATGAGATGACTGTGATGCACAAAAGCTTGTTGGGCTTTGCATGCTTTTCATAATTTATGGAGCTTATAATTTACACGGATTCACATGACTTTCGTAAGTCATTATCCATGACATACTTGTTTTATTTTTTTGAGACGGGATCTCACTCTGTTGCCCAGGCTGGAGTGCAGTGGCATGGATCTCGACTCACTGCAACATCCACCTCCCAGGGTCAAGCAATCCTCCCACCTCAGCCTCCCGAGTAGCTGGACCATAGACACAGCACTGTGCCCAGCTAATTTTTGTATTTGGGTTTCACCATGTTGCCCAGACTGGTGTTGAACTGCTGGACTCAAGCAACCCACCAGTCTCGACCTCCCAAAGTGCTGGGATTACAGGCATGAGCCGCCACACCCAGATCTGACACACTGATTTGATTGTTAACCTCTTTTTACTGAAGTTGAACCCTCAAAGTCATGGAGTGAACGGGTGGCAGAGCCAATCATAAAAACCAACGTCTTTCTCCTTGTTCATTGCTGACATACTTTGATAGTCACATCCCTAAACCCAAGTGAGGCCCTCAGAACATTGACCACTAAAGACCAATTACTTTTTCATCAAAGTGCGAAGTGGTAATTCAAACTTCCTCCAACTGTCAAGCATCCTGGGCTACAGAGCCAAGAAGATAATCAACAATCAAAAGGTGATAGGATTATTTCAGGTTCCCCTCTTTAGAATTCGTGGCTGTTGCTGGTGTTGCTGGTGCGAGAGTAGTGTTTTAACCTTAGCGCTCACCCATGGTAACCACGAAGGCAGCAGGAGGGCAGGTGGGAGGTTCCAGAGTTGTCAGCAGTTGGTGAAATGCCTGTGCTCATTTTAACAGTGCCATGGATGTTTGTGTTTGCCTTCCATTGGTTGTTTCAAGCTTAACTTTCTAGTTTGACAATCATATTTTACCTTCAGTGATTCTTTTGTTTCGGAACTGATTGTGTCCTCTAATAGCTAACTAACATTTTTGTATATTTTGATTATTTCTAGCAATCTTTGTTAATTTTATTCATATATACAAAATTTGGAAAATCCTCTTGCCGTAGTTATGAATACGTTTTATAGATGCTAAGATTTTAAAATTGCTGGAATAGATAATACATTTGCAATTTTTTTTTAAATGACTTACCTTTTTTTCCCCTACTGTGTCAGGAACCTTAAAGGCAATGTTTCAAGGTCGGTGGGTCTCATAACTGCTTTGCTTGCGTTTCCCTGAAAGGCGTCTGTCTTTTCACGGGAGTTTCTCTAACGTGCTTTGCAGAGTGATGCTTTGCCTTACTGCAGGCCGCTGATTGTTTTGCTAATGCTTTTTTATCTGTGCTTTGGGAAACTGCAGATCTGAAGCTATCTTATTTATGGCAACTTCTGTTTGAGGCACTAATGCTTATATTGGTGTGGAACATCAAAAGAATGCTTCTTAACCCATTCTCAAGCCCCAAAAAGTTTATATTTCACTAGACCTTAGCTTTTCAGCTGTGTGGAGAAGTATGCGTTTTTCCAGAATCATTGTCCATTCACTTTAGTGCTACTCAAAAGAGCTGCTCCCAGAAAGCCCTGGAGGATAAAAACAGGGCTTTCTTATTTGGGGATTTGCTGTTAGGCTGACAGTGACCAGCTGGTGACAAGTGTGATGCCAGCAGAGCAGTCCTGTGAGGCTGGTTTGGTGTCCTGCTGGTACCGTCTGGTGAGAATTAAAGCAGCACCCCGGAAAAGTTGGCCTAGAGTGTAGAATTTAAAATGGCCGTTCTTTTTGGTTCACATGTATTTAATGTAATATAGGTACACTTTTTTTACATCCGTCAGATTTGAATAAAATAACTGATTTTTTTTATTGAACATTGTGTTGTTCATGCTTTTGAAGAATTAAACTGCTTTTTCTAAAGGTGACATGGGATTATGTGTATGTGAACATGAATGTCTCTTTTCAGTTTCTGCATTAAAGTATTTAGATGCCTAGCGTGTGCAAGATATTTTATGTAGCATACTGATTTTGAATGTTTTTAAATTATTGAGGTTATGTCCTTAAGTAAATATAGATGATGATTAAAATATTTTATTCTGGAAAAAAACAAAGTTAGGCATTTTAGTGAAAAGAAGTTTATAATTTTCCTTTTTGACATCTTCTGAAGAATGCATTTCATAAAATATTGTGTTCTTATTTTCAGACAGGATTTGAGTCAATGGAATAAGTTCAGCATTCCCTTGAACTTACTTTACTTTTTCCTCTCGTGTTTCAGGAAACTCTTATCACTACTGTTGATTCTAGTTCCAGGTATGTGGGAGCTTTCTTTTAAAGCAGTGGTGGATGGGAAGGCTCATGGGTCCAGGTTGGATGAGGTGCGTCCCCCACCTGCTGGGTTCCTGGGCCTCACACTGTGCTGTCTCTGCAATTTTCCACTGAAGGCCAGACTGTTCAGAGCGCTCAGCCCCAAGCTTTCAGGCAGGGGACAGTGAACACCGTCCACAGCCACGTGATCTTGCCACGTGATCTCACTGGCTGGCTGCATCCACCCCAAGGAACAAACAGAACAATTGCATTTCCTTTTCCCCCAGGGCAGCATCTTAGGCGGCCAGTCCCACAGCACCTCCCTGGCTCATCCAGGCAGACATTCCATTTGCTTCCTTTCAATCCGTCTGTTTCTTAAACTCTAGTGATTACATTTCCCTAAGCACGGGTCAGTTTTCCTTTGTCATTTTTGTTAGCTTTAAAGTTGAAGCCGGTAATCTGCGTGTAGCATGACTCAATTGTTCTAGGCACCAGATTTGTTTATGAGAGTCCAAGTGCATATTCACATTTTTGGCAGCTCTACCATATTGACTTCCGCAGTAGCCCCTTTTTGGGACCCAAGCTCAAAACCACACATTTGTATTTCATCCTGTCAAATTTAACTGCCTCAGTCTGTTGGTGTTTTGGAATATTCCCTGCCCGCAGGCAGTATTTCACCCTACTCTTCATTAACAAGCCAGTTTCTTTCTAAAGTGAAATTGAAAAACCCCACCAAATCCCACTAAGACAAAAGTTATGCTTGTAATTCTTATGAAAGTGACACTTGTAATCCTTATGAAACGGCTGTACTTACAATCCCTATGAAACACATATGTAGACCTAGTCTGTTTCTGAAGCCTACACATTAATTTCCATTTTCTAAGAAATCAAGTCAAAGATCGAAATCTAAAGATTCAAATCTAATTTAAAGATTCAGTTAGAAATTATAGCTCATCCCTCCTTTGTCTCTGATTTGATTTGTAATCTGTAAAATTTACAGATCGAACTTCTATGCATCAGGACTGTAAATTAGGCGTTTTTTTGGTGGGGGCGTGAATGTACACCTGTGGACCACACACAAAGTAGTTTGGCCATTCCGTTTCTTAACCCTTTAAATCCACTTCAGCACAGGTTGCAAAGATTCGATTTTCCAAACCTAAGCTTAAAGCTGTGGTGTTAATGGCAGCCTTAATAATCACAGGGCCCATACTCTTCAACTTTACAGCTGGTGGGGCATTCGTTTTTTGGTTTGTTTATTTTTGTTGGTTTATTTTTGTTGGTTTATTTTTGTTAGTTTGTTTTTGAGACAGAGTCTTGCTCTATAGCCCAGGCTGGAATGCAATGGGGCCATCTCGGCTCACTGCAACCTCTGCCTCCCAGGTTCAAACGATTCTCCTGCCCCAGCCTCCTCCCCAGTAGCTGAGATTACAAATTAGCTACTGCCACCACACCCAGCTAATTTTTATATTGTTTGGTAGAGGGTTTTACCATGTTGGCCAGGCTAGTCCCGAACTCCTGACCTCAAGTGATCTGTCCTCCTTGGCCTCCCAAAGTGCTGGGATTACAGGCATGAGCCACCGCTCCCGGCCAAGTGGGGCATGAGTTTTCTCATAAAGCCAGTAGGGCAGAGTGATTCCTACCCTACATATAGCAGGGCATGCATTACACTCATGTCACTTTTAGCAAATCCAGGTTGCCTTCTCAGCAAAATTGGTTACAGAGTTAAGAAAAACATGCCCTGGTAATTTTCTGTTAGAAAAGGCAAAGATGTTGAGTTCACCACAGTGCACATGATGTCAGCATCTTTGCTTTTTGTGTCTTTCTAGTTGGTGGACCAACTGGGTGATCCCTGCCATCTCTGCACTGGCCGTTGCCTTCATGTATCGCCTATACATGGCCGAAGACTGAATACCTCCTCAGAAGCCAGCACAGGAAAAGCCTGCTTTGGACACAGGAGAAAAGAAGCCATTGCTAACTACTTCAACTGACAGAAACCTTCACTTGAAAACAATGATTTTAATATATCTCTTTCTCTTCCTTCTGACATTAGACACAAAACAAAAAGAACCGTCCTTTCGGCGCTCACATTTTTCGAGTGTGCCTTTTTATTCATCTACTTTATTTTGATGTTTCCTTAATATGTAATTTACTTATTGTAAGCATGATCTTTTAAAAATATATCTGGCTTTTAAAGTATGCACCGTGTTTGCCTGTTTGGTGTATAATTGTCTTTAATGTTTAGAATCTGATTATTTGGAGGAATCCTTCAATGTGTTACTCTTTCAGATCCAGGGAGGCCATAGGACTTGAGTGGGGGAAATAGGTTTGAGTGTCTCCTTTCACATCGTCACATCTCATTGAGTAACCATGTATTGTATGCTTCTGATGTAGTTTCTGTTTTCAAGGAAATTAAGAAAGGCCAGAAATTATAGTTTAAGGATTTCTAATAATTGTTCTACTTGAAATAGATCTTAAAAAGAAAGTAGTGGCCGGGCATCGTGGCTCACACCTGTTGTCCCAGCACTTTGGGAGGCCAAGATGGGTAGATCACTTGAGGTCAGGAGTTCAAGACCAGCCTGACCAACATGGTGAAACCCTGTCTCTACTAAAAATACAAAATTAGCAGGGCACGGTGGTGCATGCCTGTGATCCCAGCTACTTGGGAGGCTGAGGCAGGAGAATTGCTTGAACCCAGGAGGCTGAGGTTACAGTGAGCCGACATCACACCATTGCACTCCAGCAGGGCAACAAGAGCAAAACTCCGTCTCAAAAAAAAAAAAGGAAAAGAGAAAGTAGCCTACAGGCCTATGAAAGAGACTTCTTATCTTCACTGACTGAAAAACATCAGCAACTTAAAAACGCATGAACCAGGAGTGGGCATAAACGCATGAGCCAGGGGCGGGCATCACAAGTGTCCGTTCTCTCAGCTTCCAGGTATCATTGCAAAGACATTCTCGGTGTCATAGGTTCTAAAATCTTAAGAATTCCTCATTCAGAGGGGAGAGTTGTTTATAAACTCTTCTAAGGAAAGGCTGGTTTTCTAATTTATAAGGAGATTATGGGACATTCGAATCTGATCTTTGAAGAAATTTAGCAGCTCGTGTTGAGCTCTGAAGAGTTCTGATGTGGCTCTGTCTCCTCCTTGGGGCTCTAAGGGGCTGATTCAGTCATTTTACTTCCCATTTATTATTCTCTTCCTTATGTGTTACTCTTTTAAATGTGGAAACTGGAAAGCTGAGTTTGTTAGACCCCAGTACTTGTGTCGTTGGCTGTGACTGCGTTTGCACTGGCGTGAGCTGGGAAACCACAAGCTTCTTCAGAAGTGACTGCACGCAGTGGAGAGGAATTGTGTTGTTCTTATAGAGTACAACCTTTATAATCAAATAGCATGCACCGCCTTTGCCTTCTTCAGTCACTCAAGGTTGACAAGCAGTTTCTATTTCAAAATAAATTACAGCACTTGTTAAGGGACCTGTGTAAATATTTCAATATTTTTGGTTGTGATTTTTAGCTATAAAGCTTCACATCTTAGTACTTTTTAAAACATTGCTCCTAAATCAACCAGGGGGTGAGTCGAAGTGGGTCTGTCATACCTTAGATGATGTTAAAGGGTTAACTTATAAATCATTTTTAAGATGTTGACTAATAGTATCTGTTTATCGTTAAGAAGCATAACAGTTGAACTTTGACATTTTTATCAGTGACTCAGCAATTTGCTGCCGTGGCTGGCAATTTTTCTTCATGTGTTTTGGGAACAACATGTGGAGTAAAGGAGACAGTTTACTTCCTATTTTTCATATTTACAGTTTGTGCAGCCCAGAATCTCAAGGAAAGATATTTGACATTTTTTTCTCTGTTGCTTTCCCTTCAGAGAGATGAGCGACTTCAGAGGCTGCCCTTCTCTTCATCTGCTGGTTGTGAAAGGAAAACATCTTGGGCCTCCAAAATCACTAAGGAAAACTCAAGCTGGAAACTGCTTAGGGCCAAGCTGCCTCCCGTTCTACTCAGTCACCCCTCTGCTCACTGAGATAGAGGCATATCTGATTGCTTCCTTTGGAAAGGCTAATCAGAAACTCAGAAGAATGCAACCCTTTCTGTCTCACCTGTCGGTGACCTGGAAGTGCCCTCCCACTTTGAGTCTTCCTGTCTTTGCTTCAAGATGTCCCGCCTTTCCAGACAGAACCAGTGTACTTCTTACATATATTGATTGATGTCTCATGTCTCCCTAAAATGCGTAAAACCAAGCTGTGCCCAGACCACCTTGGAGACATGTCGTTAGGACCTCCTGATGCTTTGTCACGGGCATGTCCTCAACCTTGGCAAAGTAAACTTTTATTTATTTATTTATTTATTTTTTTGAGACGGACTCTTGCTCTGTCACCAGGCTGGAGTGCAGTGGCGCGATCTTGGCTCACTGCAACCTCCGACTCCCGGGTTCAAGTGATTCTCCTGCCCCAGCCTCCCGAGTAGCTGAGACTACAGGCGTGTGCCACCACGCCTGGCTAATTTTTTTTTTTTATTTTTAGTAGAGATGGGGTTTTACCATGTTAGCCAGGCTGGTCTCGAGCTCCTGACCTCAGGCAATCCACCCACCTCAGGCTGGAATGACAGGCGTGAGCCACTGCTTCCGGCCTATTCCTTGACTTTCTTAATAAAGTTGTTTTTACTTTGCACTGCGGACTCACCCTGAATTCTTTCATGCGCGAGACCCAAGAACCCTCTCCTGGGGTCTAGATTGGGACCCCCTTCCTGTAACACCTGACTGTGTTGGGTGCACATGCGTCGACTGCTCACCTCCTGGGTTTGAGTCGATTAGGGCTCTGGTTGGAAGAGGTATCTCCCTTCCTCTGGAGGTGTCTAGACGAAGGCAAGTGGAAGTTCTGGAAGCAGATTATCCTTTGCAGTGTAGCCTTTCTAAGGGGTGTGCAGACACAGATGGTGTCAGGGAACCAGTTTCCAGATCGTCAGCTTCTACCTAGATTGTGCAAGTTTCCTTAGGCTGCTGTAACCAAGCATACCACAGCTGCGTGGCTTAGAACAACAGAAATTTGTTCTCATGATTTAGGGGCCAGACGTTGTACATGAAGGTTTCAGCCAGGCCACTTGCCCTCCGACACTCTGGGTGGAAGCCTTCCTCACCTCTTCCAGCTGCCACTGGTGGCCGGCAGTCCTCACCTGGCGGTCCTCATCTCACAGTCCTCACCTGGTGGTCCTCAGTGTGGTCCTCACCTGGCAGTCCCCACCTCGTAGTCCTCATCTGGCAGTCCTCACCTCACGGTCCTTGGCTTGCAGCTGCATTGCCCAGGGCTCTGCCTCTATTGTCACTGACGTTTTTCTCCGCTTGTGTCTCTGTCATCAGGACACATTGGATTACCTACCCCAGCATGACCTCATCTTAACTGATGACATTTTCATGATCCTGTTTCCAAATAGTCACACTCTGAGGTGCTGGGGTTAGGACTTCAACATAGGTTTTTGGGGGACACAGGTCAGCCCATAGCACATTCTTTTCTAAAAGTGACCTGATGTTCATGCCGGTGCTTCTTCATTTACTCTCTTTCAACTTAATTCCTCTTCTCCCACTTTTCAGGAAAGAAGCGATCTTAGCTCAGGCCACTCCAACAATATGCCTTGGACTGGGTGGCTTAAAAAGCAAACATTTGTTTCTCACAGTTCTAGAGGCTGGACGTCCAAGATCAAGGTGCCAGCAGATTCGGCGTACTCACATGGTAGGGAGAGGAAGCAAGCTGTCTCGGGACTCTTATGATGACACGATACTACCCCACCTCCTCGTACCCACACATTAGGGGGCAGGGATTCCGTATGGGAATTTGGAGGGAGACATTTCATCTGTGACAGAGACCTATTTCTCACCCATCCTGAATTTCACTATTGAATGCTAAAACTACTGTCAAATGTGGTACATGGTGGGGTCTGTGAGTCTCTGTAATCAAGACACTTCTTTAATCAAGGTACCCCACCCCAAGTCAGGCTTTGTGCTTTCCTTGTCTGGCATGTGCTCTGCTGACGGTGAATCACAGAATAGGAACAGGGCGATTCAGCCTTCTGGAGGGGGGTTGCAGTTCAGATGGACAGTCAGCAGCAGGGGTGATGACATTGCATTGAGCTGTATCTGTTTTACCATGCCTTTACTGTCTTCGATGAAGGCCTCCCTCCCTCAGGAGTGCCCTGGGAGACTGGTCAGACAAAATATGAAATCATCTTGTGATATGGGTCCACAGAAAATCAAAACCAAGTTTTTAATTTCACTGGTATGTGAACATTTCTATTATAGACAATATGATTGGGAGGCAAAAGACTGTCATAACTATTTTTCATTAAGATAAAACTAGGGAGAAGAAATAGATCTATGAGGTCAAGGAGAAAAAGGAACAATGTACAATTTCTGCTAAGAAAGAGTGTTTCGGCACCTTTTACAAAAGGGTAATGATGGCAAATTGCATTGATATTTAAATTCCACTTAGCAAATTTTAAAGAGTGATATTTCATCTTTATTTTAAAATGTCAGTCTTTCAAATGTTGCATAACAATGCCCTTTGTGAATATTTAAACTCATGATGAAATATTTTAAAGGGCAACTGAAGGTGTTTTTCAACATTCTTGGAAGGGTGATTTAAGTAGAACAAGTGAAGAGCAGTGCCCTGCGGCAGGAGCTGGTTCTCACTCACTGTCTCTCCCCAGCACCACCTCACGCACCTGTCCCCACATCCTTTCTCCATGACTTGGCCACACTGTGAAATCAAAACATAACTTTCAAGCATTGATAGTGTATGTTGAGTGAGGTTATGCACTACATGCTTAATTTTGACATCAGGCTGCCTGAATGTTTTTCTTGCAAAATATTTTTAAAATTGCTTTTTATTTGTAGTTAGCTCAACAGTCCAAGGCCTCAGCACATAGCCTGGCTCACAGAAACATTCGAGGTTTTGAGCTGAAACTAAATGGTGAATTGTTTTAATATTTTCCATGGCTTAGAGGTCTTTGATTTGATTTTTTTAAGACCCTCTACTCCTAACTGTAAGTTGGAATCACTAAATCTGAGTCTTGTTTTAAAACAAAGGTAAGGCATCTTTGATACTATAAAGCAGGGACAAAATGCAAAACACCTTCTCTTTCAGGAAGACATCTGTTGTACTGAAATCTGAAGTCACTCTCGAGCAGAAAGGAAGGCTTGGGAGGCTTGGAGACTGCGGTTGGAAACCTGGCCCTCCCGCTTGCTAGCTGCATCGCTTTAAGTGAGTTACTTATCCTTGTGGAATCTTACTTTCCCATTGATATAATTCATGAGCAATGCTTCCCTTAGACCTCGACTAGAGGTCCTGCCCACTTGAAGGACCCCATCTGGTCCACTGGCTGTGGGCTTCCCCATGGGTCAAGGATGTGCCCACCTGGAGCCTGTTCCCGTCCAAACCCTAGTACCCTACACACACGGCTCAATCCTGCCTGTAGGTCTGGGTCTCCCCAGCTCATCCTCCCGAGTGTCACCAGGCTGTGGGGGGTGCACATCAGGCCGAGAGTCACCGAGGGCTGGCGGTCTGCAGAGAGGATGGACACCCTGGATGAGCAGGTGGGGTCTGCAGGTAGGATCTTCATGAGTGCACTTGGACTCTGCGTGTCGGTGGACTGGCGCTGGGAAGGGAAGCGGGGAGCTGGGAGCTGACTCTTCCAATGCCACCACCATCTGGCACAGAACTTTGATGAATCTGAAAATCCTAACTTCAAACCTGACCTTTCAGGCCATTTGTCAAGGCAGGCGGATGGGGTGTATTTTGAGACTTGTCGGTGGCTGCACATTAAAACACTCGGACACACAATGTGTGCTGCTCCTGCCCCACAGATGTGAGGGGACGGTGGCTCTTCAGCGGGTGAAGGTTGAAATGACCACTGAGCAGCCCATGCATCTAATGCACGCTTGCACTTCCCCATCCGGACCTCTTAAAGATTCTCTATGTTAAGATGAGGTGTTTGGTGTATAAAATTTGAAGAAAACAAAGCTGATTGCAGTAATTGCAGCTAATAATCACATCAATGTACAGAAATCCCTAGAGGGCTAGGCTGGCCCAGTGCACCAAGCTCCCCTTTCTCTCTCCTGTGATCACTGTTGTCCACTCTGTCGCCTTATCTGAAGGCACCATTTGGTTTGGCTCCACATCAGGGTGGGGAGCACTGGCATTTGGGGTCGTGCTGTCACCCTGGAAGATGAGTGTCACTCCTTGGTCATCAGCATTACCAAAGGCAAGGGAAGAGGAGTGGCGGGGCCCCTGCTGAGAGCTCTGCCATCTCCTGGGAGGAGCGGACACAGAAGCCAGGAGACAATGGGGGGACAATGGGAGGATGGGGAGATAGTAGGGGATGGGGAGATAGTGGGAGGATGGGGAGATAGGGGCATGGGGAGATAGAGGGGGATGGGAATATAGCAGGGGGATGGGGAGATAGCGGAGGGATGGGGAGATAGCGGGGGGATGGGGAGATAGTGGTGGGATGGGGAGATAGTGGGAGGATGGGGAGATAGAGGGGGATGGGAATATAGCAGGGGGATGGGGAGATAGCGGGGGGATGGGGAGATAAGGGGGATGGGGAGATAGAGGGGGATGGGGAGATAGTGGGGGATGGGGAGATAGTGGGAGGATGGGGAGATAGTGGGAGGATGGGGAGATAGTGGAGGATGGGGAGATAGTGGGGGATGGGGATAGTGGGGGATGGGGAGATAAAGGGGGATGGGGAGATAGTGGAGGATGGGGAGATAGTGGGAGGATGGGGAGATAGTGGAGGATGGGGAGATAGTGGTGGATGGGGAGATAAAGGGGGATGGGGAGATAGAGGGGGATGGGGAGATAGTGGGGGATGGGGAGCTAGTGGGGGATGGGGAGCTAGTGGGGGATGGGGAGCTAGTGGGGGATGGGGAGCTAGTGGGGGATGGGGAGCTAGTGGGGGATGGGGAGATAGTGGGGGATGGGGAGATAGTGGGAGGATGGGGAGATAGTGGGAGGATGGGGAGATAGTGGGAGGATGGGGAGATAGTGGGAGGATGGGGAGATAGTGGGAGGATGGGGAGATAGTGGTGGGATGGGGAGATAGTGGTGGGATGGGGAGATAGTGGGGGATGGGGAGATAGTGGGGGATGGGGAGATAGTGGGGGATGGGGAGATAGTGGGGGATGGGGAGATAGTGGAGGATGGGGAGATAGTGGGGGATGGGGAGATAGTGGGGGATGGGGAGATAGTGGGGGATGGGGAGATAGTGGAGGATGGGGAGATAGTGGGGGATGGGGAGATAGTGGGGGATGGGGAGCTAGTGGGGGATGGGGATAGTGGGAGGATGGGGGATAGTGGGGGATGGGGAGCTAGTGGGGGATGGGGAGCTAGTGGGGGATGGGGAGCTAGTGGGGGATGGGGAGATAGTGGGGGATGGGGAGATAGTGGGAGGATGGGGAGATAGTGGGAGGATGGGGAGATAGTGGGAGGATGGGGAGATAGTGGGAGGATGGGGAGATAGTGGGAGGATGGGGAGATAGTGGGAGGATGGGGAGATAGTGGTGGGGTGGGGAGATAGTGGTGGGATGGGGAGTAGTGGGGGGATGGGGAGATAGTGGGAGGATGGGGAGATAGGGTGTGGGGAGTTGGGGGATGGGGAGATAGTGGGGGATGGGGAGATAACAAGGGGTCGGGGAGATAGCAGGAGGATGGGGAATTAGTGGGGAGATGGGGAGGTAGTGGGGGGGTGGGGAGACTATGGGGGGACATGGAGATAGTCGGGGAATGGGGAGACTATGGGGAGGTGGGAAGACAATGGGGGCACAGATTGATGTCAAGTCTGATGCTCAGCTACTTAGCAGAGGCATGGCCGGCAGAGGCCAGCAGAAAGAAGTGTGCTGGGCACTCAGCACCTGCCAGGGAAGCTCAGAAGCAATAGAAAAGGGCACGAGGTTGTCCAGTAGGGATGGGGGTGTTGAAGGGGTTCTGTGAGGAGTCATATTTTGTAATCAATCAACAATGTCTGACTATTAAGAGATCGCTAAATCATTATGTAAATCCTGAAACATAAATCACAGTCTTCCTTGTTTTTTGACTGAAATGCAAATATTTTCATCAAGATGGAAAAAACAAACCCAAGTTGTGGGTGGGAAGGAGACATCTGTCACGAAAAGTCCTTAAAAATGAAGAAATAGTGAAGCTTCTTTCTCTGTTCTTCTCTCTAGCCCGGATATCTTTCTGGTCACTGCTCCTTCCTGCTGAAGGCACAGAGTCCAATAGCCATGAAGTTGGACATGGACCACAGCCTCCATGAAGACCCACAGTATAATTTCTAGCTTGAGGGTGGCTGAGTGGTCCCAGGCGTGGTCTCTGGTGGCATGCATCCAGCTCTGCATCTGGTTGTATCTGGAATCTGTAGGACCAGGCTGAATTTGACCAAGGGCTTCAGGACTGGCCTAGAAACAAACATACACCCAGAGGTGGGATGCTGTTCGTTCCACCATCTCTACTCCTTTTAAAGAAGAAAGAAGCAAGTGAAACAAATTTGCTTTTTGAAAACCTTAGGTCTCCCAAAAAAAACAATGCAAAATGTGCAATTGCAAGAATGTTCCCTCTAGTCCAGATAATTTAAGAAACCATTAAAATGCCATGTTGTCATTTTTAGATTAGAAAGTTTGACTTGTTTTTAATATTCTTGTAGCCATGAGGGAATTCTGGAAATAAAAGAACACTTTGAAGTTGTAGTCGAAAGAATTTGAAATTCACATGATAATTTTAAGTAACATCATATGGAGAATCTTCACCAACTTTGAGAATTATTGTTTCATTATCTTAATATGCTATTGCTCAGCTGAATTTATTTTACCATTATGATTATGCTTGTCATTTTTATAAGTCAATAGATATTTAAGGAGAGATCATTTGAGAATTGTCACATGGAAACATTTAACATCAGCAGGGACAGTGGCTCATGCCTGTAATCCCAGCACTTTGGGAGGCCAAGGCAGGCAGATCACCTGAGGTCAAGAGTTCAAGACCAGCCTGACCAATATGGTGAAACCCCATCTTTACTAAAAATACAAAAATTAGCCGGGTGTGGTGGTGCGTGCCGGTAATCCCAGCTACTCAGGAGAAGAATCTTGAACCTGGGAGGCGGAGGTTGCAGTGAGCCAAGATGGGGTAACTGCACTCTAGTCTGGGCAGCAGGTGAGATCCATCTCAAAAAAAAGAAAAAGAAAAATTTAACCTTGTTATAAGTAATGGTAGCATTACTTTGCATTTCTTTTCTTAGTCCGCCAGTTCTTAAACATACACACAAAAATCCATATTTGTCTTGGAAGAAAACATAGGCATAAATCTTAATGACTTCCAATTAGGAAATGGTTTCTTAGATAATAAAAGCACACACAGCAAAAGAAGAAACAGATGAACTGAACTTCATCACAACTAAAAACTTTTGTTTCAAAGGACGCCAGCAAGTAACTGAAAAGATGACACAGGATGTGAGAAAATACTTACAAATCATGTATCTGAGGGACCTGTATCTAGAATACATAAGGAACTCTGACAACTCAACACAAGACAATTCAAGTTAAAAATGGGCAAAAGATCTGAATGGATAGTTCTCCAGATGAAAATGCATGAATGGCTGATAAACATGATTACATGCTCAGCATCATTAGTCATTAGGGAAATACAAATCAAAACCACAAGATGCCACTTGGGGAATCACACCCATGGGGAAGGTTATAATCAAAAAGTCAGACACTAACAAGGTTTGACAAAGGGGGAGAAATTGTAACCCTTGTGCATTGCTGATGAGAATGTAAAATGGTTCAACCTCTATGGAAAACAGCATGGCAGTTCCTCAAAAAGTTAAACAGAATTCCTACATGGCTTAACAATTCCACTGCTAGGTATATATCGAAAAGAAGGAAAAACATGTGTTTAGACAAAAACTTGTTCAGTGAATGCTCATAGCATTATTTATAATAGCCCCAAGCTGGAAACAACCCAAAAGTTCATCAGTAGATGCGTGGATAAACAAGTTGCATTATGCCTGTGCAGTGGAATATTACTCTGCAGTAAAACGTACTATCCATGCTAGAACATGGCTGAACCTTTGAAGACATTTGCTAAATGAAAGAAGCCATTCATAACAGACTCCATGTGGTATGATTCAATTGATAACAAAATGTTCAGAATACGCAAACCCATAGAGACAGAAAGTGGTTACCTAGGGCTGGGAAGAAGGCTGAAGAAAATTGGCGAGTGACTGATAACGGGTGCAGAATTTCTTTGAGGAATGATAAACATGTTCTGAAATGGATTATAGTGATGGTTTCATAACTAAATGTACTAAAAACCATTGAACTATACACTTTCAATGGGTGAACTGTGTGGTATGGGAATTATATTTCAACAAAGCTATTGTATAAAAAAATTCAACATAGTCAAGATGAACTCATTCTTTATGCCCAAGAAATTGTCCCGTCCATCGTTTCCTTCCTTCCTTCCTTCCTTCCTTCCTTCCTTCCTTCCCTCCCTCCCTCCTTCCTTCCTTGCTTCTTCCTTCCTTCCTTCCTCTTTCTCTCTTTCTCTCTTTTGAGATGGAATTTCACTCTTGTTGCCTAGGCTGGAGTGCAATGGTGCGATCTCGGCTCACTGCAAACTCCACCTCCCAGGTTCAAGTGATTCTCCTCCCTCGGCCTCCAAGTAGCTGGGATTACAGGTGCATGCTAGCTGATCTGCCCACCTGAGCCTCTCTAAGTACTGGGATTACAGGTGTGAGCCATCTTGCCTGGCCTCAGCGTTTCTTATCTCAGGAGCATCCACCCAGGTCATGCCAGAAACAGGGTTTCTCCTTCACACCCCTCACCTTTGGCATCGCTTCCTACGATCACCACTCGGTTAAGAGTGGCCTCTTTTAAAGGGTGAGATGTGAAGCCAGAGGAGGGGCTTTTACTGTTTCACTCTATACTTTGTTCACTTACATATTGTTGGAATTAAATATATAACTTTTGCAGCTGAAGATAAACTGATTGCTGATGTATAATGTTTGTTTCTAGACAGCCTCAGTGGCCGCTGTCTGCTCTCTTGCTAGCGTCCATCCCTCCTCTCCACCTCCAGTGCCACAGCCCTCGTCTGGGCTGCAGCTGGGCTGCTCTGAGTTACTGCCACAAAAGCTCACTTCCTACTCTCATCTGGATCTGCCCAGGCCATTATTTCTGTTCTGCACTGTATTCTCTGAGTCTCACCGAGTTCCCAAGACAAAGGAGGCGTTTGTTAACTGCATAACTAAATAAATAGATGTCTAAAGTCCCCTAACTGGTCTCCCTCTTCCAGTCTCTATTTTCAATCTCTTGTGCCCATCATGATGAGATTATTCTTACTAAAACACCACTTTGATATCACTCTTGCTCCCCAGTGCCAGGCAGCTCTGCAGCACCCTACAAACTGCTCCTCGGCCTTTAGAGGCAGGGGGTTTTGAGAACTGCAGGATGTCCGGGCTGTGCATATTGGAGCACAGGAACATTCAGACTCCAACAGTTTGTCAACATGGCAAGAGGCAGAGACAGATGTTATCTGACAAAGTTCGTCATATTGTTAGTACACCAGATCCTGGAAGCTTGTGAAATACCCTGGAAGGTCAAGCTAGTGCCTAGATCTTGGTGTCAGCCCAAAAGACTGAGGGCGAGGGAGGGCAGAAGATTATCAACAGCAAACATGTAGGGCAGGGCCGGCTCATTCTCGGAGGTCAGGGGAGTTCTGTGCGTTCGGACCTGAGTTTGATAACCTCAGTTCCTCTTTATCTCTGCTGAGCTGCAGTATCTCATAACTTCAGCACACTCGCCCCCCACCCTGAGTCTGTAGACTTCGGTGCTGATCAAGTTCACACGTTTGGCACTATGGCCAGTGCCTAACAGCCTTTCCTTTTAACTAAGAATCTATTGGCGTTACGCACCCCCAAGTGACACCCCCAATATTTTCCTCCTGGGAAAATACTGATTATTTCAGCATCCAAGACTTACTACTGAGACCTAGCGATAACTAAAGAAGGCACTTTTCTCTCTCCTCTTTGTGCCGGCTTGGTTACTGATTTACTCCTACACTCGCAGTAGCTTGCAGAATTCACAGATGCGATTTAGAGCGGCTAAATGTTTCTGATTGAAGTTTTCATGTGTTAGAGAAAACAAAATCCTTTTAGGGAAACCATGGAGTCGATTTTTGCCCCTTTTCTCCAATGGTTCTTCATGTTTCCTTTAATAATTTTTTCAGAGCTATCTCTCCTGACAATCATACCTTTTGTGGCTGGTTCCCTGTATGTTTCGAGTTCAGACTGGATTCCATAACTCATTTCTGTCCTCGTGAAACCCTTCTCACCTGAGCAAACCTGTAGCACGTGCCTCTCTCCCTGTGGTCCTCCACAGCTTTAAAGCTCTCTGCTCTTTGGGATTACAGAGAATCTAGTATTTGGCAGTTTCCTGAGCCATGACTTTGCAAAGAAAAAACAATACAGGTCTGATGGCATTACAACTTCATAAAAAATTAATTCAGTGGTGCTCATAGATTGCCTTAATTTCTTTCATGATTTCAGGTTGGCTGTCTCCTCTCCCTAGTTTTAGAATGTAGTAGATGAATGCCCTTAACTATGTGGGTGGATGGTTGATTACTCAAAGTCAGGTAAAGTGGAAAATTATAATGGTTATATTCTAGCTCATTTTAAGTTCATTTGCCAAGAGCTTTGTTTATTTATCTTTTGGGTCTGGATCCTCTGAGAGGAGTTCTGTAACCATGATGCATCTAAAATGTCCCTTTCTCTTTAATGTGGAATGAGAACATAAAGAGGCTTCCAAAGCTATCTCCATACCGTAGAATTCCTAGAGTCTTAGAATTTTTCTCCCTGGTCTTTTACAGCTGCCTTGCACATGCCTAATTAGTCATTTTAACAATCCCTTTATCAAAGCTTTTAACGGCATCCAACATAGTCTTTATGGGGACATCTCTCTGTTTGAACTTGTATTTTTCCTCAGGTTACATCATATTCAATTAGTGTAATTGTAATTACATTTAAAGCTAATATAATGTTGGGCACGGTGGCTCACGCCTGTAATCCCAGCACTTTGGGAGGCCAAGGCAGGCAGATCACGAGGTCAGGAGTTCGAGATCAGCCTGGTCAACATCCCTGTCTCTACTAAAAATACAAAAATTAGCTGAACATGGTGGTGGGCGCCTGTAATCCCAGCTACTTGGGAGGCTAAGGCAGGAGAATTGCTTGAACTCAGGGGTTGGAGGTTGCAGTGAGCTGAGATCATGCCACTGCACTCCAGCCTGGGTGACAGAGTGAGACTCCATCTCTAAAAACAATAAAATAAGAAATAAAGCTAATATAAGCAGAGTGGGAACAAGGACGCTGATAAGGGAGTTGGAGCAGGAGTGTGCAGGTAGTCAAGAAGGCAGGCAGCTGTGCAGGTCAGTACGCTGTGGGCATTGATTATTTGCATTCAGAGGACGTGGAGAGAGACAGGTAATCTGGTGAGTAGGCTGAGCTGAATTGATGGAGCTTCTTCTAAAGTTTATGCTGCTGAATCTAGACTTGCTTTATTCTCCCCTATCTCGAGCTCACATTATAAATTTCCATTTATAATTCTTGGTTACTGTGTATTCTCTCAGAAACAACTGCCATTGTATGAGTAGGAGTTACCTGTCTCTCAGTGAGAGAAACCCAAAGCAAAGGTCTTTCTAGTAGCTTCTGGCCCAGCCGAATAACAATTAGGCTTAAATGAGCAGCATCTGAAATTCAGAGTAGCTGATCTCTACTTCAAAACGCAGCTCCAGGGAGTCCTTAGACCTCCAGAAATTACATGAAGCATTCTGTTCCTGTGTGCATCTTTCTGAGAAGAAATAACTTTTCCAAAATCCTTAAGGGGTCTGTGATCCCCTAAAGATCAAGAATCAGTACTTACATGTGGCTTTGTCCACTCAGGGGAAGAAAGGTACTTGGTGATCTCAGCGAATGATATCTTTAACTGCTAAGCTGCTTTTTCCAACTGGCAGAAGCCCTTGAGAAGAGTTTATTAAGAATGAAGGAAAAAAAGATCCCTGCGTAGTTTACACAACTGTTCCCAAAATTCATCCCCCACCCATGCACTGAGCAGGACCACGTCTCTCAGCCTGGGGGTACAGCCCTGAACAAGTGTCCACCGTCCCAGCCCTTGGGAAGCTGCGTTCCATGGGGACATCTGCAAACCATGGGTAAGTAAAAGACGTGTGGAACGCCAGTCAGTGGAAAAGTGTTATGGAAAGAGCAAAGTGGAGAGGCTTGGAAAGCCATGTGATTTTAATTAGGGTGGTTAGACGCTCATCTGTGAATTGGGAACATCTGGGTGGCCACCTGCATGAAGTGTAGGAATGAGCTTGAAAATACTTGATGAAAGCATTCCCGAGAGAGGGAAATAAGTGTGCAAACGCTCTGAGGCAGCCATGTGCCTGGCATGTTTGAAGAACAAGGAGGCCAGCATGGCTGCAACAGACAGGATCTGATTTACATTTGGAGAGGTGCGTCAGAGACTATAGACTGCAGGTGGCCAAGGGAAGGCGCAGGGAGGCCTCTGGGCCTCTTTATAAATACACGAATTTATGGATAGGTTTAGGAAGGCCACTTCCTAAACCTATCAAAATGCATGTGTTTATAAAGAAATTTGTTTTCCAGGCATTTAAATTACTTAAATGGAATTTGCATTTAAATTATTAATAAGAATTATTACTTATATATTCATTTATTAACAAAAGAGGACATACAAATCAGAAATGTGTAAAAATAAATTTAAATCATAACAGTAGCTTGGTGGCCACCTAAAAATAATGACAATAGCATTTTATTTTATATTTTTTATTTTTTATTTCAATAGTTTTTGGGATACAGGTGGTTTTTGGTTACATGGATAAGTTCTTTAGTGGTAATTTCTGAGATTTTGGTGCACCTGTCATCCAAACAGTGTACACTATACCCAGTATATACCCTTTTATCCCTCACCCCCCTCCCACCCTTCCCCCGGAGTCTCCAAAGTCCATTATTTCATTCTTATGCTTTTGCATCCTCATAGCTTAGCTCCTACTTATAAGTGAGAATATGCAGTGTTTGCTTTTCCATTCCAGAGTTACTTCACTTAGAATAAGGGCCTCTAGCTCCATCCAAGTAGCTGCAAAGGTCATTGTTTTGTTCCATTTTATGGCTGAGTAGTATTTTATGGTGTATATATACCACATTTTCTTTATCTACTCATTGGTTGATGGGCACTTAGGTTGGTTCCGTATCTTTGCAATTGTGAATTGTGCTGCTGTAAACATGCGTGTGACAATGTCTTTTTCATGTAATGTTTTCTTTTCCCCTGGGTAGATACCCAGCAGTGGGATTGCTGGATCAAATGGTAGTTCTACTTGTAGTTCTTTAAGGAATCTCTACACTGTTTCCTACAGTTGTTGTACTAGTTTACATTCCCACCAGCGGCGTAAAAGTGTTCCCTTTTCACCACATCCATGCCAACAGCTATTATTTTTTTATTTTTAATTATGGTCATTCTTACAGGGTAAGGTGGTATTTCATTGTGGTCTTAATTTGCGATTGTCTCATGATTAGTGATGTTGAACATTTTTTCATATGTTTGTTGGATGTCTGTATGTCTTATTTTGAGAACTGTCTATTCATGTCCTTTGCTCACTTTTTGATGGGGTTATTTTTTTCTTGCTGATTTGTTTGAGTTCCTTGTAAATTCTGGATGTTAGTCCTTTGTCAGATGCATAGTTTGCAAATATTTTCTCCCGCTCTGCGGGTTGTCTGTTTACTCTGCTTTGGCTGTGCAGAAGCTTTTTAGTTTAAATAGGTTCCATTTATTTGATTTTGTTTTGGGGCAACTGGCATTTTAATGTATATCCTTTCAGAATTATTTCTCATATTCCCTTATAAAAATGGAATCCTATTGGAAAGACTGTTTTTCACCTAACAGTTTATTGCAGAAATCCATCCATATCAACAAGCACAGGGCTACATTGTTATTAAATGTAATCCATATGTACCATTTTTTTTTATTGTGATAAAATATACATGCATTTTTTTTTAGGGGAATTAGTGGCCTCTAAACCCCAGCTCCTCAGTGTGTCCTGGGAGGCCCACAGCAGTGAGATCTCTAGCAGCTTTTGAGGGACAGAATCGTGGGCCCTGAAGGAGGAGGAGCCCTGACCCAACCAGAGTCTGCAGGAGGTCTGCAAGGTGGGAGGGCTGTTCCTCCCACCCCTCTGCTCGGGCTGCTCCTCAAGCCTCTGTATTCTCTTGTGCCATCTGCTTTTCTCCATTCACATTCCTTGGCCAAAATCGATTCCTGTTACAACTTCAAGCATGATCGTGTGACACTCTGCTTTCATTCCAAATCTCTTATCCATCCAATCACTTCGGACTGGGAGACACTTTCCTATGTCAGTTTTTGTAGAAAGCACTGGGGATACATAATGATCAAGGCGCTATGTCTTCCTCAGAGAACGTTCTGAAAGTGGACGAGGATGTCTGGGTGGGAGATATGGCTGGAGGGTCATCAGCTCACGGAAGTCACTGAGGCCACTTGAGTACTGCGATCCTTGGGGAGAGTATGTGGGATAAGATCAGAAAGCCGGGGATGGGAACCCATGGGAGATGCAGCCACAGATGGCAGCGCGTGCTGGGCAGTGCCCTGGGCTGCAGGGCCAGGGAGAGCAAGGCCACCATGATAGCATGTGTGCAGGGTTCACCAGGACCCAGGCACCCTCAGAGGGTGTGACGTGGGTGACCTCATCTCATCCTCATGGCACACACAGGAGTAGAAAGCGATCAGTATCTCCATTTTAAAAGTGCGGCAGCCAAGATCCCAGAAAAGTGGGTGCTGGAGCGAGATTCAGCTCCTGTTGTTGGTCTCTAAGGTCCCTGTGCTTACCCGGTGATGCGGAGATTAGGACAGAATGTGTCCTCTGGAGGAGTAACACCAGCCTCCACCCACGGGCAGATCCAGGGCACCCCCAGGGCAGAGGAAGGCCAGGAGGTGCGCAGTGGACGAGAAGAGCGGGGACTGCCGTGTCAGGAACCCTGGCTGTGATCTGGGGGAAAGAGATGGGCAGGCGGTGGTGGCTCTTCATTTCATTTTCATTTTAAAGGTGGAAGATACTAATGGGTGTTTCAATGCTGCAAGAGCTGTGTATGGGCAGAGGCTGTGGGGGACGGGGCTAGCAGACAGCCAAGGTCCTGGGAGTCTTAGCAGGAGGGGAGCCCTCCTTCCTAGAAGGACCAAAGAGGCAAGAATGTCCCTGACATTGGGAGTAGGGGAAGGGGAGGAAAAAGGGAAATTTAAATTTCATGCCTACTGCCACCTATTCCTGAAGCCACCCACTGAAAGGGAGAGGGAGGTGGTGGAGAGAAAGGAGAGGTTTGCAACAAGTGCCATAAGAACAAAATAGGGAGTGACCAGGCCTATGGAAGGACGTGGAATAGCACTGGGAGGCTGGCTGGCTCCGAGACCACTGTGTGGGCATGTGCTTGGCCTCTGCAGCTTGGGCATAAATGCCCTTATCCAGTGTCCGTTCAAAGACCAGCTCGAGGCCTTGCATGCCCCATGAGCAGAAGGTTAGGTCCTTTTGTCCCTGAAAGATTCCTCCTTGAGGAAGTCTAGCCCCGGGGGCTCACTAAGTTTAAACGCCTGTTCAGTTGACACCCATCTCTGTACTTGAAGTGGGCAGTAGGCATTTTTTTTTTTGCCACTGAATATCCACTCCCCTTCTGGTAACAGCACCCAGATTTAACTCTGGGAGATCTGCTTCCCTCGTCCTCAGCTATGGGACATAGGTGGGATCGACCCCTCACCTAACTCCAGGCTGAGTTAGGATTCACTTGAGCTTAAAGAACATCCCATCTCCTGGCCTAGTGGGAAATGATTCCACTCTATGAGAACCAAGGAGGCAGAAGGAATTTCGCCAGTGTTCCTCGGAACGTGGACCTGCTTCCCTGCTGTGTGTGTGTTCAGGAGAGGCTGCTTTCCTCCCCTGGCGGTGGGAGGTAAAGGCACGTGTCTGGAGCTGCCATGGCCACGTTGACATCATGAGGTATCTTGGGTCCTTCTGGGGTGGGGACTCACAGAAATTGAGGCTGAGTCTGTCAACATGGAAGGTGGATTAGAAAGACTGGGAAACTCTTTGAGTCCTTGGAGATGCTGTCTGAGCTGCTGGATCATCCCTCTCTAGAAGCCACACCTATTGCGAACTTCTAATAAGAAAGTTGGAAGCGTCTGATATTGCTGATAATTTGGCAAGTGCTGACCTACAAGAATGGAAATCTCTTGTGGTTCAACTTGAATGTTGAAACTCATAAATTCCTTTGATTTTCTAAGACAATTTTAGGTGGGTGGGGTTCATCAACTCAAAGACTTCTAGCAAATATAACATGGAACTTAGAATCCTGTTCCTGAGGAAGGAGTGGTGCATTCCTAGGTCCCGGGAACTAATTGCTCCAGAACCTGCCTCTGCGCAGCTGCCACTGCCCCTCACTGCTCTTGCTGCAAAGCTCGGGTGATGCACAGAGATGCAAAAGTTTGCTGCTGCTGGACCACTGCTGGCTCCTATGGCCCTGCCCGAGGGGTCAGATCAACCGGCCTCAGGTTTCCAACAGAACTGAGAGTCTCTGGGGATTCTGCCCCAGCCTGAATAAATTATAATTCTGTGCAAAATCCAGCTGAGTTCACCAAATGGAAGTGGGTTAGCCCTCAGAGCCCCACTCCATGTGGGGTATGACAGCAGCCTCAGCTATCAGCTGCACCCAAGGTGGACATTCCCTCACCTTAAACATCGGCATGGCCTAAACTCAATGCCTTCCCAACATTTGTTAGAGAATAGATTGAAGGGACCTCAAGTTGCAAAGAGATATTTGAATTTTTAAAAAATCTCAAGCTAGTATTTGGAAATGGCCAGCAAGGACTTGGATATGGTGAGGTAAGTCAGACCAGTGCCAATTTTATAGGCTGAAGGGAGGTTTTCTAGGTTAGAATGCACAAGATGTAAACAGTTAACTTTTCTGCTCATATTACTCAACTGGTTTCTTTTTCTCTAAAGTAACTATGGCCTGAACTTGAAGCCATAATATATATATATATATTTTTTTTTTTTTTTTTTTTTTTTTGAGATGGAGTCTCACTCTGCCCAGACTGGAGTGCTTTAGCACCATCTTGGCTCACTGCAACCTCTGCCTCCCCAGTCTAAGAGATTCTCCTACCTCAGCCTTCTGAGTAGCTGGGATTACAAGTGTGTGCCATGACACCGAGCTCATTTTTGCATTTTTAGTCGAGACAGGGTTTCACCATGTTGGCCACGCTGGTCTAGAACTCCTGACCTCAAGTGATCCACCTGCCTTGGCCTCCCTTGGCTTACAGGCGTGAACCACTGCACCCAGCCTTGAAGTCATAATTAAGTAGTATTAACACATCATGTCTCATCAGGTAATAGACTTTTGCTTTTTTTGGAGGAGTCATACTAGAGTTTGCATACAAACTCTTCCTGTGTGTAATGTATGCTTATTCATTCATATTGACTGAGAGTCTCCGACATGTCACTGCATAGCCAGCATGACTTCCCCAGTCAGATGACTTCCCCTATGCTTAAGCCTTTACCTCCCTGTACCCCTCGCCAGCTCCTGCTGGAACAGGCACTAACCCCCAGGCTAAACAAGGACTTGCTTCATAAGCCATCAAAGAAGAAACTCTGGCTTTTTTCAGTCTGACAAAAGTCAGTGGTGGCCTCCAAGCATTTCTCATTTTCCCAATCATTGAATACCTTCAGCACAATGATATGGCGCAACCCATTGCTGACAAAGGCTCAGAGTCCAAGCCTTTCAAAGCGAAGGACCTTGCCTGGTTCCACTGTCAAGGCAGGAGATTGAGTTCAGCTCAATTTATTGGTTAAACATTGTCACCCTCTGTTCCTCCCACTGGTTTGTCTGTTCCAAATGCTGACCCCAGAAAAAAGTTCACATGCTCTTTCCTGAGCCAAAACATATAAAGAACAGCCTCACTTGCACCGTGTTATGCAATCACTTTCATTGCAAGGGCCGAAGTTCAAGGAGCTGTTAAAGTTGATGCACCTTTTTTTCCTCAAGGGTGAAACAAAGAAATGCATGGGATTTTACTGTGAGAGTCAGATGGTGAGAATTCCTTAACATGTACCTTTCTGAGGTGGAAATTGGGTTCCCCAGAATTGTGACTGTTTGATACTCAGGTGAAGAAATTATTCTCATTGTAACCTCTTCCCCTTGGAGATTAAAGGCTGGATGAACACTTTATTTGGCACTGCTTTTGATTCTTGTGTAGGCGTGAAAGAAAAATGATCTGTTTAATGCCATGTGCCCCCCAGCGTGCCTGCCTTAAGAGCTGTCCTTAAGTAGAGCCAAAGGATTATGTAATAAGCAAGATTTGTATAATAATTTTGTACATGTTGCCACCAAAATATTACTGTGATTTCTTATGACATAAAGCTTTCATCTGTTGCAATCAGGAAAGAATCAAGTCAGCTTTTTCTCGGGGGGGAATGTGCTAGAAAGCCCTTCAGGAAACCATTTCTCAAAATCATGCAAGCTGGAATGGTAACCTAGAACGTAATGCTTTAACAACCACCAGTCATCAGTAAAATAAAATATATAATACTAAAATAGCTAATAAACAACAAAGGCTACATGCCAAATGGATTCAGTAAGATATTTGGGGAACTGGTGTGAGACAGACCCATGTTGTCATCAACCTTCTCTGGAAAGTCCAGGAACAGAGGACAAGGAAGAAATCTTCCGATATCATATTCATTGATTTGGACACCATGTAGTTAAATGGCAGTTACTCTAGCCCACTGTTTATATTGAGTCAAAGTCAGGGGGTTATTTCTTACAGCGGAAGTGCAGCTGAGTGGCTTTTCCGTTGTGTCTGTTTACAACCCACTGAATGGGCATATTTGGGGTGCCAGGGAAATGACTAGAAAAGAATCAGGTTGTGATGAGCAGGCATATGGTGGCGTTTCTGGTAGACAATACTTTCCTCTTCCTCTTAAATACAAACTGTAAGCATTGTGATGAGAAAGGACCCTCATTATGAATTTTATGTATTAAATACTACCAGTTTGTTAACAGTTTATTACAGGGTCAATGTTTAAATTAAAAGCTCTATTCAAAGGAATGTATTAGTTTGCTAGGACTGCCGTAATAAAGTAGCACAAACTGGGTGGCTTAAGCAACAGAGATTGACTTTTTCACAGTTCTGGAGAGAGCTGGCTGGGATCAAGGTGCAGTCAGGATTGTTCCCTCCTGAGGGCAGAGAGGGAGCAGCGTCCCAGGCCTCGCTCCCAGCATCTGGAGGTTGCTGGTGATCTGTGGTGTTCAGAGCTTACAGCAGCACCCTGATCTCTTCCTTTATCTACCCAGGGTGTAGCTGTGTCCAAATGCCCCGTTTTTATTTTTTATTTATTTATTTATTTGAGATAGAGTTTCACTCTTGCTGCCCAGGCCGGAGTGCAGTGGCGCGATCTCAGCTCACTGCGACCTCTGCCTCCCAGGCTCAAGCAATTTTTCTGCCTCAGCCTCCCAAGTAGCTGGGATTACAGGCACGCGCCACCATGCCCAGCTAATTTTTGTATTTTTAGTAGATACGAATTTTCACCATGTTGGCCAGGCTGGTCTGGAACTCCTGACCTCAAATGATCTGCCCATCTCGGCCTCCCAAAATGTTGGGATTACAGACATGAGCCACCACGCCTGGCCACCCCCCCTTTTTTTTTTTTTTAGAGGGGCACCAGCCATATTGAATTAAGGCCTGTCCTACTCCAGTATGACCTCATCTTAACTAATAACGTCTTCAAGGACCCTTTTCTTTTCTTTTCTTTTCTTTTCTTTCTTTCCTTCCTTCCTTCTTTCCCCCCTTCTCTCTCTCTCCTTCCTTCCTTCCTTCTTTTTTTCTTTTTCTGAGACAGGGTCTCTGTTACCCAGGCTGGACTGCAGTGACATAATAACAGCTCACTGCAGCCTTGACCTCCAAACCTCAAGTGATCCTCCTGCTTCAGCCTCCCAAGTACTTGGGATTACAATCATGCACCATCACACCTAGCTAACACCTGGCTAATTTTTGTATTTTTTATAGAAATTGGGTCTCATAATGTTGCCCAGGCTGGTCTTGAACTCCAGGGCTTATGTGATCCTCCCCGCTCGGCCTCCCAAAGTGCTGGGATTACAGGCATAAGCACCTGTGCCTGACTGAGGACCCTATTTCTAAAGCAGGTCGTCTTCTGAGATACTAAGGGTTAAAACTTCAACATGTGAATTGGTTGGGGCACAGTTCAAGCCATAACACGTAAACCTAATTTTGGACCAGATATTCAGGGACAATGTATCCTGGGCCCATTGTTAAATTAATTAGTTGTTTAGAGCAGAAAGGCGCTGCACCAGGAACAGGTTCTACCACTCATAGTGGCGGAAGCAAAACAGTGAGAAGGAAACATGCCCAAATCCAGACTGTGGCTTCTGTTCTGGCAAAGTGGCATCTTGACGACAGTCTGGATCTGCTCGCTGCACAGGGCCAGAGGGTGTGGCCTGAGTGGCACCCACATCCTGGTTGCCTTGGAGGATGCAGGATGGAGCTGCTCAAGGGCAGGGCACTCTGGAGCCCCCCAGCTCCTTGGGCTCTGTCTGGCCCTACAATGTTGTCTTCACAAAAAACAAAAACAAACAAAGGAAAACAGAGAGGGAGCTAAAGGTGAAGAGAGCAAAAGGCAACCTCAGCAGTACTGTAAGAGTGGGTGCCCTGTTCCACAGACTGAAGAGCACTAGAACTTTGCAGAATGACGCCCAGACAGGACCCCATTCCTCCACATTGTTAAACCTCACACCATGGTTCAGGCTAGAGGTAGCTTCACCTGGCTCTGCCATTTCTAAGTTGAAAACCCCGTACCTACTTGGCAGTCCCATGCAGGTGACTCAGCAGTTAGCTGGGAGCAGAACCTTGCCAGAAACGTACCATGTGGCTAACAGGCACAAGCAAGCCAGGCCTGTGGGAGCCACTTTCTCTGTGCAGGTGGGCATGTAGGTTGGGGTTAAGCAGCTCCTATCCCTGGGGTCACCTGAATTCAGACTTTCAGTCTTTAATTGGGGGAAGGGATATTTGCAATGGATGGAATGTTACATACATTTGCCTGTATTGAGTTTGTGACAGGCAAAGAATTAAAAACGACAGCTGTGGAATGGTTGTGGTGGCTCATACCTGTAATCCCAGCGTTTTGGGAGGCCAAGGTGGGAGGATCACTTGAGCCCAGGAGTTCGAGACTAGCCTGGGCAACACAGCAAGACCCCATCTCTACAAAAGATTTAAAAATTAGTCCTATGTGGTGGTGCATGACTGTAGTCCCAGATAGGAAGCTGAGGCAGGAGGATTGCTCGAGTCCAGGAGTTCAAGGCTGCCGTGAACCATGATTGCACCACTGTACTGCAGCCTGGGCAATAGAGCAAGATCCTGTCTCTAAAAAAAGAAAAAGAAAATTACAACTCTCCACAACTAGTGCTTACTTCCCCCAAGACAGTGATGGGGTTAGCTTTCTAACAGTTTAAAGAGAAACTCTTCAAAAATTCCTTTTCACTGTAATTTTTATTTTTATGGTTTTTTTTTTTTTTGAGATGGAGTCTCACTTTGTTGCCCAGGCTGGAGTGCAGTGGTGCAATCTTGACTTACTGCAATCTATGCCTCCCAGGTTCAAGTGATTCTCCTGCCTCAGCCTCCTAAGTAGCTGGAATTATAGGCATGCACCACCATGCCTGGCTAATTTTTGTATTTTTAGTAGAGACAGGGTTTCACCATGTTGGTCAGGCTGGTCTCAAACTCCTGACCTCGTGATCCACCCTCCTTGGCCTCCCAAAGTGCTAGGATTACAGGTGTGAGCCACTGCACCTGGCCTATTTTTATGTTTTTAAAGAGCTGGGATCTCACTGTATTGCCCAGGCTGGTCTTGAACTCGCTCAAGGGATCCTCGTGATTTGGCCTTCCAAATTGCTGGGATTACAAGTGTGAGTCATTGTGCCCAACCTCACTCCAAAATTTTGACCATGTTGATTTTAAGGCACAGAACTGGACTCAGTACATCTTAAAGAAAAGGCAGAGAAGTGGACAGTGCATGGGCTTGGAGCTGGAAGCCGGCAGGGGCAGAACTGTCTCCAGGCACGGGGTCTCCCTGTTTCTCTACTGTGCTCTGCCTGCCGTTCTTCCTCAGTGAGGTGGCCTTTCCCCTCCTTCCTTCTGACTGGCCAGCAGCCTTGGCATTGTCCAGCACAGATGCCGGCAGAGCTGGTCTTTCTGGCTTGGCAAATTAGCCACTGGAGACTTCGTGCCTCCGAGATGCGCTGTCCTGGTCGGGTGATCTCTGAGGTGCAGTCAGTGGGCCTGTCACAGAGCCAGCCCAGTGAGGGTGACACTGTCTTCCAAAAACAGGGCTGATTTGGAAATGTGTGGCAACCTTTTGTCTTCTGGCATAATTCTACCCAAGCATTTACAGATTGAAACAAATAGTGTGAGTTAATTATAAATTGCTTTCACTTTATTTTCTCCTTATATTAGGTTTAGTCATTATGATGATTCTTTTGATAATCTATATCATCTATGAACCTTATTTCTGATTAAGATGTATTATATTAGTCTTCTTCTGAGACAGGGTTTCATTCTGTTGCCTGGCTGGAATGCAGTGGCCCCTAGCTTTTTCTTTTTCCTTTTTCTTTTTTTTCTTTTTGAGACGGAGTTTTGCTCTTGTTGCCCAGGCTGGAGTGTGACGGCACAATCTTGGCTCACTGCAACCTCCAACTTCTGGGTTCAAGTGATTCTCCTGCCTCAGTCTCCCAAGTAGCCAGGATTACAGGCATGCGCCACCATGCTCAGCTAATTTTTTGTATTTTTAGTAGAGATGGGATTTCACCATATTGGTTAAGCTGGTCTTTAACTCCTGACCTCAGGTGATCCATCCGCCTCGGCCTCCCAAAGTGCTGGGATTATAGGCATGAGCCACTGTGCCCAGCTGGCCCCTAACTTTTTAAAAATGTACAACATTTGGAGGAGACTCTTCCACCAGAATCTACGAGAAGCCTGTAAGTCACAGGTGCTGAATGCAAGGTGAGGCCCATTAAGCCGCTGAGCAAAACCTAGCTGGGGAAGTCGCATGTGTCTAAGAGTGTATTGGAGTGAGTCAGGCATGGCTGGCGGAAGGCATCTGGCCATGACTGTTTTCTTGTTATTTTTTATCTGTGTCCTGGTTATTTATTTGCTTTTGATTCCTGCACTGTAATTTAGACCTTTGATACAATGGTTGGTCACACTTTGTCACAAACTCTAGTTCAGAGTGAGTCCAATATTTTGGGTGGGGAAATAGACCGTGAAACATCTGCATACATGCTCTTTTTCTTTGTTTTTGTTTTTGTTTTGTTTTGTTTTGAGATGGAGTCTCACTCTTGTCTCCCAGGCTGGAGTGCAGTGGCATGATCTCAGCTCATTGCAACCTCTGCCTCCCGGGTTCAAGTGACTCTCCTGCCTCAGCCTCCCGAGTAGCTGGGATTACAGGCGCCCGCCACCACACCCAGTTAATTTTGGTATTTTTAGTAGAGGCAGGGTTTCACCGTGTTGGCCAGGCTGCTCTCGAACTCCTGGCCTCAGGTGATCTGCCCGCCTCAACCTCCCAAAGTGCTGGTATTACAGGCATGAGCCACCGCACCTGGCTGCTTGCTCATTTTTGCATGCATTTAGGGCAATTGCTGTATGGGTTAACATGCTTTTGTGCCCCAACATATTCAGAAAGATCTCCCCTTTCTAACATCCTTTATGTTGCACTCATGGCCAATGACCTTGTCTCTGTGTCCTCATACACAGGAAGTATTAGTAGAGTCTTCTAGACTTTCTTATTTCAGGTGATGAGGCACTTCACCTTTCGCAGACATCTTACACACGCACTGGCGGGTGATCTCACAGTGGCTGTGAATGCCACAGGTGTGCCCTTTTGTTGTTGCTCCCATAGCTATCCAGCGGAGAAGAGTTTAGATCCACAGTTGGCTCCATGGGCACCTGACGGAGGCAGAGTTTAAATCCACAGGATGGAGGCGATTAGGTCCACCAGGATTCTCATGTGCTGGTCTTCAGTTCACACAAACTACATGACGATTGCTTCTCTGTGCTACCCGTGACTCACCTGCTGCTGGGCTGAATGAGGCTGCTCTCCTGTTCATCGCTCTGTCCATGAGCGGGAACAGCGTCCCTGCTAAGCTTGTCTCTAGTGTGCACTCACCACCTCAGTGCACCCCAAAAAGCCTGGCAGGAAGTGGGGGAGCAGATATTCCCCCAGGGAATGCATCCCCTGTGGATCGGGTTCCAACCATTCCTTTGTGACTGTCTGGGGTGGACCCAATGTGGGTAACAAGCCCTGCCATTTCCCGAGCACTACGTGCTAAGTAAGCATCAGTCATTCATCACGTCACTTAATCCTGACAGCAGCCCTGCCAGGCTCCTGTGGTTGCCTCATTGTTACAGATAAGGAAATGGAACCTCCGAAGAGTTAAGTAACTTGGTGAAGGTGACTCAGCAGGACATGCTAGCGTGTTGGCCCAGTTATCTCTAATTCTTACCTCTTCACTCTTGTCACCTTGCTGCTGCTGCTGCTGTTGCTGCTACTTTTCTGTTTTTCTTCTGGAGACAAGATCTCATTATCTTGCCCAAGCTAGAGTACATTGGCTATTCACAGACACAATCCCACTATTGATCGGCATGGGAGTTTTGACCTGCTCTGTTTCTGACTTGGGCCGATTCACCCCTCCGTAGGCAACCTGGTGGTCCCCTACTCCTTGGAGGTCACCATGTTGATGCTGAACATAGTGCAGATGCCCCAGCTGTGTAGCGCACGACAGCCCAGGCCTCCTGGGCTCAACTGGTCCTCCCACCGCAGCCTCCTAGTAGCTGAGACTCCTGGGACAGGCCCACATTCCTGGCCTCTTTGCTTCTCAAAGGTGTAGGTTTCAGGGAGCCTGGCTTTGCTTTCTGAATTTATTTTTTTCTCTCCAGCACCAAGCAGCTTTATACGCTCCTTGACTACCTCGCCTAGAGCCTTTTAAACCTGGCATATAGGAAGGGAGCTCAGATGTTCACACTGTGCAGGTGGATGACTTAACGTTGACATGCTGCCTTCCACGACGGTGGCATTGTACACCTCAAAACATTGGTAGCCTGTAGAATTGCATATATGAGTCTGGACAAGGCAGATACATTACTGTAAGGGGAGAGGGAGGTTGATGGTATACATTTTATTTGGAGCTACAGCTGCGTGCTTAAGTCATATGGAGCTCACTTACAAAAGGGGGATGATATGGGTGGAATTATGTCTACGTTGAAGTCCTAACCCCTAGTACCTGGCAATGTGACCTTACTTGGAACTAGGGTCACTGCAGGTGAAATTAGTTAAGGTGAGGTCATACTGGGGTAGGGTGGGCCGCTCATCCGATATGACTGGTGCCCTTAGAAGAAGACAGAGACATACAGAGAATTCCAAATGACAAGGAAGGCAGAAATTGGAGTGACTGCAAGCTGAGGAATACCAAGGATTGACTGCAAATGCCAGAAGCCAAGAGGCAAGAAGGATCCTCCCCTACAGGCGTCAGAGGGAGCACAGCCCCGTGACACCAGGATTTCAGACTTCGGGCCTCTGAACTATGGAGAACCCATGTCTATGGTTTCAAGCCACCCCGTTTGTGGTATTTTTTAATGGCAGCCCTAGGACATGAATCCAGGAAAGAGATGGGTGTGTCCTCTTTGGGACAGCTGGTCTGGGAGGGTCAGAATTGTCCTTATCGTCCTGCACGGTCACTGGGTTTTTAGCCACACTGTGCCCGTTCTTGTGGATCTTGGTCTCATACCATATCCAGATACTGAAAACAAGATTAAGGTAATGACTACAGGACAAGGCAGACGTGCCTTCTTATAACCACTTTCTTTTGCAGTTTAGACACAACAGCCAATCAGCATTAATGCTAAAATGGAGATCAGAAAGACTGACAGGACACCATGCAGTAAGATACCAAATTAGACATAGGACCTAGGGCCCTGCCAGGCAAGGGTTAAGTCACACTCCTTATGCTGAAAGTACAAACTATGTTCTCACTGCTACAGGTTTTTCTCTTTCTCTAGCAGCCAAACAAGCACTGGCCTTGAGATAAGCAGTGTTTAAAACAGTTGCAACAGAGGTTGACTAATTTACCCCTGTTCCACCAGTCGCCGCTACAGCTCTGATTGGACAAGAGACTGATTTCAGTAACTTTCTCCTGATAAGTTTACGGAGGCTGCACACCCGAGAACCTCTGGTCCTGAACAGCTCTTTTCACACATATGGCCTAATTGTAATAAATGTGAACGTTACATCTCCAGCCCAAAGTGAACGTGGGTCATATGTTGCATGCATGTTTGTTACATATGCATGTGTCAGGACCGCCTTCATGAGTATTCATAGCTCCTCCTATATCCCGCTGAATATGTATGTCTAGTTAACCCTAAACATAAAGCTCCTACCCCAAACCCTCCTGGAAGTACCTGTCTCTGGTCTTAGCTGGAGACATCTTCCCAGGCAGAAGAATGGCCACCTTGCAGGCTGAAACCCTTTATAAAAAATAAATAAAATTTCTCCTTTGCTAAATGTATATATGATAGGTTTTCTTTTAAGGTTAACAGTACTATAATTAATTATATTAGATAATTAGACTATTACTTTAAATTTTGTGGGCCATAATAACGGTATTGTACTTAATGTTAGATACAAATAGATGTGTGTTTACAATTATCATTAATGTTTTCTTGCCGAAAGCATGGGTGGGGATAGGGGTGGTAGATGAAATAAGAATGGCAGGTGAGGCCACATGTTCTCCCATGATGTAAATTGTTCACATAACATGTTTTTTAAAAAGGACAAACAGACTTTGTGCTCTTTGGTGCCAGTGCAGATCCAGATTCGTGCCTGGGAATACACGTGGGGCATGGGGCATCCTGGAGTGTCGCTGAATTCTTGTAATTGTCACAACAGCAAATGGAGAATTCATGTAGATCCCGTGATTCCACTAGTGTCCCAGAAAGTGCACTGCTGTGTTTTCTAGTGAAAGCAACCTGGTAGCTTGCCATCCAAAACCACGACAAAGATGAAAACCAGGTGTGCAGAGCTAGGGAACAGTTGTTGAAGCCTCTGTCCTGAGTGGAGCCCTTCTCCCTGGCTTCCTCCATGGAGGCCATGCGCATCAGTGCCTGTGCAGGGAACCCACAGCCTGTATCGCAGATTCCGGTCAACTTTCTTCTGTTATCCCAACCTCCAGGACTCTGTTCCCAAGAGAGAACATACTCTTGTTTCATAGTGCTAGTTCAGACAAAATGAGCTCTTGGTAAGGACATCTCACTAAAATGCATACCTTTGCTCATGCATTCCAGCAATTGTTGAGCACGATGTCCCCTGAAAGGGCCCAGAAGCAAACGCCCCTCAGCGACTAGGAGCACACCCAGTGCCTGCACCTTGGTCTCTAGCTCTGTCCCCACTAACAGGAGCCGGGGGTCCTCAGAGAATGGCTGATTTTACAGCTAGGACAGGGTAGAGACAGTGTGAATATGGAATCCCTTATGCCACAACACAAGGAGTGATATAAAAAGCTGGGGCCCATCAGAAGGATACGCTGGTGGGCAGGGGGACAACTTGAAGGTCTCCCATTGACCGAGTTGGGCACAATTTGAGCACTCGACCAGTGAAGTCCAGGAGTGCCTGAGAAGCCACTGGAAAAATAGGTCCACAAAGATAATAAAAGGAAAAATCAAGCGGGGAGAGAGGAGGGCTCTTGCGCCTAGGAATGGCAAGAGCTGATGGTAAACATGGAGTGGTGTGGGAGATGGAAAATCATTTCCATCATCATTTTCATCATCACCATGAAGGCTGGTTCAGGCAGGAATTGTGGGTGGATGCTAAGTCTAGGGGGAATTTTTATGCAGTATATATATGTGTGTGGTCTCCTAGTGTCTCTCCATAGACTGGTTTCTCATTGCAAGGGAACCCATAGCAAGTGTGCAGAGGAGAAATGCCTTGAGTTGGGCTATGAATAAGCATCACCCCGGAGGGCTGATGGATGGCGAACCTCTCCAGGTAGGACGCCCCGGAAAGATGCTGCACCACTTATGCCATTCACTGGCCAGAAATGCATCAGACAAACTCCACATGAAAGCAATTCTATTTAAAACGGGAGGAGGGGGTTGTTCTTCAGAAACGCAACGTCCTAAAAGATAAAGGCTGTGCAAATGTCTCAGATTAAAGATGACTAAGGAGACATGACAATGGATGCAGGACCAGATCCAGGATAGTATCCTGCCCTGGAGGCCAAAATTCTATAAAGAACATCCGTGGAACAATTACAAGATTGGAAGAATTACCAAACAAGATTGTTTTATCGTCATGCAAGACTGTCTCTGCTCTGAGGAAACGCACTTTTGGGGAAAGGGCCTTGACGTGTGCAATGTGTTCTCAAATGGTTCAGAAAAATTACATACACAGTAATAGCAAGTGAGAAAGCAAATGGGATACAATGTGAATCATAAGAAATCTGGGTAATGGGTGTGGGGGTGTTTTTTTGAGCAATTGTTTTCTTGAGACTCTTCTGTAAGTTTGAAATTATTTGCAAAGAAAAAGTTTAACAAGTTGAACACCTGCTATGTGCTATCCTATTGTTTTGGGTATTGGACCAAGATGACCCATCGAGGTCATTTTAGACAGTAGCCTAAGTTTCCTTTTTTTATTTTTGTATGCACTTACAACTTATATAAATGGATTGGCTTGATTTCCCTGCCTCTGTTTTATATCCCTGGAGGTCGATGAATGGACACATGTTTCAGTAGATTAGAAAAAGTGCAGGACCTCGTTTACAGAGGAGCCCCTAGGTGGTTAAGAAAACATAGCACATCGCACTGCAATTAAATGGGCGTATTCTGAGCCCCACAAGGGTAGCATCCTCTGACTTGTTCAGGTTTCCATCAGCAGGATCCAGCAAGTGCCTATCATATGGTATGCATTCAAATATTTGTTGAATGACTAAATTAATTATTCTAAAGTAAGATTTGAAACGTGTAAAACAACCTTTCACCAAGGTTCCAAGTTCTTCATAAAAACAAGTGAAAATGAATCTTTGATATTTGAGATATGCTTTCTAATGAGAAAACTGGTACCATAAGGAAGAGATTTTCATTAGCTTTCCTTCCTGGGCTTATCAGAACCTCCCTGTCTGGAGCCAATAAAGGCCTATAATAAAAAAAGAAAAAGAAAAAACTTGGAAGAAAGCTCAGATCTGGACCTTTCTTTTTCTTTTCTAAATATTTCCAGAAATCATTTAACTTCCCTGAGTCTTTTGCTCTCTGAGTGAAGTAGAGTCCTGTTTACATTCTTACCACAGAAAAGACGAGAATAACCAAATAGCGTTTTGGAATACATTTTCAGAAGGAGATTTGTTGCTGTTTTGATTCTCTAGAAATTGAGAGGCCACTTCTTTAAACTGTTAGGAGTGAGTTTGTTATGCAAGAGAGAACACACAAAACCAAATGCCAGCATAAGAGGCACAGTGGTGACACAGATCTAAGCATGAAACAAAAGTGCCTGAGGAGGGTGTGGGGTTCCCACCTGGGGCCTAGTGAGTCCCCTGCTTCACGCGCTGAATTCCCGTCCTCACAGTCAGTCGTAGGTGAAAGTCCTAAATGAAAAGGCAGCAAGTGGGGAGAACAGGATCTAAAGCCATCTGATCCTGATGGGGGCCTAGAAAGGGTATTTTTGGTCTGATTTCCAGAAGGGTACCAAGTGGGGAAGAAGGGAGAGCCCCGGGAGGAGTTGGGGGTCTCAGGCCCAGCGTGGAGGAGGAAGGGGAGCATGCTGACTGCAGGATGCTGAAGGGGGCCTTCAGGGGGATGCCTTCAGGATGAGAAAGGGGGCCTCATGGGGATGTTCACCACAGCACAGACCAAGTTGAAAGCTGTACGTAAAACAGGAAACCCACATGTTCAGGTAAGCACAATATTCCCGTAGGCCATTTGTGAAAATATCTGTGAATGCACGAAACGAAAATACCTCTGAGCGCCTCAAAATAGCTGCTGTACACAGGCCTCCTTCTCAGCAAAACTTGCCTTATTTCCCAACTCAGGCAGCAGCCCCCACCTGCAGCCTGTATGAAGATGGAAAGGGACTGGCATGGAAAGGGACTGGCATGGAAAGGGACTGGCATGGTTCTCACGTGCGCCCAGGCAGTACTATCGGGCTACTTCCCCTCTCTGCCCCACCTGGGTCCCTCCTTCTCCCCTTCTCACCTGAGCAGGGAAGGCCAGGTGTATTAGTCCATGTTCACGCTGATAAAGACATACCCGAGACTGGGAATTAAAAAATGGTTGAATGGACTTACAGTTCCACGTGGCTGGAGACATCTCAAAATCATGGCAGAAGGTGAAAGGCATGCCTCACGTGGCGGCAGACAGGAGAGGAGAGATTGTTCAGGGAGACTCCCATTTTCTAAAACCATCAGATCTCGCGAGAATTATTCACTATCACGAGAACAGCACGGGAAAACCTGCCCCCATGAATCAATCACCTCCCAGCGGGTCCCTCCCACAACATGTAAACATTCCAGATGAGATTTGGGTGGGGACACAGCCAAACCATATCACCAGCATTTCTTTCTCCTTTTCGATTTCCCTGAAGTGCCAAAAGGGGGTAAACCAGTAATTCTTAGTAGGTAGGCAGCCAGTGGTTGAGCTAAAGGATATTTCTTCTTTGTTTTTTTTTTTTTTTTGAGACAGAGTCTTGCTCTCTCGCCCAGGCTGGAGTGCAGGGGCGCAATATCGGCTCACTGCAACCTCTGCCTCCCAAGTTCAAGCAATTCTCCTGCCTCAGCCTCCTGAGTAGCTGGGATTACAGGTGTGCACCACCACACCTGGCTAATTTTCGTATTTTTAGTAGAGATGGAGTTTCACCATGTTGGTCAGGCTGGCCTCAAACTCCTGATCTTGTGATCTGCCTGCCTCGGCCTCCCAAAGTTCTGTGATTACAGGTGTGAGCCACTGCACCTGGCCTAAAGGATATTTTCTCTAGCACAATTGACATTATTTGAATAGCTAATTATATTAAGTATATTAGATAATAAACAGCTTTTCTTGTTTTGGTTTTGAAGCGTGAGCCTGTTCTTTTGGTCTCTTGGATTTTTCATATCTGTTTCCAAAATGGCATTCTAATAAAGAAGTAGGCTGGGTGTGGTGGCTCACGCCTGTAATCCCAGCACTTTGGGAGGCTGAGGCAGGTGAGTCATGGGGTCAGGAGATCAAGACCATCCTGGCTAACATGGTGAAACCCCGTCTCTACTAAAAATAGAAAAAATGAGCCGGGCGTGGTGGCGGGTGCCTGTGGTCCCAGCTAGTCAGGAGGCTGAGGCAAGAGAATGGCATGAACCTGGGAGGCAAAGCTTGCAGTGAGCTGAGATCGTGCCACTGCACGCCAGCCTGGGCGACAGAGTGAGACTCCGTCTCAAAAAACAAACAAACAAAAAAAGTATAGATTACTGGAATGTGTGGTTTTCATTAATTATAATATAGCAAAAAACACTATCATCATGAGACCATGCACCTCACTTCACCTTGGGTGGCCAGAGCCATTCAGGGAAACTGGGGCCCATTTAAGTTCTAGGGGAGAAGAGCTCTGTGGTACTGGGGTTCTAGAAAATAACTAGGAGGAATGATGACACCTAAGTATGTGTAGCTGCTCCAGTGTTCCCAAGCCTTGGTCGGTACACCAACCAGGTCCTCTCCTTACCAGGAAGTCACCTTGGGGCATTCCCTTTGGGGCTGTTGGCTTCCTGCATCTCTCCCTGAAGGAGGGCACACTCTGGTTCCATCATGAAATGATCACTGGCAGGCGCAGAGGGCCAGGGAGGTGACGCCCCAGGAGTCATCTCGGTCAACAAGGGCAGGAGTTGGTGGGTAAATAGCCTGGCTTCCTCCCTTCTTCTGGACAATGCCCGGGCTTCATGTCCTCTCTGGAGCCCCTGCTAGGGTGAGCCCCAGCTGCCTGTGGTACTGTCCCAGGCTTCACTGCCTCTCTTCCCTCCCCTGTTTCACATCCCCACTCTGGGGTCACCTCCCAAATAAACGATTTGCACTTGCAGACTTGTCCCAGGGTCTACTTTCAGGGGGTGCTGAATTTGAAAGGCTCATATTTGTCTGGCGACAATGCAACCTCATTAATTTAGACTCCATCAAATTGGGATTAGTGCTAATGCTCTCATTGGAGTTCATCTTTTCATTGTTCTATTTAAAAATAATTTTCTAAAGGAATCACTCAATAAAGCCTTAATAAATTAAAAACAAAATATCAAAGGCAACATTAAAACACTTAAGACAAATTTCTGAATTAAAATTAGTCATTTTCATATTATCACTTTATATGGGGTGAATACAGTAGCCCCCCTATCACCAGGGTATATGTTCCAAGACCCACAGCAGATGCTTGAAATCTTGACTGAATCCTATCTATACCATGTTTTCTTCAGTCTCATAACCAAGGCAGCTACGAAATGACAAATGGGGACAGGTGGTGCATACAGCACGGATGTGCTGGACAAAGGGTGATTCACATCCCGGGCAGGACAGAGTGCGATGGCGAGAGATTTCATCACACTGCTCAGAATGGTGCACAATGTAACACTTGTGAATTATTTCTGGAAATTTTCATTTAATATTTTTAGACTATGATTGACTATGGTTAACTAAAACCACAGAAAGAAAAACCACAGATAGAGGGGATATACTATGGTGATCAACTATCTGCAAATACTCTTCAAGCAGATATTTTTGAAATTATGAATTTATTTCTTGGCTCTTAGTTTGCTAGATATCTTTAATAAGAACTGTTAATCTAATTTGTTACTGCTTTACATGTATCACCTGGTTGAAGGAATACATCAGCAAAAAATGTACACACGACACATCATATTGACAAATATAGGAGCTGTCAATCTCTAGAAGGTGTGAAGATTGATCAGTTACTCATTTATCTACTCATTTGTCGAGTAAATATTGATGAGGTACTACTATGTGTAGAAATCTATGCTAATCACCAGAGATACAGAGCTGCAAGCACCAAGGCCAGGTGGAAGGCAGTTGCATGAAGAAAAGGCAAGCAAGTGGACCGTGTGCTATGGCAGTGGTTTGCACTAAATTCTAGGATAGCCCAGAATAAGAGGCTGATCCAAAAAAGAAGTAAATGCACTTTAAATGTCATATTTGAAACACAACATACTTTCTTTCTGAATGAGACCTAGAGTTATCCAAACTCAGATCTCTTCTCACGTGAATTTTTCAGTCCAGAGTGTTACAATCTTAATTGATATTTGAAGCCATCTTGCAACACGGGTTTGACTGGTACCACCCTCAGCAGGGCTGGCCTCAAGGGACATTTTGAAAAGCAACAGGTTGTTGCCTCATCTCTAAGGGTTGTGGGTGGCAGCACAGCTCTGCTTCTCCACATCCACCCTTTGCTGGAACGGAAGGGTTGCTGCTGAATTAGAAGTTGGGGGGTGGGTTTTACATTTCGATTTTGCCTTTAACTTACTGTGTGACCTTGGACAACAAGTCACGTAACTTCTTTAGGCCCCAGCGTATTCAACAGTAAAATATTGAACCGGCGACAAGCAACATTCTGTTGCACAACAGCCAGTTTTAAGAAAAACAAGGTTGACAGATATCCCTTTTAAAAAGGAAAGAAATAGTAACTTGAAATCAGGGACATTTGTGACCTCTGCCTCCTGAAATTAGATAGTGGTTTGGAGTCAGATGGCTCTTTAATAGGCAAGTTTATCTCTAAGACCCCTTACAGCTTTATAATTTTGGTTTGCACTATTTTAACCTCATGCAGTAGTGAGGGTTGAATTTGACATCTCTTGGGATACTGCATGTGTCTTGAAAATGATACGAACAAGGTTGCAGAGTTGTGTTAAATCTTGATCTGTGCTTACTTTTGTGTGGTTCTCAGTACACCTGCTGGCACTCAGAGCGTTCTCAGGGTTGGTGGGTGTGAGGGTGGTGGTGAGACTCCCAGTCCCCATTTCAAGTTTAAACCCAGCCAGTCCACGTCCCTCTATTTTGTATAGTAAGGGGACCCAGTGTGTCCAGAACATCACATTGGGAGTGATGAACTTCTTATCTGACATAAATATTTGCTTGTTTGATTTTTCCGACATCACAGTTTTCTTTCTGCTTGTTGTTGACTCACATTCAGCACTTCTATTTACAAGTCACAGGAGTTTATTCCAACTGTCACACAAAGTCAAAAGAATCCACACAGGCCACAGCTAGTTTTTTTGAGTGAAACTTACTTTCTGCACATTGACTTTGGTTATCCTAACCCCACCATGCAGGCTTCTGGTCCTTGGAATTTTCTGCTATCAGATCTATTCCTCACCTGTCCCCTGCTCAGCTCTGTATCACCCGGGCTTCTTTGCAGCCTTCAATGCAGGCTTAACTTGCTAGACTCTCAGAACAGTTGATTTGGCCATTGAGACAATGGCAGGAGATTGGAGAGATGGGGAAGGGAGGAGCCAGGGGCTTCCCTCTGTTTTGTGTGGGGTCTCAGGCAGGGGCTGCGTCTTCTCTGTGGTACTAGCTTCTATCTGCCAGGCCTGCTCTGGTTCCCACCTTGACGAGGTGATCCTGCATCCTGTACCAGGAACCCCTTTTTCCCTCTAGCCCAGGATGGCAGTACCTCCTTGTGTTGCTTATCCCTGTGGTATCCTTGATTTGGTTTCTCTGAACTTCTGCCACCGGTGTAACCAATTCCTTACACGAGATTTCCTCTGCTTTAAATACTGGAATGATCTTTTCAAGTTGGACCCCGAATAATAAGGTTCTTGGTACCAGAATTAGTGCCAAAATCAGATCTTTAAGATAAGATCGTGGAACTGGATTGCTCATCTGTTTGAGCACGCAGTGATGATGTTCTGGCAGAGGGAAGATGGGACACTAGTCACCTGTGGCATGAAGTTGCATTATCATTGCCTAAATCATCACTTGTTGCTGCTGGAGGTGAGGTGTTGGTTGGGTTCAAGGCTAAGGGAGATTACATAGAGGCTGAATTTGAATGATGTGCCAGTGATGATGATCACAAGGATTGGGGGGTATCTGATGGTATTGGAGACTTTTCAGAAAAACAGTAGCAAGTTCAGAGCCGGAAATCTTGGTTCAAGGCACAAATACATCCAGAGATCAGCCTTAAAACAATCACTTATCTGTTGTAGGGACAAGGCAGGCATGGCTGGGGGTCAGGTCCAATGTCTTGCTGTGTCGAGCTGTGTGGGTTACAGAAAGGACAACACTTCTAAATCCATACATTAAATCCATGGCATTAGTGGGGAAGAGGTGGGGTCCAGGGACCTGGGAAAGAGACATCTGAGTAGACTCAAGTAATCCAAGAACCTTGGCTCTCCCACCCCTGATTCCTGGGAGCCTGTTTTGCTAGATTTGTTAGGTTGAGGAAAGCAGGCTTTCCTTGTGTGAAGACTGCTGGTTGCCCTCAAGACCCAGTCTCACCATCTGTGGGACCTGCAACCTTTGCCTCCAGACCTATTACCAGAGTCGAGTGTCATTGTTCTCTGAGCAGGATGGGGCAGGGTGAGGAACTTCAAGTTTTGCTTCCTGAGCAGGCAGTTTCTACAACAAACTAGTTTGTTAATTTCTAACCCTGGGGAATATGTGAGGAAATAGATTCTATGGCTCTTACACATAATAGGGTAAAATATAACTTTGGATTGGACCAAAAGGTATATTGGTTTGGGTGCACTTATTCAAGACTCAAGATTTAAAGGGCTAGCTGTGGCAGCTGGAGGTGGCTCTAACTCCTTTCTTGGTTGGATGACAAAACCTTGGGTGTCATGGTGGTTGACTTTTTTTGTTTTTTTGCTCAGCTGGCACTTCTGTGCCATTATAGCCCCATACAGAAAAGTCCCTGAAAGTCAAAGGTAAAAGAAAATCCTCTGTGGGCAGAACTCCCAGCAGAAGTGTATCTGGTTGTTCACTTTGCGTGGGAGGAGAAATCCTCACAGGTGTTGATTTTCCCTGATTCGTGGGCAGTGGCTCAAGGCTCTGCAGTTTTTATGGAGTTTGAAAGAAAAAAATATAAGATGGGTGACTTGGTGATCAGAAGAGGAGATATATGGATTCTGCTCCTGGAATGGGCACAGAAGGACAGTGTTTCACGTGAGTGAGCTCCAAAGAAAATCTACCATAGATGATATAACCAGTAGACAAGATGCCCTACTCTATGGAGAACCGTGTCTTCTACCAGCCACTGCAGTGTCTGTTCAGTGGGCTCGTGGTGGCAGGGATGGAGCTGTCTACAGGCTCAGCAGCATGGACATCCTCCTTCTGAAGCCAGTGTTGGCACCACCACTGCTGAGGACCCAATCTGCCTACAGCAAGGCTAAGATTGAGCCAGGATAGGATGCTGTGGCCCAGTGGCCTAAGGCTGGGCAGAGCTGCCAGAAGCCAGTGGTAAGTTGATTACATCACACTCATCTCATGAGGGCTTATGTGTCCTGAGCTGAAAGACTTTGTTCTGGGTATGGATTTGCCTTCCCTGACTGAAATGCACAGTCATGGGACCCTATGTGAGGGAGCTGTTCTCTGTGCAAATAAAGAAGTACGGTGTCGGGCTCATCATATCCCACCACACCCTACCAGGTAGCCTGAAAGAGCAGGAGCAGCTTGTGCTGGCTGGGAGGCAGCATGCTGAGAAGCTGAGATGCTGGCCTACAGGATCTATGTCTTAGACCAGGGACAACTGGTGATGTCCCTTCTCCCACAGCCAACATGCATGGGTCTGGAAACCATGGGGTGGGACTTACGGACCCGTCTGAAGAGATTTTGCTTTCTATTTTCATAGCCTTGAAGGCTGCTGGTGTAGATGTCTCAGTTCTTGTTTCAAGAGAGGAAAGTGTCCATTCCAATGATGGTTCCGTGGATTGGAGGTTAAGATTGCCACCAGACTGCCTTGAATTCCTCATGCCTCTGAACTCACAGGCTAAAGTGGGGAGGCTCTGGTGTGGTTGGGTTGATTAATCTCATTTTCAAGAAGAAATTAGGTTGTTTCTCCCCAGTGGGGACAGAGAGGAGTAAGACCAGGACCTGGGAATTACAGGGATGCATTGTAGTACTTCCATGTCTAGCAACCCAATAAGTACAGGATTGCAAAGAGCTCAGAGCTCAGGCCAGAAGGTGTAGTTCACCCCACCAGGTAAAGAACCCTGACTGCCGCCGATGCTGGCTAAGGCAAGAAGGAAAGGAAAAAGGGGGAAAAAAGAGAAAGTGATAAGTACAATTGACCTTTGTTACTCACAGCAATTATGTTGTAGAAAGTCACTGGGAAGACTGAGTTAGCAGATAATGAACATTGCTCAGAGGGAAAACATAGGGTACGTTCCTCTGAACTTTTGTGATGACATTTTTGCCAATCATCTATTGCTCAGCTTGTTTTATGTGTGTGTCTGCTTGAAGGCGCTTTATTCTATATTTTATCGATTTATTCATGTGACACTCATGGCTAACAGGACTATAACATCGGCTGGAATAAAGCTTTTCTCTAACACATGTGTGTTCTCCATAAGGCACATCACAGCCCTTCTGGTGCTTAGGAACACAGGACAGCCTCAGCACTGTGCTTAGGGGCCATTTTAAGGAGCAAAATCACCAAGAAAAAGCACAAAAATGTTTAAAACATGGCTAAATAGACTGAAGAAGAACACTTGTTTACAATATGAGAACTGGAATAAAAAGGCGGAGATGGAACGGCGAGTTGGACAACTCAACATTTTCACCATTCCGGCATGTCCACGAATGACTATGAAAGCACAGTGAGCACCAATTTGAAAAAGTAAATTTTAGGCCAGACGTGGTAGCTCACACCTGTAATCCCAGCACTTTGGGAGGCTGAGGCAGGTGCATCACCTGAGGTCAGGAGTTCGAGACCAGCCTGGCAAACATGGTGAAACCCCATCTTTACTAAAAATACAAAAAATTAGCCGGGCATAGTGGTGGGCATCTGTAATCCCAGCTACTCAGGAGGCTGAGGCAGGAGAATTGTTTGAACCCGGGAGGTGAGGTTGCCGTGAGCCAATGTTGTGCCACTGCACTCCAGCCTGGGCAGTAAGAGCAAAACTCCCTCTCAAAAAATAAATAAATACACAAACGATAAATTTTAGCGAGTAGGTAAATTTGCAAGTAGGAATCCTCAAAGAGTGAGGACTGATGCATTAACTTTGGCAGTTCCAAGTCAAACTACTAGCAGCTACGCACACTTTCCTTCTGATTTCTTTTTATTTTCCCTTGGCCTGCCCTTTCCTCTGATGATTTGTTCCTCTGATGGTTTGCTCCTCTGATGATTTCAGTGGTGCTGGCCTGTGTAATGTAACCGATTGGTCACTTGACCACAAGGAGCCACCTGTGCACCCGATGAAGGCAGTGCGCATGTCCCGTTCCCCATCAGGCGATGGGCGAGTGCCTTCCTTTGCACGGGGCAGCCCGCCGTGTTGTGGCGATAGGAGCTACGTGTGGGTGGGAGAGTGAATTGGATCCAAGGAGTTGAATGGGTCGCCAGGCTGACCCTGGGCCTGTCTGCGTCATACCGCCTCCTGCCCTCCCAGCTCTGCTGTGTCACAGGGCGCCTGTGCAGGGCTCATTTCCCAGGCTGGGGAAACTCCAAATGTGTTAGTTTAGACACATTGTACATTTTTTTTTTTTTTTTTTTTGAGATGGAGTTTGGTCTTGTTGCCTGGGCTGGAGTGCAGTGGCACAATCTCGACTCACTGCAACCTTCACCTCCTGGGTTCAAGTGATTCTCCTACCTCAGCTTCCCAAGTAGCTGGGATTACAGGTGCCCACCACCACACCTGGCTAATTTTGTGTTTTCAGTTGAGACGGGGTTTCACCATGTTGTCCAGGCTGGTCTCCGACTCCTGACCTCAAGTGATCTACCTGTCTCAGCCTCCCAAAGTGCTGGGATTTCAGGCGTGAGCCCCCGTGCCTGGCCTGCATGGTTTTTAAAACAATCACATAGAGAGGAATGTAGAAAGCGAATTGTAGACACATCCTTCTTTATCAGTAAAAGCTAGCTTCGAATGAATATTTATGGAAAAAGTCACAAAGGACAAGGAACTGAATCTGACTATGAGATAGAATCACTTCCTGGAGTTGAAATTTAACTTCTGAACATGTTATCTCATCTAATTCTTCATTCTCGTGGCAAGGCTATTTTTGCCACCTCAGCTCCCAGGTGACCACCTGCCCAGGTCTGTCCCCACATCTGGTGGTTAGTGTGAGACACAGGTCATTTCTGCTGCCTCCCCTCTAGACCCAGCTCAGCTAATTTCACTTCCTGGGGTCTTCCCCTTGCTTGAACACACAGGTCCTATTTCCAGCCCCTCTCCCCTGACTCCTTGTAGGCGAATGCTGCTCCTCCTGCTTCTTTTGACAGTGACATTATTATGGCTGTGAGCAATGCTACTCTGCCTTCACTAGGGAATGATGTACACCTTGAACCAAACCAGTCAGAAGAAAAAGGAGGTCGTTGACTTTGAGTTGAGTTCCTCTCCAACCTCAAGCCTTCGGCGTTACTTCTCCTATCTCATAAGGGAAGCCTGGCTCTCCTTAAAAACAGCATTCAAAATTTAAAATAAATTTTTAAAAGAAAAGACAATTATTTAGTCATTAATTTTGCAGCCATATTAAACTATCTCCTCAACTCCAGTTAGGTGGTAATTCACCTACATATTGAGTTGGGAAACATTTGTGGGATTAGCTCTCCACTCTAACTTGCCTGAATATTCTTACTTGCTGGTAAGAGTACATTTTGAGCTCAGAATAAGGTATTTGTGCTTTCTGACTATGATATATGCCAGTTTTGTTTCCAAGGCTCTCAAACATGATTTTTTTTACCTGTCAAGAACACTTTGTGACAAAACTTAACAACAATCTTTAGTTACCAGAATTAGCAAATTAAAATAAAGCACTTCGCATTAAAGATGAATTGCAGATAAACAATATTTTTTGGGATAATTATGTCATATATAGTATTTGTTTAATATGCAATAGGTGGGAAATACTTAAAGTAATATGTCATTTGTTGTTTATCTGACATTCAAGTTAAATTGAGCATCCTGTCTTTTATTCCTAGTTCAATCAAACAAAAATCATCCCAAATTATTTTTCTCTTGTTTCAAGTTTTCATATACCCCCCTGCCAAATTTATCCTAAATTATTTATGTTTTTTAAAATTGATATTTCTTCACTGAAAAGGGCTATAAGCAATATAGCTGATAAGAATCTGGGTACTGTTTTGAAGTTAATCACTTTTTATTTCTTTTTGCTCATTGTTTGGTTAAGATCCCGGAGGCCAATTTAATGGCCAAAAAGTCTCTTTAAGTCCGGTATTTGCACCTGCATCATCTTTTACATATGAAAAACGAGGCTTGTTAAATTAATAGTTTACGAGTAAGAGATCAGGAGTAAGTCAAGAAGCACAAAGGGGGTTTCTTTTCTGTTGACCTATTATATATCTATGTATAAATTTTAAATATGGTCTGTAGAAGTTGCCAAAACAAGGCATACACTTTGCTAAGTTCTACTATCCAGAGAGCTGGTTTTGTGCTCTGGCCTTGTAACACAGCTTTCTGAATTGCCAATGAAATAATTTCTGTGGGGAGGGACAAAATTACAGAAGCATTTCATGTGTCCCAAAACTCAGCTTTGGGAAGTTCAATCCCTTTGCTCCCTTGAAGCCTGATGTGGTTTGGATTTGTGTCCCTACCTAAATCCCATGTTCAATGGTCATCCCCAGTGTTGGAGGAGGGGTCTGGTGGGAGGTGACTGGATCATGGGGGTGGATTTCCCCTTTGCTCTTCTTGTGAGAGAGTTCTCAGGAGATCTGGTTGTTTAGAAGTGTGTGGTACCTCCCCTTTTGCTCTCTCTTCCTCCTGCTCTGGCCATGTCAGACATGCCTGCTTCCTCTTTGCCTTCTGCCATGATTGTAAGTTTCCTCAGGCCTTGACAGTCATGCTTCTTATAAAGCCTGCAGAACCGTGAGCCAATTTAAAACTCTTTTCTCTATAAATTACCCAGTCTCAGGTAATTCTTTATGCAATGCGAGAACGGACTGAGAACGGACTAATACAAAACTCTTGTTTTATAACGTAGTATTTCAAACTTTGTTTAGCTTTATGGCAACTGAGCGGCTTTAGCGGGGTCACACCACATTTTGATTACCAAAGGTTGACATTACATAAATTCTTTTTTTTTTTTTTGAAATGGAATCTCGCTCTGTCACCTAGGCTGGAGTGCAGTGGCACAATCTCGGCTTACTGCAGCCTCCACCTCCTGGGTTCAAGCGATTCTCCTGCCTCGGCCTTCGGAGCAGCTAAGAATACAGGCATATGCCACCAGACCCGGCTAGTTTTTGTATTTTTAGTAGAGTTGGGGTTTCACCATGTTGGCCAGGCTGGTCTCAAATTCCTGACCTCAAGTGATCTGCCTGCCTCGGCCTCCCAAAATGTTGGGATTATAGGCGTGAGCCATCACACCTGGCCAAAATCAGGTAAATTCTTAATACCTCTGAGCATGAAGGTATTTGAACAGAAAGGATAAAGCAATAATTAGGCATAGCAGGACATGTAGAGCAGAAGGAGGGAAGGAGGTGGCATTTCTGTTGATTCACACCATTTTCCATGAGAGTTTTGAGGAAGGCTCAGTGCTGGTTAGAGATCTCTCTGCCTATTGAACATTGGTATGTCCTTTGGGTTCAGTAGAGTAACCTCTTGAGCCTCTTATAACTAACCGGGTGAATGGTGATCCCAGAGTACTCAGTTTATAACCTCTCAGAGTCACATAGCAGGACTACAAGTAGTGCTGCAGTCTTGAGAGAAAACCACCAGTGAAGAAGAATGCAGAAGGGGAGGTTTGGATTCACTCTCTACGGTCCAGGAAAGGGCCGGGAAGGCCCTGCATGTATCCTGAGGCTCCTGGCTTTCCAGCCCCGGGGAAACAATGGCATCGACCATACCGTGGAGCCCATCTGGCAAGTGGTGACTTGAGAGACAGGCAGTGCTTGATGTTGGCTCTGGTGTCCCTGGTCCAAATTTAGCCCCCAGAGCTGACTAAGACCTGCGTCAACCCTGGAATGAAGTCAGTCCCCTAGAATTCTCAAGATGTTAGTGCTAGGACGCATCTTAAACTGTCCTGAGGGCCAACCCCAATATTGTGAAGCTACTTTACCATCAGAGCCCTTCTTCTGGCTTCTTGTTGAGTGCCTTTCCACGATGTCTCTACATTGAGCTTTGAAAGGGTGCACGGAGTTACAGGGATGTGGCTAGCAGTCCACCAGGAGGCCTTTGGGAGGGCTCAGATTTGGGTGCCAAAGAAAGCACAGACGCTTGGCACCCCGTCCGCAGGGCTGGCCTGCTGTAGACCCTCACCTCAGAGAGCTCCACTGATTTCAGTGACCACGCTTGGAGCCGCACTGCCTGAGCGCAGATCCTGGCTTTGCTCCTCACCAACTGCGTGACTTCTTGCAATTTATAAAAATCCTGTGTCCTGGCTTCTTTTTTTTGGAAGGGAGAAAGTGGTGGTATCTACTTCCTAGGTCACTGTGAGAATTACATGGTTAGTTTATGTGAAGTGTTTGGAGCTTTTCATGGCACTTAGTAGGTGTTCAGTAAGTGTTAGCTATTAGCAGGGTTTGGTAGTAAGGTAAAGTTTATCTGGGTGCATATTCTGTGCCAGGATGTTAACATGTTAGATTGGTAAAACCTAAATAATGATCCATAGTCTAGGGTCCACTCCCCGAAGGCATATATGTTTTATCTGGGATTGTACATGCTCTACTCTTTTAACAGCTTTATTGAGATATAGTTCACATAGCAATACATGCCCCATTTGGAGAGTGGAAAATATTCTAAATCTGAAATACTGGCTAAGACCAAAATAATAAAGCCATTATTGGATATGCAAATCTAAAAATAGTGTAAAAATAGTCAGCCTAAAATAATATAAAAATACATTATTTCCCACAGTTAGAGCTATGTCTGGTTATTTTGATATATAACTCCATTTTCAAAAGTAATAGGAATTATACAGCAGGCACTAGCTCAAATTAAACATTTTGCAATTATTCTGTTATTTTGGCTCATGCTTCTCCTATGAAGACACTTAATTAATTCTCCCTTTTTTTTTTTTTTTTTTTTTGAGACGGAGTTTCGTTTTGTTGCCCAGGCTGGAGTGCTGGAGTGCAGTGGCATGATCTCCTTTCACTGCAACCTCCGCCTCTCAGGTTTAAGCAATTCTCGTGCCTCGGCCTCCTGAGTAGCTGGGGTTACAGGTTCCTGTCACCATGCTTGGATAATTTTTGTATTTTTTTAGCAGAGATGGGGTTTCGCTATGTTGGCCAGGCTGGTCTCGAACACCTGACCTCAGGTGATACGCCTGCCTTAGCCTCCCAAAGTGCTGAGATTACAGGTATGAACCACTCTGCCTGGCCAAATTAATTCTTAATGCATGTAGCAGAATGAAATTATATCACTTTACTGATTATTGTTTACAAGAGACTCGGTAAAATATTATAAAACAACGTTTTTATTATTGGGTGTGAGTATTCGCTTTCTGCAGCAGCTTTTGCTTCCAGCACTGAGTTTGTTTTAGGCAGGCATAAGTTTCACTGTTCACTCATGGTTTATTGCAGCAAACACTGTTGGGCTTGTCTTTTCTGGGCGTTCTAATTTCTACCAGTAGAATGTCGCAGCCATCCTCCTTTGGTTGTTTATTGTTTGTACCTCCTGGACTTAGACATAATTCTCCCAGATCACACACATAGTATAGTTTTTCTGGCAAAACAATGTTTCTCATTCTTCCACACTAATTCATTTCAAAGTTGACAACACTCATGAAGATCTAAAAACGTTTGCTCTTTGTGGGGAGAAAACCCTGAACTTAATGTCTCATGACTCCATTCCTGTCGATCTTGTCCTTATGTAAACTTTGCATGAAACTCCACTTCCCAGTGCCTCTTACTCCGGCTCCTCTTGCCACTGCTGCTGACTCTCTGGGTGGTGGAATTTTCTATAAGATTTCCTGGGTGCTCAGTCAGCCAGTGAAGGATGAAGTTCCCACCGGTCTCATTGCTCTGATAGCAAGTGATTTGCTCACTCCAAGGCCAGTTAAGAGTGGCAGCTTTGATTCTCCAGGAAGCTCAAAAGTGCTCTTAAAACCTGAAGTATGGGCTGGGTACGGTGTTTCACACCTGTAATCCCAGCACTTTGGGAGGCTGAGGTGGGTGGATCACGAGGTCGGGAAATCGAGACCCTCCTAGGCAACATGGTGAAACCCCGTCTCTACTGAAAATATAAAAATTATCTGGGCATGGTGGCACGCGCCTGTAGTCCCAGCTACTCAGGAGATTGAGGCAGGAGAATTGCTTGAACCCAGGAGGCGGAGGTTGCAGTGAGCCGAGAGTTCGTGCCACTGCACTCCAGTCTGAAAACAGAGCAAGACTCCGCCTCAAAACAAAACAAAATACCTGAAGTATATGACTGATTACTTCTTATGAAGTTTTGACTAAAAAGTAAAAATATATCAATAAGATCAAAGTCGACCCATTGCACTTCACACAGATTGTTGGTGAATGACATTATTTACCTACAAACTTGAAAATATTTTCAATATTACTTTAAAACTCCCCTCTCTCTAATGTCATTTCCAAGGACTTAATTTTCTTGTCATGCTATTACTGTAATAAGCCTCTGGTTATCAGAATAGCTAGAGCATGACATTTTTGGTAAACTATTGACTAGTTTTATTAGAAAGTTTAAAGCATCCTAGACTATCGAGCACAATTCAAATGTTGAGTATTATTATTATTGTTGCTTAAAATTAAATATTGTGAGAAACTGAAAGTAAATGATATTTGCTTTAGTTGGGTTTCCAAAATGAAAATAAATTAGGGTAATGCATGTTTAACATTAAAAAGATATAAGACATGTGAACCCCTGAAATCTGAGACAGGTCTCAGTGAATTTAGAAGGTTTACTTGGCCAAGGTTGAGGATGTGCGCTTGTGACTTAGCCTCAGGAGGCCCTGAGGACATGTGCCCAAGGTGGTCAGAGCACAGTTTGGGTTTATATGTTCTAGGGAGACATGAGACATCAATCAGCATATGCAAGATGAACAGTGGTTCGGTCTGGAAAGGCGGAACAACTGGAGGGAAAGGTGGAAGATTTGGAGCGGGGAGGGGGCTTCCAGGTCAGAGGTAGGTAAGAGACCAACGGTTGCACTGTTTTGAGTTTCTGATGAGCCTCTCCAAAGGAAGCAATCAGGTGTGCATTTATCCCAGTGGGCAGAGGGGTGACTTTGAACAGAATGGGAGGCAGGTTGGCCCTAAGCAGCTCCCAGCTTGACTTTTCCCTTTAGCTTAGTGATGTGGGGGCCTCAAGATACATTTTCCTTTCACAGACAAAACCAGTCTTGGTTGTTTTATAGAACGGCAGGTACTAACTAGGCTGCGTCTCCTGAGTGCATCTGCGAAAGCAGGTGTTCGTGATCTCAGTTATTCTGATGAAGAAACTGAGGTTCTGAAAGGCTCAGCAACTTGCCCACTGACAGCTTACGAAGGCTCCTTGAGAAGGATGAAGGCTTCCTTATCCCTGAGCCCTCCACGCTCTTCCTAACCCCTGAAACACCTAGGCAGGCCTTTACTACCTGTGGAAGGAAAGATGTTCCTGAGTAGCTGGTCTCAAAATTGAATATTGTTGCTGAAGAAGGTACAGAAAACAAAGTTATGCATGTTCTGACCCCAGGAAATACTCTTAAGAAATAAGCTACTTAAATCAGCTCACTTGTCATTTTACTGAGGAAAGAGGAGCTTCTCCTAGTTTTGGTGCTGAAGTTGGGAGATCATGATCATATTTTGCTAATAACATGACAGGCAAGGCTCAAAGGTGTTTCCAGACAGATTTGGTGGTGTGGGATTGTTCCTGGCAGTTTTATCATTATCCAGAGACTACATTTTTAGCACTTAAGACCCATCATGTGACTCATTGGCTTCTTGGTGCTGGCCAGGCCTTGAGGAAATAACTCAAGCTACCCAGACCTCAGTGTGATGGATGTCTACTTGCATTGTAACTTCCCCCCTTCTTCTCCCACCCTCACCCAAACAACTTGCCACTGTGAATCCCCAACATTTGGGACAGGCCTCAGTTAATTTAGAAAGTTGACTTTGCCAAGGTTGAGGACACACCTGTGACAAAGCATCAGGCGGTCCTGATGACACATGCCCAAGGTGGTTGAGCACAGTTTGGTTTTATACATTTTAGGGAGACATGAGATATCAACCAATATATGTAAGCAGTACATGGGTTCTGGCCGGAAAGGCAGGGACAACTCAAAGAAGGGAGAGGGCTTCCAGCTCACAAACAGTTGCATTCTTTTGAACTTCTGATAAGCCTTTCCAAGGAGGCAATCAGAACATGCATCTATCTCAGTGAGCAGAGGGATGACTGAATAGAATGAGAGGCAGATGTGCTCTGAGCAGCTCCCAGCTTGAATTTTCCCTTTAGCTCAGTGATTTCGGGGGCCCACGATATGTTCCTTTCACACCACTTGTTTTGGGACTGTCCTCACTCCCCTGCCTCTCCTGGGCATGTGGCCTGGGTGAGACTGCTGAGCTTCCCCTGTATCCCACCTCCCAGCCCACAGCTGGCCGGTCTAGGGTGGCCTCTCCTGGGACTTTCTAAAGCACAGCTAAAGAGGACACCATCCCTGACATGCAGGCTGTGAGGCCACCGTGCAGCCTTGTTCCTGGCCCACCAAGGAAGCCAGCTGCACTGCAGAGAGGGAGCTGATGTGCAGAGAGTAGATCCTGGTGGGGTCAAGGCCTGGCCCAGCTATCCTTGAGGGCAGCTGCATCTCTGGCCTTCTTACATCTGGCTACGCAATCCCCACCCACTTTTTTTTTTTTTTTTTTTTTGGATTCCAGGGGTTGTTAACTTTCCTTTATGCCTAAGCTTGCTTGAGTTGTGTTTCTGACAGTAGATGCTGAAAAAGTCTGACAGCTGCATAGCCTTGAGTTCTGGAAGACAAGCCACAGAAACCTGTCCATGTGGCTACTACTGTATGTTATAGCCTTTAAGGCCTTCCGCCAGCTCCCCTGAAGCTGGAGTCTCAGGGCAAGGGCACCTGATTATGGGTTGAAATGTGTCCCTTAAAATTTCATATGTTGAAGTCCTAACCTCCAGTACCTCAGAATGTGACCTTATTTGGAGATAGGGTCTTTATAGAGGCAATCAAATTCCAGTGTGTTCATTAGGGTGGGCCCTAAGCCAGTATGACTGTGCCCTTATCAAGAGGGAAATGTGGACATGGAGACAGACATGCACGCAGGGAGAAGGCCCTGTGAAGATGGGGGCTGAGGTCAAGGTGATGCTTCTGCATGCCAACGAGCACCAAAGCTTGCCAGCTGCTGCCAGAAGCAGGGAAAGAGGCCAAAAACAGCTTCTCTCTCCCTGCCCTCAGAAGGAACCAGCCTCTGGATACCTTCATCTCAGACTTCCAGCCTCACAGCTGTGTCTAAGTCTCCCTGTGTGTGGTTCCTCATTATGGTAGTCCTGGGGAAGAACATGGTGCCGTCCCCATCACGTGGGCGCTGAGAGCACCATCATGGCCAGGGAGGCCAGCCCTTCCTGCTGCAGCCACAGGAAGACTGTGCTCTGTGGGCCATGGCCGTGACTGGGCTGGTGACACCAGGCTCCACACATGTGCACATCAGCTTCCTCCAGAGCCATCTTCCATGATCCGATTCAAACACTTGACTTCTCTTCAACTAGACCAGGGTTTCGAGGCCAATTAATCTTCAACACAACCAAATAAATGATTTCCAGCAACTGAGTTACTCTCACAAGTATAGAGGGTTGAGTAGAATTGGGTGTCAGGCATAAATATGGATTTGAGATGTCCTTTTGGAATAGCACAACTCATATGGAATCACTGCCTCGGGGCTGGTGTCTTGGGATTCCTGGATCCCCACATTTTGGACATATTGTGCTACTGAAGTGAGAGGTTGGAGAGGACTTGGAGATCACCTGTGTCCCTCATCTTACAGGCCCATCACTGGGGGCCTGGGCGCTGACTGGCCCGATTGACAGAGCAGGACAATCCACTCGGTAGCTTCTGCTCCTCCCATGTCCAAGGGACCCCCTGCCCAGGGTTGGGGCCCATGGAGGCATCCAGTCACCAGCTCAGACTGAGACCCTTTCCCATAAGGCTTTATGCAAATACCCCTCATATCTTGGGGTCAAAGCCCTCAGCTCCAAATCTCTGAGCCTCTGAATGCATAATCTGGTTGTGCGTTTTGGTTGGATTGATCAAAGCACAGCAGGACTCGCCTTTAAGTTCTCAGGTGGCAGCAGCATTATCAAAGCCCTTGTTGGGTTTATTTCTATTTCCAGTTCCTAGGGAAGAGGAAAAAAAAAGGGATGATATATAACACTGAACAAATATTTACATATGTAATCTAATTTAATCCTCACAGCCAGCCCATTGTATTAGTTGCCCAGGGCTGCTGTAACCAAGTACCATAGACTAGGTGGTGTAGTAATAACAGAAATTTACTCTCCCACAGCTCTGGAGGCCAGAAGTCCAAAATCAAGATGTCCTCAGGGCCATGCTCCCTCTGAAGGCTCTAGGATAGAGGAGGGTCCATCCTGCCTCCTCCAGCCTCTGGTAGTGGTTGGCAATCCTCTCTGTTCCTTGACATGTGGGTGCATTACTCCAGTCGCTGCCTCTGTCCTTGCCTGGCCTCTGCTTGTGTATCTCTCTGTGTCCCTCCTCTTCCCATAAGAATATCCAGCATTGGATTTAGGGCCCATCCAAATCCAGTATGACCTATCTTAATTCACACATTAATGATATCTGCAATGATTGTATTTCCACACAAGGTCACATTTACGTGTCTTTTTGGGGGGATGCAGCAAACCTCCAACACTTACCTTTATTTTATAGATGACCAGGTCAATATTTAGAGCAGCTAAGTGATTTTTCAGGTTTTAGTTTGTGTTGGGAATGCAAAATTTCTCCTCAGCCCTTTGAGAGTTGCTAGATGAGCCCAGTGAATCCACTGACAGAGAAAAGTATGCAGATTTTATTAATAGGAGAAAAGTATGCAGATTTTATTAAGTAATTTTTGCATGGACATGGCAGCCCTCACAGGAAAAATGAAGACCCAGAGAAGCGTTGGGGCCACGAACTTACGCACTAGGTTGGACAAAGAGCCATAAATTGTGAAAACATGACAAGACAAAGAGGCTTGGGTTGGGCAGTTAATTGGGGGCAATAGACCGGGAAGATAAGCGTTGGTTTCACAAGGTTTGTTTGTAGAGCACTGCCTGGGCTTCGGCCCTGGTGACAAGGATCTCCTCCTTTCTCCTGGTCGAGGGAGGCTGTTTTTCACACAGGGTTTCATCTCTTGCTTACAGGAAGAAAAAGGAAGGTCAGGGTCCCCTGCTTGCTCTTTTTCAAGTGCCCTGAGCTCAGAAGAATCCTTACGCCAAAGTGGCATGTGTTGGGGTGGCCTGTTCTACCGTCCTTCATTTTTAAGAGGGCAGAGTTGGGGTTCACAGCCAATTCGGTTAGAGTCAGAGCCTGTGTCCCTTCTGCAGGGCTATGCAGCCCACCTGGGGCCCCTGGCATGACCCCTCCTGCACCACTGTCATTCACCTTGAGTCGTGCAGAGCATAAGTCAAAGTCCCTCCCAGGCAGCTTAGGGCAGCACCCACAGTGTTGGAATGGAAGCGCCAGTGCATCCTCCCTCTGTGGGAGAGCAATGCCCAAGTGGAGTCCTGGCTGGGGAGCGCAGCTCTCCCCACGTGGCCCCGGGCACTGCCCGTGGGGGCTGAGGGGAAGGACGGACTCTGCAAACCACAGTCCAGCCAGGGCCACAAAAGGGAAAGGGGCGCTTCAGACACCGTGTGTGTTCAGAAGCAGAACAAACAGGACCCAAGTTGTGGCATTGCCGCTCTGTCTCCTGCCCAGATATTCCAGTGGACACACGGAGATTTTATGTCCTTTGAACAGAAAGAGAAGTTGTTTGAGGAAATAAAAGAACAAAAGAGATTGTGAAATCTAAGAGTCTTTTATTTTCCTGTGTGCAATGTTTGGCAAAGTTGGAGAGGAGCATGAAGAAGGGCTCCTATGTGACTTATGTTAGAAACGTTTTAGTCAAACCGGTCCTCTGAGTTGTCCTTCTCAGGTGCCCTCCCAGGAAAGCTGGCAGCAAAATTATTTTTATCCCAAATAACGAAGGAAGCCGAGGTTTTGTGATTGGCTTCCTACCTCCTTTTCTGTTCTTTGTGGCAGTCATCTGAGCAACTTACACACTGCATCACAATTGTCCTCTCCCATGAACTGAAAAACATTTAATTTTTATTTTTTCCAATGGATTTTGGCTAAATCAAGCACTCTTCACATCAGGCACATAAGAAGAAAATCAGGAAGCGGATCCATTGGAGTTTAGTGAATGAAGAAATCGTGCCTTCTGTCTATGCCCTACACTCCCAGCCCCCAGCCCCCAGGGGAGAACACACGAGGACCAGCGCCTGCAGCACCCAGGAGAGAGAGGGGCCGTCGCAGGTGAGAGGCTCACTGCAGAGCCCGAGGGAGCTGGGCAGAGCTGTACCTCGCTAGCCTTCATCGGGACAGTTTCTAAGGGGCTCCCTCCTTGGGCCCATCCTGCCCGGCTCACACCTGCTCTTCCCAAGGACAGAGGCTTTGCTCCTCCATAGTCTGGCTGGGAAGCAAGAGAGCCATAACCCTGTGGAGACAACTTGAGACTTGATTGTTGGGAGACAAGATGATTTTACAGAACCATGTTTTATTTTTTTTTCAAATGACTTTGTTGCAAAGTCCCTGCTTTTGTTTCAAGAGATGGGGTCTCACCCTGTCACCCAGGCTGGAGTGCAGTGGCACCATCATAGCTCACTGCAGTCTCAACTCCTGGGCTCAAGCCATCCCCCTGTCTCAGTCTCAGTCTCCAGAGTAGCTGGGACTACAGGTGCCTGTGATACCAGGTCCAGCTAATTTTTAAATTTTTGGAGAGATAGGGTCGCTAATTTTTAATTTTTGTGTAGAGATAGGGTCTTGCTATGTTGCCCAGGCTGGTCTTGAACCCCTGGCTTCAAGTAGTCCTCCTTCCTGGGCCTCCCAAAATTCTGGGGTTACAGGTGTGAGCCACTGTACCTGGCACAATTTATTAATTGCCCCCAACATATCACGGGCATGCTGTTTTCCTCTCTTTCCCAGGGAGAAGATGATGATAATGACAGTTGCTAACACTCTCTGAGCTGTATACAGGCACCGTTATGAGTGCTGTGTATCCAGTAACTCATTTTGATCCTTGAAAAAGGATTTTGAGGAAAGGAGTGTACGTGTCCCTGTTTCACAGATGAGAAAACAGCTACGAAGAGTTTCAGTTATTTGTTTAAGTCTTACACAGTTAATAAGGACTCTAAGCTTCAAGCTCTTCACCTCCACTAGGCTGCTGATGTAGCAAACTTCCCAGTTTTTCTTATCCTCATCACCCAAGGTGAAATAATTACAAATGAACTTTTAGAAGGTGTCTACAGTCTTAGGTTTTCCAGTAGTTTCCGGCATGACTTGTTAACCCACTGGCCATCACTTGTAACCTCCCCACCCCTGACCAGGGCTTTGAAAGCGTTTTCTTCCTCCTTTGCACTGTGGCCTGAGAAGCCTCCCTTCAGCAAGTCACCCAGACCTCCAGTCTATCCTGTCCCCACCTCCAGCTCCCTCACCCAGACCTCAGGTCCATCTTGTCCCCACCTCCAGCACCCGGACCTCAGGTCCATCTTGTCCCCACCTCCAGCTCCCTGTCAGAGCACTGCTAAGTCCTGGGGCCTGTTGCCATCTCATAGGCAGTCTGAGTAGTTTGTGGAAGCCCTGTTGTCTTCCTTTCTGGCCCTGTCCCATCTCAGCAGGGTCTGTTGGCCAGATGATGCTGGCCTCCCATGTTGTCCACCCAGGAGCCACTTCCTGCCAGGCCCAGCCACTGTGGCTGAGTCTGCTCTCCCCTGAGCCACCAGGGCACCTGAGCAACATCCAGACATCTGAGGCCTCAGGGCACCACAGTGGTGCTGGGTGCAGTGCGTCTGTGCCACCTCTGTTGTCTGAGCACTGAGGGGCACAGGGCACAGCCCACTGGCGTGAACATGCTGCTCCCTAGGACCTAGGATTTGGACGTAAGGACCAGGACCTGGAGGTGGCTCTTGGAGCTGGCCATGTCATCCAAGTGGACCCTCCTTTGGGGATACCCTCATTCTCTGTTTCCTCTCTCTTCCTGCTCATCCTCTTCTAGCTCTGAGTCCCATCAACAGCTCCTGTTCTAACCTCATGCCCTTTTGCCTGAAGCCTGAGCAGTGGAGCCAGGCCCCATCACGGCATGACCTGCAGGCTCTGGCATTGTCCCAGCGCACTGTGTCCAGGAGCTAGACGTCCCCACGTGGCATGGCCCCAGTGACTGAGCATGGCCTTGACCCCATCCACCGCCTGATTGCTCTCCTTCCCTCTGCCTGAACCCTGGGCAGTCCAGGGACCAGGGAGACTGAACCACTCCCCGCCCTGGCCGTGCCTCCTCAGCCCCCTCACTCTGACTGTTGCAGGCAAAGCTAGGATGTATGTCACCCAGGATTTCCAGCTCATTCTCTGCATCCAGCTGACTTACGCCACTGGTTTACAATCCAGGGAAGCTCCTGGGGGTGGTGGTGCTGAACCTAGGTTTCCCCGGGCTCAGGGAAGCTGGGTTAATCTCCCATGAGCTCCATGCCCAGGGCATGGGGAAGTGGCACAGAGGGCAGCCTCTGGATCGTTGACCTGGCAGGGATTTCCGGGTTCATGTTCTGCCCTTTGTTTAATGTGCCTTTCATCTCCCCAGTTATGCAAAACAGAGGAGCCATACCCCACTTCACAGAAACAGGAGGCCCACAGGCATGCACCAGGCCAGCTTCCTGTCCTACTGGCTTCTCCAAGTGGGAGGGGAGGAGCGTTTCTGGAACCAGGCTATATACAACATGGCTTTTGGAGAAAATACATTTAAAAAACTCTTTCTCAAATTAAAATATATCTTTTAAAGGGTGTTTTATTTTATTTTATTTTATTTTTTTGAGATGGAGTCTCACTCTGTCGCCCAGGCTGGAGTGCAGTGTCCGGATCTCAGCTCACTGCAAGCTCCGCCTCCCGGGTTCCCACCATTCTCCTGCCTCAGCCTCCCCAGTAGCTGGGACTACAGGTGCCGCCACCATACCCAGCTAATTTTTTGTATTTTTAGTAGAGACGGGGTTTCACCGTGTTCGCCAGGATGATCTCGGTCTCCTGACCTCGTGATCCGCCCGCCTCGGCCTCCCAAAGTGCTGGCATTACAGGCATGAAAGGGTTTTAACAAATTAAGCTTCTTATGGGGCAAAAACGTCACGGGAATGTTTCATAGTCCCTTTGGGATTTCTAATGCACTTAGGTCGTGGGGAATTTGTACCCACTTTATTTTTGCTTTTTTCTCTGATAAATCCAGTGATGAACAAAATATTTCCTTTGGGAGAGTATGGGAATGATTTCAAACTTCCAACATTTCAAGTAATAAACACTTTAAGAGTATATCAACTGCTTCACTTTTCCTATTAAATGCATGTTACTTTACATACTGGGCATATCCCTTTTGTGCAAAATACAACACAAGTTTAGCTGAATTCCCTCCCTCCACCAAAGAGTGAGTTCCTCCCTTACTCGTGCTGCCTGTCCCTGTGCAAATGTCGGCTCTGATACTTCTAATTAATTATTTGTGCTTCCCATTCAACTATTCTTGAGAACAAGGTTTGAGTCTTTTTTCAATCTTGTGGCCTCATTGTCCAGCACAAAGGCTTATGGAATGCAAACTGTAATATTTAAATATTTGTGGAATACATGGAGGCTATGTACAGATTTTTAAAAATTTAATTGGACTTACTAGGGGATATCGAAATGTAAATAAGTACTATATAAAATAAATCTTAAAGAGACAAATATGTTTAAAAGGATATTATAAAGGAACAACGGTCTTAAAAGAATGCCTTTATAGTGTAAATAATCATCAATTTAGTCAATATGATAAAGCTGGGTGGATCAATTCATTATGGTGGTGTCGGTGGCCCTCTAGTGGCCATGAAGGGGTAAGGAGTCATTTAGGCTCTGAAGACCCTGAATTTCTGTCATAATGGCTGAGAACCAGCAAGAAGCCTTCTCACCCACTCAGCAGAGGGAATTGGTTTGGAGACAGAACAAAACAACAAAAGACGTAAACAGGAGAATCAACTCAACGATACCTGATTCTTTCATATGGAATACTTAACATTCTTCCTCTATTTACAAAAACAAACGAAAGAGCCAAAGCCTCAGGTGTGGGCAAATGAAGGTTAGGGCTCCTTCTTTTGATGAAATGCATTAATCTAACATTCTGAGCACGTTTGCTGCCATTTACTGAAAAGTTAAACGCATGGCAGAAAGGAATAGAATGAGTTCTGTCTTCTTTATCTTCATTACTCATCTCTCCTTTGGATCAATGGAAGATGCAAAGACACAATGTACAACTCTATGTTTCAGAATACTATGAACATTTTTGGTTCCATTCTCCATTTTTGATATGGTGGAATGATTTTGCTATTGTAAGCAGCATATAAATCTGGATTTGGGAAAGTTGTATACCTGGATTCCTCAGCAATGGATTATTTTCTCTCAGGGCCCTGGGACTGAAGGAGGCAAGAGGAGGACTCACTTTGGGCACCCAATTTAAAGGGCGTGACAAAAACTCAGTCATCAAGATAAATTACACACACACACACACACACACACACACATATATATATAGTTTCTGAGACAGAGTCTCGCTCTGTCGCCCAGGCTGGAGTGCAGTGATGCAATCTCAGTTCACTGCAACCCCTGTCTCCCAAGCTCAAGCAATTCTCCTGACTCAGCCTCCCAAGTAGCTGGGATGACAGGCGCGCACCACCACCTGGTTAATTTTTGTATTCTTAGTAGAGACAGGGTTTCACCATGTTGGCCAGGCTAGTTTCGAACTCCTAACCTCAAATGATCCACCTGCATTGGCCTCTCAAATTGCTGGGATTACAGGCATAAGCCACCACACCTGGCCTAGATAAACAATACTTTAAAGAAATATATTTTAAATCAAAATCCATGCAGAATGTCCAGGATTAACAAAATGTCAACATTTCCAGTAAAGACAGGATCAGAGATACTGGTTTTTCCTGTGCCCCAGTCTCCACTGTGGTCTGGCATGGCACTGTTTTCTCTTTGCCCAAAATGAGCTTATTAAGAGAGCAGCGTTGGCCAGTCATAGTTGCTCACACCTGTAATCCCAGGACTTTGGGAAGCTGGGGTAGGAGGATTACTTGATACCAGGAGTTTAAGACCAGCCTGGGCAACAGAGTGAGACCCCATCTCTAAAAAAAATAAATAAATAAAAAATAGCTGGGCATGGTGGCACGCACTTGCCATCCAGCTACCTGTGAGGCTGAGGTGAGAGGATGGCTTGAGCCTGGGAGGTCGAGGCATCAGTGAGTCGAGATGGCACCACTGTACTCCAACCCAGGTGACAGAGCAAGACCTGTTAGGGTGAAGAGAGAGAGAGAGCGAGCGAGCAGTGCTTCTGTGTGGGTCAGAGCCCAGCCTCCGTAGATGGGGGAGCTGGATTTTGAAACAGATGCTGCTGTTGCTTACTCAAGAACCTGATTCTTGGCAAAGTTCATACCTTATCTCATCATCATTGTGAATCCTTAGAAGCAGAGAGTCATTCCTGGCTGGGTCAGGCAGATGAGATGAAAGGAGGAGGAGGGATTCTCAGTGTGAAAGACTCAACTTCAAAGCCAACTGCTGTTGGCTTTGAAGATGGAGGAAGGAGACCATGAGCCCAGGAGTGTGGCAGCATCTAGAAGTTGGGAATGGCCACAGATGACAACCAGTGAGAAGGCAGTGACCTCAGTCCTACAACCTCGAGGAACTGAATTTGCCTGTAACCCTAATGAGCAAGGAAACAGATCCTTCCTGAGAGCCTACAGAGAGTTTCTCAGCCCTGTGGACACCTGGATTCCTTTCCTTTCTGATCTTCTCCTCTTCTCATTCTACCATCTCCCTTAGTAGTCCCAGCCACTCCCCAGATGTTAATATTTCTATGCCACTTCCAAATCTTTTTGAAAGAAAAGACTTTCCAAGTCTTTGTCCAACCTACATGTTGTTCTTTTTTTTTTTTTTTGAGACGGAGTCTCGCTCTGTTGCCCAGGCTGGAGTGCAGTGGCTGGATCTTGGCTCACTGCAAGCTTCGCCTCCTGGGTTCACGCCATTCTCCTGCCTCAGCCTCCCGAGTAGCTGAGACTACAGGTGCCGCCACCTTGCCTGGCTAGTTTTTTTTTTTTTTTTGTATTTTTTAGTAGAGATGGGGTTTCACCGTGTTAGCCGGGATGGTCTCGATCTCTTGGCCTCGTGATCCGCCCGTCTCAGCCTTCCAAAGTGCTGGGATTACAGGCTTGAGCCACCGCGCCCAGCATACATATTGTTCTTAATTCAGCATTTCCATCTCAATATTCCACAGGTATCTCAATATATCCAAAGTAGAATGCATTATAGAATGAGTGCTACTGCTAAAAATCGACATCAGCACTAATATAGGATTATAATAACCCTATATGAAAAGGGTTACAAATAATTAACAACTTGAGGTGGGAGGCAGGACTCAACTCTGAAGGTGGGGCTTAGACATCCAACCAAATTGAGGACTAGCTAACACAAAGATGGGGTGGAAACAGCTCTCCATAAGACACCCCCACCAGTGTGCCATGTCAATTTGACACTGTCATGCAATAGCCAGAAGTTACCACCCCTTTCCATGGCAATGACCCAACAACTGGAAAGTTGCCACACTTTTTCTAGAAATTTCTGTATAATCTGCTCCTTAATTTGCATACAATTGAAAGTGGGTATAAATGTGACTGCAGGCCTGCCCCTGAGCTGCTGCTCTGGACACCATGCCTATGGGGTCGCCCTGCTCTGCAAGGAGCAGGACCTCTGCTGCTGCTGTGCATGGCTGCTTCAGTAAAAGTTGCTAACACCACCAGCTTGCCCTTGAATTCTTTCCTGGGTGAAGCCTAGAACCCTCCTGGGCTAAGCCCCAACTTTGGGCTCACCTACCCTGCATCAAATGACTAAACTGATAAAAGTGAAGAAAAATATTAAATAACTATACTTTATAACAAGGAAAATATGAAGCAATTAAAATATTCATTGCAATACAAAAGTATGAGTTGTCATCAAAGTAGTTTTCCTGAGAGTATGGGTTTTCCAATATTTGAATTTATTCTTATAAAAATGGGAGAGTTGCCAACCCAAATTTATTATTAGCTTCCTGAAATAAGGACTCAGTATACACTAGCACTGTTCTATTTTTAGTTTCTAAATTCTTAGTTTTAGTAACCTTTAATAACTCATGTGGTGCTCCATAAAACTGAAACTCTTTAGAATATCACGTTACATACTCATAAGAAATGAGGATGAAGGTTGCATTATTAGGTCTCTTAAAGATCTCAAAGCTGGGAGCTCTTGGTCCGTAACAGATGATGGATTCCACTGTGAGGATTTATGATCGTCCTTAAATAAATCTGATCATGTATTTCCTCTGTTAACAACTCCTCTGTCTCCCAGAGGGTAAAATCTGAGCCCCTGCCTTGGTGTGCAAGAACATTCACCACCATCTTCAACCCATCCCCTGCCAGGCGTCGTCCAGCACTCTCTACATGATGCCTTACTGAATTTCAAACCATGTCTCTGAAACTCTGGAGACTGGCTGTGTTCATGGGATGGGCGTGTCCCTGAAGTAGAGCTTTTATTCTAGTCACAGAGGACTGTCTATCTTCATTCCTAAATTGCCACAGTACAGATCCCTGTCATGTGGGGTGGTGCAGCACTTCTCTGGAAAATGAGATTCTTGAGACAGGTCCCTTTCTTTCTCTCTTACTGCATTCTCTGTGTGTTTCTCTGTTCTTTGTGTCTCTGTCTGGTTTTGCTCCTTTGATCTGCAGGTGGGCGAAGGGTCATCGGCTTCACTAGACCTTGTCTCACAGGAAATTGCTTCTAGGTCACACCCACCTGAGGAGCTCCCATTTCTGGGCAGAAATACAGATCCCCTGCCTCGGAGACGGTGTTTGCTACCAGCTATCCCTTCAGATGCAGAAAAAGATGGTAAAGGAGCCAGAGGAATATCCAGTGACCTCAGTCCTACAACCTCGAGGAGCCGAATTCACCTGTAACCCAAATGAGCAAGGAAACAGATCCTTTCCGAGAGCCTGCAGAGTTTCTCAGCCCTGTGGACACCTTGATTCCTTCTCTTTTTGATCTTTTCCTCTTCTCATTCTACCATCTCCCTTAGTAGTCCCAGCCACTCCCCCAGATGTTAATATTTCTATGCCACTTCCAAATCTTTTTGAAAGAAAAGATTTTCCAAGTCTTTGTCCATCTACAATGAAAAAATTCATTAAGGAATGTGAAGAACATTATTATTTCTTCTTACTATAATATTTCTTTTTTTCCTCAAAATGATTCTGACTTTAGGTGAGAGGTTTTCAACTATGGTGAAGAGGACATATTGTCTTTAAACCTCCCCAGGGATTTTCAGTGCTAAGGTGGCAGAACAGAGTACAGTGGTGCTGCCTCCTCCTCTCGAGGACTCCTCAGTCCACACTAAGGATTAGGTATTAGCCGGTGGAGCAAGAGGGCCACGGCCTGGAGGAAGCACCTGCTGGTGGGTGACATCGGGAACAGAGCCTTGGCGCAGCAGGCAGCCTCACCGTTTGCAGAGAAATCAAAGCTGAAACAACCAGTGCAACTTTGTTCAAACAGCAGAAGGCTGGCAAAGACCTCTGATAGGGACCAGGATATGTGTTCAGACAAAGCACCGTGAGGCAGCTGGTGATGGGAATGGGACAGCTTCCATGGAGCGATCTCCAATAACAATCCAAAGAAAAAAAGGAAGGGGCAAGGAGGGGGTATAGTCAAGAAGGAGAAAGGAAGCCTTCGTGCTTGCCTTTGCACGGAATGCCTCCGAAGGAGAGAAAGTACGGATGGAAGCCATTCATGTGGAGCGGGGAATGGTGGAGGGGGGTGGATGGGGGGGATGATGGAGGTGGGTAGTGAAGGGGGGTGGTGGAGGGTGGTGGACGGGGGGTGGCAGAGTGGGGGTGATGGAAGAGGGGTGGTGGAAGGGGGATGATAGAGGGGGGCTGGTGGAGGGGACAGTAGTGCGTGTGACCTTCCTTGTCTCTGTGCCTCTTGGAGTAGCCTCTGCGCACTAATGCTGTTTGCTGGGCTCAGTTGGATAATCCTTGTCCTAGATTCTGCTATATTCTTTACATGCCGGCCAACGCAGTAGGACATTTGATGTTGCTGAAAAATAGCTTTTCAAATGCTATCTCTACTTTTTTCATATTTATTACACACTAATTGGCATAGAATACTACGCCTGATGTGAATGTAGAATATGCATTGAATGAACAGCTGTTGCTTTGCTTTTGCTACCCCCATGTGTTCATGGTTTTTTCTGGTGAAAAGCTAAAGAAAATAAAGCCTTTGATTTATTTTATGTGCCGTTAAAAGTCAAAATAATAGTAGTCCGTATGCTTTGAAGTCTACGATAATAGCACCTTTTCCAGTATTTCATGCAACTTGTGAAATTGCAGCTGCTGACAAGGAGGTAGATGGTAGTAAATGCAACACTCTGTGTCCCTGGTGTGGTGACTGCGACATTCCATGGAAACCTAGGAGCTTTAAGTCTGTACCCTGTTTCTGACATTTTATTTACCTCCGAGAATGTATTCAATAGTACATTTTCCCCTCATTTTCTTCTCCCATAGGTTTCAGTTTTTTTATTTCTGACTCTAAGTTTTATTTTCTGACATCTGAGAAGTATTTTGTCTTAGAAATAGTGACATAAAAATAGGCAAGAAGCGGCCGGGCGCGGTGGCTCAAGCCTGTAATCCCAGCACTTTGGGAGGCCGAGATGGGCGGATCACGAGGTCAGGTGATCGAGACCATCCCGGCTAACACGGTGAAACCCCGTCTCTACTAAAAAATACAAAAAGCTAGCCGGGCAAGGTGGCGGGCGCCTGTAGTCCCAGCTACTCTGGAGGCTGAGGCAGGAGAATGGCGTAAACCCGGGAGGCGGAGCTTGCAGTGAGCTGAGGTCCAGCCACAGCACTCCAGCCTGGGCCACAGAGCGAGACTCCGTCTCAAAAAAAAAAGAAAAAATAGGCAAGAAACATCTAAATTTTAACAGCATCTATCATTCTGATGAAAATTATGTAACTATAAACAATTGCTACATTTCTGCATTATTATGTAATATATCAAACTTATTTATATGCAATTCTTACATTGTGGGTTATCATGGCAAACAAATATATTATTGCACAGTAATAATAAATGTCACAGTGAAAGAAATAGAAGACTTAAATTGTCATCTCAGCAATACCATTCTGGTAAATACCCATAAGGAATACCATGGCAAACATTAACTTTATCAAGTGATCTAATAGCAATAGGAGTTCCTTTTTATTTATTTATTTTTATTTTTGAGAGATAGAGGCTTGATCTGTTGCCCAGGCTGGAGTGCAGTGGTGTGATCTTGGCTGACTGCAACCTCTGCCTCCCAGGTTTAAGCTATTCTCCTGCCTCAGCTTCTGAAGTAGCTGGGATTACAGGCATGTGCCACCATGCCCAGCTAATTTTTGTAGTTTTTAGTGGAGATGGGGTTTCGCTATATGATGGCCAGGCTGGTCTCGAACTCCTGACCTCAGGTGATTTGGGAGGTCACCTCGGCCTCCCAAATGCTAGGATTATAGGCATGAGCCACTATGCCTGGCTGGGGGTTCCTTTTTAAATTTTAAAATGTTTGCTGATCAGTACATCAGCTAGAATAGCAGCTCTTGTTTAGAAACATGGGCAATTTTAGATCTTACTACACAATAAAACATTTTGATGATCATTAAAATATTTTGCTGATCAAATCTTTTGATTTGCCAAAGTTATCTTTTGTGACTTGAAGCAGAACTTTTCTCTTTATATATGTATGTATATATTGTATACCAATCCTTTTAGAATAATATGCTTTATTTCTATCATCAGAAACTTGTCATAATACATTAAATTTTTGTGAAAACAACACCTTTTACTGCCATCTGCCAGAAAACTGTTATAAATATTGTAAAATGCCATCTTTGGGGTTAACAAAATGATAATAATAATATTAAAAATTATCGTAATGACAAAGTGGCGCCTCAGAGGCGTGGTGCCTCCAGGTATGGCGCCTGAGCGTACAGGGCGGAGGCCACACGCCCTGCAGCCTGCGCCGCTCACTGTGTGCCTGGCTCCAGCTCCCTTCCCTCTGCCTTTGGACAGGCCGCACCTCCCACCCGAAATGTCGTCTTTCTGCCACCCACATGGCCCCGCTCCTTCTCGCACACGCAGCTTGGCTGTCGGCACCCTGTCTGTGTTCACTCCCCTGCCCGCCCTGGGGAATGTGTCACACTCGGCGGTAGCTGCCAGGCGCCCAACTGTTGCCCCTACCGTAATGGACAGTTTCCTCCACGATGGAGACTGAGTCTTTCTCGGCTTCCTATCCCCTGGGCCTAACCGAGAGCCTGGTGCAAAGTAGGAACTCAAAGTTCGTGGAATGAAGGAAGGAAAGTTCAGTCTATGGCATCACTAGAAAGAACTTCACTTTGATTAATGGCTTTTATTATTAGTTATTTTCACCATTTTTTGAGGATGTTGGTGTTTAGCCTCTTAGTTTTCTCCGATTGTGAAATGTTTTCCTTGATTTTGATTGTTAGAATTGCAACTGTATATTTTTTAAATTGAGCCATCCATCGTTGAGCGTGGTGGCTCACACCTGTAATCCCAGCACTTTGGGAGGCTGAGGTACGTGGATCATCAGGTCAGGAGTTCGAGGCCAGTCTGGCCAACATAGGGAAACCTCGTCTCTCTAAAAATACAAAAAATTAGCCGGGCGTGGTGGCAGGTGCCTGTAGTCCCAGCTACTTAGGGGGCTGAGGAGGGAGAATGGCGTGAACCCGGGAGGTAGAGGTTGCAGTGAGCCGAGATCGCACCACTGCTCTCCAGCCCGGGCAGCAGTGCGAGACTCCATCTCAAAACAAACAAACAAAAAAAAACAAAAAAAAAAAACTGCCATCCATTGAGGGCGAGGAAGAGCATGGACTGGGAGGATCAACAAACCTGGGCTACTTGCTGAGTAACCTGGAACAGCCACTCCACCAGATCTCTGAATCTCAGCTTCCTCCTCAGATGGAGGGAGACATTAATAGCACATCTCAAAGGGCCCTGTGGTTGCAGAGTGAGAGTCTAAATTAGTGGAAAAGCTCTGGTTGGTATTTCTGTTGCTCCTTCTTCTATTATGATGATGAGTTAAATAGCATAGAATGATGACTTCATAATTATTTCCACATCAATAATTCTATGATCTTGGAAATAGAAGCATTATATTTCCCCCGCCCCATGACCCCAGTTTTGGATGATTTACAGTTGACTCTTTGGAGTAGAGCATGTGTATTTGTCTTAGATATTAGAGATGTGTGTGTGTGCGTGTGCGCATGTGTGTGCGTGTGTATGTGTGCGACAGAGACACAGACAGAGACAAAGCATTTTTGCAGGTATACATGCTAAAATGGCTGCTGAAGCAACCTGAGAGGCTGAGTCCTGAGAGGAGAGGTTATCCAAGGAAGGCACTTCCTGAAACATAGATTTGAAAGTTGGAATGAGTTTTCTGTTTAAAATGCAAAGAGGGTGCTCAGTCTGGCTGGAGGCCTGGTATTCTGGGGTGGAGAAGGCAGCCCTCTCCTGCATGGAGAAGGTGCATGAATGTGCTGGCTGGATCATAGCTGACTCCGAGACAGAGTATTGTGGGAAACAGACGATTATGTAGGGGAGAAGGAGTTAGAGAATGTTAGAAGTATGAGATAAAGGGTTGCAAATTGACTTTGAGAGGCAATTTGGTACCACAGCATATTTCTGAGTAGGGTAATAACGTACTCAAAAGGAAAATAAGCAAGTTGTTTATCTTTTGGGAACCACTAGAAAATGCTTAAAGTTTATAGATTCCATTCTAACCATACTAAAAATTTTCAACTCCTTAAGCTCAACAAATAATGACTGTTTGAACCCGAGAGTAGTCCTTAAAGGTAACTCTCTTTTTGTAGGAAATATTTTGTTGTGTTGCATACTCAAAAGTAGGTTGAACAGTGGAAAATAACATATTGCAGAGAATTTAAACAAAATGCTTGACTTGCCAGAGGCTGCATCACAAATCAGAATTGCAACTTAATTTTTACCTAACAAGAACCAATTAGGGACTCCTCACAGAAGATAAGGAGGCAAACTGTGAATTTGCAAAGGAGGCTCTTGGACAAGTAGCTGGGCTGGTAATTAGGATGCTTCACTGTTCCTCTGAGTCATTACCCACGGTAGTCTGTCCAGGAATTTTAAATCTTCACCGGAGGTGCAGCAGAGGGGCAGGCGGACTGTGATTTCTTTAGTAGCTTCTGTCTGACTTCATGGTTTTAAATGGGGGGATGGTGGTCTAATTTACACTTTAAAAGCATCCCTTCCAACGCTGTGTGGAGAACAGATAGAGAGGCAGGACCAGGCAGGCAGGACCAGAGGTGCCCTCTTGCTGCAGACAAAGGGTGTTGGTGGTTTGGCCCAGAGAGGTCACAGTGGAGATGTCAGAGGCATGTGAACCAGAGCAACTCCATCTTAAATTCCTATTTAAGGAATAGGTAAATGGGTAAAATGAGGCTGAAACCTACTGGGCTGCATTCCCAGATGGTGAAGGCATTCTAAGTCACAGGATGAGAAAGGAGGTCAGCACAAAATACAAGTTATAAAGACCTTGCTGACAAAACAACTTGCAGTAAAGAAGCTGGCTAAAATCCACCAAAACCGAAATGGCAACGAGAGTGACCTCCGGTTGTCCTCACTACTACACTCCCACCAGCGCCGTGACAGTTTACACATGCCATGGCGATGTCAGGAAGTTACCCTATATGGTCTAAAAGGGGGAGGCATAAAAACTCCACCTCTTGTGTAGCATATCACCAAGAAATAACCATAAAGATGGGCACCCAGCGGCCCTCGGGGCTGCTCTGTCTATGGAGTAGCCGTTCTTTCATTCTTTTACTTTCTTAATAAATTCGCTTTCACTTCACACTGTGGACTCGCCCTGAATTCTTTCTTGTGCAAGATCTAAGAAGCCTCTCTTGGGGTCTGGATTGGGACCCCTTTCCTGTAACAGAGATAATGAGAGAGGAAGAGATTTGGAAGGTACAACTGGTAAAACCTGTGGAAATGTTAGATCTGAGGTAGAAACAGGGAGGATGGTGGTACTACTTCTCAAGGTGGAGAAGGGCGGAGGAGGGAAGTTCCTGAGTGAGAGAAATTCAATGTTTTGCTTTGATGTACAAAGATTGAAGATGCCCATTAGATATCCAAGCAGAGATGTCATATAATCTGCTGTTAAAGGCAGCCTCAGTGCTGAAGGTAAGTTATATATTGATGTTATTAAAAGACACAGGACCAAAACAGATCAACTAAGGAGAGTGTGCAGACAAAGAAGAGAGAGGGCTTTGGGCCAAGGCATGAAGTTTTTCAGCCTTTAAAGTTCAGAGAGAAGAGAATAAAGCAGCCAGAGTAATGAACAAGGACAGTACAGAGGTAGGAGGAGGCCGTGAGGGTAGCACCCTGGAGGCCAAGAGCATATGGCATCTCAAGAAGTTGTCACCAGCCTCTGTCAACACTAGTAGATCAAGTATAATGTGAGCAGACAGGTGATAACTGGATTTCACTACACAGAGGGTGCTGGTGACCATAACAAGAGATTTTGGGGACAGGAATGGCAAGGAAAGAAAACTGAATGGGGCTGGGCGCAGTGGCTCATGCCTGTAATTCCAGCACTTTGGGAGGCCGAGGCAGGAGGATAGCTTGAGGCCAGGAGTTCAAAATCAGCCTAGGCAACAGAGTGAGACCCCGTCTGCACAAAAACTTTTTTAAAAAAATTAGCCAAGTGTAGTGGTGCATAATAGTCCCAGCTACTTGGGAGACGGAGGCAGGAGGATTGTTTGAGCCAGGAGGTCGAGGCTGCAGTGAGCTGTGATTCAGCCACCGTACTCCAGCCTAGGTGACAGAGTGAGACCCTGTCAAAAACAAACAAAGACAAACACCTAAATAGAGTGGATCAAGAAGAGCAGGGGCTGAGGAATAATTTTATTTAAGCTAGATGATGGGCACATGGGTGTTTGTTATAACATTTTTATATGCCTTAAGATTTCATAATGAAATAGTTTGAAGACAAATAATGTATCACTTATTCTAAAACTTTTTTTTAAATGTGTGGAATTCTAAGGGTGAAGATTAATTTAAAATGTATAATGTGAATTTTACGTCAACCAGGCAGTAAGATGAGGAACCGAGGGAAAGAGGTAAAGTGGCAAGGAGGAGAGAGGAAGGGAGGCCGGGAGTTGAAGACTCAAGAAGTTGTGGGAAGAGCACTGTTGTCTACTCTGGCAGAAGAAAAATAAGTCTGGGGCCTGGGTGGGGAGAGCCACGAGTGATTTATTTATCTATTTACTTATTTACTTAAGAGAGGAGGTCTTGCTCTATCACCCAGGCTGGAGTGCAATGCTGAGATCATGGCTCACTGTAACCTCGAACTCCGGGGCTCAAGGGATCCTCCTGCTTTGGCCTCCCAAAGTGCTGGGATTACAGGTATGAGCCACCTCACCCAGCCTGATTTTTTTAAAAAACATAAATGTGCAGAGGTGGTGCAGCTGGGATAAAGGAAAAGCGCATTGTTAAGAGTTTCAACACCCTTAATATATAACGAGATGCTCTGCCTTGAAGCTTGTGCCAATTGCGACTCTCACCTGTAGAAAATCTGCATCTGTTTCATGACTCGCCATTAACAGCCTTGAGTAAATGCTCTAAAACAATCAAAATAAGCCAAAAGAGGCAGGAAAGGAGAGACACAGGACTTAAAAACAGAGGAGGCAAATAGGAAGGCTGGAGTGGATGTATTAATGTAAGATAAAGTCCATTTCAAAGTGAAATGAATCATGAGAGACAAATAAGCACTTCATAATGAGGAAAGGATCAGTTCAGCAGGAAGACATAGCAATCATAAATGTATATGCGCCCCATAACAGATTTTCAAAATCCATGAGGCAAAAATGACAGAATTAAAGAGAGAGGTACACGCTACCACCACCATGATTTGAGGTTTTAATATTCCTCTCTCAAACAGTGGTAAAGTAACTTGACCAAAGTCCAGCAGAGATGCGGCAGATCTCGACAGCATGGTCAGCACCTTGGCCTATGTAACATTTGCATCAATTGTGAAAGTGATGAGGATGGGTTCTGGCCCCCGTGGTACAGCCACAGCCTGGGCTGTGTTCTCCAATCGCTGCTCCAGGACCTTGCATGGACTGGGCCCGTGGTACAGCCACAGCCTGGGCTGTGTTCTCCAATCGCTGCTCCAGGACCTTGCATGGACTGGGCCCGTGGTACAGCCACAGCCTGGGCTGTGTTCTCCAATCGCTGCTCCAGGACCTTGCATGGACTGCTTTCCCACTGGGTGCTTTGATTTTTCCATCTGTAAAGTAAAATGATAATGGTGCCGACATCATCTGTTTTAAAAAATATTGTATGAGATGATGCATAAAAAGCAAGTCAGCATAACAGCTGACCTGTATGAAATGTTCAACATATGCTGTTGATTGCTGTGGAATCAGTTAGACAGCATTTGGTTACCTGGCAGAATCCTGTGGAAACACAGTCTTACCCAAGCCTCACTCCGAGTTGTTTCCAAACTTTTTCGTGTTTCCTGCTGTTTCAGTTTCCCTTCCAGTCCCAGGATGAGCTCATGATCCTTCCAGTATTTCAAAGCAGCCCTAGTGATACAGGAGTTGAAAGGAAATGATTTAGGCAAATAGTGAGGGTAGGAGTGTCCCCAGTAAGGTTTTCTTTTTAATGAAAAGCAGCCCTCAAATCATTTATTTTCTACCAAAGAGCAGCCTCTAAAATCAAGCTGCAGACATAGATAAGCAAGCTGGAACCTTGCACAGGTGAATACTGGCAGCTGTGCCAACAGGAAAAGTCTACCTGGGGGGCAGCTATGTTCAATACGGAGGCTCCATCTTCCCTTTTCTTTGTCAACCACATGTACAATAAGACAACATGGTGCTGGCCCGGTAGAGAACCCATCTGCATAATAAAAGATTAAGGTGGGGTGGCCAGCTTCTTTGCACACTGTGTAAATAGCACATCTGGTCCAACTAGTCTTTGGGTCCTATGTAAATCAGACACTGCGTCTTCAAGGCAGTCTATAAAACCTCGTGCACTTTGCCGTGGACCAGAAGTCCCACTTGGAGGCCCGTCTCTCTCTGCAAGAGAGAGAGCTATTCTCTTTTCTCTTTCTTTCGCCTATTAAACCTCTGCTCTAAACTCACTTCTAGTGTGTCCACATCCTTGATTCCCTTTGCGTGACACAACGAACTTCTGGTATTTACCCCAGACAATGACACTGCTTCACTAGGTGCCCGAGGCCAAACCTCAAAAATTCCAGATTACCTACATTTACTGTCCCACACAGGAGGGTATGCAATTTTCACCTGTCCCACCCCCGCTTGGTTCTCATGGGCCTCAAAAGAGCCCTAAACTACAGCCCCGCTTTGAGGCCCTTGGAGAGTTTTCCAATGCCTTCGACAAAGGTGAGACGGCAGCTGCTCCCTGTACCACCTGGGATACCAGTCACACCCGCATTTTCCACCTTTTGTGTTATTGGAACTTTAAAAATTAATACCTCTGTATGATTAGTGTGTCTGTATGATTATTAATATTGTCCTAGAATATATAAATTATAATTAAATGTAGTTAAGGGTCTTGCTCTTGAAAAGAAACTGAGATGAATCTTTGGTGAATGGAGAAATCCTCCTGTGTCACAAATCTTTTCTCTCTAACTGGCACATTTGTATTTTCTCCCTAATTGGCACATTTGTATTTCTTTAGAGAAGAACAGTGAATAAAAGAGGTAAATAAAGCAAAGTAAATTGCCCTTTCCAAGTCTGCCAGCTGTCAACACCCCAGAAGAGCGTTTTCTTCCTATTGTAAGAATCAAGGCTCATAGGTATGCGCTAAAGAGTAATGAGGCAGGTTAAGGTCTTCTGAAATACTGCTAGTGAAATTTAGCCCCTTGTCACCAAAGACTTACAAAAACCTAAAGCCATTTCCCTTCATTAAAAAACATGAGCAGTGAAACCTACTACATTGGCTTTCTGGAAACCAAAGAAAAGGACCTTGCTGAATTTCTGTAAGACAAACAATACCTTGTAGACTGACCTTCTTAAGTCAGATGGCAGCTTTAGGGGGTGAGCTTGGAACCTTTCTCTGAAGTGGTGATGGGCAGAGTAATAATGTAGGGAAATGGAAAGGTCCTAGCCCCCAAAAACCTCCCTACCCACTGGCTTGTGCCTTCTAGGTCACGTTCTAAGCTCCTGCACTTTGAAGATCTGAATTTCCCAAGCACACACACTATGGGCTTCTTAAATGGAACTCTCAACAAACTGAGACAGAAAGATGGTTAATGAGCAATGTGGAACTTATTAAAGAGAAAGAGGCATAATTACAGTTTGAAGACAGTTTTAAAAATTAAAGCAGATAGGTTGTAGTGGAAATAAAATAGAAATTTTAAACATTTTAATTAAATTGTTTAAATTAAATTACTTCATTTCCATTTTTATTAACTTTAATTAACATAATGTGACATTATGAGCTTTAAAAAAATGTTTTTCCCTGATTTCCTCGGGAAATGTGGCCTAAGGAGTATGATGGCACTGCCTCTCCGGGTCCTGTGTGCTCCTACTGCCTGAGTCACGATTCTCTCCCGCGTCATTCTCCACCCCTCCAGACAGTGCTCTTGGAGGAAATGCATTCCACATATCGGACCTCTCAATGATATCACGACAAAGGAACTGGCATAAAGAAACTTTTGATGGTCTCATTGCAGTAACTTGAGCTTAAAAAGAAAATGACGTTAGTTCAGGTAAGGTCAGTTTTTGCAGACCTGTGAATTTGTAAGGATGTTTGGGAAAGAAAAGCTAATCTCAAATGTACCAAAAAGGAATGTGAATGTATTAGGGTGTGCCTACTTTTTATTGGTGTTAATAAGCAGAGGAATGTTAGTGTATACATGTGTGGGGTTCATTCTTTTAAGTTCATGTCTACTGTGAAGCACAGATATGCTCTTGTTTCCTCTGTGTAAGACGAGAGCAGGGAGTAGAAGGGATTGCATTGCCCAGTGAAAGGAGGATCTGTGTGTAGAACAGGAAGGGCTGCTGGGCACGTGGAGTGGAGAGGAGGGGACAGGTGGAGAGAGAAGGGAACAGGTGGGGGCAGGTCGGGGAGAGGAGGGGAGAAGTGGGGGGAGGGGGGAAGAGAGTGGAGAGGAGCGGTAGGAGGCAGAGGAGGGGAGAGGTCAGGGAGAGGAAGGTAGAGGTGGGGGAGAGGTGGGGAGAGAAGGGAAGACACGGGGGACAGGTTGAGGAAAGGAGGGGAGAGGTGGGGGACAGGTTGGGGAGAGGAGGGGAGAGGTGGGGGACAGGTTGGGGAGAGGAGGGGAGAGGTGGGGGAGAAGAGGGGAGAGGTGGGGGAGAAGAGGGGAGAGGTCCAGGAGAGGAAGGGAGAGGTGGGGAGAGGAGGGAAGGGCGGGAGGACAGGTCAGGAAGAGTAGGGGAGAGGTGGGGAAGAGGAGGGGAGAGGATGGGGAGAGGGAGAGAAGTGGTGGAGGACCTGTGGGGAAGATACAGGGAGAGGCAGGGGAGAGGAGCAGGGGAGTTGGAGGGAGCTGGTGCAGGGGGAGGGACAGCCTCCAGGAGCCTAGGCACTCAGGAGGATGCAGCACAGAGGCACCAGGTGAGCCTCCTGGTTGATGGACCAGCTGATTGTCTTAAGCAGAAAGTCATCTGTGCAGACTGTCTCCTGGGAGAAAACCTTTCTAAGTTATCATATTAATTGTAATGAGAGGTGAATCAGGCACAGGTTGAGGCGTGAGTGCAGCTGAATCAAGCTTAGGGGCAAATCTTTCCTGGGAGAAAGCTCCAGATGCATAAGCTAACCCTCTTGTAGAGCAGTCGCTGACCCAGGCCCCAGGACTGGAGGGTCCCGCGGAGCCCCTGCAAGGCTGCCCCTTGGAGAGCCCAGCCCAGCTCTGGGGAGGATGGCTCAGAAGCAGGTGCCAGGGTGTCTTCCCATGGCCCCTAGCTGAGGCTCAGCAGTCCAGGAGATCCCCCTGCTTTCCCACCCTGGGTCGCCTTCCTCTCCTTTCCTGTCTTGCTTCCCAGCCCTTCCTGGCGTTTTCTGGGATCACCTCCCCAATAGCCTAAGCGTCCGCTTCTGGAGGATCTCGCGTGGAGGGCCTTGGCGACTGACAGGTGATGCTGAAGAGCAGGAGGGCGTCTGGCTCGGGCTTGAAGGGCATCACCTGGCCCGTGTGCTTGGGAGAACTGCCCGAGCTGAACCTACGAGGCCCCAAGCAGGGCTGCTGTGTGCTGGCAGGGTCTCCTGATGCCTGTGCCTGTGATGATCACAGTAGCATGATTAGGTCAGATGGACCGAGGAAAGTGAGAGACAGAAGGCCTTCCAGTGAGGTTGTGGGCAGTTCCTAGCCCAGAGCCCATGAAGAAGATGGTGATGGAGGCTCACAGACCTCCTCATGAGGTCAGCCTCCCTGCAGGGGGATCCGTGCTGCGACAGCAGTCCCACCCCTGTCCAGTGGCCCCACCGGATGATAGCGTTTGCAGTGAGGCATTTTCCCTGGGTATCGGTCATGTGCAGGGGACAGAAAGGAGATTTATATGAAATTAAGAAGAGGAATGGACAGAGCCCGATAGACTGAGACTGCCGCGTCGGGGCAAGCCCTTCATCTGAAGAACGTGAAGACGCTGGCCCCGCAGGGAAAGGCCGCTCTCTGATGGGCATCGCGTTCCACTTCCCGCCTTCTAATTTTTCAGTCTTTTTATGACTTTCTGCCATCTGGTCTCAAAAGCTGAAGAACATTTGTGTACAGATGAGAATTTTCCTCAAGCGAGGCAGAACAGACAGCAGGCTGTAAATATTTTATACTTTCCAGGATCATTTTCTTTCAGAGTATTAAGAATTCATGCCAACATTTGAGAATGGATCGCGGGAGGAATGCCATGCTGAGTGGAATGCTTGCCGAGGACAAAGATGGAGAGAAAGAGCTCGAATACATTCAGAGCTGAGATTTCACAGCGCTGCCACAGCCTTTGATTAAATGTGGTCGACTCACCTACCCAGTAACACACATTTTAACTGTCCCACACAGATTGCTTTTTTTTTTTAAAAAAAACAATTTTTAAAAAACAATCTCCAACTTACAGGAAAATTGCAAGTGTAGTATAAAAACCCTTTTTTCCTACATCACCTGGAAATAAATGGCTGATATGATCCTACATTACTTCCACATCCTTTAGTGTGTACTTTCTACAAACGAGGACATTCTCCTACTTGATGAGCCGAATTGGGCCTCCTCTGTGAAATTTATATGTTGAATGTTGAAGTTCTCCTCTCTAGTACCTCAGAAAGTGGCTGTATTTACAGATAGTGCCTTAAAGAAGAAACGAAGGAAAAATGAGATCATTGGGATGTGCCCTAATCTAATCTGATGGGTGTCCTTAAAATAAGGAGATTAGAAAACAGTCATGCAGAGAGGGCCAACCATGTGTGGCCACAGTAAGAAAACGGCTTTGGTTTTATAACCTAACAAAATTTATGATACAGTAGAGAAGTGTAAATTGATCTTTGCTCCAAGGATATGGCCATCTGAACCAACAATTCTATGAGTTTTACAATTCTTAGGGCAAGTATGTGTGACTTTTTTGCTGCCTTCAAGTATAAAAAGGTCTTGCTACCTTAAAATCCTTTTCTTGACTTTCCCAAACACTCCTGGGGTCTGTCCCTTCTGGTTCCTCCTGTTGGTTGCCTAACTTGTTGGGAGGGTGATCTTTCAGCTGATGTGGATCTTCACCCACCATCCCTCATGACGCCGCTTCCTCTGCTCCATGAACGTGCCCCTTATGGTCTCCAGGAATGCCCCCTTTGTTCTTCAATTCTGGATGCCTCTGAAGCAGAAGCCACTGCTTTCCTGTCACTGCCCAATGCCACTCATGTTTTGGTTTCTGTGTTAGTTGACTGTGGTTGCTATAACACTTGATCGGGAGCTGGGTGGCTTAACCCGGTAGACATTTATTCTCCCACAGTTCTGGAGGCCAGAAGTGCAAAATCAAGGGGTTGGCAGAGTGCTTCCCTCTGGAGGCTGCAGGCTGGGGGATCCTTCCTCGGCTCTTTCCAGTTTCTGTGGCTCCAGGCACCCTTGGTGTCCCTGGCTTGTGGCAGCATCGCTCCAGTCTCTGCCTTCATCTTCATGTGGTTGTCTTTCATCCATGTGTCCTTTTCTGTCTCTTCTAAGGATGCTCCTCTTAGATTTTGGGCCCCTCCAATGCAGTATGATCTCCTATCCAGCCTTACTTTGGTTACATCTGCAAAGACCCTATTTTCAATTAAGGTCACATTCTGAAGTTTCAGGAGAACTTGAATTTGGTGGGGACAAGACTTCACTCACGGAAGCATCTATGTGGAGGCTTGTCTCTGATGCTCGATATATGTGGCCAGTGCTGGATTAGGGTGTCTGTCAGACTGTTGCTCTCGACCCAGTGTCACACCCTGAGTCATGCCCTTCTTCATGGCTTCCAGCACTGGATACTCCAAGTACGTGTCTGAATGACACACAGTTCTCAGTCTCCAGTTCTGAACCGTGCAGAACCCAGTACTGTCGGCCGCTGGTCCCACATGCCAGCACACCTGACCCTGGAATCAGGCACGTCTAATGCAAACGTGTGTTCACTCTGTCCCTCCGGCCTCACCAGCCAAGCCCATGTCCCAGCTTCTCCACTGTGTCAGAGGCACCTTTCACTCTTGCAACTGTCCGGGCTAAGCTTCTTAGTGTCATTTATGATGTGGCCACTTGAGAATTTATGGCAGTGAAAGAAGCAGCGGGCCCTATAATGGGCTGATTGAGAAAGGAAATCATGAGGAGACTTCCTTCTTAAGGTAGATTCCTTTTGGGTAAATTATGAAGGTAGCTCAGAGTTACTAAAGAATGTACGCTTATAAATGATTATATTGTTCATAGCTTCAGTTAAAAATAATTTTAATTTTTGCTACTCTTCAAGTATTTAAAAATGAAGACAAATGGCTATCACCAACTTGTAGGTAGGTCAATTATAGAGGGTAAATAATAAAAAAGGAAGATAGACGTTTTTAGTGGTATTTAATAAAATAGAAGGGAAACAAAGGGCCTGCTTTTTCTTTAAAAGCAGTTAAATGCTGCTTTGGTGGTGCTGAGATTCTCCCCGATTTCTCATTTTTACATTACTCTTTTGCATTTTGACGTGGTATGGGTCACATGTGTTAGGCTGTCCCTGAAAAATAACATTGAATTCTTGTTGTCACACATTTCCACTGTGTAGAAAAATGTGACATTTAATTCTCAAAGTGCATTCTTGGTGAACGTGAATGGTTACTTTAGAGCAAGGGCTGGGTGACAGCACCACAGCTCATGTTTATTGAGCCTTGAATATTCCAGAGATCATGCTGGGCTGGCGATGAGTGTTTGCCTCTGACTCTGTCTCTATATCACTGAGGGGTAAACTGATACTCAGAGGCCGAGCAAAATTATCCACGTCCCTCAACAAAGTCAGTGGCAGAATGAGGATTTCATTCCTGGGTCCATCTAGCTCTATAGCTACACCCCTAACTACTTAACTATAATGATAGAAAACATTTTCAAATCATAGTGGAATACTGTTGTGACTTTCAAAGTACTATTAAGATTTCTCAGGCTGGGCGCGGTGGCTCACGCCTGTAATCCCAGCACTTTGGGAGGCCGAGGTGGGCAGATCATGAGATCAGGAGATTGAGACCATCCTGGCTAACACAATGAAGCCCCATCTCTACTAAAAAAAGAAATACAAAAAAAATTAGCTGGGCATGGTGACAGGCACCTGTAGTCCCAGCTACTCGGGAGGCTAAGGCAGGAGAATGGCGTGAACCCGGGAGGTGGAGTTTGCAGTCAGCCAAGAAAGCGCCACTGCACTCCAGCCTGGGCGACAGGGCGAGACTCCATCTCAAAAAAAAAAAAAAAAGATTTCTCAGAAGACTTCTTTCCTTAAAGAGTGGAAATGTAGGTTACCTAATAATTTCTACAACGTTCCTGCAACCATGGCTAGAAGAAAAGCCACACGGAGGTGACACCTTCCTCCCTCTGCCTCCTGGTTAGCTCAGCCCTCATGGTCTCACGTCCAGCACCCTGGGCAATGAGGTGAGGTCGGAGCCGTCTGACCTCTGGCTCTGCTGTGCTTCAGAGACTGGGGAGCTGATGTTCTCTCACATGGGAAGCAATCAGAGGGAAAGGCGAGAAAGGACTCTGACGAGGAAAACCATAATAATGAATAAAGGTGGAGGGGCAGATAATGATAGGAAAAGTTATATTCAGAGTACACTGTATGAGAAAAGATTTCCAAGCATAAAGAAACGATTTCTCCTTTTGGTGATAAATCCAGATCATAACTTTTAAAACGTAGTGAAACTCTATGACAAGGTTTTAAAACAGACATACAGAGTAGCTTTACTACTTCCCCAAATAGTTCTGCTCAGTATAATTTCAAACAAGGTATTCGAATTAGATGTTTTCAAAATGCTTCAGAGCTAGGGATTTATTTCCTTTTTGCCATGGAAATTATTTTGACCCAAAGACAGAATCTAATTAAGCTAAACCATTTAAGTACACTAAACAATTGAGTCTTCCTTTTCGTTCTGAAAATATGTTCAAATTTGAAGACTGGTATCCTATAAATTGTAGTGAACTCTGACTTCCTAGGAATACTTCTTCATGTCATAATTTCTGTAAAGAACCAAAGACTGTTCCAAAGTCCATTTCAGGATTGTTCCGCTTGGAACAATCGCCTCTGGGACTTCTCTAGGGCAGTGATGTCAAAAGGAGTTCACAGCAGCCTCTGTAAGGGGCATTAAGGTGAACAGAGACCCGAATTATATTTTGAATAGGAAATTATCTGTACTTTCAACCTTGAGCGGACGGTGACTGTAGCTATAATAGACTGAACCCCTTCGGTTCCTCCTAACCAAGGCTCCTGATGTCTCCTCAGCTATCACAGAGCTCCACACTCGTGAATATCATCATCTCTGCCTTCACAGTTTTCAAGAGGAAAAAAAGAAATGGCTGTGCGAATGGCAAGGTTGTTTGTAGCACTTTGTTAGTTACAGCCTACTCTACTCTCAGCACTTAGCTCGCAATGGCTTTTCCACACTCAGAGCACAGCAGAGGCTGAGCTGGAGGGAGGCAGCCTGGAAGCCTTGCTGTCACCTTCACTGGCCACTGTCCTCTGGCACACACGAAGCCCAGCAGAAGCTGCATTAAGGACTCTCACCGGGTAGAGTCAAATCATTTACCTCTGCAGCAGGTTAAATGTCTTCCCAAAGCGGAGCCGCCTTCTGTGTGCCCACGTTAATTAAATTACCGCAGATGTCGTGTGAACAGATGGGCGTGCCCCTGAGAGGCGAGGCTGCGAGGGAGAGGGCTGTGCAGCGGGGGCTCTGGAGAAGGAGCTGCTCGCCCCCGCTGCACGTTTACTGAATCCTTGCAAAGGCCCTTGTCCCCAGAAAAAGGTCAGCAGAATTAGAGAACCAGGACCAGCAGCAGGAAACCCTCAGAGAACAAAGTGGTGGCTGAAGTCATAAGATCCGCGCGTGGAGGTGTCCTCCTAGCCAGCTGTTCCCAATCACCGTGTGACTTGAGGAATTCACTAAAAATAATAAACTCTTGGGCCCTGTCATGGAGTAAAGGGTGCCCCCTCCCCATATGTCTATGTCCTAATATCCAGACCCTGTGAACATGACCTTCTTTGGAAAGGGCCTTTTGAGATGTAATTAAACGGACGATCTTGAGATGGGTCATCCTGGACTACGTGGGTGGGCCCTAAGTCCAATGACAGTTGTCCTTGGAAGAGAGGCGATGATGAGACACCCAGAGAGAAGGCTCTGCAACGAGGGAGGGAGGGAGGCAGAGATTGCAGGGAGGCACCAGAAGCTGGGAGAGGCAGGAGGGACTCTTCCCTGGAACCTGCAGAGCGAGCGCCGCCCTGAGGACACCTTGCAGTCAGACTTCTGTGCTCTGGATCGGCTAGCAATAAACCTCTTGTTGTAAAGCCAGGCTGTGGTTGGTTGTTTCAGCAGCTGCAGGAGACAAACACAGATCCTGGCCCGGGCCTCCTGAAATGCAGTTTTAGGAAGCTCTAAAGTGCTTCTGAGGATCAGATAGACCAAGATATACCCTCCGTGTCACTGATCAGGATTAGAGGTTTTTGACGCCTGCTGCACATCAAATTACCTGGGAAGCTTTGAAATTACCTGGGATGTTCAGGCTGTACCTGCAGAAGTCCTGACTCAGGCGACCTGGGGCGGGTGTTTCTAATCACAGGACGTTTGAGACCCACCGAAGATGTTAACAAGCTAAGACGTGGATCCTCTTGTCCGTCGAGTGGAGGGGTTGGTTCCTGCTGACTCCACAGCTGCTGATGCTGGAGGCGGCCACTGTCCTTTGCCTCCAGGACACCGCCCACATTGCACACTCCCATTTTCCTGCCCTTTCTCCATGGGCTTCCACCTTTTCTTTTAAACGGAGGCATTATTACGGAACACCCGATCTTAAATATACGGCCTTGAGTTGTGGCAGTTGTGTGTATTTGTGCACCCCCACGCGATGGAAGGATCTCCATCCTGGAAGATCTCCTCCATTTAGTTCTCCCAGCCCACCAAGCAAACAACGTTAGGACTTCTATCACTGCACATGACTTCCGTTTGTTCCCTTAACGTGACAGTTTTTTCTGACTGTTTCACGACTTCTTTATTTTGGCTTTCATCCATGGGCCCCTGACGTGCCTAGGTGTTGTTTTCTTTGTTTGTGTATCTCACTGAGCTCCTTGGATTTGTGGGTTGTTGTTTTTCATCAAATTTGGGATGAACTTTGGCCACAATGTCTTCAAGAATTGTTTTTTCTCCCCATTTTCGATTGCTGCTCTCCTTCTGGGTCTCTACTTTTTTTGTCTTTAAAGTATCAATTCTGGCCTGGCACGGTGGATTACCCTTGTAATCCCAGCGCTTTGGGAGGCCAAGGTGGATGGATCACTTGAGGCCAGGAGTTCAAGACCAGCCTGGTCAACATAGTGAAACTCCATCTCTATTAATAATACAGAAATTAGCCGGGCATGGTGGTGCACGCCTGTAATCCCAGCTATTTGGGAGGCTGAGGCAGGAGAATTGCTTGAACCTGGGAGGCAGAGGTTGCAGTGAGCCAAGACTGCACTTCTGCACTCCAGCCTGGGCAATACAGTGAGACTTTATCTCAAAAAAAAAAAAAAAAAAAAAAAAGACAATATATAAATAAAATATCGAAAGTGTTAATTCTATGCTAAAAAGCCCCGAATCGGATGTCTCCATTCCTGTTCTTTCTCCTGAGTTCTAAGCTTGCTGCTGAATGCCAGTGGTCTGTATGTGAGAAGTGTTTCAAATTCCAAAACTGAACTTGCAATTTTACTCCCCACGCCCACCCCCTTTCTGTGTTACCAGCTTCTATTACCGCTTTGAGGCCATTATTCTCACATATAAAGTTGTACGCATTAAGGCAGCACCTTCCAAATGCTGTTCCTTGTGGAATTGCTTCTTGAGGTGTGAATAAATATTCTCTGTGTGTGTATCTGTGTGTTTCTGTGGGAGGAAGTTCTCTCTTCAAATAACTTTGAGACCACCTTCATCCTAACTCCCCACTTAGATATTGACTGTTGTAAGTTTTTTCAGTGAACTTAGACATCCTGCAGTTGAGAAGTGTTTTTAACTTAAAAGTTAAAGTGTCATTTCATATTTAAAAAAAATTATTTTACCATAAAATTGTTTCTCAAACATAGAAAGTCTGATAAAATCCATGGAGCAAACTTTGGAAAATATTACCACAGGGCCATCTTTGGCTAATTTTTCTTCTCCATGTACCTGGTTGGTTTCCAATCCTCCGCATCCTACTTACTAATATCTCCCAATCCTGCTTCTGCCTCACGTCCCCATTCACTTCCGCAGCCTGGCTGTTAAGCTTCCGTCACCTCTCAGGCCGAGGGCATCCTCTCTGAGCTAGCTCCTCTCTTTTTAACTTCTCACCTTTTAAATCCAGTTTTCGCCAGGTGCAGTGGCTCACGTCTATAACCCCAGCACTTTGGGAGACCGAGGCAGGTGGATCACGAGGTCAGGAGTTCAAGACCAGCCTGACCAACATGGTGAAACCCCGTATCCACTAAAAATACAAAAATTAGCCAGACATGGTGGTGGGCGCCTCTAATCCCAGCTACTCAGGAGACTGAGGCAGGAGAATCGCTTGAACCCAGGAGGTGGAGGTTGTAGTGAGCTGAGATCACGCCACTGTGCTCTAGCCTGGGCAGCAGAGTGAGACTCGGTCTCAAAAAAAAAAAAAATTAAAAAAAATAAATCCAGTTTTTACTTGGCTGGCAGAGTGATCTTGAACACAAGTCAGTTTCTTAAAAACTTTCAATGGCTACCCATCACACAAGGAAGGAAACCCAGTCTCCTCAGCAAAGGATCAAGTGTTTGTCACGCTCAGCGTTTCCTCACCACCCCCGCCCCGCACCCAAGGTGTGGCATCCCAGTGGGAGCCCTCCATGAGGAAGAGGAGGCAGGAAGCCAGTTTCAGGCAGGGGGGAGTTACAGGCAGGGAGGCGAGGCTGGCAGTGTTACCTAGAGGAGCATCCTTGGGACCACAGAGCTGGGCGGAGAAGAGAGATGAAAGCACCCTCCGTAGACTGGAGCCCAAGCCAGTTACTGAGAGAAACAGCGTAGTGAGTGCAGCTGGGAGGACTGGGAGGACTGGGTGAGGAAGGCAGGAGGAACCAGGGAGGAGGACAGAGCTGAGAGTGCCGAGCGGGAAGTGGACTTGGCCATGAGGAAAGGAGGGCTGGCATTGCCAGGCTTTCCCTTGAGCGGGTTCTGACCCTCTCCTCAGGATGCAGGAGGTGGTGGCAAGGCAGGATCCTCCTCGCCCCATCCTCACTGCTTCCCTACAAGGTGCAGTGATGGCTTAGAGCCCCTTTCTGGGCCCCTGTGCCCAGAAACACCTGAAGCCTTCCCCAGTCCTGCCCTTAGAATGAATCAGCTCCCTCTTCTCTGATCTCAGCACTCGCCTTAGTTTTGGCATGTTGTCCTGTTTTGTTGATATTTTTGTTTCCCCCATGGGAGCTCGCCACAGGGCCAGGTGACACCATTGGGATTTGCCCGGTGAGATCCTCCTCTCGCTCGCAGCATCTTCCTGAGTGTGCAGCGTGTGCAGGTGCCATGGGAATATCCACACTACGGAGTTACTACTTTTCCTGAGGAATAGATTGCACCCTTTCCTTCACTCCAGTCTTTCTTAGAACTTTACATGCAATTAATTCTGAGAAAGAATTACAAGATCAGCACTATCATTATCCCATTTATAGATAAGGCACTAGGCAATTTACGGAGAAGTAAAGTAAATGACCTGTCACAGTGATAGAATTCAGACTTGATGCAGCTAAAGCAGTCTGAATTCTGAGCCCACATGTTCAATTGCGAAGCTGTATTGCTCAAGAGAAGAAAAGTTGATTGAGTCTCTGGACCTGTTCACTGCAAACAAAAAAGTGAAAATATGAGGAGTTCGTCTGAGAATGAGATGGGGTCCTGGTATTAACATTAGAAAGATCGGGGAGGGTGTGGGGAGCTCTCTGTGGGCCTGAGCTGACCTGAGGAAAGGGCACCTTTCTCACTTGATGCTTCTCCCAATCCATGAGACTCCTCCTCACCTCTACTGATCCCGTGACGCCTAAAAGGTTCACTTTGCCTGATTTTAAACCAAGAAAGAATATCAACACCTGTCGACATGGTTGTGTTTAGGGCCTGTTTAAGGCACTAGTCTTTATTACAGTTTTTATTACAGTCTGAGAGAGTATGGAGATGAGGAAACAGAGGGGTGGGGACAGCAGAGAGAGGAGGGAGGGACATCAGAGAGACAGAGAAGCACGAAAGAAAGGGCACAAATGGCCAGGCACGGTGGCTCATGCCTGTAATCCCAGCACTTGGGAGGCCAAGGCAGATGGATCACCTCAGGTCAGGAGTTCAAGACCAGCCTGGCCAACATGGTGAAATCCCGTCTTTACTAAAAATATAAAAAATTTGCTGGGCATGGTGGTGGGTGCTTGTAATCCCAGTTACTCGGGAGGCTGAGGCAGGAGAATTGCTTGAACTCGAGAGGCAGAGGTTGCAGTGAGCCGAGATCGCATCATTGGACTTCAGCCTGAGCAATAAGAGTGAGACTCTGTTTCAAAAAATAAAAAAAAGAAAAGAGAAAGGGCACAAACAAGGGCTGTAACCTGGGGACACTGAGTCTTGATGGGCTTCCAATGAGAGTTAGCCGGAAGCTGAGTCCTGCTGTCTCCTTGGGACATGAGCTTCTGTGTCACCTGGATTTTGAAGCGTTTCATGTCATTTAACTGCTGATCAGAACTCTCCACACACTGAAACACCATTTCTCTTGTTGAGATTCTAGAAGTCTGCGGGTGCCCTTCGCACAGGAGAAATGCAAGCTGCCCCCTTGAAAAACGTCCTCAGAGTTGCAACCACAGGGGCCAAGTCAAGAACACTTCAAAGACTGGATGTAATCCAGCCAAGAGCTCGTTCCCTCAGCCAGCTCTCCCCTGTGCTACATAAGGAGAGCCTCGCAGAGCTGCGGCAGGCGACGTTGGCATGGATGAGAAACTTCTGCATAGGTCTTGGTGAATGCATTGGCATTCCTGGATGAAATACATTAAAAATGAAATAAACCCATATTCATAACAAATAATGATGCAGTCATCTTTGATAGGGTAAAAATGAACACTTTTGTAATCCTTTGATATGAAAAATAATGAGCCTATGAAGATTCAAGTACATTATTTGCAGCTACTTGAAGCATATTCTTTTTATCTCATTTCTTGTATCTATAGGCTAAATACAAATTAATATCAATGCTGATGATATTTAGCTTAATAAGTTTATGTCTTTTATCTGAATTATTCCTAAATAAAATTGATATCAGTATTCACAGCTTATAACACAGAGCAGCCAGTGGCTTCCAGGAAAAGTATAGGTAATTTTCATCATCTTGCCAGAGACAAGGGGTCTGTGGGGTTCATCTAGAAATCAAGACTTAGTCCTTTAGAGGCTTCCCCATGGGCAGTAAGCTATTTGCCTCACTTGTCATTTATTTGTTGATAGCATTTACATGTCTTTGAAACAATGCTGACAACTTTGCCTAAATAAATGAACATTCCCATGTCCATTCTCAGGTGGCCAGAACAGTCAGTGGATGTGAGCAATACGTTCTCATAAATGTGACTCGTGTTTGGACTAAGTATCATCATTGACCAGATCATTTTGTCCTTCTCCCCATTTGTTGTGTCACCCTCCCATGATGTTATAATACCCATCAAATAATCGTGACTGTCAGCAAAAATGCAGCAACTGACAGCAGCTGCAAGGAATGAAGTCAGGATTGTCCACGTGATGAATTTGACCTTTTCAGCTAGGCTTGAATTTTGGTATGTTTTCCCCCCGTTTTTATAAATTACTCAGGTCTCAAGGTAATAAGCATGTAAAGTAAAACCTGTTAAATATCTTATGCTGTATTAACCATTCCTTTAACTGTTTTTAAACAAATTCCATGTTCATCACAAATTTCGGAAAAAGCAGAGAGTGTAGAAAAAGAGGAGAGAGAGGGACATTTTATAATTTTTAGGAGATGTCGGTATTATGATTATAAACCAGAAAAGCAGAGACTAATCTTTTCCTAGGCTGGATGAGAAATCCGGAAATAGGATATTGGTGGTAAAAGGGGAAGAGTGCCTTAGGAAGGGTCTTGGGGAAATTTGGGGAGTACCTTTCTTCCAAGCTACACACAGCCAACTGTTGGTAGCACCGTATTCCACACAGCGAGAAGCATGGTGGGGCCAAGATGTCACTCTGGAAGGTCAACAGATAAGTGCAGAATATCTCATGCGAACGATTGAAAGCAAATAGTGACTCTGAGCTATGTAGGAGCTTCTCATGTAAATGGCTGCACCACCTTCACTGCAGAATAAATGTGTGATCATGAAAACATTCTCTTCTAAACATGAACAAATCTGTAGGGTCAAGTCAATAGATTCCCATTAAAGCATTCGCTGTGGTTCTAGTAACTATTTGATCAGAATATCCTTCTTTTTTGGCATTTTTGTTTTGTCGTATTATAAAGTGAGTGGTCTTAGAAGGTGATTAGGTGATTGTTCCATAACCTTTTTTTTTTTTTTTGCTGCCTTATTCCACACCCTGAACAGCAGCATATGTGTTTCTCCTGCCAACCCTGCTCCTCATGGTGATTTAGCCTTCTAGAGGCATTAGATTTATGTTGCTAATGCAAGACCACTTTTGTGTGCAACGGGACACATCTGCCATTTTTGCAGCCTTCTCTCTCTCATGGCTGGCACTCCAGGAATTTGGTAGCTCTCTCAGTCACTTTTTGAATAATACATTGCTTTGGTATTAGAACTATAGGTACTTATAAAGTTTAGATTTAATATATTTCTTTTTTCCTGAGAACCTATTAACATTCAAATACTGTAGCAACCGGAGGTACAGGAGTTAAAATGATACCTTCTCTATGTACAATGTAAAACGAAGGCAAGAAACACACAGACAGTTGCGGGGTAACCAGCTGCCGGCTACTGCTGAAGCTCCTTCCCTACAGCCTCATATGGTCCTTACAAAATCCCTAAGAAGTAGGTATTACTGACCTCATTTAAGAGATGGGGAAACTGAAATGTAGGGAGGTAAAAAAAACAACCACAAAACAACAACAACAAAAAACATGAAAGGCAACATTAGGTGATGTGTAAACACTCAGGATTTGAAAATCAGACAGGCCTGGGTTTAGATCCCCGTTCCAGGCCATGTATGGTAAGATGACCTCGGGCCACACACTGCTGTAGCAGATGCTTTTGGTTGCCTCCCAAGGGGTGATCTCCCACAAGGTGGGTCCACATTTCAATCCTGGAACCCGCGGATATTATCTTCCATGGTACAACATGTACTTAAGTTAAGGATCTTGAGAGGATACATTCGTCCTGGGTTATGTGTGTGGGCCCTAAATTCAAGGGCATGTATTTTTGTAAGACAGATGCACAGGAGGGATGACAAGTACGGAGGAGATTATGATGTGAAGATGCAGGCAGAGACTGGGGTGATGCGGCCGCAAGCCTCGGAATGTCTGGAGCCACCACATGCTCCAAGAGGCAAGAAAGGACCCTCCCCTGGAGCCTCCCTCGGGAGCAGGGTCCGGCTGACACTTTGGTTTTTGGACTTGTAACTTCCAGAGCTGTGAGATAACACATTTCTGTTGTCTTAAGCCACCCAGTTTGTAGAAATGTGTTACGGTAGCTGCAGAGAATGGACACGCCCATTTCCCACCCATTCCCAGCTTCTTCCTGGTCACTAGGTCCTCAGTGCTCTTCATGCATCCCTCCTCAGGGAAGCCGCTGTCCTCTCCAGCCCAGACGTAGTGTCTGACTAGTCTAAGACAACCATGGATGCCTTATTTTCATCACCCATGAGGACTGAGGGCAGAGACACTTGGCAGTGTTCTTGCTCCTGACCCTTGGGGGGAGGCCAGATGACAGGGCTGGCTTCTGAAAAAGGTTTTATCAGTCAACCTAAGGGCAATCTAAGAAGGTGCCAGGTCAAAGTCAGGCAGGTCTGCAAAGTGGGGTCCCCAGAGCAACATGGAGCAAGACAAAGGGGATGCTGGGAAGAATTGGAGCAGGGTTGGTCTGGGGAAGCCGGTGGCAGTGGGAGAGGTGGAAGACTAATATGGTTTGGGTATTTGTCCCCCAAATCTCATGCTGAAATATCCCCAGAGTTGGAAGTGGGGTCTGGTGGGAGGTGTTTGGGTCATGGGGGTGGATACCGCATGGCTTGGTGCTGTCCTTGTGATAGTGAGTTTGGTTAAGTGTGTGGCACCTCCCATCCTCCTCTTGTTCCTGCTCCCATCATGTGATACGATGGCTCCCCCCACACCTTCCACCATGAATGAAAGCTCCCTGAGGCCTTCCCAGAAGCTGAGCAGATGCTGGCACCGTGCTTCCTATAAAGCCTGCAGAACCACGAGCCAATTAAACTCCTTTTCTTTATAAATTACCCAGTCTTAGGTATTTCTCTTCTTTTTTTCGATTTTTATTTTCAGTTCAGGGGTACACGTGGAGGGATTGCTACACAGGTTAACTTGTGTCATGGGGGTTTGTTTTACAGATTATTTCATCACCCAGGGATTATGCTAGTACCCATTAATTATTTTTCCTGATCCTCTCCATCCTCCCACTCTCTGTGATAGGCCCCAGTATGTGTTGTTTATAGCAACACAAGAAGGGCCTAAAACAGGGGCTGACCTAGGACAATGTCTCATCTGAGGGCCGGGGGCCGAGGGTGGCTGTCTAAGCAGGGTTGATCTGATGAGCTCCAAATGGAAAGAGCAACCAAGGATTTGAACCAGAACATTCATTCAAAGTGGACACAAATATGGGACTCTCAGCCCTCACAGTCCTGCACGGTGGCACTATTGTGAGCCTTATAAATAGATTCCAGCATGGAGGGTGAGGGTGAAGTTTTACTTGTCCTCCCATTTGTTATATGATAGATAGTTTTTAGAAAATTCGCCTATCATTCCTATAGACATATTACTTCCCAAATTTTTAAATAAATTAAACGGAGAGACCATAGAAAATCCCAAAAGGGTTTTCCATGGATGTTGATGAAAATAACGCTAACTATGATGTTAAAGTAAGGAGCTAACATTAGCTAGAGTATTTCTGAACAAGAAGAGCAGGGAGAGTAGATTTCTTTCACTAGGTATCAGTGTCTACTATGAAGCTATGTAGTAAATAGATTAGTGCAGCACTGGTATTAGCAAAAATTAACCAATAGAATGAAAGAAAGCCCAAAACAGACCTATACACATACAGGATTTCAGTGTATGACAGACATAGATGTCAGTTCAGTAAATGCAGGTGGAATGCATGCTCATCCATGCGGAAAACATAAAGTTGGATCACTACTTCATACTCTTAAAAGAAAAATAATCAGCTCCAGATGAATTAAGGACTTAATATCAAAAATAAAACTTAAAATGGTTAATAGACAAGGGAGATGAATATCCTTTCAATCTTGGTTTAGATTCCTTACACAAAAACTGGAAAAAGAGTACCTACATAAGACACATTACTTTTTACTTTAAAAGAAAAGATACTCTTGATCTTGACTTTATTATTGTTAAAAACATTTGATCATCCAAAGATACCACATATAAAGCAAAATAGCAAGTTTAAAACTTGGAGATAGTCTTTTATGCACACAACCAATGGAATATTACTATCAAATACATAAAAACCCTCTTACAAATTAATAAGAAAATAGAGGCCAGGCACGGTGGCTTATACCTGTAATTCCAACACTTTGGGAGGCTGAGGTGGGTGGATCACTTGAAGTCAGGAGTTTGAGACCAGCCTGGCTAACATAGTGAAACCCGTCTCTACTAAAAGTACAAAAATTATCAGGGAGTGGTAGTGGGCGCCTGTAATCCCAGCTACTCAGGAGGCAGAGGCAGGAGAATCGCTTGAGCCTGGGAGGAGGAGGTTGCAGTGAGCCCAGATCATGCCACTGCACTCCAGCCTGGGCAACAGAGTGAGACTTGGTCTCAAAAAAACAAAAAAACACACAAACAAAAAAGAAAATAGAAAAATACCAATAAAAGCACATGCAAAAGACATGAACAGGTATTTGTCCAGAAGAAGGAACACATAAACCATATAAAAATGTTCATTAGTGATTAGCAAATGGCAGTCAAGACCACAAAGAGACACCTTTTACACCACGTGGCTGGCAAATATGAACAAGACTGACAGTCACAGGGCAAGGCAGGATGCGACGCCACAGGGTTTCTTACAATGCACGGCTGGAAGTCGTGTAATCACTTACAACTTCTTAAAGCTGGCTGCCGTAACAGAATACCACAGGCTCGGGGACTTAAACAACAGATGTTTATTTTCCCACAGTTCTGGAGGCTGAAAGTCCAAGATCAAGGTGTCTGTACAGTGGGTTTCTCCTGAGAGGTCTCCTCGGCTTGCAGACGTCCACCTTCTTGCAGTGTCCTCACATGCTCTTTCCTCTGTGAACGCCTCCCTGGTGTCTCTGTGTGCCCAGATTTCCTCTCATTAGAAGGACAAATCAGATTGGAAGGGGGCCCTCCACCCCCGAAAGGCCTCATTTTAACTTAACCACTCCTTTAAAAGCCCTATCCCTACATTCAGAGTTGCTGGAGTTGGGAGGCTTCCTCACAGGGGTTTTGGAGGCCAGAGGGAGACATAGTTCAGTCTGTAACAGGGGGCGTCAGCCTCTGCTACCCTTAGCTTTCCCATCTCTTCTTTCCATGGTTCTGTCCTTACTTCCTTTCTGGCCTGTCCATCCGTCCAGCCGTCTACGATCTGTGTATCTCGCCTGTCCATCCCTGTCATCCACCTGTCCCTGCTTTCCTGTGCAGGCTCCTCTTCTTCTCCTTGGCCCTCGGCGTCACTGTCCCTCAGCTTTCAGCCTGCTTTGCTCTCCTTCCTCATCTCACATTAGGGAGAGTCATTACCATTCACTCTCCCTAGTCACATTCTGAACAAAAGGCATTCCAGGAAACATAGCATCCTGGGTGCCACTGCACAGCGACAGTGACATTGTGCTTAGGTGCAATCCAGCTTCCCCACTTCCTGGCTCTGTGACCAGCCTGTGCATCAGTTACTTCATAGGTAAAGCTGGACTGCTGGCAGTAGCTAGGAGTTGTCAGGAATGTGAAACCAGCTGATATTTGTGTGGTACTTAGAACAATGACTGGCATGTTGTGAGGGTTACATGGGAGTTTGTTAAATAAATACATAAAACCGCGAGAAACTCCTTACCTCATGTTTAACTAGCAAGTTCGTTTCAACCGTAGGGCTTCAGTGGAAGAGTGCCAGCTGCTTCCTTGTGCAGCCCTGAGTGCTGTGGTTCTCCAGGTACATGCTCAATCAGTACTTGTTAATTTGATAACAAATTACGAGATTTGTTTAAAATGCGCTTATACTCTATTAATTATTACTGATAGAGAAGTTAAGTTGTAAGTGCGAAGACAACTATTCCACTTGGCTCATGGTTCTTTTGCGCAGTTTCTAATAAGATGAAAAAGAAAACAGTCTTTCAAAAGAGCCTGGGTGGGGAGTGTGGAAAGGCAACCTTGCTGCAACAGGGACGAATTGCAGGGGCTCGGGCGGCCTCCAGCCCCGCTGCCTGTGAGTTTATCCTTAAGCTCATTGATCTCATAGCTTGAGCCGAGGTGAGCACTGCCTGTTTCTGCTTTGGGTCTAGCTCGGCACCCTGATCTCATGGCAACACTCACACTTCTCTAGGCAGTGGCAGAAAGACAGGAGCTGCTCCTCATGCCGCAGGCTCACCTTGTCAGTTCCTTTCTGTCCGTCTCTCTGTCAGCATCCCCTGCGTCTCAGCAGCTGCTCACCCCTCCTAACCACAGCCAGGGCGAGGGCAATGGTAGCAGCCACCCCTTCGGGCCTCTGCTCTGCTCTTTCAGGGCCAGCGACCTCTGTCTGGCTTTGGGCCCGTACTCGCCTCCAGCAGGCAGAGGCTGGCTGCCCCCCTTGGCTCCTCCAGATCTGTCAGGCCTGCGGCTCCACCCCTCACTTTCAAGGGCAGAAAAGGGCCTGAATTTTTCTGAGGTCTGGAAGGGACAAGATTGAGGATGCTAACACTGAACATGGAGGATCCCTGCATGCTGGATCTCTGAAGACAAGGCTCCCATCCAATCAGTGGGAGGCACTACATTCTCGAACCAGGTCACAGAAATCTTTGTGCCTGATCTGATATCTGATTCCTAGGAAGAGAAGGCCACTTTCTGTAGAGGGGGCAGGAGGATGAAAGGACACTTTCTGTTTTGTCTCATAAATGGAGGCATATTTAGTGTACTTAGACTAGCATTATGGCAGAGGAAGGGATGGAAATTACAGAAATTTTGAAAGAATCATAGGAGTCAAAGATTAATTGGCAATAATGTTTAAAAATACAGAGGGTTTAAAGAACAATCTAGGATCTTAAGTCTGGAGAGGGAAGGAGAGGACGGCAATGGTGACTGCAGGCTATGGGAATCAGTAAGAACCTGGGGGAGCTGGAGCTGGTTGTAGGGGGATGGTGAGTGCAGGGCTGGGTGTGTGGAAGCTGAGGTGGCGGCAGGACTTGTCACATGGAGACTGAACCTGCCCAGCTACAGCAGGCAATGCTCAGAAAGCTCGAGGCTGATGATGCAGATTTGGGTGTTACCCCAAAAACATGGCAACAGACACTGCGACAACCAAGAGTCAGTCACATGAGGCAGAGTTCACCTGGATGATGGTCAGTTATGGATACGGCCCCACGCTGTCATATCTGCAGCCAGTACCTTTCCAAGAAACAGCACAGAAACAAATAGAACTAAGTATTCCAAGGGCTAAATTTATGATTACCAAGCCTTAGTTTTCTGAGAATTTGGAATTCATTTATTTATTTATATATTTATTTATTATATGGTGCCTTAGGGTTCTCCAGAGAAACAGAACTAATAGGATATATAGAGCTGTAAAGAAAGAGGCTCGGCATGGGAGTCGGCTCACACAGTTATGGAGGCTGTGCATCCCAGGCTCAGCCACCTGCAAGCAGGAAAGCCGGTGGTGTTGGTTTCACTTCCACTTCAAAGCCCTGAAAAGCAGAGGAGCCCAGTCTGAGTCTGATGTCCCAGGAACTGGGAGCACTCATGTCTGGGAGCAGGAGGAGATGAACGTCCCATCTCCAGCAGAGCGCAACTTCTCCCCCGGCCTTTGTGCTCTATTCCAGCCGTCAAAGGACTGCACAATGGTGAGGGTGGGTCTTCTTTACAGTCCATTGATTCAAATGCCAACCTCTTCTGGAAACGCCCTCACACACACACACACCCAGAAATATTGCTTTACCAGCTATCTGAGCATGCCTTAGCTCAGTCAGGTTAACGTATAAAATTAACCATCATCTACAGAAAGAATCTTTTGATTTTTGTCTTTTTTCAGGATTAAAACCATGTTGGGACTCTCCCAGAAATAAGGTATGGCCTCTCCTCCCACCATTGTTGTATGTAAGAACCATCTTGGAAACGTGCATATGTTCTCAGAAGATGTTTGCAAAGGATTTCAATACAGGTTGTTAAAGAAAAAACTATTCATGACTTTAAGGAAGACATTATTCGAAGGGGACCGTGATGATAGCTACAGGGACCCCTTCAATGGGGTCTTGCAGTTGGGGAGAGATTGGACTCAGCTCCAGCAAGAAGCGGGGATTTACGGCCAAGGACAGGATGGGGGTCAGTGGATGGAAAATTACTACGAGGAGACAGCATGGATAAGGGGGTTCTGGCTGAAATTATGACTATTTGGGAAGGCAGGCCAGGGTGGTCAGATACCAAGGGTGGGGGATTTTTGCTAAGCTGACTTGGCAGGATTCCTGCTCACAGCAGATTCTACAAGGACAGAGGGAAGCCTAGGCTTGAGGCTAGTCAATCGCAGGACTCAGAGGAATTCAATTAAAGTTTTGGTTGAAGGAGAGTCTTCATCAAAGCAAAGCTGAGACGGCAATGATTATGGTCGCGACTTGCCATTTTATGTTTCTAAACAGGGTAGTTCTGCCTTGGAATCATCACAGTAAAGGCAGTCTGTGGATTCAGCCTCTGGTGTTGACTTGGCCTGTGCTTTTCAACCTTGAAATAGCTGAGCCAAGGCCTCAGCCATGCTGGCTTCAGTGGGAGGGAGCACAGTTTAGCCTGGGGCTTTGTGAATATGCTGCGGAGGGCTTGTCATCAGCTTCTCTTATGTGACAGGCCAAGTGTTCCCCACCTCCATGATGGGCACTGCACATCCGGGCAGGAAGGACAGCAAGTGTCCATTCCCTTGCAGTTCTTCTACAGTCTGTAACCACTCCATTTCATTAGCAAATTGTATGTTCTATCTATGATACCAGAGGATGGGAGATGCTGTGGGGGCTGAACTGAAATGGTATCAGGAGAGGTCGGTTCCAGTCCCCTGGAATGAAGCGCCTAGCAAGCAGGAAGCCCTCGCTCTTGTTCCAGGTCAGGTGGCACTAAAAGCAGCCGGCTGAATGCAAGCGTGAGAACTCGTTTCCGGTTAGTGCTTGGGATGTTTTCAAGAACCCCTGGAGTCCCAGGCTCCCCATCAGTAAAAGTGGGCTGCCTGGTCAGCCCCCCAGGGCTGTGATGACAGGAGGTAAGGTCTGGTGAGCAGGGCTTTCCCGCACGGATGGCCGGCGGACCGTGGGCGATGGGGCTGGCTATCTTTTGTGCTCCGTAAAAGTACTGTCAGTAATTATGGGCTACCAAAACATGCCTCAAGGACCTAATTTTTATGTGGAAGTTTATGGAATCCTGTAGAAGACTTTTGAAAATGCAACTGAGGGAAGGAGAAACCACACCCATCAAAACACCACTTCCATCACCGCTCTGGTAAGAAAGGAATATTCAGGTGGCCCAAAGTTAAACATTTAAGAAAATTCCAAGTAGCTGGGAATGTCTACTACCAAAACAGACACAACAGTCTTCAAACAACCCATCACTAGAACCTCTGAAAGTAAGGGTATAGAGGAGGGAACCCAGGGACGGGCACCTGTCCAGAAGCTGGACCGTGGTGGGAGGACCGGCAGAACAGTGGAGCCTGACTTCCCAATCAGGCCTTTGTGAACCAGATTCAGCTTTCTCAGGACCACTGGCGATCACTGAAGGACGTGGGGAGCATCAGGGCACAATCAGCTCCTGGGCAGCGAGGAGGACAGACAAGCGGGAGTGATTTGGGTCAGATGGTGATTTCAGAGATGACTCCAATTTCCTAGCTGACAGTAGCTGTGAGTAGCAGACAAAGACAGGGCGGGGGAATGGGAGTGGACTAAAAACCAATTTAAGGAGAATGGAGGAAAAAGTGTGTTGCCAAAATTGTGAGGTTAGAAACAATTTAGGACATAGAAAGAAAAACACGAGTGAAAGAAACAAACGTAACGATACTATAGTGGGGAAAAAGAACAGAAAGCAGGATTTTCACAGATCTGTATATTAATGCATGGAGTTTGGGAAGACTTAAGAATTTCATGTAATGAGGTTAATAAAACCTAAGGCTGCGAGCAGGCTGAAGGATACACTCAGGTTTGGAACACAAGCCTGGGATGGCAAGCAGTGTCATGTATCCATGCTAAAATTTATGAAATACTTGGTGTATAAGGTATAACTTGTATGCAGGTGTAGATCCAAGTTTTCAGGGTCCAAGGGTTAGACAGGTTTTGGAGTCTTCCATAAGAAAGGAAATAATTATAAACCTGAAATTAAGTACTGGGCTTGGGACTCTGTGAAAATGAGGGGCCCCAAAACTTAAGTTTTTTGACCTTTTGGGTAACTCACCCCCCTGTAGTGAAAGGCATATAGTAACAGAATGAACACCCAGCAACCCACCATACCGTGTAAGAATCTGTCCAAGATGAACCGCTGGGACACTCACTGTCATCCTCCTGCCTCCTCACCAGAAGCAAACATTCTCCCGTAGCCTCGGCTTACCTTTCCCTTGCATTTCTTTACAGGGTTTTGACACATACGTATGTATCTCCAAAGGGTATTTATTTAGCTCCGTATTTCTGAACTCTATACAAATTATGTCAGAATACCTATTTCATTTTGCAATCTGCCTTTTTTGCTCGAAGTGTCGGTTAGATTCATTGGTGCTGGCAAATGCAGCTATTAGCTCCTTTTCCCTTGCTTGTCAAAACAAAGGCAGTTCCTGCTTTCCACACCTGTGAAACTCACATTAAGTCAGAACTCTCGCTTCAACTTGCACGGTCCCATGGCAACCGAAATTGGGTATCACAATTTTTTTCCACCAATCTTTTGTCAAAACTTGCCAGTTTTTGTTCTTATATATGTTATACTTGGCTCCAGGGCCACGGGCAAGAGTTCTTCTACGGTGAACACCCAGGGGAGGAAATTCTGCGTCACGGAGAATCTGCAGCTTCAACTTTTCTGAATAATGCCAGGTTGGCCAGACAGGTGGTTCCACGAATATACAACCCACCAGCAGGGGATGAGAGTTCCCTCTGCTCCATCCACTGTTTTATTGATTAAAAGTTTCTTACCAATCTGGCAGATGAAAACTAGAAACCCATTCTGCATTTTCTTGATTTTAGTGAGACTGAAAGTATTTTTGGAAGTGTATTAGCGTCATGCTTTCCTCTTTACTGAAATGGTCTTTTGCCTGTTAGGGCAGCTTTTTCCTCCTTTTTGGGGGGCTCCTTTGTGTGTCTGAAAGTGATGTTTTCTTGGCTTTGTGTTCTTCAAAGTTTCTCTTTCGTGGCTTATTTTTTTTTTTCTGATAAAGTTCTTGATTTTAAAAATCAAACTTTTTCTTTATGGTTTCTAATTTTGTGTCTTATTTAAGAAATCCTTTCCAAAATGTCATAAGGATATTCTCCTGTCTAGTTTTGCAAACGTAAAGGTTTTAATTTTCCTGGAATGGACTCTTGTGTGGTATGGGGTAGAGACTGACTTTCATTCTCTCCCACATGGATACATGATTGTCTCAGCACTATTTGTTGAATACTGAACCCTTTCCATTGCACTGTAATGTAACCTCTGACACATAACTAGTTTCCACAAGTGTGTAAGCCTGTTCTGGGGTCTCTATTTTGTTCCGTTTGTTCCACCGCCTTAAATGTCTATCAATGCATGAATGCCTTGCTGCACTGATTACTGGAGCTTTCTAGGAAGTGCAGATACCTGGTTGGGGAAGTATCTCTACCTTGAGCTTCCATAAGGTGTGCATTCTTCAAAGAAACAGGTCAGCTCAGAGTAGCCCAGCAGGCTCACCACAGATCAGTCCAGTGACCTGCCTCACCCATTCCTACACCTGCGAGCCCTGCGTCAGCGGACGGCACAGCTATGCAGACCAGCATCATCATCCACTTTCTGTGGTATCTCACACTGGCCACTGTTCCCTAGTCAGTTTCCTCCCTTCTCCTTCAGGGCTTCTTCCAAGCTTTCATCTTTCTCTTTAAGTCCCAACGCCACCCTGCCTTGCCACTCAGCTGACGACACACAGAGGCTGACCAGCTGGGCTCGGCTGCCAATGCGTCATCTTTCCACAACCTTCTCTGCCTGAGCTGCTTTCCTGCCTCCGGTCAATTCTGCTCTGAGTCGAACCTGCCAAGACCTTACTCCAGTATTCTCTTTGATCTTCCATGGGTTTCCAACCTCTCCTCCATGGCCTCCCTTCCTTTAGCACATTCCCCATTTCTTTCATCTTTAACAAAAATATAAATCAAACCAATTTACAACTCAAAACAGAAAAATAAAATCCTTTCCTCAGAATCTGCTAACCATTACAGGGTAAGAGGGGATTGCAAGATGGTGCTGGCCAGATGACCCCAACACACGGCAAGCCCGCCTCAACACACGGCAAGCCCGCCTCAACTGGCCAGCATGCTCTACCCGGGCAATGCCATTGCCCCCTCGGCTCCCGCTACTTCCTCTCTGCAGGCCACTCCTAGTCTCCTCCAGTTCAGACAGCATCCTGAGCCCCAGACTTGAGAAGCCTGTCGCTTCCAGGCCTTCACCTGGCTGACTGATGCACCTTGAGCTCAATGTCGAACTGACTGTTTTCTGCTCATGACCCATTCCTGTCCTGGATTTTAAGAGTCGATCAGAGGCCTGAGTTATTCTCGACTCCTCCCCATGTGACTCTGGATTTTAACAGTCAGAGGCCTGAGTTATTCTCAATTCCGCCCCCTGTGACTGGATTTTAACAGTCAGAGGCCTGAGTTATTCTTGACTCCTCCCCTGTGTGACTTCCCACATGCACTTGGTCACAAAATCCTGTCCTTCACCCAGCCCCACACATTTCTCAAATGTACCAACTCCTCTCTAGCTTTATCCTCTCTCATCTCAACTATTATGGTAACCTTTACCTGGCCTCTGCCAAACGCAAGCCATCCTGCACACAACTACCACTTCTAAATACAGACACAACAGCTTAATTCCCACTCAGATTCCTATGATGCTCTTCAGGCCTACAGGATCAAAACCTTAACCCTGTCACATGATACACCTGGCCCCTGCATTCTACACCCCGCCCCCAAGCATTTCGGTAGCACTGGACGACTCTAGTCTGACATATAGCATACCCTCAATCAATATGTTGCATGAAATCTAACAGATGGAACACATGAGTGGTACTATATAAAATCAATAGTAAGTGTAACCCTGAGTGGAAATGTATGAATTAGGAATTGGGGAACTGTCTCTGGATGAGAATAAGAGAAACAGAAGTAATATTGTAGTGGCTTACCAAATGGAAATCGATAAAGTATTACTAGCATCGATCAACAATAGTTATGAAGGCAGCTTGCAAGGCAGTCAGGCTGGAAATCTCACTGGGCTAAAAGCAGAACTTCTGATAAACTCTTGCCTTGCAAATAACTTCTTCATTAAGGAGGAAGAGCAAATAGTGACCAGAGAGTCTGCTCTAGAGTTAGTTGTGAAAAGAGTTCACTGATCAGGTGTGGAGGAGTGACAGAGGCCTTGGAGGAAAATGACCAGAGCATTTGCAAATTCACAAATATGACAGAAGGGGGATACCAGGCAGAGTCAGATATATGCCCTAGAATTCAGAGCAAAAGTGGGAGTAAGCCCATGGACATAGACACCACAATCAAAGTGGATTAAAGAGGGTCTTCAAAAAAGGGAAATTTTAACATTTAGTAGGGTACATCAGAGGTACATCAGAGGTAACGAAAACAGAGATCTAGAGAGTTACGCATCACATTTTCCTGTGGCTATACGGAAGAATCTCTTACAGATATAGAAGTTTTTCCTTTTGAAAAAGTAATTTAGTTTTATTTCTAATTATAAAAGCTGAATTTTTTCTTTTTTTTTTTGAGATGAAGTCTCGCTCTGTCACTCAGGCTGGAGTGCAGTGGCATGATCTCAGCTCATTGCACCTCTGCTTCCTGGGTTCAAGCGATTCTCCTGTCTCAGTCTCCCAAGTAGATGAGATTACAGGAGTGTGTCAACATGCCCGGCTAATTTTTCTTTTGTATTTTTAGTAGACAGGGTTTCACCATGTTGGCCAGGCTGGTCTTGAACTCCTGACCTCCAGTGATCCACTGCCTTGGCCTCCCAAAGTGCTGGGATTACAGGCGTGAGCCACTGCGCCTGGCCAAAAGCTCAGATCTTAAAGGGGCATGAGCATATCGTAAAATGGGAGGTGCATAAAAATGAATATAGAAAAAGCAAACGGTCTTAAGCCAAATGACAGGGCCATGGAGGGTGGCTAAATCCCCACCTGAGCTCAGATGCTGGGCTGCTTCAGCAAGCTACAGTTTGAGCAGGTCCTTTGAAGAGCGGGGCTGCATTTTTGAGTTTAGGATAGCAACTGGGACTTCTCAGCCTGTTAAACGTTGACATTTCAGTGAATACTGAAACTGAACATTCTATAGCAAAGGAAAAAACCATTAGGAGAGAAAGTCTAAGTTAAGGACTCCTCCAGTCAAAGTGTGTTACATCAGGGAGACAAGAGGGTCTGCTATGATATTTTCCATACTCCTCAAATGTTGGAAATGTTTATAATTAAAAACATCTAAAACAAGCAGTCAAACCAAGAAACTAACTAAATTAAGCAGGGAGACAAAGTAAACAGGCAAGATAGATTGCCTGGAGGTCTCTCTATCCTGAATATCCCCAAATTTCAAGAACGCATCAGAAATTCCTCTACAGACAGTTCTAAGTGAGAAGGAACAAACACATCAGAGGGGATACCTCACCCTGAAGCCACCGCAGATAAACATGGTTCTAGACCCCTCCCAATGCACATAGCACTTATACAGATATGGAATTGGGATCTTGTAAGTGAAGGTCACTTTTTGCCAGATCTCCAGCAAATACTTCAAATAAAATAGAATTCCCCCCCTCCCTTTTTTTTTTTTTTAAAGGGGCCTCACACACATATTTGAGTATGTCCGTCATTCACTCCCACGCTCTTTTGGCAGTCAGAAGTATCAGTGCAAGTAAGTTCTAAATGGGATGAGAGCACTTCATGGCTGCCTTCTACGGTCCAGGCTTGTACCTCTCATCACAGTGCCACCCTAACAACCCATACAATGGGGACGCCTGATGAGGCTGAGGCACCTGCACAGGCCCACACCCTGCTAGAAAAGGTGGGATGGGTGCCCAGGTCTACCCGACTTGGGAGTGTGTACTTTTCCCGCTATGTACAAGGCCCTTAATTCACAAAGGGGGAAATATGAGACAGATTCCTAAAACTCACACAATTTTGAAGAATGCATTCACCATCTGGTTCCCTATGGTCCTCAACCATTTTCACGTTTATCTCAAGTCAGATTCCAAAGTATGTGGAGGGCAGCTGCTAATGACATATTTGTTAAGTTTATTCTGCAGACATTATACAGTTCTATAATATAAAATGAATACAATGCTAAAATCTATTTCCTTTATTTACATGGCGTAAAATTTTCAATAACAAACATCTAATCATGAAAGATGGTGTTAAAGCAGAAATACTGTCATGATTGAGTCAATAGAACATAAAATATGCTGTATTTCATAATTTTTCCATAAGAAAATGTCTAGTTTGTTTAAATGCAACACATACTGTATTAGATTCACTTTATAAACCATACACTCCTTCCTGTCTTTTGAACACATTCTGGAAGACAGCTGTGAAGAACAGAGTAGTGAGTCCATTCCATTCAACATCCATCAGACACTTGCTTGCTTGCTTATTTTAATCATCTTGGGATCGATTATCTTCAATGATAATAGTTCTTCTAGGGTAAGATTCAATTTCTACAAATATATATCGAAAATCGTATTCACCACTTGCTCGGTTCTGAAAAAAATGTAGTGTTTCCAGGTATTATTTTCCTTTTCAGACCTTAAATGACACAGCGCTCAGAACCTCTGACCCCATGACCCACAATTCCCACACCTCTTTTACTTCCGCATACACCGTTCCTCGCTTCCCCGACTCAGAGCCCTCAATGTAGAATTTCACACGCGTGTGTTTCAGCTCATCTTTTACATATTCAGTGAAACTGTCGAGAAAACGAAAGATCAGTCTAAGTTCCTTTCATTACAAAATTTCCCCAGAGCTTCCTCTGAATTCAAGCCACGGTACCTGACGTGCTGCCGGCGACCCCGCCTTGTCACCTCCCCATAGCCTTTAACAGGCTCACCAAAGACAGCAATTACCTGCAGAACAAGGACAGTGCTTTATTTTGTGTTATTTTTTAAGCTTACTAAATAAATAATTTCTAACAATCCAAATTATTTTGGGAAAAAAAAATCAGTAAGCATAGGACCTTTTCAAAAATGACCATTCCTGGCTCACGCCTGTAATCCCAGCACTTTGGGAAGCTGAGGCAGGTGGATCACGAGGTCAGGAGTTCAAGACTACCGTGGCCAACGAGATGAAACCCCGACTCTACTAAAAAATACAAAAATCAGCCAGGCGTGATGGTGCGCATTTATAGTCCCAGCTACTCAGGAGGCTGAGGCAGGAGAATCGCTCAAACCCAGTGGGCAGAGGCTGCAGTGAGCCAAGATCGTGCCACTGCACTCCAGCCTGGGTGACAGTGAGACTCCATCTCAACAAACAAACAAAAAAAACAAACAAAAAATGACCACTCCAATAAGAAAACTGAAAAAAGGGTTATTATATAAAAATCATCCCATAAATGATTTAAACAAATATTTCATGCACACAGATTAAAATAGGTAGCTTTATGGTGTGACTTGTAGTTTCAGAACAATGTAGGCTGAAATGACGCAGTTCCTGCTCCCCTTATAGAAAACAAACATAACGACACAGAGTTCAGATGTTTCTTTACTACCCCTTATGGTTTGAAGATAAAATGTATGAACATTTTTAATGAAATTTAATTAATTAATAGCATCTAATACTAAAACTATGAGATAAAAAAATTTTAAAGTCGCTAACACAGTGAGGAAAAAGAAAACAGATAATAATGACATTTAAAATAAATCAGAGCTACAGGTGTGAATCCATTATTTCTAACAAGAAAATCCACATGAAGTAGAAATGTAGTTTTTATTGAATTCAAAACGCAAATACTGTGGAACACCCCCAAAATATAAATTTGATATTAAACTAAAAAAATTTGACCCTTAACTCTATGAAATTTATCTTATTTTGTTGTTTGTGGAGTATCTTCAGTATCACATTTTCCAGGATAAAAAGAAGTAATATGTAAGATGATATTTCAGAATTGTATAGCACAAACAGATAGAACAATTTACTTTAATCTATTAAACATATAAATATCAACACCCATCAAGATTTTGTTTTTCAAGCAAACACGGTACCCAGCAAAGAGAAGGGTACCCCTTAAACATGGTGACAAAATTGTTAAAGTTTAATTATTATTTGTAGAGCTTTTTCAGGCAGCAAATTAAGTTATGACTTTAATAGTATCTCACTATTGTATATTCTGTGGAGTTTTTTGTTCAAAATGCTGAAAAATCTATGAAAGGCTGAGTTTGTGAATAAAACAGCAACTCTTCATCTCTTTCCAGAGACGCGCCCTAACATTTAATAAGGTTACACCCATAGGTACTTCCAGAGTCTGTAAAGAATGTTTCTTGTCAGATACAATTTGGATTCCCAATAACTATAATGGGAAACTTCCTAATTTCCTGGTTTTCACCTCTGAGATACTTTACCCTCCCTGCCTCTTTTTCCATGGTTACCACTGACTGTCCAGAGTTCAATGAAGAGAAATCAGTGGATTTAAAAGGAAAGATGCCAGAGATCATTAGCTTCTGAGGTTTCCACCCTGACACGATTAGAAAACCTGGTGGAGCACTCAGAGCCGGGGCCCCAGGGCAGATCAGCACTGGGCTCTATACTGAGCACACTGTGGATTCAAATCGTTCTCCTCTTCAGGGGCTGCAAATGCGAGCTAGGACGTTACTCCTTGGTCTGTGTGAAGAACACCCCTAATACTTATGATGATAATGGCAGACAGTTACCGGCTGTTATCTTTCAATGTGAATGAAGTTGGATTTCAATGAGTAATATTTTCAGTGCTGAAGCTTTCCATCAGGGAGTAAGAAATCTGGCACTTCCCAGGCCACACGACCATGAGGTCATGCATCAGGCTTTAAAAAGACTCGAAACTTACCATGAGTTTGGTATTTTGGTGTATTCTAAGAATTTAATATCTATGAACAACCAGCAAAATGACTCTCTTGTACAATTAGCATGAAAACATCTGTATACTGAGTTTTGGGTTCTCTTAAAGAACAAAGACCTAATAATGTAATGATAAGTCAACCATTATGTATTATTATGTGAATTTCACTAGCGTGAGAACTGGTTCTTGAATTCTGCCCACTTCCTCCTCCCAACTCATCAGAGTTCATGTAACTCAATCTTGAGAACTAACCTCGGGATGTGATCTGCATTTTTCTAAGGCTCTCCCATATGTCTTGCTAGGACTGGATGAAGAAAAAAGTTCTTTGAAAATCGTGTAAAATAAGCCACCTGAAATCACAGAAAACAAAGATGATGCAAAGCAAGGACACCATAAAAAGCCCAGCTGAAAAGACATTCAAGGGCTTATACTTGCTGTTTTTTGCAACCTGTAATGCCGATTCCAAAAAGCACCACCATTAAATAGGTAAAATCTCTTCCGGCTTCTTTCACTGTAAAGAGAAAACACCAACGGGTGACGTGTGCCGGCTGGGGGCAGGCATGCTTGTATGCTGCTTTTGCGCTTCTTGTGAGAGAAAGGCAGCCTCCAGATCAAAGCAAGGGGTCTGTGTGTGTTCAGGGGCAGCTGTTTTGGAAACTCCCTGTGTGTCGGCGCCTCAGCAGAATTCGCAGAGCGGGGCTTGGGAATCTATGTTTTAATTCAGGATGAAGAAATCCTTTTAACAAGTGATCCAGTTCACAACTGCCATAGGTTAAGCAACACTGAACCAAGGTCTGCCACTCCCAGATCAGGAAGAGTGTTGGCTTTTGTCAACCGAATGGGTAAGGGACTGAATGGACCAAAATGGGTGTCAACTCTTAACAGTCAGTAACTAGCTCCAATGCCAGTCCCATCGCACACTGACTGGTGTATGAAAACAGAATTGTGTTCGGAGCAGGAATTTGGTTGGCCAGAAAGATTTATGAATTAAACTTAGAAAATGAAGAATATGCACAGACCAGATGTTTGTTTTCCCACACTAATAAAATATGTGCATATGGGTTAAACAGATGCTCTGAGAGCTAGAGAAACTCAAGACAGTGTCAGGGGACAGCATATATACGTATGTATAGCTATAAATAAATGTATTTGTATTATACAGAAATACATATACAAATACCCTTATTTGTCCCTATTACCCAAATCAGGTCATTGGTACCAACACCCGAGATTCTCGATTGTCCCTCCCAACATTTCATTCCTGCCTTGCTTAGCATATCAGATGAGTCTATTTTTTTCACTTACCAACAGCTACTGTATATCTACTATGTGTATCTTCATATATATGCAAAGAACTATAACATTACACTTACACTACCTTAACATTACAATTATGACTATGCTTTTCACCGATGCTGAGAAAGTGAGTCACCTCCTGGCATTATGTTTATAGACTAATTTATTCACCACATTAGCGATTCAGACTTCAGAAATATAAATCTTCAAAACATTTTTAAGAAAAAAACTTTTAGAAGAAAATTTTAACAGAGGTTTCTGTTATTTTCTATTCTGTATAAAAAGCTTCTATTACATTTATAAAACAAAATTGTTTAAAATAAGTCTTTAGCTAATACAATGTTTGTTTAAAAGTAGTCTTTAGCATATCACGATCCTTCAAGTTTTCAGCAAGGTTCCCAACTTAGAAGACATTATTCAAATAATAAAAAGACCTCATCTACCAAAGTCTGTGTAATTCATGGGACTGACTCAAACAGCTGTCACAAATCCAATTTCCCTTCCAAGGTTCAGGAGTTGGGGCTCACAACTCATTCCACTCTCAGTGTGGAATTTCAATAAATATTACCTGCCAGTTACGTGCCAAGTCCCAGGTTGAGAACACAATAACAACTAATTAGTTCTAGTAAGTATCCTTATTTGTCCTTGTTACCCAAACCAGGTCACTGGCCCTAACACCTTGGATTTTTGACTGTCCGTTCCAAAAATTCACTCCTGCCTTGCTTAGGGTATCTGACAGGTCTTTTCCACTTATTTTGATAAACAACAGCTCCTGTATATCTGTTACATATAAAGCCCTGTGCTAAATATTCTCCATATTCTACACATTAAAAAAATTTCTGTTTGTTACTTTATAGCTGTCTCTAATGGAAACTGCTCACTGTCTAACTTTCTCAACCCTATCAGACCTAATAGTTTCATGCAAAAAAACCCTCCTGCCATTTACTTGCTTCTGCAATTCTCTACCCCTCCTGTAGTGGGTGCTGTGGTATGGGTGCTCCCAGCTGCAGGGAGCACTGGAAGCTGACAGTTGTCAGCTGAGCTCCTCTCTGGGCATTCCATAAGACAGCTTCCTCACTTAGGTCACGGCACATCCCTGGACCAGCCCATACTCAACGCCTGGTTGATGCAGAAGCGTAAGACTCAGCCCCCACATTAGGTAGAAGGACAGTGACTGGCCAGCTCAGCTCCAGAGGTCCCCAGAGCAGCAGCTGAGGCCCCAACTGCAAATGCACTTCAGCTTCTTCCTCTCCCCAGTCCTGCTTCCCTTACCCCCAAGATGTATTCTGAGAGCACTTCCTGATAAACCTCCTTACGTAAATCCCACTTCCCTGGGAAGCCAACCTACAACGGGTGCTACCGGGAGTGGTAAGCAGCTCTCAATTTGGATTTTGGAGCTGGCTCGCTGGCCACTGGCTGGCAATGAGGACCCTGTCCCTGGTGGTAGGGGGCTACTGACAGCACCTGTAATACAGCTGTAGGGCAGCTGATGCAGCTCTCACCAATGGGGACCTGGGATGGAACACTGGTGGAAGGGAATGTACTGGCTGGTGTGTTATTCTGGGAGTTTAGGGGGAATCAGCAATTTTAAGGACTTATATCAGATGGCTGTGGCTGGGGCCATGGATAATTTGGGAGAGGGATGGTGAGATGATGTGTGTAACTAATCATCAGTGAAGGTGAGTGCCAAGGGCAAGAGCCTCCTCCTGGCAGAACAAGACTCAAATTACACCCAGAGGGCAGAAAATGCGGGGGTCAGGTCTGGGGCGTAAGCGCTTCAGGGCGTTTGGCATTTCAAGCACATGAGACCTCCCACACCAAGGCCAGGATCCTGATTTGGGAGGAAAGGGAATCTAAAGCTGCGTAGGGGGCCCTTGAGGTCAATGTGGCAAAAAAATCTTGAATCCCCAGATTCTCCTGACCCCTCTAGCCCTGAAGAAGCCATTCATTGTCTGGTTGACACTTCCTCCATCTCGGAAACTGGGTGAGGGGTGGGTGGGCGCTTCTGCCTAGCAAGATAGGTGTTGCTCTCAGGAGGTCTCTCCACCTCCGCTCCTGGCCAAGTTACAACACAACTGGGCATGAGAAGGATGAGAAGGAACAATACTTGGAAGGAGCTGGAGGCCACCCCAGCAGCAGCCAGGGGAACACAGACCCCACTGCTTCTTAAGGGTGGTGTGTCAAGGCACAGAACACAAAAGCGGCTGAGAGTTGATCAGCATGGGGCACACTCCTGTGATGAATTTAGCAAACAGGCAAGCACCCTGGGAACTGATATGCAGCTGGCTAGGTTTGCTCCTGGAAACTTCGAGACAGCGATGGTCCACATTAAGTAAAAGTGACAGAACAGCCATGGCAAACTGGAGGAAAGGCTCAACAGCCTCCAAGAATGGGGATGCTACCACAGATATAAGATATAAAGCTCGAAAACCCACCAGCTGACTATGTTCTTAGGAGGGACAGGAGGACACTGTATACCAAAGCCACAAGGAAGCCACAGTTACATCTTTATAGAGCTGGATGCCCTGACAGAAATGGAGATGAAAGAATTCTGAAGCAGAGACCAGGTTGGGGTGTTAAACAGAAGTCAAGGTGGGTGCCACCATCATAACTAATGGCATGGCTGGAGTGGCAGTCGGGAGTGTCTGACTTACAGAGGGCAACAGAGCTGATGACTAGAACAGTGTTCTCAAGGGGAAGACTCAAGGGCAGTGGACAAGGCTGCTTCTGAATTACAGTCATGAGAAATTAACCTCAGATGATTCCTGAGGCTGAAGGCAGTTGCTCTAATGCAAAGCTCTGAACATTGCCCCGGTTTCTGGACCTGAACCAGTTTTCAGACCTGGAACCCATTTACTGAAGGAAAGTGTATGTGACTGACTACCCCTGTCCTTCACCAAAAGGACCTATAGTTATCAACTTGGACATAGTCTGTGCTGACAGGGATATCCAAGGACCCAAAGAGTCACAATGACCCCCCGACCACCCCCCACCCCTCTGACAGCATGTAAGAAGCTCACAGCTGGGTCCAGGGACTTATCTGGTAATAATTTCCTTGATTTCCAAATGTATAAATCAAGGGGATGTACTGAGTAATTGGCAACAATAACTCCCACTTTAGTTCCTTTGGAAGTGGGTTAAGAGCTATCATAGTGGGAAAAGTCAAATGGAAGCCTCTGAAACTGCCCCAGTGACCAAGATAATAAACTAAAAACGATATCACATCTATGGGGAATGGCAGAAAGAATGCTATTCTTAGAGACCTTAGATACAGGCATGGTGGTCGCTATCACAGTCCCTTGTAATTTACCAGTCTTCCTTTACAAAACACAAATAGGTGCTGGAGAATGACAGTGGTTAACTGCAAACTCAACCAAGTGGCAGCCAGGGTACACATGCAATACCACACATGGTAACTTTACAGGGGAGTGCATTAACACAATCTCATGGTGTTGGCCATTGATTTGAAGAATGCCTTCTATTCAGAAGCAGCAGCAGGAGTAGTCTGTAGTAACACGAAACAGATAATAACAGTGTATGTTTATGATCCTGACCAGGATTTGCTAATTCTCTCACCCTCTGTCGTTACAGTCTTAAGGGAGTGAAACTTTCTGGACCTGGGCTGTCTAATGCAGTAGCCACTCGCCACTCATGGGTATTTCAGTTCAATTTTAAATTAATTAAAATTAAATCAATTCATAATTTAGCAACATTTCAAGTGCTCAAAATAGCTACAAATGGCCAGGAACTACCCAAAGGGACAGCACAGATATAGGACATTTCTATGACTGCAGAAAGTTTTATTTGAATAATGCTGTTCTGGACATTCAGCAGAATATCACATTTGTCTACTATGTTTATGCCATCATGTTAGACCCCAGAAGTAACAAGTGGCAAGTGTGTTAGAAGGCTTGGTCGGACAAGCTGCAAGTGTGAGAGGTGGGTCCAACAAAGATGCAGAGGCTCACCAACACATGAGCCGACCTCGTGGGGCTACACTGGGGCATGCCAGGACATGCCCTCCCAAGTAAAAGACAATTGTACCCTATACCTCCTACCACAATGTTTCTTTGAATTCTGGACACAGCATATTCCGTATTTGGGAATGTTGCTCCCATCCATTCATTCAGCAACAAGGACTGTCACCTCTGAATGGGGTGCAGATCATGGAAGGGGTGCTTAAGCAGGCCTGGCATGCAGTGCAAGCAGCAGCATTGTTGCCTGAGCCAGATAACCTGACACACATGCTGTTTGCCACTTCTATGCCTTTCACCTCTGCATACGGATTGTTCCTTCGTGCTGAACTATTACGAATGAAAAACTAGGTTTTTGGCATATTCAGCAGATTACAAAACAATTGGTAGAATATGATTCAATTTTTTGGGTTAAAAATTATTAAAAGGTATGTGTATGAAAGTGCAAAATGTTAAAAATAGTCATCTTTGTGTGGTATAATCATGGAGTCTAAATTGCTTTGTCCTGTTTTTCCTACAAATCACGTGTGAAATGAAGAAATTTAAAAAAATCTTAAAATATCTGTGAACACATCTCTGACTTTCCCTGACAAATTACATTCCATCCTCCCTAGTTTATATGTTTTTCTATTATTGCAGGTAACATACGAAAGTTTTCCCTATTGATTATAAGTCAATAATCTCTCTCTCTCATTTTATCCTATCCAATTACTCTTTATTATATGTAACAGAGCCAATACAACTTGAGAAAAATTCCCCAAACATAACGAAAAAAAGTTATATCAAATTCAAGATCAACTTTCAAATCTGAGTTCCAATCTGTGAAGAAAACTGTAGGTCTCTATGTTCTAGTTCTAAATTATGTTTAAACGGCTTTTAAAAATTCACGTGAATTGCTTTTTCACCTTTAGTAGTGAACTTGGTGTAAAAGAGCATTGGCAGCTCTTGTCACGTCTGTTGAAAGACCAATCATTAAAGTACTCCTTTTTACCTTTTTGTGATGTTGGGACGGCGGTTCCCCCTCTTTGACTCCTGTGCACAGACACTTGTTTGCTGCTATCCTCCTTTGCTTTCCGGGGGCTCGGTCCCTGCGTCCAGATGGTTTTCTGGGTGACTCCAAGAATACATCTAGGTCGCACTGTTTTCTTTTGATATTGAAGCCCCCATCTCAAACTGGGCTCAGTCTTCAAGCACGCTTTGTTAAGCACAATGTGAGGCAAAAGCAATCGCTTTGCTGAGGACCTATTTAGCTTCTCCGTATACTGTATGGCTCGTAGAAAAGTACAAATCATGTTCACAGAAAATCGTTCCGCTTAGGGACGATGCTAACTACAATTAGGAAAGTTTTTGGGTTCACTACACATCTGGCTGGACACGTACTCAAACCTATACGTTTACATTACATGGCGTGTTAGGCAAAAACGTTCGCTTCAGCAGCATAAATGAAAACGAAAAATCTCCAGGGAGAACCTGATGTCTACCTTCCCTTCTGTCTTTCTCTTTGAATCAACACGCTCTGATTACCTTCTGGGCTGACAGTCACAGTGTCCCCGCCATGTCTTCGCAAAGTCACCTGGGAAACCCCCTGTCTTCCTGGGAATAGTAGTTTGAAGACCTCGCTTTTAACTGGGATGCGGCAATGGGGCGCGCATAAGAGACTACATCTCCCACAATTCAAGGCGGCCAGAGCACGGCACAGGCCGTTCCCACGCGCCCAGGTGCTTCCGCGCCCAGCGCCTGCGCACACGCTGCGCGTCCTTGGAGAGGCGGGAAAGCGGGGCGTTGGTGGGGGAATTGGTACCACAGATCCTACGTAATTCAAGCGGGACTTGCAAAAGCCAAATTGGCAGTTACACACTACGTGTTTTCCTGATCATTCTAGAGAAGGCTGTGCACAGTTGGAAATACTCCCTCTGACAGTGGTCTTTTACATTCCGCGTGGGCAAATGATTTCGTTTTTGCATTTCACTGTTTTCAGAAAAGCCGGACAATAAAGAGCCAGCAAGTGGAGATGAACGAGGCCGCTGCAAAGCAGGCACCGGTTTCCTATAACAGTTAAGCCGAGGACTTGCTTAGCGCCCTTGGTGGCAGAATGTAGAGGTGGGGAAGGAAGCCAGGGCCTGGAAGTTTCTAGAATCCCGCTTTGTGAGCGGGTGTCTGGCGCGGTGCCGTCTGCGCACGCGCCAGGCCAGCGGCACTTTTGTGAACTTGCGCATGGGCGTAAGGGGGTGTGGCGACGCCCGGGCGTGGGGGCGGTGCGTGCCCTCCTGGTTTCAGTCCTAGAGCGGTCCTGTGGTGAACTCCTGGTCTCCATGGCGACTGGACGCGGTCGGATCTTGCAGCAGCACTGGCTCGGCCTCCAGACGCTGCGCGGGCCCGGCAGGGGCTGTGGCGCGGCCCGGGGGCGCGCCAGGGCCTTTGGGTTCAGGTGACTGTAGGGCCTGCGGGTGGGGTCCGCTGGCGGGAATCCCCTCACTGCGCGGCCCCACTCTCTTCACCGTGTATTTTATTCGTCCAGCTTGGCACAAGGCCCACAGCCCTCTTCAACGTGAGAAGGGTCTGGAAGAACGACCAGAGGAAATCCTTTCTACCCTGCAATGTGGGGTTCCCTAAGTTGTGACACAAGTAGAGTAGCCTCTCGGGGAAATATTCTTTCTCGCGGCGCCTGTGGCTGGGGATACGCTCACTTGCCAGGACAGGTGCAGGTCCAAGAGGTCGCTTCTCCGGGATGCGTGCCATAGCTTCACGTGTGCTCCGCCCCTGCCTTCGTATTTTCGCTCTTCTGTAACCAAGAATCTCACTTCGTCTTTTTCATGACCTTACAACTTAGGGAAGTAGAGTCTGCTCATCAAAACCTTATAAATGTACACCCTCATCCCCCAAGCAGATACCTCTGGCAGGCAGGTTGGTCTGGCAGGTGGGGGGTCAGCACTTTCTGCACCTCCAACATCAAGGCCAAGTTGCCATCTACATCACCAGATCTTGCTCAGCTCCTAGTCCCATTCTGCCTGTCTTCCTGTCTAAATGCAGGAGCCTGTGGTATTCTTATTCTGCTCCCTAGAGGCTCGTCTCTCCATTTCTCTTGGGGTTTCCTGGAACGGAAGCATGGTCCTCTCCTACAGTGAGATAGAAGGCAATTTTGAAGACTTAGGAAAGGAGCAGGAGGCTGCATCTGCTTTCCAGAAGCATCTTCAGCGTGAAGAAGTAAAATGATCCAGTGCATCAGCAGTGTCAGCATGCATAATGGTACCTTATGAAATCCCTCTCATTATATCGTGAGCTGTTCCCTAGCTGTGTACCCATCTCTGCAGTTAGTTTACAGATGGAGGAATAATGCTAAGAATGGTTTACATTCTTGAGGATTATTTCTGCTTGTAAGACTCCTTGATTTATAAATATGGAAAGTCATACATATTTTGCCTTCTAATAAATCAATGGTGTATGTTTTAAGCATACAAAGGGAGTCTATTACATACTAGTTGAACTACTTGTTTTTTCCCCCCTGAATCTCCAGAACTATGTCCTCACTAGGTCTCCATTACTTCCACTTAACTGTTTTCAGAAGCCCAGCCCTGTTGCTTAGTGCTATGATAATAGTTCTTAATTGAATACCTATAATGCTAGACATACCACAAGCCTTGTCACAAATAGAATGGTGACGGTGCCTGCAAAAATTATTTTATGTAGGAGAAAAAGCAGGAATTTAAATAGGAAATTTGAACTTTTAATAAATTTGCTGCTGTTACTAAAATTAGTCTTCACATAGTGTTCTGCTGGAGGAAGCACAATGATTTTTATGTGATGAATCTTATCCTTTGTAAGTTGAGTGAACTTCCTGGATTGAGATAATTAGAGGGCCTGTCATTATGCCTGGAATAGGAACCTGCATTTCAAGCTGATTTGGAAATGTATGCATTATTTTTGGTAAAGAAAAGTCCACTGCCAAAAATAGAACGATTGACTATGGTCAAAGCGGGTGGTTATTTTAATGTCTCGCTGTGGAAAATTAGATGTTGTTAAGGAATCAGTGTTCCCTTTTTAACACAAAATGTGAATAACTACCACAAACTGTAAGAAGTGTAGCAGAAAGCATATTAAGTTGGCTTAATTTGTACCTGATGTAATTTATTTGATTTGCCAGATATTTAAAATGAAGCACAGTCTTTAGGTTTTTAAAATACTGGACTTATTCAAAGCTATCAGATAAAACCTATCACTTGAAAAAAAGTGTTTTCAAACTAAATTTATCTTGCTAAATGTATCAGTGTATATCTGCACTTAACCTTGTAGACATACAGATCTGTATAGAAACATAAATGGAACTTGCTGATTTGTTAATTCTGTGGCCCTTAAAAATGTGCAATTGGGGCTGGGCGCGGTGGCTCACGCCTGTAATCCCAGCACTTTGGGAGGCCAAAGCAGGCGGATCACGAGGTCAGGAGATCGAGACCGTCCTGGCTAACACGGTGAAATCCCGTTTCTACTAAAAATACAAAAAAAAGTAGCCGGACGCGGTGGCGGGCACCTGTAGTCCCAGCTACTCGGGAGGCTGAGGCAGGAGAATGGCGGGAACCCGGGAGGAGGAGCTTGCGGTGAGCAGAGATCGCGCCACTGCACTCCAGCCTGGGTGACAGAGTGAGACTCCGTCTAAAAAAAAAAAAAAAAAGAAGTGCAGTTGGTTTATTTTATGGAGAGATAGAAATGTGTTTTCAATAGTGTTAAAAGGTACATTGATGAGATGTATGATCTTATATAAGACATGGTAAAGAGAGCTCTGACAGGACTTTAAGGAGATGGGGGTCTCAGAGACTGTCTTTGCTTCTAGCTGGTGACCTTAAGTCCCTTTAGTTGCCTTGTTAGAGCCTTAGTCTTCTAAACTGAAATGAGGGACTCAATGAGATCCATTTTAATTGTGAAAACACAAAACAGCAAGAAATAAGCTTTGACGTTTTAACAATGTGAAAACATGTTTGTAATAAAATAGCGTTCATATTCCAATTAAATAAAGGATGAAGTGTCTTAAAGCACTTATATATTACCTTGTGCAGTGTGTATGACTAAGAAGTATTTGTAGAATTGAGCTAACTAAGCCCTGTTCAATGTTTTAGTCAAAGATAGAGGCATATCCACTCGTTACTGAATTAGGGTTTCAGATTAGGGAAAAGGATTTGGTACTTAAGAAAAATAACTAGTACTAAACAGGATTTATTTGCTTAATCATTATTTTAAACTATCTTTGAATGGGGAGAGTTACAGCATGATTTTGAGGAAGTTACTAAGATAATTTTATTTACATATATTTTATATGCATATATATTTACAAAACAGGTGACTTTATTTCATTGACGTTTTCACAGTAATCTTTCATAAATTCGGGACACACTTTACTGCAAAGTTAAGATTTTCAGTAAGAACTTGGTGGTGGATTAAGCCAGTATGTATTCTTGAAACATCTAAGCACCCTGGCACTGTGCTTTTCAAATGAGTAGTTGTAATGGGTAGGGGATACGCAGAGCATCTTCTCTGTCTCTGAAATCAACACAAAGGCTTTGGGAAAATGTTAAATAATTTAGCTGGTAAATAATATAATATATTTTTATGATAGGACAAAGATAAATTATTTGGTAGAATGCAATATTTGCTTTAATTTTTAAGATCAATTGGGAGATTTCTAAGAAGTTTTGAGTTTGCTGCAGACTGTACCCCCAGATTTCAGGGGACCTGGGTTCAATTTCTTTGCAGGGGTACTGTTGCTACGAATGCCTTTGAGAACCACTGCTCCAGTCTCAAGGATTGTGCTGTCCAACTGTGATTCCCTGGCCTTCTTGTGCATGTGTCTCTTCGGTTTGAAATTAAAACAACACCCCCATCCCCCAACTTATTACGGATTCAATATGCTAAGAAAAATTAGAAAATACACGGAGTTATGCCCCCTAAATCCTCCCCATTTAAAAAGACCTTCACCAACGAAATTTGTAATCCTATGAATCAGATCTATTAAATGTTAAACCTTGGTCTCTTTGTATGCGTATATTTTCATTTCCTCTTAAAGAAATACAAAAATAAGTTTATGTATTAGGTTGGTGCAAAAGCAATTGTGGTTTTTGCTACTGAAAGTAATGGCAAAAGTACTTTTGCACCAACATAATAGTATCTACTGATATAACCTGCTTTATCAGTTAGTTATACTGTTAGTGATTCAGCAGATATTTATTGAATGCTGCTTGCATGCCAGGCATATTGTGGGTGCCGCACAATCAGCAGTGACCAAACCCGTGCAGTATACCTGCCCATGTCATTCCAGCGATAGTAAGCAAGACAGACAGGTAAAATGTATAGTGATGGATGGTGATGTGTGCTAAGGAGAAAAACAGAGAAAGGGCACAAAATGCATGTGTGTGTGACAGAGGGTGGTGTGGGGACTGGATTGCAGTTTAAATAGAATAGCCAAGGAAGGTCTCAATGAGATGGTGACATTGTCGTCAATGGCTGGAGAAAGTGAGAGAGCAAGCCATATAGACACCTGGAGGACATCAGGGACCTATTTCTAATTCAAACACTTAACCTGGGTTGAAAATCTGTATTTTAATTGACTAAAGATTGTTAACTCTGTGGAGGCCATGCAATTTAACCAATCCCTATACCGTTCTGAGTATTTTTTTTTTCCCCCAGTGCAGACAACTCTGAGATGGACATTCTTGAGTGAACTATCTGTGCACATTTCTAGAAGTGGAATTCCTGGCTTAAAAGAGCGTATGTGTTTTTTAAGGATCCCGGTTTCCAATATCAGATTTGGCTTTCCATAACGTTTGTACCACTGTGTCTTGTCTTACCGGTAGTAAATGAGGATGCCTGTTTCTTCGTAACATAGCCAGCATGAATCATCATCATGTATTTGGTTTTTGCCAATTGCTAGATTAAAATTGATCCATCAGATGGATTTACTTTTCTTTGGTTCTCTTGGAAAGGCCTAGGGTAACAGTTTTTATTTTTCTGGCATCTTCTTGAGAAAATACATAATGACAAAAAGCTGTTACTGATTCAGTAAGTAAGATATTTATTTACTATCTTAAATAAATTTATATTTGATGAACTACAAGAATATTTATGTTTGAAGTATATACATATAATTATTCATATGATGCTTAGGGTATGTGTGGACTCAGACTCTAGTACAGCCAAGCCCCACACTCCCATGGGGTTAAGGGTTACAAGTTTGGAGCGCCTGATAGGAATTGTTATTATTTGATGGAGGAATGATAGAAATTCCCTTTATTCAAAGCTTAAGTGTTAGAATCCTCTGTCAATTGTAGGTATTTTATCTTTGAATATGTAGCATAAGTCAATATAGACTTTATAAGAATAATAACCATTTAAAAATAAGTCATGCTTTTAAATAATTTTAGAATGTATTACAAATTTTGTTTACTGTGTTGACTAGTGACAGTAAACCAAGTGTATTATACCTTCTAAAAGTTATCTGTGTCTACCTGGAACCCCAGGATGTGACTTTATTTGGATATAGGGTCTCTGCAGGTGTAATTAGTTAAGATGAGGTTATACTGGATGAGGGAGAGTCCTAAGTGCAATATGAATGATATCCTTATAAGAAGAGGCACAGAGACAGATATGCCCAGAGGGAAGGTTGCTCTGTGAAGATGGAGGCAGAGATTGGAGTTATGCCGACACAAACTAAGGGATACCAAGGATTTCTGGCAACCACCAGAAAAAGGAATGATCCTCCCTAGAGCCTTCAGAGGGAGTGCGGCCCTGTTGACAACATGAGTTTTGGACATCTGGCTACTAAGATGTGAAACAATACATTTATGTTGTTCTGAGTCACCCAGTTAGTGCAGGCAGTCTTAGGAAACGAATGCAATTAGAACATGATATTTTACTTCTGATTACTATTTTAGGACTACATTAATGGAGCCCAAGCTTTTCTCCTGTGGAAATCTGTGTTTAAACAAAATTTCCAACAGAAGTACAAAAATACATAACACAGGCAGAATGATCTGATTAAAGGAAGAGAGGGTATTGCAAAAATTTCCAAATTAGCATTTCTTCCTGTCATTTCTCCCTGTCCCCCTGCCCTGCAGAGCACAGATTGAAAACAATTGGCTAGAAAGTCATATAAGACCAAAAGTACATTAAGTACCTTTTACTGAAGCTGGAATGGAAAGGCATGTGGAGGCAGCATTTTTTTTCCTTGGTGCATTTTTACTCTTCCAGGATCTGGAAAAGTTTACCTTATGCAACTTCTTCTTTGTTGAGACGCCAGTGGGGCAGCTGATCACTAATATTCGTGGAGGGCCTACCCTGTACCAGCTACTGTGCTTTTTTCTAGAGAGAAAGATCTGCAAAGGGAAGAGGAATTTACTCTGTGGCTGCTTGGAAGCATGTGGGGAATTGTGCCTGTTGAGCAGGGCAGGCAGGTGCCAGTGGGTGCTTTCAGTGCCAACTGACATATGCATATCATGATGCTGTCTTGCGGTAGGCTCCAGGCTGCACTATCACGTGGCCAGCTGAGGCCTAGGGCAAGGGCTCCTTTTTCACCACTTGTGTCATCTAATAGGTTGTGCTTAGAGTTGAGGGTCATCCTCTGTTAAGACCACTTGTGTGTGGGTTTCATACTTCAGCTTTCTTCCAAGTTCTTAGGACACCTCTGTTTTGCTCCCAATTGTTGCCCTCCTCTATGAATGTTCTTTCAAATATATCTGGGGAATTAACCTGGTATGAAAAACTGAGGGTGGTTAAACTGTCACTGCACAAAATACATATTTGAAGCAATGGTGTTGGTGAACTGAGCGTATACGTAATGTACCTTCTAGGATTTAGCCACTTCTCAAATAGCACACCTAGAAGGAGGTGTGTCAATAACCAATACCTGTGTGTTGTACGTTGCTTAAAGCAGAAGCTTCCAAACCTTTCCTAGAGAAATAGTGTAACCACTCGTGACTCTCTGGGTGTGCTGTTGCCTAGACATGGAGGCTGTGAGCGGTATGATTTTCTGGTGTTTCGGATTCCCTCAAGGTGCTGTTGAGTACTGCTGGTTTTGAGGACTGATCTTAATAAAATTTATTTTAGGAACCTCTGAAAAAGACTCACTGCATAAAAATATTATACGCTATTTCATTGAATCTATAAAACCATTGATTCTAAGATGTACTACTGTTTTCTGTACCACCAAAATAAAAAGATGGCCAGTGAGGTTAAAATGTAAAAGTTTGTGGAAGAGTATTTGGTAGTTTGTCTATGACTGCAAAAACTGGAGTTGGAACCCTCAAAGATCAGAAAAGTTGTAGATTATGTTGACAGTTCTAGTTCACTAATTTCAAGTTTTTTTTTAAAAAAAAAACCTTTAGTGGTTTCTGTTATATCCAAATTGGCCAATCAATACACTAACTTTATCCTTTTTGTTTCCATTAAATGTATCTGATAGCACCTCTTTGACATGCTGAAAGCCTATAATGAGAGCATATATTTCTAAACCTTAGGGTGAAAGCACATCAGAGTAAGTACGGTCTTCAGGTTTCCTTACCAGGACACTAAAGTTTTCACTGTCTCTTCTTTCCTTCTCCCTCCCTTTCTTCCTTACTTACCATCTTTCCTTCCTCCATTCCTTTTTTTCTTTGCAGAAATGGAGTTTTTCAATGAGTAATCTTTGGAGTTTATGAATCCTTTGGAATTCTGTAGAAGGGAATGGATAATTCACCTCCTTTGATAATTACATAATTTGAATTTCCCACATTTGCTTTCAGAAAGGGGCCAGGGGTCAAGTTTTCTGCAGGCTCTGCTGCCCTGAGGTGCCATGCCAGAGGTGGACGGCACTGGGAGAGCTCTTTCTCCAGCTGTTCTGGGTTCCTGGATGGGTAAGTAGCAGGAGTAGACTGTCACTTTTGGGGGCCTCTAGGCATGGGGTTATTAGAGAAAGTTATGATGCTGTCTATACCAAGTTGCTATTTTGAGCTTGCTAAGAATAGGATTGTGTGGGAAGACAGTACAGCATGGAGCGTTTCATGAGTCATGGGCCTGTCACCACTATCCTTATGAGATGAACTTTATGAAACGAAACTTCAAGAAGTGACAAGTAAATTGAATTTTCCTTTTATTAAAATGTTCTTCAAAAATATTCACTTTTGAGTTGATAAAGACCCTTGAAAAAGGAGAAAGAAGATTAAAGTGTGTTTTCCTGAAAGCTCAAGAACTCTGTTCATTTCTCAGCTTTCAACATCTGGGAGCCCATTTGCCATGGCAAGATTCTGTACTGCGACCTTCAGCACCAAGATCCACAGAAGCTTTAAAAAATTATTATCTGTAATCGATGCTCAGAAGTCCATAGATTTGTACTGTAGTAACATTTATGGAACACCAATTACATGCTAAGCACCGTGGGGAGCCCGAAAGCTTGAGATGATTGCAGAGACATTTTACACTGCAGGAAGCTAGGCCCACGTAGTCTGCATATTGCACAACTGTGTGATTCAGACATAAGTTGCCTGATTTCAAGTTCTGGGCTTTTAACACTGTGTCATAGCTAGCTCAGCTAGCAATGTATGTATTTGTGTACAAATTTCAGTGTGTTTTCAAAAAGAAAAAGCAAAATGGATTTTTAATTCAGGTCATTAATTTCCGCTTAAAACCCTATGCTCTGGGAATAGGCTGTTTTACAGTCATCTGATATGAGAAACGGAGCAAATATTCATTTGGTTAGTCCATCTATTAAATATTTGAGGACCTGCTCTGTAGCAGATACCATTCTTGGTACTGGGACACAAATGGGGAGCCGCTCACATGTTCTCACGAAGCTGGTGGTTAGTCGGGGAGGCAGATTTAAAATACAGTGAGTTGGGATACCTGTTATCAAGAAAACAAATGGATCCCCAAATCCAGAATAATGGGGTGGTGTGATAAAGAAAGACTTATTTGAGGAGGTGCATTTAAGATGAGAACTGAACACTGAGATTCGAGAGCTGTGAGAGGAGCTTGCCAGTGAGGGGAGACCAGAGGTGTGGTGGGGGCTCCAGATGCTACAGGAGCAGTGTGGGAGTAGGGGAGCCCATCAGGCTTGGCTACCAGGCTCTGGGGAAGAGGGTGGATGTCATGTAATTTCCCAGATTGTCATGTTTACTTACTTACCTCTCTTCTCTAGAAGTAGGGAAGATGCAGAGACACAGGCAAGTGGCAGATATATTTGGAGGCATAGCTGACATGGTTCGTTTATGAATTAGATGTAGATGTGAGGGGGAAACAGGCAAGTAGGAATCCGAAGCTGTTGGCTGAAGCAGTAGCACAGATTGAGGTGCTGTTAGCTGAGATGGAAGAGAAGTGGGGTCGAGGCAGAAGAGAGGGCCGTGATGGTGACTTTGGACTGGTTACAGCTGAGGTGTCTGGGATGTGTTCAAAGGAGGATGCCAGATGGATTATGGATGTGTCAGTCTGGCTCAGCATGAGGCCGGGTGGGGTCAGCAGTCATGGAGCTGGATGAGGTGCTTAGGGAAAGAGTGGGGAAGGGAAGGCAAAGGTGACTCAGGAGCAAGCTTGGAAGACCCGGGGCAGTGAGAACCAACCAAGCAGGCCAGGGAAGAGCCCTGAGGTCCAAGAAATTGAGGAGAGGCTGTGTGTGAAGCAGAGGAGGAGACAGCCTGAAACACAAGAGCAGTCAGTGACCTGCGGCCTGGGGAGGCAGGGGGAGGAGGCAGCAGGGCATGGTGGCCCCTCAGAGCTGTTGCAGGTGAATGCAAGGGAAGGGGCTGGCCACTCATTTTCATATTTGTGTGTGTTCTATTCCACACTGAAATGTAAAAAGCAAAAAAGTAGGGGGCATGGAAGTGGAGGCAACAGGTGTAGACAACTGTTTTGTTTTCTTTTGTTCTTTCCTAGAGCTTGGCAGTGCGAGGGAGCCTAGAAATTAGGTGGTGGCTCCAGAGAGATCGGGGTGGGGAGAAGCAAAGGAAGAGTGTGGTTTCAGGATGAGAGATTCAGGGTGATTCAGAGGCTCATATCAACAGTGTGGAAGAGAGCGGCAGGAACCGGAGACTGAGGTCCTTGTGCAGAAACCGTGAGGACTTAGAGCACAGGTGCTTGGATGCAGGGAAGTGAGCGTTCTCCATTGGAATGGGGAAGACAGTGAGGAAAACAGGAATATTGGGATAGATCCACAATATGAAGCAGGGACAAGGACGTGTTCACATTTGAGTTCCCACAGTACTGAAAAAGAACATGCACAAATTAACATTCTCAGGGAATCTCATTGGTTCAAAGCAGTTTCTTTGTTTTACGTTTTGAACTTATTTAACGGTCCTGCCTCTCACCTGCCCTTTCCCTTATCTCCCTATCATCCTCTCTCCTTACCCCATACAAAGTGAAATAACTAGAATCCAACAGAAAGTAATCCAGTATGGATATAAACATTGATTGTAGCAGGTTAGAAGAAATTGTTTGGAAAATGGTTGAGAAGGTATTCTATCTCCACTGTCTTAACGATAAAGTAGAGGTTTTCTCCTTTTGCTAGGACACAGAGAACCTCCCCTTTTCATTAGGTTATTTCAGTGGGGAGGAAGGTGAAAGCCTGCTGAATGCCTGTCTTGAGTGGGATTTTATTCCAGTTAGATAATTCTGGTAGTTGCTGGATACTTTTCTGAAATGTCGTTAAGCCCAGCTCTGTGGTTTTTTTTTTCAATTGTACTGATTTAAAAAATAATGGGAAGTTTTCTGAAGTAGTTAAATCAAAATATGAAAATTATATGCAATGAATAATCCAAATGGTCACAAAAATGTTTTCTTGCAACTTTGCTGTCTCTAGCATTCGAGACTTTTTCTCATTGAAAGTATCTAATTTATTGACTCTGAATGGGAGGGGTTTTATTTGGGGGACTGATTTAATTAATGCTTAAGCAAAGCTTTTTGTTTAAACTCTCAGAATGTCTCTGGTTAACTGTAGCTGGGGCTCTGAGCAGTGGGGACATTTACATGGTGATACATATCCAACAGGCATGGCGTTAACTGTCTTTTTTCTGAGAATCTGCTTTATTCCTTCTCAGTATTATCGGGATTATGGGACTGATAACCTGTAACCTGATTTTCTTGAAAAAGAAACAAATTTAAAATCATAACAATCGCAAGTAGACAGTATGGGCAAGCCCTTTTAAATTGGACAAAAGATTTCTCCCCTTACTCCTTTATCCCTAGAACTGCCTGCCACCAACCCTTGATACAATCTGTGGTAGCTCTCTTGCCCTTGTCACCTGCCCTTTTGCTGAAGATTCATGGAGGCACACTCCTGACTTCTTGGCACTAGTGATACTTTCTAGTCACTTTCAGATTTTTACTGTTTTATAGAATTTTGAAGTCATAGAAATAGGTGGAATATTGAGACTATATCTCAATATCATATTCAGGCGTACAAATAAAACAGACACTTCAGAAAAAATTTATGACCCTTGGTGTCTCCTTGAAGCCCCAGAGGAAGCAGTCAAAAGCCCAAGGGTGCTCAGAAGGCGACACCTGGGATCGGTGTGGGCGAGGTCGGAATAAGCTGGTATTTCCCGTTATACTTACTTTTGTGGGGAAAGGGATTCTGTGTTTTTCTTATTAATACCTACGAATATGTTCTCTGATTCTCTTTATCTCACTAAAGAAACATACGTAGTTTACTCCAGGTTTGGTGGTCAACATGGTGAAACTGCACAAAAAATACAAAACATTAGCCAGGTGTGGCAGCTTGTGCCTGTAGTTCCAGCTGCTGGGGAGGCTGAGGTGGGAGAATGGCTGGAGCCCAGGAGTTCAGGACTGCAGTGAGCCCTGATCATGCCACTGCGTTCTAGCCTGAGTAACAGAGCAAGACCCTATCTCTACAAAAATAATAATAAAAAAATGCATAGTTTCATGGGGGACACTGAAATCCTGCCTGTTGATTCATGGTGTATGAACATGATTAAGATGCTGAGGAAGTTAGCTCTTCCAACCCTTGACTCTATTTATGGTTTGTGTCATGAGAATTAGAATAACCAGAAATTTTCTTTTTCTTTTTCTTTTTTTTTTTTTGAGACGGAGTCTCGCTCTGTCGCCCGGGCTGGAGTGCAGTGGCCGAATCTCAGCTCACTACAAGCTCCGCCTCCCGGGTTCCCGCCATTCTCCTGCCTCAGCCTCCCGAGTAGCTGGGACTACAGGCGCCACCACCTCGCCTGGCTAGTTTTTTGTATTTTTTAGTAGAGACGGGGTTTCACCGTGTTAGCCAGGATGGTCTCGATCTCCTGACCTCGTGATCCGCCCGTCTCGGCCTCCCAAAGTGCTGGGATTACAGGCTTGAGCCACCGCGCCCGGCCCAGAAAATTTCAATAAAGAAAGTAATTGAAGATGAGGGTACGGTTTGCCTTTTGTACAGGAGTCTGTCTATGGCCTTCTATTTAGAGATGAGCAGCTAGTTGTGTTCTAGGCAATCTGTAGATTAAGCCCTGGTCCACTCTGGTGATTTTTTTCCTGTTTCTGTTTTTGCAGAATGCCTTCAGAAATCTTGCTGAAGATATTTTCCTACTTGGATGCTGTGAGCCTGCTGTGTGCTGGATGTGTGAGCAGGCGCTTTTATCATCTAGCCAATGACAAGTAAGCAGAAATCCACGTCTGTTATGTTTTGATGACAGTTTGATGAAAGTCAGGAAGATTAGTAACTTTTTAACCATTTTTAAGAATTTAAGGGAATTCAGGAGTATTTTTGCACACCAGTGGAAATGTCGAATGCTTTAACTATGAAATTTTCAAATATTTGCATTTATATGCTTAAATGAATATACTTTGCATGGAACAAAAAAAATCAAAACTTGTTATTGCTGTAGCTGTTAGAGAATGCAGCTTCAGGTCTGTTGTCAGGAGGTCTTGGCTGTGTTCCCCACAGAATCAGACCTAATCACAGAGTCTCAGGCAGCACTGCAGGGACCTGCTGGCTTTGATCCTGGCGCTTCGTTCACAGAGCAGAATGAGTGCTCTCTGCTGATGGCCAAGCAGATCCTAAAGAAGGAGAAAGAAGAGGCTAAGTTAGGTGTACTTAGCTTCTCCTCCCAAACATGCCAATCAAGTTAACTTACTCTTTGGGGAGAGCAAAATGGACAGAGAGTGGTCAAGACTGTCCTCTCCTGGAGGCTGTACCCTTGGAAGCAGGGAGCCAAAAGAGAGGGGTTCGCCTGTGGTCATCTGGGCTTGCAGGGGACAGATCTAGGAAGGAAGGGGAGAAGCCTCTGCTTCTGTTTGTCACTGTAATCTTAGTCTGTATCTCAGAATTATATCTTGGAGGGAGAGATGGTGAAATCCTCCTTTCAGTGAGGATTTCGTGGCCTACAACAGAACGTCTTGGCTTTTTAGGCCGCTCTCTCATTCAGCATCAAAACATCAGACAAATATTGTTCCTATATAGAACCTACATGTCAGCTGGGGAAATCAGCAAGATGAGAGGGAATGCAGGTTTTAACTAGTGGTTTTGTTTACTAGGTAAGGAGATGGAGAATGGCAGAAGGAGGGCTGTCATATTAGTTAACCCTGGAACATGGTGGACAAGAATGTCATTTGGTGCAGTGGTTCTCAAATGCCATCCAGAGAGCACTATGTATGAACCACCTGGGAAAGTTTAAAAAATTTCCATCCCTAGTCTGCATTTCTAGAGATTATAATTTAGTGCTTTGAAATCTGTATTTGAAAAATTCTCTGGCTGGGCGTGATGACTCACACCTATAATCCCAGCACTTTGGGAGGCCGAGGCAAGTGGATCACGAGGTCAGGAGATAGAGACCATCCTGGCTAACATGGTGAAACCCTGTCTCTACTAAAAATACAAAAAATTAGCCGGGCATGGTGGCGGGCACCAGTAGTCCCAGCTACTTGGGACTTGGGAGGCTGAGGCAGGAGAATGACGTGAACCCGGGAGGCGGAGCTTGCAGTGAGCCGAGATCACGCCGCTGCATTCCAGCCTGGGTGACAGAGCGAGACTCCGTCTCAAAATAAATAAATAAATAAATAATTCTCCAGGTCATACTAATGAATAGTCAAGTTCTGAAATGACTAATCTAGTGCATCTTTGATGTTAGGTGTATGCCACTTAAGCGAGGAACTCAGAATAAGCCCTCAGATCTCATTAAAGCTGTCCTCAACCACTGTCGTACTCTGAAGAGGACATACACTGTTCCCTAGTTGGAAAGGTGATTTTTCTTTTAATTTAAAGAGGTGTTTCCTGTATGGAAGAATGTATGTCTGTCTGTGTCAATACATGCACACACACACACACACACACACACACACAATCAATGAATGAACTAATAGTGTTCTTCACAGTAGTTACACAATGAATTAGAGCATTTTCTACATTTCCCTTTCTTAATGATTGTTGTAGTTTACGTAGTTGAGATTTATTTGTTTCACCAAGCCTCATGTTGAAATTTGATCCCCAGTGTGGGAACTGGGGCCTAATGGGAGCCGTTTGGGTCATGGGAGTAGATCCCTCCTGAATGGCTTGGTGACTTCCTTGTAGTTCTTGCTCTAGAGCTGGTTGTTTAAAAGAGCCTGGCAGACCTCCCTTCCTTCTCTCTTGCTCACTCACTCCATTTCTCTCTCTCTCTGCCATGTGATCTCTGCACAGTTGGCTTTCCTTGGTTTTCTGCCATGTGTAGAAGCTTCCTGAGGCTTCACCAGAGACAGATGCTGGTGTCGTGCTCCTTGTACAGCTTGCAGAACTATGAGCCAAATAAACCTCTTTGCTTTACAGATTACCCAGCCTCAAGTATTCCTTTGTAGCAATACAAAGAGACTAAGACAATGATCTAATAAGAGATGAAGGTGCTCACTAAAAGAAAGCACAGCAAGGCATTTTTCAAGGAAGGAGTCAACCAAATGTCTGAAACTGTAGCATTCTGGGGGGTTCCCACTTTATTTAAGGGTAGAATTCAGACTCTTCAGATAAGCTGATAAATTGTGTATTTCTTAGTTTCTTTACTGTCTCCGCTCTTAACTTCACCTGCATGGTGAAGAAACCAGGCCTGGAATCAGATTTGGAGCACAGCTGTAGTGATGTTTTTTGCATACTTTTAGTATTACTCATGTGCCCTCCTCACTTTCTTGGAAGTTGCCATTTGGAAATATGAGCTTCTGATGAAATTGCACTCACATTTCTTTTCTTTTTCAAAGGATATATTTAATTGTGCTAAGTTGAATTGCACTTTTTAGGTCCTGTTAAAGGACCTAAAGAGGCATAGTCTGACTCTTAAAGTCAACTTCTGATCATGAAGTCAGACTACAGAAAAGGATGTGTGATAATTGAACGAGTAATCAATATGTGTTTTTGAAAAGTTTACAGTGTATTCTAAGCATTGCTTCTGAAGAGAGGGCAAGCACACATAGTGTAGCGAGTTACACTCTGATGACTTGTGGGCAGGCACGCTTGAAGGGCAAGGGGCTCCCCGGTGCCCCATCCCAGGGGGGGCTACTGTCTTCTGCATGAGCGCTGGTCTCTGCATGGGAATAACAAGGATGTGTGGATGAGGTGGCATCTGGTTTATCACAAGGGGGTTTTATTTGCCATGTACTCTGGCAAACACTATTTATCTGAACATTAAATTGGCCCCATTTTCTAAACAATTTGGTTGAGTTTCCCTGAGCCTGGTGGTAGTTATATTGGATAAATATGTTCTTGTCCTCGAATCTGACTAGGCCTTCTAACAGGATAGAGCATTTGGGGATCAAGAAGTAAATATGTTTGGGTTTTTGAGACTGTGAAAGGCATCTGAACCTTAACATTTGTGTATTATAAAAAATCAAGGGGAACCATCTGCAATATAAAATGTTTTTACTTAGGTTCATTTACAGTAAGTAATATATGATCATGTGTGTGAACATAGTTCATCATAGGAATGTTAGGTGTGGTTATTGTTACGAACTGCATGTGGAGTTTATGCTGTGATTCCCATCTCTGCAACAGTGTTTGTCTTTGCAGTTGGTAAGTGCTAACACATGTAAAAATAGTATCAGAGGTTGTTTAGATAGTGCTGATGTGAGGAATTCAAGGCTCCATAAAGGTCCTGCTAAAGGAATACTGACATAGAGTGAAATGCTGAGTCAAATAAATGTGAAGAAAACACAAGCAAACTTTTATGCAAAGGAAGTTTTAAAAGTGTCTATTCAAAGGATTTTGGTGAAACAGTTTCAGCTTTACTTAAATATACTCAACTCATCATCACATTGCATCTATCCGCTTACATAGGAAAGTCTAGAAATTTCTGAATTGAAAACACTGACACTTTAATATAAAAGCTGGGCATGAAGTGATTTTTCGGATTTTTCAGAGTGAGAAATGACTTGAGAAACCCACACTAGGAAGAGAATTCAACCAGGGTCTGACTATGTGTGAGCTTGCATTTGTTGGGAAGTCCATGTAATGTCTGAGTCAAGGAGGTGGCGTTCTGAAGTCATGTGTTTAAGAAATGGTCCTTTTCTGCTGCAGTTAAGGAAATAGTTCTTCCTCCCCAGTGCACCCAGGCTTATCCCCAGGGGTCCTGCTGCAATTCAGGACCACCGCTCTGTGGGAGAATCGCTTTCTCCCTGCAGCCTCCAGGCCATTGACTGCTTCATCCTATGCTGCTCTGAGTAGTAATGTGGAGACATAAATGAGCAAATCATTAATATTTAAAATGCAAAGTTTGCCTTTCAGGTAAGGAATTGATTTTAATCCCTGACTCAGTTTTCCCCGTGTCTTTCTTCTCTTTCCTGGTGGTGGTGGAGAGTACTGGCTGAGAGGGAGGAGCCCTCAGGCCAGCTCACTGCCACCACTCATGGGGCTTCTCCCGGCCTCTTAGTAGAGATGAGTGAAAGGAACAGACTTTGAGTCAGAGCTGAGTTTGAATTCCCACATTGAGGCTTATTGACTCTCTGAATTTGGTGAGCTTATTCAGTTTCTTTGACCCATTTCTTTGTGATTGAAGAGGTAGTGAAACCTAGGTGATAACAGTGTGAGCTATGGTTCAGATCCCAGCTTCACTATACACTTGAGTGCACATACCTGGGCCAACTCACCTTGCATCTGAGCCTCAGTTACAGCATCTATGCAGTGGGAACAGGAATACCAGCACCTCCTGGTTTCTTTTTGAGGAATAAATGAGTAATGTATAATACATAAAGTGGTTAAACAATGCTTGACACATAGTAAGTTTTGAAAAAACTTAACTATTGTTTAGTTGTTACCATTAAAACTCTTCACTTTTTTTTCTCCTTGTGAAAGCCTATTTCTTGTTGAAAGTTAAAAAATAGCAAAAAGAATGTACAATTCCATTGTTCCCTATTGAAATTTCTTGGTGTGTATACATACATCCTTTCTGATCTTTTAAAAAGCATGTATATATTTAAAAACAAGAATCATATTACATATACTTTCTGTTACTTTTAAAATAATGGATTTCCTATTCCACTACTGATCTAAGAGGGCAGTGGTTTTTGGTGGTGTTGAATTTAAAACACTAAATCTGAAACTGCAACTCACTTTAACAGATGAACGTTCAACTGTAAATGTTCAGCTTGACTTATTCATGGAATTGGATTATTTGAGAATATTATGCATCTCTAATTTGATATATTATGACTAAGGTAGGTGACAGTGTCTCTTAGTTAACATATTTCCTCTTTTCCCTCCAGTTTTATTTGGATCAGAATCTACTCAACTGCTTTTTCACCTACAAGATCAAATTGGAAAGTTAATTCAGTAGAGAAGATAGCTGTGTCTGTGAGCTCTCTGTCAGTTCAGGATAAAGAAGCTGGTTATTGGAAGAAAGAATATATCAGAAAACAAATAGCATCTGTAAAAGCCGCGCTAGCTGACATTCTCAAACCTGTCAACCCTTACACAGGCCTTCCAGTTAAGACCAAAGAGGCCCTCAGGTATGCAGTGTATTCCAAAAGAGAATGATGGCATCAGCTCAAAGTATCGTGTACATAGGACATATGTGCAATTTAGATTGTGTGGGACCATCTCTAGTATTTTTGTATGTTTTGTGCATCTATAAAATATGTCACATTTTCCTATTCCACATAGCCTTCTGCATCTGCCAGTTCAACCAATTGCAGATCATAAGTATTGGTGGGGACGGGGGGCGGGGGGAACCTGAAACAATAATATCAGTATAAAATACAAATAAAGCCAGTACATTATACATAGTAACAACAGTTTGCACAGCATTTACATTGTATTAGGTATTATGAGTAATCTCAAGATGATTTAAAGAATACGGGAGGAGGTGCTTAGGTTATATGCAGATACTATACCATTTATATAAGGGATTTGAACCTCCACAGATTTTGGTATCACGGGGGTCCTAGAACCAATTTCCTGTGGAGACAGAGGGATAACTAGCAAATAGCCTAAAGTTTTAATGAAAAGCACAAGTAACTGACTTATCTGCTGTAGTACAGTGAGAATGTTCAAGGTCTCTTTTCTGGGCAGAATCTTTGTCTTATTTATATATTGCCAGTATCTGGAAGATCATGGATGTTCAGTGGGTGTTAGGTGAGGAGAAAAAGTCTGAAGAGCGTACTATTGTTGAAATGAAAATTGAACTGGGCATGTTCTGAGAATTTTGACTTTGGATTTTGAGGAACTAGATCCTTTAGAGAAGATACGTGAAATTGCCTGTAGCATTTTTTTTTCCAATGAGGCAAACATTGTTAGTTTTTTTTCTTTCTCCAGAATGTTTGGTTTAGGTTGGGCAATTATACTGAAAGAAAAAAGTGGAAAAGAATATATCATGGAGCATGTTGATCTTTCCGTAAATGACACATCAGTTACTGTTATATGGTATGGCAAAAACTGGCCGTGCCTAGCATCATTGTCAACCTTAGATTTATGTGGTGTGACACCAGTTTTTATGGACTGGTATAAAACTCCCACCAAACATAGGTAAGTACCAATCAGCAGAACTGTTGAGTGAGAGCATCTTATGTGTAAATACTACTTGGCATTACTTTTGTAATTAAAAAATAAGAGCAGTGTTTTTACATTTTATCACATATTAAATGTACATTCTGCATTACTGTAGAAGAGGAAAATAATGCATTTTATCACATTTCTGATTAGGTCTAAATTTAAGTTCCTCATATCTTGGTTGTCTTTAATGGTAGGGAATGATATTCTAGTTAACAACATTTCCTGGATGATTGACGGCTAACCTTTGAGGTTTTTCATTTTAACCATCTTAACAGAAAGATATGTGGTATCTTCCTTCTTTAGTAAATGGAATACTAATCAGAGTCTAAATATGAGGAAACCAAGTCATAATGATCAGTTATTTTGTCTGCCTTCTGTTGAAATTACTAGATATGTGATCTTGTGCAAGTAACTTACTCTTTCTGTGTCTCCATTCTCTCCTCTCTGAAATGACATGATCGTTATACTGGCATAGTATTTAGCATATATGACTGCAGTGAATAAGACTGATCAAAATATATCACTGTAGAATGTGTAGATCAGCTAAGTGTGCAGCACATGGGTAATGCTTAGTGAGCCCTTTACTATTCTGTTGTCAGGTGGCTTTGCACTGAGTCCATATTCACTATGAGGCTGTCATCTGCCTTTCTGAGCAGCTCTCTCAGGCTCTCTTTTTCATCATTGATTGCTTCCTCCTGAAAGCTGGATTATGGCATGCATAGCATCCTCATCTCTGGAGCAAGCTAGCATAGCTTTATATAAGATATATTGCAAATATAAAGGTAATACCTGCCTTCTTCCACATTGGTTTCCTGCCCTCCCAATTCCTTCACTGTCTCAGTATTCTTTGACTTTTCAGGAGTATTTACCATGTCGTTTTCTTACCATCCTTGCATGCTGCAGTTGCACCCATTGGTTTCTCTCCTCTCTGTCCTTGCTATGGAGGATGCTGTGATATCTGACATTAGTGCCTGCCGTCTCCATGGAGGGACAGGGTTCTTTCATGGTTTCCCTGGATACAGACACTTTTTTTTTTCTTTTTCTTTCTTTTTTTTTTTTTTTTTGCAGCTCTGTAACTGGGGACCCTGTTATTGGCTCCTCTCCATGGCGCCTGCTCTTTGAGCATTGTTTTAGTGATTACTGAGCTCTCTTTCCATGCTCTGGATGTAAGACTATTCAGACCTCTTGGTGCTGGCAAATCCAGGTTTTATTGTACTCTAAAAATATTCTTGATGTTATGACAAAAAATGAATTATTTTTCCTGAATATATTATAGAGGATACTTTGGAAACAGTTACCTTTTTTAAAAATTGTACTTTTATTTGGATAAATCTTTGAAATTTCTTGTGGTGTTATGAAGGAAGTCAGCTTTTTCTAATGTGGTAATTAGACTTTATGCATTTCAAAACTGCGTTTGGAGAATAAGTCCACAAACTGTACTAGTTTTGCTAAACAGTATGTTACTTGGCATATCATGAAATGTTGTTTACAGATATTAGGACAAAATGGCTAACACTAATTCAAATGATCCTGAAGAATTAAGTTAAATGGATAATGTTGAGTTATAAAGCTCAGTTAAAGACAGTATTTCCCTGAATTGGTCATCAAGGTCAGAAGTAATAGATACTACATACTGCCAAGTGCTAGAGTTCATTGGGAAAATTCATTTGATGTAATTTATTTCCATGGGACTTCAATGGACTTCAGCCAGCCTTTGATAAGCTGCGATAAACAAAACTAAAAGTGTTTTTTAGGAATTTGTTTTGATCGGCACTTTTACTGCAAGTTTGTAAATGAATGCTTTCATCATGCAGGAATATAACTCCTTGTATGCATCTATGTGACAGCCAAGAAGAGATTTTGTGATTTTTATTTGGGTCTTTCTTGTTTCCTCTATGAGAAGTTTTTCAACAACAGTGAAACCTTATTGATGTAATTTGGATTCCCTGGTAATTTATACCTTTCTAGTCAGACTCTCAATTTTCTTCCTTGCCAGCATTTTCTGCTCTGCAGCTTGTGCTATTCCACCCTAAGTTTGTGAGAACTGTTGGGGAGACGTCAGCCTTAGCTTCTGTGTCTGTGGCTGTAAGGCCAAGCACATGAGGACTCAGCACATTCTCAGAGTCTATTTAATAAGTACCTCTACAGCCAGATTTTCAGAGAAGAAGGTTTCTCACATCCCCACCCAGCTGCCTCTATCCACATTAATGATACTAGCAGGGACTGCTGTTTATTGAGCACCTGCCCCATGCCCTGTGCTCTCGTCCCCACTGAGCAGGCTGGTGATTTCATACACGAAGAACCAGCCTGTGATAGTCACAAAGTCACTGTAGGTTGAAGCTAAGGTTTTACCTCAGGTTTCCCTGACTCCATGGTGAGGTTCCTGACCCTGCATTTATCCTCCTCCAAGTGTATTCTGCATATGCTGGGTTTATTTCTAATTTCTTCATCACACACGCTCACTGACCATCTCTCCTTACCCAGTTGTGGTTCTCTGCACAAGAAGTTATTTTGAGAAGTTGAACATGGGACTAGGGTCATGTGGTAGCTGCAGATCTGGTTTTGATGCCTCACAGTCTCTTCCACTTTGAAACAGGACTGCAGCTGGTGTCCTTTTTAACTTGCTTATTTAATGTACCTTTGAATACCTATTGCCTGCTGACTGTGCCTGAGGTGCTGGGCACCACTTGTTGAATGAGATGTGACCCCCAGCTCCTTAGGGATTTCAGTTTAATGCTGTGTTAGTGTCTCCTTTATGAAAACACTGGTGATTTAGTTTAAGTTTATTTCTGATGTGTCAACTTTCACCATCTCTGAGTTATCCTTGATAATAACTGTAAAAGGCCCATCTGCTTTCCCACCACCTCCTGAGACCACCCATTCTTATGTCACTTGAGATAGTGTATCTTTGCTTCTGTGTTGTTTCACTCACTTGACTAGGAATACACAGTGAGAGTCTACTTTAGATTGTATTGTGCTGGGCTTTGAGGGAATAGAACAGGAGACAGTTCTACCACTTCATCACTTTCCCGATACTTCAGCTTCCTCCTGGCTGGCTCATTGAGTTGACAGTAAGAGCAAGACGGAGGGGAAGAAAAACCTATTTGGGTTGGAAATCTGGATGTATCCATTTTGCCTTTTATTCATTTGTGTCACCACCCTGCCAATGTACCACTTAGTTTGAGCACATCATTAACATGCTCTTCAAACACATTTGTGATACGCTAAAGAGAACTGACAACACTATAGACAGGAAAGCTCACTTCTCTCTCTCCTTTCCTTGGCATAATGTTCAAAGACTCCGATGGCATTCTTTAATTGCAAAGTACAATCTGAGTCATCTGACCGTATCTACCATGATTGGCTGTGACAGACTCATTCGGATCTTCTGCCTGCACCCTGGCCTCCTGGTGGGAGTGTGGAAGGTAAGACTTGAGTCTCTGTATGTACTGTGTCATTTCCCCATCACAATACCACGTTTACTTACCATTGTGTGTGACATCAGATGTAACATCCTTTAAGTCTTTTCACTAACTGCAGTCCGTTTTACATCTCACCAACCTCATTTTTTCAGACTAACCTGGCCCTGTCTGCTCCACTGAGACTGCTCTGCTATTCTGCTATCATAGACATCTATGCCATCTGTTGTTCTGCTGTTCAGCTATCATAGACAACAACCTCTTCCTGCCTTTATGTTTTCCTTCGTGTTATTCCTTTAATGTCATGTGGCTTTCCCACTTCCAATCAGTCCATGTTCCTTCTCTTCCTTTCATGCTCTTTCTTTGACAACGTCTCCCCTTACTATGTGTTCAGCACACTCGTCTCCCAAGCACGTTTCTGATCCTGTAGGTGCGGCATTGAGTGAAATCTGCTCTTCAGGGTCAGGTATCTAAGATGTTATCCTTTCCCTCTGCATAAGATTTCTTGTTTCCCCAGGTCTGCCTGATATTTTAAGACAGTAGTTCACAAATCTGATTCTGTGTTGGCATTATGCATTAGTTTACAATGACTAGATGGAATTAAGACCCCAGCTTCAGACAACACCATCCTCTAGTCCCTTTTCCTTTCCTCAGCCGACCGTGGCCGTCAGTTTTTCTTTCCCTTCTCCCCTTTCTATGTGAAGGTGGCTTGTGGGTGAGACTGCAGCTTGCCTGCTCTGCATTCTGTGACTCGCATGCATTCAGCTGTGTCGGGTGCAGAGTTGTGAGCACTCTGGTGGCTTCGATTGTCCTCTGCCTGGCTACTGGAGAGTGGCACCTTCAGATTTACCATTTGGGGTCACCTACGCCCATCAGTGTCAGCTGTGAATCTGGGGAGAAATGGAGGTCAGCCCCCAGACAGTCACATTTTCTGCTATTCAACCAGATGGACAAGTGAAGGAGTTGAATCTAATCATTCCCACCACGTTGGCCAAATCAGGCAGTTACTTGCAAGAGGAACATTGTATCAGTGAAGTTCAGTGTTTGTGAAATTAATGTAGTATCTGTGAAGGTCTTTGAAAAGAGTTTGAAACAGCCTGGAACTAACTGCATAACTAAACTGCATAGTTTCACAACTGTCATATATATCTTTTGATATTTCGCAAGCCCTAGGCTGTGAGTTCTTTTGGTCCTCTGTGCTCTGCATATTTGGGTGAATTATGGTCCTGCTGTCAATATGAAATGTAAGTCTTATTAGATAGTAATAACATATTAGCAGTAACAATGCATTAGCACTGTGGTGATCTTATGGTTGTAAGAAACTGCATCTATCTGCAAGATGAATGTGCTGTGATCTTCACAATGACCTTGTGAAAAATTTAAACATTTTGGTTGAAATATGTATTCTTCTTAATTAACTTTTCAGAAGGAGGAAGAACTGGCTTTTGTTATGGCAAATCTTCATTTTCATCACCTTGTGGAGAGAAGCACATTAGGCTCGGCCACTGTGTATGTATTTATATGTGGGTGTGTTGAATTTTTGTACAGTAAATATAAAGTGTTAGAAGTTGATGCCATCTTAATATTCTGAGAATGGCTGCACAGATATTCTGTTTTTAATCAGTAAACACAAACCAACAGGCATAATTATTTGGCTGTTGCTAAAATAATTGGATTATTCACAAGTACATATTTGCTGTATTTATTCTGGTTACGGAATTTATACCTAGTAGGATGTTATTTATATGGGTGGGCCAGCTTCATTACTTTCAGATGCCACTACTCTCCTTCGAGTTCTTGCTCTTATGTGAATTTTCGCATCTTGTGAGGCACGTAGACTCCTGGCCCTGGGGCTGAACCTGGCCTGCGGATGATTCTGTCTGGTGTGGACAGTGTGTGTCTTTCAGTGAACTGCGTCTTTAGGTGGGGCACAGGCTTCCCATTTCACTACAGCTCTCACCCTTTTCCTGTGGACTTAGACTCTTCCTTACTCACTGTGGTTTTTTTTATTACCTGAGAAGCTCCTGAATATTTTTGAATTTGTCACCTTATGTAGTCATGTTTTTCTTGTTGAATAAAACTTTGTGTTGGCTTTGGGTCTGCCTGGATGTCTGTCTGTCCTGCAGATCGGTGTTCAGTGCCTTTTCCTGCTGAGCGCTTCTGTCCACTGGACACTGAGAACAACATGGGGGCAGAGTGGCCTTTGTAGAGCGGCCATCCTGGGATCAGCTGCAGAAACACGTGCACCCGTGCTGGGCTGTGGCTGCCTACAGAACTCACATCATTGCCTGTTTTTACAGAAGTTGGTAAAAGGAACATTGAACAGTCTTTTAAGTTCCTGATATTGAAGATTATAGGGAATCCTATGATGTTTCATTGTAGGAGGTAGTGCTTTCATATGGGTGGTAATTTTTTAAAAAGTGTTTTCAAACCAAGAATTTTATCCCTGGCACTGACAAATTTGCATGTTTCTTTTGTTTTGCTTTTCAGTCCCTATGAACTGCCTCCACATAGCCCGTTTTTGGATGATAGCCCCGAGTATGGACTGCACGGCTACCAGCTCCATGTTGATCTGCACAGCGGTGGGGTTTTCTACCTATGTGGTACCTTTCGTAATCTCTTCACCAAGAAAGGTGACATTAATTGAGTTTTTATTTCATTATGAAATTAAAGGTTGAGATGAGGGAACCAATTTTTATGTCTGAGTTAAGAATTGCCCTCACTGGTCACTTTATAATTTTTTGGCACCAGTATCCTCCTAGACCCGTGTGTCGTCCCAGGGCTTGTGAAAGTCCTCACCGGACCAAGTCTCTTCAGTGCTGGCTCTGTCTGCTTCACCACCATCACTCTCAATGCCACCTCCTGGGGGTAGCCCCTACTCATCTCCTCTACTGATGCGTCCTTATTATTTTTCCATGCAGTCTGCTTTCCCCAGACTTCTTCCCTTCTTTCCCAAAGGAATGTGGTAAATTTGCCAGCAGGGCCCGTGCCACTCCAGGATGAGAGTAAAGAGAAACCAGCCTTTCTCCTCTACATACTGCATCAGTGTTTGCCAAGCCTACCAAAGCCAGGACAGAGGCTGGGGCAGAGAGAGAAAAGGAGGGGGCTTAGGCCAAGCAGGAAAAAAGTCAGAATGCCCCATTCTGACTTGTCTGATTATTTCCTTTTGGTTTCATTCATGTGTAGCCTGTAAACTTGGAGTTTCATGTAAGGACTTGGTTAGATTCAAGTTTAACATTTCTGGTAAAAACATTTTAAAAGGGAAGTTATGTACTTCATTTTGCATTATATTGAGAGGTATGTAATGTCAGGTTGTCCCATTATTAGTAATGCCAGGTTTGATCATCTGGTTAAGATGGTGACTCACTAGATATCTTCATTATTAAAAGTATTCTTTCCAAATACCCTGCTCCGAAGTCTTTCATCTAGTGGACTTGACACCCATTAATGATCTTTGCCTAAATCAAATACTTTGTTTAAAAATGTTGATTTTCTAATTATGTCACTATTTCTATATTTATCAACTGAGCTTTTGTAAAGAACTTTCTCTTATCACCTGGGTGAACTTCTAAAAAGGCAGAGCAAATGCTTAATTCTTTCCTTTTAACTGCTAATTTTCAGATGAAGAAATTGATGTTACAGAGCAAAAGGGGCTTGCTGCCCGATGTGCTAGAACCCAATGCTGTGACACCAGGTTTTTGAGAAAAGAAAAGCTTTTTATGGCTAGTCCACTAACAAGGAGACAGGAGTCCAGCTGAAATCTATCTCCTCATGCTGGCTTTAACGCAGGAATTTTTTAAGAAAAGGTTTAGGGAGTGGATTCTGGGATTAGTAGGTGATTGGTGGAAGGAAAGGGGAGGTCCGGAAGGTCCTCAGGCATGGTGCAGTTATCTCTTCATGCCCTCATGGGTCACTTGCAAATTCAGGAGGAGTTAATATGAAACGTGGTGGGAATTCAGGCTGTGATGTCAGAAAGCTCCATCTGTGAAAACTCCGGTTGGCCATGTTGGTTCCAACGGATTTCAGCTAGTTTTGTCTTACAAGTGGAGGGAGTTTTAGTATTTCAGTAAGTCGCTTTTTTTTTTATCTGCCATCTTGCAAACTCAGGCATTTCTGTTAGTCATTAGTTTCTTTAACTCTGTGGAACATGGTTTCATTGATGCAGTAGTCATCTCCTGTGGTGTAAAAAATTTGAGCTCTTCTTCTTTCCTCCTCGGCCCCACCCTTGTTTAGTGTCACTTTGGACTCTGGGATATTTACTTATTCAATAATTTACAGTCAGTTATAGACATTTCTTTTTGAAGTTAAAATTGTCCCCAGCTTTTTGGGTGGGGTCTGCTTCAGGCTGCTTCTGTGTCCTATAGATAACCCGTTTGCCTTTGAGTCCTCCTTGCTTTTTGGCTCAGGAAGATTTCTCAGTTTTCTTGTGTTTGTTGGCATTTTTATCAGAATTGTTCAATTCCATATATTAACCTGAGGTGTATTAACATCTTTGTTGTTGAATTGTTCCATCCAAGAATGTGGAACATCTTTCAGTTTGTTTAAAAATACTTTTATGTCTTTTAGGAGTGTTTCAGAATTTTCTTCATACTAGTTTTATACATTTCTTGTTAAGATATTTATGAAGTATTTAATTCTTGTTACTTCTCTTTTGTTTTATCTTCCAGTTGTTTCGTAATTTCTTTGTGAGGTTTTGGTCTCATAGAATGAGTTAGGAAGTATTGTTTCCTCTTGGATTTTTTGGAGGATTTTGCATAGAATTGGTAGTATTTCTTCCTTGTTTGGTAGAATTCATCTATGAAGTCATCAAAGCCTGGACCTTTCTTTATGAAAAGATGTTTAACTACAGTTTCTTTTTCTTTCAAAGAGATAGAGCTATTTAGGTTATTCATTTCTTCTTGAGTGAGCTTTGGTATTTTTTTGTCTTTTAAGGAATTTGTCCATTTTATCTAAGTTGCTGAATTTATTGGCATAAAGGTCTTCATAATAGTCCCTTATAATCTTTTTCATGTCTATAGAATCTGTAGTGACATGACGTGATTCCTAATATTGGTAATTCATGTATTCTTTCTTTTTTTTCCTGATCAGTGTGATTGGAAGTTTATCAATTTTATTGATCTTCTCAGAGACCCAACTTTTGGTTTTATTGACTTTTTTCCTGTATCTGTTTTGTATTTCATTGAATTGCATGTTGATTTTTATTCTTTCTACTTTTTTTCTGCTTATGTTGTAATTTGCTCTGTTTTTCGTTTCTTAAGGGAGAAGTGGAAATTATTGATTTGGGAACTTTCATATTATATTAAGATGTTTGATGCTATGAACTTCCACCTAAGTACTGCTTTAGTGGCATCCCACAAATTCTGATATGTTTTATTTCATTTTTATTCAGTTTAAAATACTTTCTCATTTCCCTTTTATTTCTTCTTTGATCTGTGGGATAGACAGAAGTGTGCAATCGAGTTTCCAAATATTTGGGGATTTTCTCGAGATCTTTCTGTTACTGAGTTCTAATTTAATTCGATCGTGGTCAGGAAATATGCTTTGTATTGCTTGAATTTTTAAAAAGTGACTGAAATTTGTTGTATGTTCCAGAATATGATCTCTTTTGGTCTATGTTTCGTGTGTACTTGAGAAGAATGTGTTCTGCTATTGTCGAGTAACGTGTTCTACCATGTTAATCAGGTCAGATTGCTTGAGAGAGTTGATTTTTATTTTGCCTATCAATTATTAAGAGAGGGGTGTTGAAATCGCCAACTCTGATAGTGAATTGTTTGCTGTTTTATCGGTTTTTGCCATGTGTATTTTGAAGCTCTGTTATATTCACGAACATTGGAGACTATGATATCCCTTTGACTAAGTACACACTGTGTACACTGTTGAGGGTGCCGCCAGTGTGCCCCAACGCATGCCAAGGGTGCAAATGCTGTGCCTTATATGCCAGTATTAGCTGAGAACTGAGTCTCTGCTCTCCATGGCTGCAACCCTCATAGAGTATTGAATTGGGCATCTAGCCTGACCTGGTGCCACCAGTGTGAGCAGCTGTCCTGGGAAATGGGGGAACAAGATGCGATTTCCACAGCTATGAGGTGAGATGGCTGGCTGGTCCTAGCTACAGCTGCTCCTCAGAGCTCTCCTTCCCCTTTAAACCTTGTGAACCATTACGGAGACCCTGTGTGTCCCCACTTTGCCTCCCCCGCCTCAGCCCACACTGCTGCTGTTCCCTCTCTGGCCTTATCCCTTTCTGTCTTCACCACTCTAGCTCTGCTGCAGCTTTAGTGAGTTCCTCTCTGTTCCTTGACTGTGTCAGGCCTGCTGTGGCCTCAGATTCTTGGTGTGCCCCTCTCGCCTGCAGTGTTACTGCCCTGGATCTCAGCGTGGGTCCCCGGGGTTGTGTTTCTCTGAGCCTGATTCACTGACTGCTTCTCAGTGAGGCTTTACCCACTTTGCTACACCTAGAAGCCCTCACTCTCCCCATTTCTCACCTGCCCAGCTCAATTTTTCTCCATAGCACTATCTAACACACAGAGTTTACTTATTTAGGTAGTTTGTATGTTTAAGAGAAGTAACTTGAACAAGGCAGTATTTGGGTTTATTTTGTTCAGGACTGTCATGGCACATAGTAGGCATGCACATAAATATCACAAAGAGAATGGGTGGCTCCCAAAGGCCACGCAGTTGAAGGGCTCTTAGATAGTCTCTTCTGGGCCTATTACCTTAAAGCTCTTTCTGTTTCTTTAGCTAAAGGATTCTCAGCTGCATTGGCCAGGATCTTTTTGGTTAAAGCTCTTGCAGTTCTCTGTTGCCTCTAGAGGATAAGATGCAGCTTCAGGATGCTGCAGAGCAGAGCTGCAAACTGGCCCTCCTTGTAGGACTAAAGCAAGGTGACAGCGAGGGCCTGAGCCTCTCCACCAGGAGAGAGAAGCCCTGCCTCATCCTGCCTCTCAGGGTCTGGGGAGGCCCCAGCCTCTCCACCAGGAGAGAAAAGCTCTGCGTCATCCTGCCTCTCAGGGTCTGGGGAGGCCCCAGGAGGCTGGTGGGGCCTAGTTCCTAGGCTGCTGTGTGGTTCCAGAGCTGCCGCTGCTGGTCTTCCTCCACTGCCTTAATTCCTTTTCTTTTGCAACCCAGAGGAAGGGCATCAGAATTCCCCTTCTAAAGTACGTGACTGTGTACTTCTCTCTGGAAAGAAAAAGCCTCCCAAATTCAAGGTCTGGCAGAGTACTTTCTACCTTTGTACCTATGGTAGGTTACTTGGCTAGACAAATAAAAATGAAATTTGTGTTTAGGTACTTAGTGTCTATATCATCCTCTCATTACAAGGCAAACATCAGGAACTTGTGCTGTGTCTCATCTGAGATGGTTTATAAGACATAGCTTTTGCAGTATACCAACTATTCTGTAAAAATTGCTTCCAAGATATTAGTTATATTACTTTCAATTTTTAAAATGTTTATTTTGAAATAATTCTACATTGTACAAATACAGAGAACTCCTGTACAGTCTTTATATAGAATTTACCAAATTACAACATTATTTGCCATATTTTTAATGGCAAAAATGATTTCTACATTTTTTCTTTCTCTTTTTCTCTCTCTCTCCCCTTCTCTGTGTGTGTGTATAGTGTTAATAGACCCCTTGATGTTTATATGACTTGTGTGTGTGGATACATATATATACACATACACACATATGTACACATATATACACATACATATGCATGTATATATATACACACACATATATATACACATACACGTACATACACGCACACAGGTCATAAAATCATCAAGGGGAATATTAACATTATTAACGTTATGAATCTCAAAGTGCTGGGATTACAAGCATGAGCCACCACACCCTGGCCTACCTTTATGTGGTGTGGTGTGGTGGCTCATGTTTGTAATCCTAGCAATTTGAGAGGCTGAGGCAGGCAGATCACTTGAGCCCAGAAGTTCCAGACCAGCCTGGGCACCATGGTGAAACCCTGTCTCTACAAAAAGATACAAAAATTAGCTGGGCGTGATTACATGCACCTGTAGTCTCAGCTACTTGAGAGGTTGAGGGTGGGAGGATCAAGAGTTCCAGGGTGCAGTGAGACATGATTGTGCCCCTACACTCCAGCCTGGGCAACAGAGCAAGACCCTGTCTCAAAAAAAAAGATATATATATGTAGAATTATGTATGTTAGAATCCATAGACATGTAGAATTATCCCATCACTCTATTATTGAGGAGTTAGGCTTGTTAGGTGCTAGGTCTGTCTTATCTAGAACTGCAGAGAAGAGAACCCGCCATTCATTATTGCAAACAAATACAGCATAACATTGATTAATTTTTATATTGCATTCCTCATACCTAAAATATGCCTGTAATAATGATGAATATGATAGTAATAGGGAACATTTATGAGCACTCATTATAGGTTTCTGCTACGTGTTTCATGTAAAGTATTTCACTTCCTCTTCATAGCAAGCCTGAGCTGTGGGTACTCTTACCTCCCCGTGTTATTGATGAGGAGTTAGAAGCTGGTAGTGAGTCAGGTCTCTGTTCTGTAAAGCTAGCAGGTGGCACAGTCTGCACTCAAGTCTGTGTGACTCCAGAGCTGGGTACGTCCTGCTTCCTGTAATATACTTCCTGTATATTTTTGCCTTTTAAATGATGTACTTTTAGAGTATATCTTCTTGTGTGTGTGTGACTGTCAGTGTATTTCCAAAGTTTTGGCATTGTAAGTGTGGTCAGGGTAGGCTGCTGACTTGCTGGAGTAATATTTAAGCCAATTTTGTGTTAACGTGAATAAACCCCTTGATGGTTATATGATTGTTATAACGCATAAAAGGTTAAGTTAAATGAAGGAGAATGGGAAACTGAGATAGGAATAATTAGCCTTGTATGATTTCCCCCCAATAAAAAGATGACAAAGTAGAATTTCCAAGGTGGGCTCAAATATATTTCCACTTCCCATGGTTGCACTACTAGAAGTCAGTAGAGGGCGCTGTTGTCATCAGAGTGTCTGTAACATTTTTAAAAGTATTATACAAATAGAATGTCCTCTGTAGTTTTTGAGAAACTCTCTTGTGGTACCATGTGGTATATTTAGTAAATTTCAGCTCTGTCATTGCATTTGGGGATAAAGCACTTTGCCCCCATTTAAAAAAAAAAAAACAACTTTCTCACTATCAAGGATAAAATGTTCTATCATCACGTCTCTGGAATGTGGGTGGCTCTCTGCTCTGTTCATCCTCCGTGAGACCTGAGAAGGCTGGCTTGACACTAACCAGGAAGGCTGTAGGGAGCTGCGGGAAGTAAAGGGATGAGGCTGGGTCGTTTGGGTTTCATCCGTTAACAAACAGTTACTGAATGCAGGAGATGGGACACACAGAGGGAAGCTCCGCCTCCATGTGGTCCCTGCCTGATAGGCTTAGGGACAGAGAGAGGCTTGGGAATCCAGGCACAGACATGAGCAGAGAGGGGTGGCATGAGGGATTCCTGGAAGGTTCTGAGGAAGGGCACACCAGGAGGAGGTGGGGTGGGGATGAAGTGACCAGTTGCAGTGTCCAGACAGGTTACTGGGGAGGGGTCCAGGCCCGGGTAGTAGGGTCGTGTGGTAGTGGAAAGCATAAAACTTCAACTATGACATAATTTATTAATAGAGCCAGAATTTGGTCATTCTGTATGGACATTTCCAGGATTCTGTTTTTGAATAAGGGATTTTATGGATGCTCCAATTTAGTCCACCAAGTCATTGCAATCCTATTAAAAACCCCAATGGAAATTTATTGTCAAACTTGCAAAGTAGAGTCTAAAATCACTTTGGAAATGCACATATGCATATTAAATGGCTGAGAAATTTTGTTTTAAATTTTTAATTATGACAAAGTATAATCTTTTCTATGTATACAGGCTACAGAAAAACAATGCAATAAAAAACCATGTAGCCACCACAGTTTAGAAATAGGCCAGTACCACAAACTTTGAAGCCACCTGCGTGTCTCCAACCTGCTCTCATCTGCTTCTTTTCCTGCCAGAGGGAACCACCATTCTGACTGTTAATTGTTCCCTTGCTTTTCCTTTTTTTTTTTTTTTTTTGGTAATTAAGCATCTTTGTATTGTGAAAAGACACACAGAGAGATGCATAAGACATTATTGTAAAGAAAACACCTGTGTGATCACCATCCAGGTCTTAAGTTTTGAAAATGAATTGAGAGGGGGCTGGCTTAGCAGATGTTAACCACTCTGAAACTACAGGAACCAAGAAAGTGCAATATCACTAAAGAAATAGATACCGGGGGAGTGGAGCAAAACGTCTTTCACATCTTTTGCAGTTCTGGATTTTTCTGTCAAATTATTTTTGTATACACAAATCCTTTATTCATATTTTAATAAATATTAGACTCATAGAAAAAGCAATGAGTATCTATTTTGATTATACATTATGCATTATGATATATCTACATATCAGTGTATATCTTCATCCTTTAAAAGATACATACGTATTTCTTTAGAAAGTATAGAATGCATTGTGTAGAATAATTTGCCTTATACTGGCTAAACGGATCTCTAGAATTGTATATGTAGGGAATGCAAATAATCAAAGGATTTGTGTTTGTTTTCAGACAGAACAATCCCAATGAAGAATTCAGAGTGAGTTCTGGCAGTTTAATGTCGTCTACCTCTTGGTCACGATATTTTCTCTGAACAAAATATCCCTTTGTTTTATTTTCTTAACTCTGTCCCATGAACTTTGGTACAAGGTCCTTTGAGTTTTTTTCAATGTCTGTTACTAAAAACAAACCAGAAGAACCCCGTTAACTCTTGGTGCCTGGGATTAGGTTCTCAAGTCACAGAGTGGGAAGAGTATTTCCAAACTGACTCAGTGGTAAATGCTCAGAAATGACCAGCAACATCTCCCAGCTCAGCCAGTGCTGCAGTCCTCCATTTTGAGGCAACAGCTTGTATCTCTTAGCTTTGAGTTCTGATGTGTCTCCAGCGGGCTCAGCTCCCAGGCCAGTGGACACTAAGTCTTGCTCTACTTTTCTTCCTCTGTTGTCCTTTCAGATCTGAGGATGTTCTATTTTGGCATCGTTAGGAGGACCCTAGGTCCTCTAATTCCATAAAATATCGCTCATGCTTCTAGGCATTATTTTCCCTCAGTAAGAAGCTGTGTCTAGGGAAAGGCTTTCTGACCTGTCTGCACTACCCGATAGTGAATACAAATGATTTGTGTCCTTTCTTTTTTCCTTATAGGTTTATGTGACTGCTTCTCCTTGGAACTTTGTCATACTCCTCCCCCAAGGAACTGGGAAGTGTCCTTTCTTTGTATTTTTATGTGTTCTGCCACTTTGTCAAGTCATAGCTATATTGAAAATTTTAAAAAGGATCCATCTAATTTCTTTTCAAAGAAAAATGTATGATCCCCGGACTTGCACATATTGTTACCTGCTTCTTTGTGTATTGCCACTAAAATTAAGCTAAAAGGAAGTTTAGATGAAGAAATATTTTGCTCTCTGAATTGGATTTATGAGGGGAAAGAAGGAATGTATGTGAAAAGTGCCGGAAATACTGAAAGAGTAATTTGTAAATGAAAAGTTAAGGTGAGCTTTTAACAGTGCCTGTGGGTTTTTCTGTATAACTTTTGTTTTCTGTTCTTTTGGAAATGTAAATAGGTGACATTGACTCCCTAATTTCAGTGCTTCACTAGGAAGACTACCAGGACTCAGGATATAGTTGCATTATCGGCTAAGATTTATGACAGCGAAAGGATACAGAACAAAGTCAGCAAAGATAGAAAGGGCATGGGGTGAAGTCTGCAGGAAACCAGTGCAAGCTCAGAATCCTTCCCCATGGGGTGGACACAAAGTGCTCTTAATTCCTCCAAGAATGAGTTGTGACCAGACGTGTGAAATGTTGTCTATCATTAGACAGCTCTAATGAGAGCTCATTAGAGACTCAGCACCCAGGGTTTTTACTGGGGGCTTGTCACATTGGCAGTCTCTGCCTGGCACTGGCAGAATTCCAGACTGTCAGAAGCAAAGAGGATGTTCAGCATTAACCACATTGTACAAATTGTTTAGGTACGGGAACCACCCTTACTGGTTAGGGAATGGTGGGTGAGAACACTTCTGAAATCCAAATGCTTAGACCACACCCAAGGGCCAGGCTTGCAAGCAGGTCTTCCTAAGAATTGACAGTGTGAGGCCTGCTGTGTGAACTCTTTTCAGCATAGCTGTCCATGAGCACTTTGATGAGGTGATGGTGCCACCCTGTGAAAGAGAAGACAGGAAATAGTCCAGTTGTGTCTTTGAAGTGTAAATAGAGCTTGCCAGAGGGGCCTCATCAGCAATGCAAAGTATGAAGAAATGTATATATATTTGATTTTTGTATCAGGCTAATTATTACCAATTTTCACAAACTGAAGGAAAAAGGTTTTGCATGGTGCAGTATATTGTAGTATTTTTATCAGTATTGAGAGGAAGAGGAATACTAAAGAATCTAAGGGAGGTAAATCTTAAATAACAAAGTATGCTGCTTCTGTCATTTGAGTTTTTCTAAAAATAGACTGTACTTTTTAGAGCAGTTTTAGGTTCACAGCAAAACTGGAAGGAAGGTACAGAGATTTCCCATATAGCTTCTGCCCCCACAAAACCGTAACCTCTCTCATGATTAAAATCCCACACCCGAGTGGACAATGTTGACATATCATAATCACCCAAGGTCCTACCATAGTTTATGGCAGGGTTTACTCTTGGTATTGTACATTTAATGAGTTTGGACAAATATTAATGGTCTGTTTTCACTATTATGGTAGTATACAGAGCAGTTTCACTACCCTAAAAATCCTCTGAGCTTCACCTATTCATCCTTCCCTCCTCCCTAATTCCTAGCAACCACCAGCCTTTTTGCTGTCTCCATCCTTTTTCCTTTTTTAGAATATCATATGATTGGAATCTTACAGTATTAACCTTTTTAGACCAGCTTCTTTCAGTTAGTAATATGCATTTAAGTTTTCTCCATGTCTTTTCATGGTTTGATAGTTCATTTCTTTTTAGTGCTGGATAATATCACATTGTCTGGATGTACCACAGTTTATTCATCTACTGAAAGACATCTTGGTTGCTTCCAAGTTTTAGCAATTATGCATAAAGCTGGTGTAAGCATCCATGTGCAGGTTTTTATGGACACAAGTTTTTAACTCCTTTCAGTAAATACCAAGGAGCGTGATTGCTGGATTATGTGGTACGAGTGTGTTTAATTTTGTAAGAAATGGCCAAACTGTCTTCCAGAGTGACTGTAGTATTTTGCATTGCTATCAGCCATAAATGAAAGTTACTGTTGCTTCACATTCTTACCAGCATTTGGCCTGGATTTTGGCCATTCTTTTAGAGTCTTTTGGATTTTCTACTGAGATGGTCATGTCATCTCTGAACAAAGAGTTTTATTTCTTCCTTCCTAATCACAATACCTTCTATTTCCTTTTCTTGTCTTATTGCATTAGCTAGGGCTTCCAGTATGATATGGAAAAGCACTGATGAGAGGAGTCATCTTTGCTGTGTTCCTGATCTTAATGAGAAAGTTTCGAGTTTCTCACCATAAAGCACAATGTTAACTACAGGGTTTATGTAGCTATTCTTTATTAAGTTGAGAAAGTTCCCCTGTATTCCTTTTTTTCCTGGATTTTGTTGAATGCTGTTTCTGTATGTATTATGATCATGTGATTTTTCTTCTTAAGCCTTTTGTGTGATGGATTACATTAATTGATTTTCAATGTTGAACCAGCTATGTTGACCTTGGAGAAATTCTACTTAATCATAATATATAATTATTTTTCTACATTGTTGAATTTGACTTGCTGGTATTTTGTTGAGGATTGTTGCATCTTTATTCATGAGAGTTACTTGTCTGTAGTTTTCTTCTCTTGCAATGTTTTTGGTTTTGAAATTAGAGCAAAACTGGCCTTATAGAATGAGTTAGCAAGTATTCCCTTTGCTTCTATCTTTTGAAAGAGATTTTAGAGAATTGATATAATTTCTTCCTTAAATATTTGGTAGAATTTAGCAGTGAACTCATTGGGGCCTGGTGCTTTCTGTTTTACAAGGTTATTAATTATTGATTCAATTTCTTTAATAGCTATAGACCTGTTTAGATTATCTATTTCTTCTTGTGTGAATTTTGACAGATGGTGTCTTTCAAGGAATTGGTCCATTTCTTCTAGATTATCAAATGTATGGGCATTGCTTTGTTCATAGTATTCTCCTATTATCTTTTTAATATCCATGGGAGCTACACTGATGTTCCCGTTTTTCATTTCTGATATTACCAATTCATATTCTCTCTTTTTTTCTTAGTTTACCTTGCTAGATGCTTATTACTTTTATTCTTATTTCCAAAAAACCAGCTTTCGGTTTCATAGATTTTTCTGCATTGATCTTCTGTTTTTAATTTTACTGATTCTTCCTTTAATTTTTATTCTTTTTTTTCTTATTAGTCTGGATTTAATTTGCTCATATTTTTCTAGTTTCTTAAGGTGTGAAAGCTTAGATTGTTGATTTCAGATCTTTCTTCTTTTCTAATATATGAATTTAATGCCGTAAATTTCCATTTAAGCACCGCTTTTACTGCCTCCCACAAAATTTGTTAAGTTGTGTTTTCATTCTCATTTACTTCAGAACATTTTTAACTTTTTCTTGGAATTTCTTTTTTGACTCATGTGTTATTTAGAAATCTGTTATTCAGTCTCCAAGTACTTTGGAATTTTCCATCTAACTTTCTGTTATTGATACCTAGTTTAATTGTATCAGTTTGCAGACATTGTATGATTTCCAGTCTTGTAAATTTGTTAAGGTAAGTTTTATGTTTTGTTTTTTTGTTTTTCTGAGACAGAGCCTCAGGTGATCCACCTGCCTCAGCCTCCCAAGTGCTGGGATTACAGGTGTGAGCCACTGCGCCTGGCCAAGGTGTGTTTTATGGTTTTATGGCCCATAATGTGGTCTATCTTTGTAAATGTTCCACGTGAGCTTGAGAAGAATGTGCATTCTGCTCTTATTGTATGATGTAGTCTATAAATATCCATTATACCCAGGTAATTTATGACATTGTTGATTCACTTACCTCCTTACTGATTTTCTGCCTGCTGGATCTGTCAATTTCTGATAGGTGTTGATGTCTCCAACTATAATAGTGGGTTAGTTTATTTCTCTTTGCTGTTCTATTAGTTTTTGCCGCAGATATTTTGATGTTCTGTTGTTAATCACATACACATTAAGAATTGTTATAGCATTTTGGAAAATTGATCTCTTTATCAGTATCTGATGGCCCCTCTTTATCCCTGGTAAGTTTCCTTGCTCTGAAGTATGCTCTGTCTGACATATAGCTACTTACGTTTTCTTTTGATTGGTGTTAGCATGGTTTATTTTTTTCTTTCCACTTAATTTGTATGTATCTTTACATTTAAAGTGAGTTTCTTATTGGCCATATATAGTTAGGTCTTGTTTTTTTCTACCAACTCTGAGAATCTCTGTCTCTTAATTGGTATATTTAGACCACTGGTGTTTAAAGTTATTATCAATACAGTTGGAGAGGTATATACTGTATTTGTTATTGCTTTCTATTTGTTACTTTTGTTCATTATTCCTATTTATGTATTCTATGCTTTTTCTGCATTTTGTAGTTTTAATTGAGCGTTTTATATGATTCCATTTTGTCTTCTTTTTAGCATGTCACTTATACTTGTTTTTAAACTTTTATAGTGGTTGCTCTACGATTTACCACATTTACCACAAATCCAGTTTCACTTTCACATAACACTCTGCTGCTTCACAGGTATTGCAAATACCTTACAATAACAAAATAATCCAAATTCCTCCCTCCCAATCTTTGTATCATTGCTGTTTCTCGTTTTGCTTATACATAAGCATATATATATATATATATATATATGCACACATATGTATATGTATTTGAATATATTATTACTATTATTGTTTTGGGCAAACTGTTATTTGTTAGGTCAGTTATGAATAAGGAAGTGAAAGCTTTTTTTTTTTTCACTTATTCCTTCAGTGCTCTTTATTTCTTTATGTAGATCCAAGTTTCTGACCTTTTATCATTTTCCTTTTTTTTAAAAAATTATTATACTTCAAGTTCTAGGGTACATGTGCACAACATGCAGGTTTGTTACATAAGTATACATGTGCCATGTTGGTTTGCTGCACCCATCAACTTGTCATCTACATTAGGTATTTCTTCTAATGCTATCCCTCCCCCAGCCCCCCAGCCCCAAACAGACCCCGGTGTGTGATGTTCCCCGCCCAGTGTCCGTGTGTTCTCATTGTTCACCTCCCACCTATGAGTGAGAACATGTGGTGTTTGGTTTTCTGTCCTTGTGATAGTTTGCTGAGAATGATGGTTTCCAGCTTCATCTGTGTCCCTGCAAAGGACATGAACTCATCCTTTTTTATCGCTGCATAGTATTCCATGGTGTATATGTGCCACATTTTCTTAATCCAGTCTATCACTGGACATTTGGGTTGGTTCCAAGTCTTTGCTATTGTGAATAGTGCCACAATAAACATGTGTGCATGTGTCTTTATAGCAGCATGATTTATAATCCTTTGGGTATATACCCAGTAATGGGATCACTGGGTCAAGTGGTATTTCTTGTTCTAGATCCTTGAGGAATCACCACATTGTCTTCCACAATGATTGCACTAATTTACACTCCCACCAACAGTGTAAAAGCATTTCTATTTCTCCATATCTTCTCAAGCATTTGTTGTTTCCTGCCTTTTTAATGATCACCCATTCTAACTGGCATGAGATGGTATCTCATTGTGGTTTTGATACAAAGATTGGGAGGGAGGAATTTGGATTATTTTGTTATTGTAAGGTATTGTTGGCCCTTTGTCAGATGATCATTTTCCTTTTCTTTTACAAGGCAGGTCTAGAGGCAACAAATTCCTTCAATATTTGTTTTTCTTTTCTTTTTTTTTTTTGAGGCGGAGTCTCGTTCTCTCGCCCAGGCTGAAGTGCAATGGTGCAATCTTGGCTCACTGTAAGCTCCGCCTCCTGGGTTCCTGCCATTCTCCTGCCTCAGCCTCCTGAGTAGCTGGGACTACAGGCACCCGCCACCACACCCAGCTAATTTTTTGTATTTTTAGTAGAGACAGGGTTTCACCGTGTTCGCCAGGATGGTCTTGATCTCCTGACCTCATGATCTGCCCACCTCAGCCTCCCAAAGTGCTGGGATTACAGGCGTGAGCCACCACGCCTGGCCAATATTTGTTTTTCTAAGAAAGTCTTTATTTCCTTTGCACTTTTGATAGATAATTTTGCAGGGTAGAGAATTCTATGTTGGTGGATTTTTTCTCTCAACACTTAATACTTCAAATGTTTTACTCTGTTCTCTTCTTACTTGCCTGGTTTCTGAGGAAAAGTCAGATGTAATTCTTATCTTTGCTCCTCTATAGGTAACGTGTTCTTTTCCTCTAGTTTCTTTCAGGATCTTAAAATTTTTGATTTTCTCTAGTTTGAAGATTATACACCTAGGTGTAGTTTTGGGGAGCATTTATGCTGCTTGGTGTTCTCTGAGCTTCCTGTATCTATGGTTTGATGTCTGACCTTAACTTGGGGACATCTTCAGTCATTATTGTTTCAAGTATTTCTTCTGTTTCCTTCTCTTTCTTCTCATTATGGTATTTCCATTGCATGTAAATTACACCTTTTGTGGTTTTCTTGTAGTTGTTGGATATTCTGTTCTGGTTTTTTTTTTTTTTTCTGTCTTTTTTCTTCTTTTTTTCTCTTTGCTTTTCAGTTTTCTAGGTTTATATCAAAATATCCTTAAGTTCAGAAATTATTTACTCAGCTCTAGCCTACTAATAAGCCCAACAAAGGTATTCTTCATCTCTGTTACTGGGCTTTTAATCTCTGGCATTTATTTTGGTTCTTAGAGTTTCTACTTTTCTGTTTACATTTTTTACCTATTCTTGCATGCTGTCTTTTTAAAAAATTTTTTTTTATCCCTGAGTCTGGTTCTGTCGCTTGCTCTGTCTCTTCATACTGTATGTTTTGCTTTTTAGTATGCCTTGTAATTTTTTCTTGATAGCTGGACATGATGTCCTGGGTAAAAGGAACCACAAAAAACAGTAATGTGGTGGTAAGGTGTGTGTTTGTGGTAAGCATTTTCTAGTCCTTTGGTTAGATCTCAGTCTTTGAGTGAGCCTGTGACCCCAGATTGTGAACTTCGCAGGCGCTTCTCCAGTCCCCTACTTTACAACCTCCAGAATGGCTGGAGGGAGGGGGCTGTGGTTTAGTGTTTCTCTTCCTTCAGGTAGGTTAGGCTCTGATAACTCCCCTAGTAGGTTATTCTCTAGTTAGTTTCTCCTGAGGAAAAGCCTTGTTAAGTAGCATAGAATGCTCTGGTATATTTCGGTGTTTCCTTTCCCCTCCCTTTTCCAGGGGAGTGGAGGAATATTTTTCTGATACTCACTGTGAGAACCAGGTGAAGCTCCTAGAGGTAAAACTCACATAAGTGTACCCACACCCCTTGACTGGGTCCCCCTTAAGTTTTTAACTCTCAGACTTGCCCACACTGAGTCTCTAGCAGCTTATCATTTACAGCTCAGGTTTCCCTTTTTTTTGGTACTGGTTCCTATGGAGGTTTTGGCTCAATAGAGCTATGACTCTCTATATTCTCCTGTCTGTCTCTCCAATTTTGGGACAGTGGTTTGCCCTATGACTCTACTTTTCTTACAGATCTAACAAGACTTGATTTTTACTTGTTGTTAGGATGGAGTGGTGACTTCCAACATTTTTAAAAATGAACTGGAAACCAGTCACATTTTACTTTTTATCTGAGTTGCTATTAAAATACTAAGAAAATGTGGCACATATACACCATGAAATACTATGCAGCCATAAAAAAGGATGAGTTCATGTCCTTTGTAGGGACATGGATGAAGCTGGAAAACATCATTCTCAGCAAACTATTGCAAGGACAAAAAAACCAAATACAGTATGTTCTCACTCATAGCTGGGAATTGAACAATGAGAACACTTGGACACAGGAAGGGGAGCCTCACACACTGGGGCCTGTCATGGGGGAGGGGGAGGGGGTAGGGGTAGCATTAGGAGATATACCTAATGTAAATGACGAGTTAATGGGTACAGCACACCAACATGGCACATGTGTACATATGTAACAAACCTGCACATTGTGCACATGTACCCTAGAACTTAAAGTATAATAATAATAAAAAAGCTAATGTCTTCTTTGACTTCAGCTTTTGAAATTCCACATATAAGTGGGATCATGCAGTATTTGTTTCTCTGTTCTTTGGTTATTTCACTGAACATAATGTTTTCTGGATTCATCCACATTATTATAAATGACAGAATTTCCTGTTTGTTTTTTTTTTTTACAGAATATCACTGTGTACCCCATAAATATATTTAATTATTGTCAATTAAAAGTAAAATAAATCAAAAAACAATTATCTTTTTGATTATGAGATTTGAAAATTCAGAATATATAGAATTTATAAAGAAGCAAATAAAAATCATTCAATGACAACTATTGTTTATGTTTTGGTTCATTTTCAAATATATAGCTGTCTTTATATCCTTAGAGAACATTATGTGAACAGTATTACATTCTTTTTCCTTTTAAATTACATTGTGAGTGTTTTTCAAATGCCACTAAATAGTTCTTGAAAACTTGATTTTGAAAAATTGTATACTATTCCATTGTTTGGCTTTTTTATGATTTCTTGATCCATTCTCCTAATGCTGTACATTTAGTATCCACTTTTCATGATTATAGCACTGTTATCATGACCATTATTTTGAAAAATATTTATTGATTTGAGAGGTGGAAAGGACATCCGATTGTTTTAAATTTGCATTGCCTGAATGTTAGGTTGACTATTTTAAAAATTGACTATCACAGAGGTTTATGGTTTTTATAGCAACCATATTGCAGGCTGTTTAAGGGGCATCTTCTTAGGATCTGACTTTAGTACTACCTCTTACTATGTGTGTAACCTTAATCAATTACCACAGTGTCCTTGCTCACAAAATAAGGAAAACATTAGTATCTCCCTTATGAGGTACTAAAGGATACTTCAAATGTGCTTGGTGCTGTTATTGTTGTTCATTATCATATTTCTTTTCTAATTGAATATTCATTATTCATGTTCAATTGGTTCCATTGTTTTAAATATTTATAAGATTTATATGCATTACATTTGTTGAAAATCTTTTCCCATTTTGTCTTTTGCTTTCTAATTTTGTACATATTGTTTTGAATCTCAGAGGTTTTTAATTGCATGTCAATAATTAATGTTGCATCTTTCAAATTTTTGTAGATATGGTAAGTTCTGCTCTTGAATAAAGGGCAAATACTCAACTATATTTTCTTTAGATTGAGTATTTCTCCTTTTTCAACCTATGCTGCCTTTTGATTAACATAAAAATTACACATAGCCTACAGATTCCTGTACCCTTACCTGTTAGGATTATTCTTGTCTGTTAAGAGTAAGTACACCTTCTTTTATCTCTACCGGGCAAGAAGATACTTCAAGCTTCCCTTGTTCATTTTGTTGTGAAAATATGTTCCCTACCCCATTATAAATTTTTTTACTAATGAACTTTGTCAAAGATTTCTTGATTATTTTTATCCATTTATGTTTTTAGATGTTTTTAATATTCACCTGGCCAGATTTTAAAATACCTTCTTTGTATTTTGAACAGATTCATATTAAATCTGTATGTTAATTTGGAATGGATTGATATATTTTTATTTGGAATTTTCATCTATCCCTCCAACTACAGACATACCTTGCTTTTTTGTGTTTTGTTTTATTATGCTCATACATACTGCATTTAAAAAAATCTTTTGAGGGCCAGGCACAGTGGCTCATGCCTGTAATCCCAGCACTTTGGGAGGCTGAGGTGGGCAGATCATGAGGTCAGGAGTTTGAGACTGACCAACATGGTGAAACCCCACCTCTCCTAAAAATACAAAAAAAAAAAAAAAAAAAAGAACTGGGTATGGTGGCATGTGCCTGTAATCCCAGCTACTCAGGAGGCTGAGGCAGGAGAATCACTTGAACCCAGGAGGCAGAGGTTGCAGCGAGCCACGATCACACCACTGCACTCCAACCTGGGTGACAGGGTGAGACTCCGTCTCAAAAAAAATAAAAAGTCTTTTGGGAAATAATTTTTAAAAATTGATGCCTAATACAGGTACATATTTTCAGGATACATGTGATAATACATTTATATAACTTTGCAGATTAAATAATATACTTGTGATGTTCACCATTTTAAGGGTTTTTATGTTAGAAACATTTGAATTATTTAATTCTAACTATTTTGAAATATATAATAGAAAATCATAAACTGTAGTCACTCTACTGGCCTATCTAACACTAGGTTTTATCTCTTCTGTCAAACTGTGTATTTGTACTCATTAACTTCTCCTTATCTCTGTCCTTCCTCGCCTCCACTAGTGACTAATCTACTCTCTGTCTTCATGAGGTACACATTTTAAGCTCCCACATAAAAGTGAGAACATACAATATTTGTTTTCCTGTTCTTAGATTATTTTACTTAATATAATTACCTCCAGTTTCATCTATGTTGCTGCAGATGGCAGGATTTCATTCTTATTAGTGGCTGAATAATATTTCATTTTGTATATATTTCACATTTTCTTTATTCATTCAGCCATTGATTTACACTTAGATTAATTCCATATTTTGGTTATTGTGAATAGTGCTGCAGTAGACATGGGTTGGTGCAGACATGTTAAAGCACCCTACTATTATTGTATTATATCCTATCCCTTCCATTAGATCTATTAATATTTGATTTATATAATTGGAAGCTCTGCTGTTGGTTGCACAGTTATTTATAATTGTTATATCCTTTTGCCAGATTGACCCTTTTATCATTATTTAGTGACCTTCTTTCTCCATTATTACAGTCTATTTTATCTTGATTTGTAGTTTATTTTACCTGGTAGAAGTACAGCTACACTTTTTCTTTTTTGGTTTGCAATTGTATGGAATATCTTTTTTTAACCCTTTTATTTCAGTGGATGTGTGTCTTCACAGGTGAAGTGGGTCTCTTGTAGGCAGCATATAGTTAGGTTCTGTTTCTTTATCCATTCAGCCACTCTGCCTTTTAATTGGAGAGTTGAGTCAATTTACATTCAGTGTTGTTACTGATAAGGAAACACTTACTACTGCCACTTTCTTGCTTGTTTTCTAATTGTTTTGTAACCCTTCTATCCTTTTCTTCCTGTCATTTTTAATTGTTATATTATCGGTAGAATATTTTAATTTGTTGCTTTTTATTTTTAATCTATTAATAGGTTTTTTTCATTCTTGTACCATGAGGCTTATAAAAACATCTTATAGATATAACGAGTTATTTTAAAGAGATGAAAACCTAGAACACAAACTAAGAAATAGACACAAATAAAGAAATGAGAAAAAAATTACATCTTTTAATTACCACTCCCCACCTTATGTTTTTACCTTTAGTTGTCTCAGTTTACATGTTTTTATGTTACCTATCTCCTAACACGTTGCTGTAGCTATTATTGCTGATAGATTTGTCTTTTGGGCTTCATAGTAGAGTTATGAATGGATTGCATACCACAGTTACAGTGTTAGAATATTCTGAGTTTGTGTACTTAATTTTACCAGTAGGTTTTCTATCTCCCAATGTTTTTTTCCCACGTATTAGTATTTATTTCTTCTAGACTGAATAACTTCTTTTAGCATTTCTTGTAAGATAGGTCTGGTGTTGGTGAATTCTTTCAGGGAGATACTTTATCTCTCCTTCATATTTGAAAGACAGATTTTCCAGATACAGTATTCTTGGATGGCAGTTTTCTTTTCCTTTTCTTCCAGCACTTTGAAAATGTCATTTCACTCCCTCCTGGTCCATGTGGTTTCTATTGAGAAATCTATTGCCAGATGAATTTGTGCTCTTTTATGTTATTTGCTTCTTTTCTCTTGCTGCTTTTAGGATCCTCTTTGTGCTTGGCCTTTGAGTATTTGATTATTATATGTCCTGGAGTAGTCTTATTTGAATCAAATCTGTTTGGTGTTGTCTAGTATTCTTGTACCTGGATATATCTTTCTCAAGTTTTGGAAAGTTTTCTGTTTTTATTTGAGTAAGTTTTCTACTACTTGTTCTTGCTCAACTTTGAATCGAACACTAATAATTATTAGATTTGGCCTTTTGAGGTAATTTTCTATATCTTATAGGCAGTCTTCATTCCTTTTTCATTCTTTTTCTTTTTTCCTCTGAATAGGTATTTTCAAATAGCCTGCCTTCTGCCTCACTGATGCTTTCCTTTGCTTGATCCATTCTGTTTTTGAGAGCCTCCTATGAATTTTTCAGTTCAGCAAATGTATTCATTAGTTCCAAGATTTCTGTTTGACTTTTTACAGTTATTTCAATCTGTTTGCTAAATTTCTCTGATAAATTTCTGAATTGCTTTTCTTTAAATTTTTTTGTATTTCCATAGGTTATTTGGGGAACAGGTGGTATCTGGTTACATAAGTTATTTAGTGGTGATTTGTGAAATTTTGGTGCACCCATCTCCTGAGCAGTATACAATGAACCCAGTTTGTAGTCTTTTATCCCTCATCCCCTTCCTACTCTTTCCCCTTGAGTCCCCAAAGTCCATTGTGTCATTACACCTTTGCATCCTCATAACTTAGTTCCCACTTATGAGTGAAAAATACGATGTTTGATTTTCCATTCGTGAGTTACTTCACTTAGAATAATAGTCTCCAATCCCATCCAGGTTGCTGCACATGCCATTAATTCATCCCTTTTTATGCTGAGTAGTATTCCATTGTTTACATATACACCACAGTTTCTTTATCCATTTGTTGATTGATGGGCATTTGGGCGAGTTCCACATTTTTGCAGTTGTGAACTGTGCTGCTATAAAAATGCATGAGCAAGTATCTTTTTTGTATAATGACTTATTTTCCTCTGGGTAGATACCCAGTAGTGGAATTGCTGAATCAAATGGTAGTTCTACTTTCAGTTCTTTAAGGAATCTCCACACTACTTTCCATAGTAGTTGTACTAGTTTACATTCCCTTCAGCAGTATAGAATTGTTTCCTTTGTGCCACATCCATGCCAACATCTGTTATGTTTTGATTTTTTGGTTATGGCCATTCTTGCAGGAGTAAGGTGTATCACATTGTGGTTTTGATTTGCACTACCCTGATCATTAGTGATGCTGAGCATTTTTTTGTGTTGGCCATTTGTATATCTTCTTTTGAGAACTGTCTATTCATATTCTTAGCCAACTTTTTGATGGGATTTTTTTTCTTGCTAATTTGTTTGAATTTTTGTAGATTCTGGATGTTAGTCCTTTGTCAGATGTATAGATGGTGAAGATTTCCTCCCACTCTGTAGGTTGTCAGTTTACTAACTGTTCTTTTGCCACGAAAAAGCTCTTTAGTTTAATTAAGTCCCAGCTATTTATCTTTGTGTTTTGCATTTCCTTTTGGGTTCTTGGTCATGAAATCCTTGCCTAAACCAGTATCTAGAAGGGTTTTTCCAATGTTATCTTCTAGAATTTTTATAGTTTCAGGCCTTAGGTTTAAGTCTTTGATTCATCTTGAGTTGATTTTTGTATAAGGCAGGAGATGTGGATCCAGTTTTATTCTCCTATATGACTTGCCAATTATCCCAGCATATTTGTTGAGTAGGGAGTCCTTTCCCCGCTATATGTTTTTGTTTGCTTTGTTCAAGATCGATTGGCTGTAAGTATTTGGGTTTGTTTCTGGATTCTCTATTCTGTTCCATTGGTCTATGTGCCTATTTTTATACCTGTACCATGCTGTTTTGGTGACTATGGCCTTATAGTATAGTTTGAAATCAGGTTAATGTGTTGTCACCAGATTTGTTCTTTTTACTTAGTCTTGCTTTGGCTATGTGGACTCTTTTTTGTTTCCATATGAATTTTAGGATTGTTTTTTCTAGTTATGTGAAGAATTACGGTGGTATTTTGATGGGAATTGTATTGAATTTGTAGATTGCTTTTGGCAATATGGTCATTTTCACAATATTGATTCTACCCATGCATGAGCATGGGATGTGTTTTCACTTGTTTGTGTCATATATGGTTTCTTTCAGCAGTGTTTTGTAGTTTTCCTTGTAGACTTTTATTGCATTGAGGTATGTCCCTTATATGCTGATTTTGCTGAGAGCTCTACTCATAAAGCAATGCTACATCTTGTCAAATGCTTTTACAGCATCTATTGAGATGATCATGTGATTTTTGTTTGTAATTCTGTTTATGTGGTGTATCACATTTATTGACTTGCATTATGTAAAACCATCCTTGCATCCCTGGTATGAAACCCACTTGATCGTGGTGGATTATCTTTTTGATATGTTGTTGGATTCAGTTAGTATTTTGTTAAGGATTTTTGCATTTGTGTTCATCAGGGATATTGGTCTTTAGTTTTCTTTTTTGGTTGTGTTCTATGCTGGTTTTAGTATGAGGGTGATGCTGGCTTCATAGACTGGTGTGGGGAGGATTCTTTCTTTCTCTATCTTGTGGAATAGTGTCAATAGGATTGGTACCAATTCTTTGAATATCTGGTAGAATTCAGCTGTGAATCCATCTGGCCCTGGACTTTTTTGTTGGTGGTAATTTTTATGTTACCATTTCCATCTCACTGCTTGTTATTGGTCTGTTCAGCGTCTCTAATTCTTCCCTATTTAAGCTAGCAGGGTTGTATCTTTCCAGGAATTTATCCATCTCCCCTAGGTTTTCTAGTTTATGTGCATAAAGGTGTTCATAGTAGCCTTGAATGATCTTTTCTATTTCTGTGGTGTCAGTTGTAATATCTCCAATTTCATTTCTAATTGTGCTTATTTGGATTTTCTCTCTTCTTTTCTTAATTAGTCTTGCTAATGATCTATCAATTTTATTTATTTTTTCAAAGAACCACCATTTTGTTTCATTTATCTTTTGTATTTTTTTTTGTTCAATTTCATTTAGTTCTGTTCTGATCTTGGTTATTTCCTTTATTCTGCTGGGTTTGGGTTTGGTTTGTTCTTGTTTCTCTAGTTCCTTGAGGTGTGACCTTAGATTGTCTATTTGTGCTTTTTTAGGCTTTTTGATGTAGGGATTTAGGGCTCTGAACTGGCTTCTCACCACCGCTTTGCTGTGTCCTAGAGGTTTCATAGGTTGTCTCATTTTGTCATTCAGCTCAAATAATTTTTATGTTTCCATCTTGATTTTATTATTGACCCAGTGCTCACTCAGGAGCAGGTTATTTAATTTCCATGTATTTGTGTGGTTTTGAAGGTTCCTTTTGGAGTTGATTTCCAGTTTTATTCCCCTGTAGTCTGAGAGAGTACTTCATATAATTGCAGTTTTCTTAAATTCATTGAGACTCGTTTTGTGGCCTATCATATGGCCTATCTTGGAGAAAGTTCCATGCACTGATGAATAGAGTGTATATTCTGTGGTTGTTGGGTAGAATGTTCTGTAAATATCTGTTATGTCCATTTGTTCCAGGGTATAGTTTAATCCATTGTTTCTTTGTTGACTTTCTGTCTTGATGACCTGTCTAGAGCTGTCAGTGGAGTATTGAAGTTTCCCACTGTTATTGTGTTGCTGTGTATCTCATTTCTTACATCTAGTAGTAATTGTTTTATAAATTTGGGAGCTCCAGTGTTAGGTGCATACATATTTAGGGCTGTGATATTTTCCTGTTGGACAAAGCCTTTTGTCATTACATAATGTCCACCTTTGTCTTTTTAAACTGCTGTTGCTGTAAAGTTTGTTTTGTATGATATAAGAATAGCTACTCTTGCTTGCTGTTGGTGTCCATTTGCTTGGAATGTATTTTCCCACCCCTTTACCTTAAGTTTATGTGAGTCCTTATGTGTTAGGTGAGTTTCTTGAAAGCAGCAAATAGTTGGTTGGCGAATTATCCATTCTGCCATTCTGTATCTTTTAAATGGAGCATTTAGGCCACATTCAATGTTAGTATTGGGACTTAAGGTACTATTCCATTCATTGTGCCATTTGTTGCTTGTATACCTTTTTTAAAAATTGTATTTTTGTTTTATAGGTCCTGTGAGATTTATGCTTTTAGAGGTTTTGTTTTGATGTGTTTCCAGGATTTGCTTCAAGATTTAGCACTCCTTTTGGAAGTTCTTGTAGTGCTGGCTTGATAGTAGCAAACTCTCTCAGCGTTTGTTTATCTGAAGAAGACTGTATCTTTCTTTCATTTATGAAGCTTAGTTTCGCTGGATACAAAATTTTTGGCTGATAGTTGTTTTGTTTAAGGAGGCTTAACATAGGGCCCCAATCCCTTCTAGCTTGTAGGGTTTCTGCTGAGAAATCTGCTGTTAATCTGATAGGTTTTGATAGGTTTCCTGGTGCTTTTGCCTCACAGCTCTTAAGATTCTTTCCTTTGTCTTAACTTTTTTTTTTTTCTTTGAGATGGAGTCTTGCTCTTTGCCCATACTGGAGTGCAGTGGCATAATCTTGTGCAACCTTCACCTCCTGGGTTCAAGTGATTCTCCTGTCTCAGTGTCCTGAATAGCTGGGACTAAAGGCATGTGCCACCACACCCAGCTAATTTTTGTATTTTTAGTATAGATGGGGTTCTGCTATGTTGGCCAAGCTAGTCTTGAACTCCTGGCCTCAATTGATCTGCCCGCCTCAGCCTCCCAAAGTGCTGGGATTACAAGTGTGAGCCACCGTGCCTGGCCTACTTTTCTTTAACTTTAGATAACCTGATGACAATGTGCCTAGATGATGATCTTTTTGCGATGAATTTCCCAGGTGTTCTTTGAGCTTCTTATATTTGGATGTCTAGGTCTCTAGCAAGGTCCGTGAAGTTTCCCAATTATTCCCCCAAATATGTTTTCCAAACTTTTATATTTCTCTTCTTCCCCAGAATGCCAATTATTCTTAGGTTTGGTCATTTAATATAACTTCAAACTTCTTGGAGGCTTTGTTCATTTTTTCTTATTCTTTTTTCTGTGTCTTTGTTAGATTGGATTAATTCAAAAACCTTGTCTTCGAGCTCTGAAGGTCTTTCTTCTGCCATGTTCAATTCTATTGCTGAGACTTTCATGAGCATTTTGCATTTCTCTAAGTGCACTCATTACTTCCTGAAGTTTTGATTGTTTATTATTTATGCTCTCAATTTCACTGAAGATTTCTCTCCTCATTTCTTGTATCTTTTTTTGGTTTCCTTGAATTGGGCTTTACCTTTCTCTAGTGCCTCCTTGGTTAGCTTAATAACTGATCTTTTGGATTCTTTTTCAGGCAAATCAAGGATTTCATCTTGGTTTGGATTTATTGCTGGTGAGCTAGTGTGATTTTTGGGGGGATATTAGCCTTGTTTTGTCATATTTCCAGGATTGTTTTTCTGGTTCTTTCTCATTTGGGTAGGCTATGTTGGAAGGAAGGTCTAGGGTTCAAGGCTGCTCTTCAGGTCTTTTGTCCCATGGGGTGTTTGTAGTACTCTCCCAATTTTCCTAGGGATGTGGCTTCCTGAGGGCCAAGCTGTAGTGATTGTTATCTCTCTTCTGGATCTAGTCACCCAGCAGGCGTACCTGCTCTGGGCTGCTACTCACAGGACAGGGGGGCTGTCTGCACAGAGTCCTGTGATGTGAACTGTCTGCAGGTCTCTCAGCTGTGGATACCAGCTCCTGTTCCAGTGGAGGTGGCAAGGGAGTGAAGTGGACTCTGCAAGGGTTCTTAGTTGTAATTTTGTTTATTGCACTATTTTTGTGCTGGTTGGCCTCTTGCCAGGAGGTTGTGTTTTTAAGAGAGCATCAGCTGTGGTAGTATAGGGAGGATCAGGTGGTAGGTGGGGCCCTAGAACTCCCAAGAGTATATGCCCTTTGTCTTCACCTGCCAGGGTGGGTAGGGAAGGACCATCAGGTGGAGACAGGGCTAGGCATGTCTGAGCTCATACTCTCCTTGGGTGGGTCTTGCTGTGGCTGCTGTGGGGGATGGAGATGTGGTTCTCACATCAATGGAGCTATGTTCCCAGGAAGATTATGGCTGCCTCTGCTGTGTCATGCAGGTTGTCAGAGAAGTGGGGCAAAGCCAACAGTCACAGGTTGCACCTGCACCCAGCTCCCGTGCAACCTAAAAGGCTGGTCTCACTTACACCACGCCCCCCCACCCCTCCAATAGCACCAAGTCTGTTTCCAGGCAATGGCTGTGCAGGGCTGAGAACTTGCCCCAGTCTACCTGCCTCTCAACTGTGAAAGCAAGGAGGGCTTTCGTGCCTCCCCACCTGTGGAGTCTGCACCCTGGATTCACACCCTCCCCCAAGTTCTGGCCAGGAGATGTTGCGTTCCGTTGGAGTTGTTACGAAGTTTAGCTGGAGGTTTCCTTTTCCTTTTGGTCTTTTCCCAGTTCCTCTGGCAGCCCTCCCCAAGGATCCTTCCTAGGCAAGACAGAAATGACTTCCTTGTGGACCCAGAGAGCCCGCAGGGCTTTTCCCGCTGCCTCCTCTGCCCCTGTATTTCACTTGGCTCTCTAAATGGACTCAGCTCCGGGCAAGGACCCGTGAATCTTCTCCCGTGATCTAGACCTTCAGGTTCTCCAGTGAGGGTGTGTTTTCGGGGTGGGTGATCCCCTTTCCTACTTCCTTAGCTTGGGCACTCACAGTATTTGGCTCTCTAAATGGACTCAGCCCGGGCAAGGATCCGTGAATCTTCTCCCGTGATCTAGACCTTCAGGTTCTCCAGTGAGGTGTGTTTTCGGGGTGGGTGATTCCCCTTTCCTACTTCCTTAGCTTGGGCACTCACAGTATTTGGCTCTCTAAATGGACTCAGCTCCGGGCAAGGACCCGTGAATCTTCTCCCGTGATCTAGACCTTCAGGTTCTCCAGTGAGGGTGTGTTTTCGGGGTGGGTGATTCCCCTTTCCTACTTCCTTAGCTTGGGCACTCACAGTTTTGGCTCTCTAAATGGACTCAGCTCCGGGCAGGACCCGTGAATCTTCTCCCGTGATCTAGACCTTCAGGTTCTCCAGTGAGGGTGTGTTTTCGGGGTGGGTGATTCCCCTTTCCTACTTCCTTAGCTTGGGCACTCACAGTATTTGGCTCTCTAAATGGACTCAGCTCCGGGCAAGGACCCGTGAATCTTCTCCCGTGATCTAGACCTTCAGGTTCTCCAGTGAGGGTGTGTTTTCGGGGTGGGTGATTCCCCTTTCCTACTTCCTTAGCTTGGGCACTCACAGTATTTGGCTCTCTAAATGGACTCAGCTCCGGGCAAGGACCCGTGAATCTTCTCCCGTGATCTAGACCTTCAGGTCTCCAGTGAGGGTGTGTTTTCGGGGTGGGTGATTCCCCTTTCCTACTTCCTTAGCTTGGGCACTCACAGTATTTGGCTCTCTAAATGGACTCAGCTCCGGGCAAGGACCCATGAATCTTCTCCCGTGATCTAGACCTTCAGGTTCTCCAGTGAGGTGTGTTTTCGGGGTGGGTGATTCCCCTTTCCTACTTCCTTAGCTTGGGCACTCACAGTATTTGGCTCTCTAAATGGACTCAGCTCCGGCAAGGACCCGTGAATCTTCTCCCGTGATCTAGACCTTCAGGTTCTCCAGTGAGGGTGTGTTTTCGGGGTGGGTGATTCCCCTTTCCTACTTCCTTAGCTTGGGCACTCACAGTATTTGGCTCTCTAAATGGACTCAGCTCCAGGCAAGGACCCGTGAATCTTCTCCCGTGATCTAGACCTTCAGGTTCTCCAGTGAGGGTGTGTTTTCGGGGTGGGTGATTCCCCTTTCCTACTTCCTTAGCTTGGGCACTCACAGTATTTGGCTCTCTAAATGGACTCAGCTCCGGGCAAGGACCCGTGAATCTTCTCCCGTGATCTAGACCTTCAGGTTCTCCAGTGAGGGTGTGTTTTCGGGGTGGGTGATTCCCCTTTCCTACTTCCTTAGCTTGGGCACTCACAGTATTTGGCTCTCTAAATGGACTCAGCTCCGGGCAAGGACCCATGAATCTTCTCCCGTGATCTAGACCTTCAGGTTCTCCAGTGAGGATGTGTTTTCGGGGTGGGTGATTCCCCTTTCCTACTTCCTTAGCTTGGGCACTCACAGTATTTGGCTCTCTAAATGGACTCAGCTCCGGGCAAGGACCCGTGAATCTTCTCCCGTGATCTAGACCTTCAGGTTCTCCAGTGAGGGTGTGTTTTCGGGGTGGGTGATTCCCCTTTCCTACTTCCTTAGCTTGGGCACTCACAGTATTTGGCTCTCTAAATGGACTCAGCTCCGGGCAAGGACCCGTGAATCTTCTCCCGTGATCTAGACCTTCAGGTTCTCCAGTGAGGGTGTGTTTTCGGGGTGGGTGATTCCCCTTTCCTACTTCCTTAGCTTGGGCACTCACAGTATTTGGCTCTCTAAATGGACTCAGCTCGGGCAAGGACCCATGAATCTTCTCCGTGATCTAGACCTTCAGGTTCTCCAGTGAGGGTGGTTTTCGGGGTGGGTGATTCCCCTTTCCTACTTCCTTAGCTTGGGCACTCACAGTATTTGGCTCTCTAAATGGACTCAGCTCCGGGCAAGGACCCGTGAATCTTCTCCGTGATCTAGACCTTCAGGTTCTCCAGTGAGGGTGTGTTTTCGGGGTGGGTGATCCCCTTTCCTACTTCCTTAGCTTGGGCACTCACAGTATTTGGCTCTCTAAATGGACTCAGCTCCGGGCAAGGACCCGTGAATCTTCTCCCGTGATCTAGACCTTCAGGTTCTCCAGTGAGGGTGTGTTTTCGGGGTGGGTGATTCCCCTTTCCTACTTCCTTAGCTTGGGCACTCACAGTATTTGGCTCTCTAAATGGACTCAGCTCCGGGCAAGGACCCGTGAATCTTCTCCCGTGATCTAGACCTTCAGGTTCTCCAGTGAGGGTGTGTTTTCGGGGTGGGTGATTCCCCTTTCCTACTTCCTTAGCTTGGGCACTCACAGTATTTGGCTCTCTAAATGGACTCAGCTCCGGGCAAGGACCCGTGAATCTTCTCCCGTGATCTAGACCTTCAGGTTCTCCAGTGAGGGTGTGTTTTCGGGGTGGGTGATTCCCCTTTCTACTTCCTTAGCTTGGGCACTCACAGTATTTGGCTCTCTAAATGGACTCAGCTCCGGGCAAGGACCCGTGAATCTTCTCCGTGATCTAGACCTTCAGGTTCTCCAGTGAGGGTGTGTTTTCGGGGTGGGTGATTCCCCTTTCCTACTTCCTTAGCTTGGGCACTCACAGTATTTGGCTCTCTAAATGGACTCAGCTCCGGGCAAGGACCCGTGAATCTTCTCCCGTGATCTAGACCTTCAGGTTCTCCAGTGAGGGTGTGTTTTCGGGGGGGTGATTCCCCTTTCCTACTTCCTTAGCTTGGGCACTCACAGTATTTGGCTCTCTAAATGGACTCAGCTCCGGGCAAGGACCCGTGAATCTTCTCCCGTGATCTAGACCTTCAGGTTCTCCAGTGAGGGTGTGTTTTCGGGGTGGGTGATTCCCCTTTCCTACTTCCTTAGCTTGGGCACTCACAGTATTTGGCTCTCTAAATGGACTCAGCTCCGGGCAAGGACCCATGAATCTTCTCCCGTGATCTAGACCTTCAGGTTCTCCAGTGAGGGTGTGTTTTCGGGGGGGTGATTCCCCTTTCCTACTTCCTTAGCTTGGGCACTCACAGTATTTGGCTCTCTAAATGGACTCAGCTCGGGCAAGGACCCGTGAATCTTCTCCCGTGATCTAGACCTTCAGGTTCTCCAGTGAGGGTGTGTTTTCGGGGTGGGTGATTCCCCTTTCCTACTTCTTAGCTTGGGCACTCACAGTATTTGGCTCTCTAAATGGACTCAGCTCCGGGCAAGGACCCATGAATCTTCTCCCGTGATCTAGACCTTCAGGTTCTCCAGTGAGGGTGTGTTTTCGGGGTGGGTGATTCCCCTTTCCTACTTCCATAGCTTGGGCACTCACAGTATTTGGAGTGTGTCCTGTGTCCTGCGGGAGTAATCTGCTTCCTTCAGAGGGTCTGTGGCTTTTCGCATTTATCGACATGTTTGTTTTCCTGAATTGCTTTTCTGTGTTATCTTGGAGATCACCAGGTTTCCTTAAAACTGCTATTTTGAATTCTTGGTCAGAAAGCTCACATATCGCCATCTTGTTAGGGTCAGTTACTGGTTTTTTGTTTTTTTTTTTTTTTAACTTTGGGACATTATGGTTCCCTGTTTGCTCTTCTTTCTTGTGGATGTATGGCTATATCTTTCCATTGAATGATTAGTTATTTATTCCAGTCTTCTCTGACTAGTTTCTTTTGTTTTTTTTTTTAATGGGATATATTTACTTAGCGATTCTTTACTGCCAAGTTGCTGGCTCCTTTTTGGCTCTAGGTGGTGCCTTAAGCCCATTTTCACCTTGGCTGTAGTAACTAATTGGAGTACTGCTTGTCTCAGATGCAGGAGGCCCCAAAGAGTATATCCTGGCAGTATGAGAAGACTGGCTGGGGGTTTGTGCCCAGGAGTCAGTGGAACATCCATCCTGTGGTGTGGTGCTACTGAACAGCCACAACGATTTGGCATCTCCTTTGGTTGAGTTACTGAGCTGCATTTCCAGGGCTGGGGATGATAGTCTCACCTCCCCACTTTGACTTTGCCTGTCCTCAAGGGTATTTCTCTCTTCAGGCACTCGCAATACTTCCCATGGGTTAAAGCAGGGACAGGTCTCCTGCCAGGGTACCAAAGATCATGGGGAAGCTGGTTGTCCACCTTAATCTCATGTTTCCATTGTGGAGACCATGAGTTGCAGGGAAATTTTCTATGCCCTTGGTTATGGGTAGAATGGGGGAGGGGTGTCACAGATGTGAAATCCAATTCTATTACCATCTGCTCAGGGTCTTTCACTTCTCTGTGGCCTCAGGAACTGTCTCATTCTCGTATTTGAGTTCTGGAATATTTCTGGTGATAATCTTAGCATTGTGCATTTGTTTTGATTTTCTGTTGAGGGAAGTGAATCCAGCTTGCTTGTATGCTACCATGTTGGATCTGGAAGTCTAAGATATTGTAGTTTTTACAACTTGAAAGTTTGTGGCACCTCTGCGTGGAGCATGTCTATTGGTGCCGGTTTTCCAATAGCATGTATTCACTTCGAATTTCTGTGTCACATCTTGGTAATTCCCAGTATTTTAAACTTTTTCATTATTATTATTATATTTGTTCTGGCGATTTGTGATCAGAGATCTTTGATGTTACTATTGCAACTGTTTTGGGACACCTCAGACAGTGCCTATGTAAGATGGCAAACCTGATAGATTACTGTTGTATGTGTTCTGACTGCTCCACTGGCCAGCTGTTCACCCATCCCTCTCCCTCTCCTCAGGCCCTTCTATTCCCTGAGAAACAAGAATGTTGAAATTCGGCCAGTTAATAATCCTACAGTGGCCTCTAGCCATTCAAGTGAAAGGAGGAGTTGCATGTCTCTCACTTTACATCAAAAGCTAGAAATGATTAAGTTTAGTGAGGAAGGCATGTTAAAAGCCAAGAGAGGTTGAAAGTTAGGCCTCTTGCACCAAACAACCAAGTCATTAATACAAAGGAGAAGCTTTGAAGGAAATTAAAGTGCCACTCCAGTGAACATACAAATGATAAATCAAAACAGCCTTATGGCTGATATGAAGAAAGTTTCTGTTGTCTGGGTGGAAGATCCAGCTGGCCACAGTATTCCCTTAAGCCAACACCTAATCCAGAGCAAGGACCTAACTCCCTTTTATTCTGTGAATGCTGATAAAAGGTAGGAAGCTGCAGAAGAAAAGTTTGAAGCTAGCAGAGGTTGGATTATGAGGTTTAAGAAAACAAGAACTATCCGTGGCATAAAAGTGCCAGGTACGGCAGCAAGTGCTGAGGGGAAGTTGCAGCAGGTTCTCTGGAAGATCGAGTTAAGAACATTGATGAAGGTGGCTCCACTGAACAACGGATTCTCAATTTAGATGAGACAGTCTTCTATGGGAAGGAGCTGCTATCGAGGACTTTCATAGCTGGAGAAGAGAAGTCACTGCCTGGCTCAAAGGACAGGTCGACTTTCTTGTTCGTGGCTAATGCAGCTGTTTACTTTAAGTGCAAGCCAGTCCTCTTTTACCATTCTGAAATCCTAGGGATCTTAAGAAGGCTGCTAAATCTACTTTGTCTCTGCTGTATAAATGGGACAACACAGCCTAGATGATAGCATATCTGTTTATAGCATGGTTTACTGAATAAGTCCACTATTGAGACCCACTTCTCAGAAAGCAAGATTCCTGTATTAGTCTGTTCTCACATTGCTATAAAGAAATACTCAGGATTAGGTAATTTATAAAGAAAAGAGATTTTATTGGCTCGAGGTTCTGTAGGCTGTAGAGGATATAGAGTGGCATCAGCTTTTAAGGAGGCCTCAGGAAGCTTATAGTCATGGTGGAAGGTGAAGTGGGGAGTAGGCACATCACATGACAAAAGCTGGAGCAAGAGAAAGGAGGGGAGAGGCCACATACTTTTAAACAAAACCAGATTTTGCAAGAATTCACTCACTATCATGAGAATAGTACCAAGAGGGTAGCACTAAAGCATTCATGAGAAATCTGCCCCCTGATACAATCAGCTCCCACCAGGCCCTACCTCCAACATTGGAGATTACATTTCATCATAAGATTTTAGCAGAGGTACATATCTAGACTATATCAATTTCTTTCAAGGTATTACTGCTCATTGAGAATACATCTAGTCATGCAAGAGCTCTGATGGGGATGTACAAAAAGACTAATGTTTTCATGCCTGCTAATGCAACATCCATTCTGTAATCCATAGATAAAGGGTAATTTCATCCATTAAGTCTTATTTAAGCAATACATTTTATAAGTCTATTGTCTTATAAGTCTTTTTACAAGTCTATAGTTTTGTAAGTCTATAGTTCCCATAGATGGTGATTCATTTGATGGACCTGGGCAAAGTCAATTGAAAACCTTTCAGAAAGGATTCACTATTCTAGATGCCATTAAGAACACACATGATTCAAGGGAGGAGGTCAAAATATCAACATTAACAGGAGTTTGGAAGAAGTTGATTCTAACCCTCATGGATGACTTTGAGAGGTTTAAGACTTCACTTGAAGAAGAAACTGCAGATGTGGTGGAAATAGCAAGAGAACTACAGTTAGAAGTGGGGCCTGCTGTGACTAAATTGCTTTAATCTTATGATAAAACTTGAGTGGATGAGGAGTTGCTTCTTACAGATGAGCAGGGAAAGTGTTTTCTTGAGATGGAATCTATTCTAGGTGAAGATGCTGTGAACATTGTTGAAATGACAACAAAAGATTTAGAATATTCCATAAACTTAGTTGATAAAGCAATGTCAAGGTTTCAGAGGCTTGATTCTAATTTTGAAAGAAGTTCTACTATGGGTAAAATGCTATAAAACAGCTTCACATACTACAGATAAATGTTTCATGAAAGGAAGAGTCGGCCGGGCGCGGTGGCTCAAGCCTGTAATCCCAGCACTTTGGGAGGCCGAGACGGGCGGATCACGAGGTCAGGAGATCGAGACCATCCTGGCTAACACGGTGAAACCCCATCTCTACTAAAAATACAAAAACTAGCCGGGCGAGGTGGCGGGCGCCTATAGTCCCAGCTACTCGGGAGGCTGAGGCAGGAGAATGGCGGGAACCCGGGAGGCGGAGCTTGCAGTGAGCTGAGATCCGGCCACTGCACTCCAGTCCGGGCGACAGAGTGAGACTCCGCCTCAAAAAGAAAGGAAGAGTCAATTGATACTGCAAACCTTATTGTTCTCTTAAGAAATTGCTGCATCTAGGCTGACTAGATGCAGCCAGGAGGAACATCTGCCACCGAGGGACTGGGACGTGGGGCAGACAGGGAAGACTGGTACCCTCTGAGCAGATCTTTGGAAGGAAGGCATTGAGAGTGGATGGAGGGAGGATACACATGCTGGGCTGCAGGGGAAGGGAGCTGGGGACCCTGCATGTGGCTACTGTACACCATGACATGTTGTTCCTGGCCCCCAACAACTCCTGGGGAAGGGGTGAGTTGAGCAGATGAGGAGTGACCTACTCTTTCCATGGGCCTCTGGAATCCTGGCAGCAGGAGACCTCATGACTCCCACAGACACTTGATGTGGCAGGGAGAGCTGCTTAGAGGGATGATAGGGGCAGGACACTAGCCTGTGTGGAGCTGAGAAGGTTTGGTGTGAGAATGGCTGAGAAGGTTTGGTGTGAGAACATCTGCAGGGGAGTATGGCCAAGGACACCTACTCCCCAAGGCTTGCCAGGCTTCTCTAGGAGACTGTAGCCTTAGGGGAACTGCTGGACCTGAATGGAGCAGGGTGATCTTGCCCATGAATTGAGGCCAGTCTCACCTGAGCACCCTTCTGTCTGCTGGCCTCTCCCAGGGCACCAGCTTGGCTGTGCCTGCTTGCAGTGCTGCCTTGGAAACGCAACCATGGCGTGGACCCACATCATAGCTCCTGCACTGGCAGACCACACCTGACCATCAGAGAGCTCCAGCAGAGTGGCCGTCGCTGACACGCACCAGCCCACATGCATTCATTCCTCATTGCAGACTACCCTATGCCACTTTGCTAGCATGCACTTGTCTGCGGCCACCCTCTCATTGCTTTGCCGGCACACATGTGAGTGAACCTTGCCTTACCTTTCTTTCCAGCATGTAGGTATATGTGCACTCCACCCAGCTATTGCTGCTGGCATGAGCACACCCCCCACCTGTTGTCCATGTGCATTGGACATGTGCATGGACAACAGCAGGCCTTCCCCCACCCTGTGTTGCCACTTCTGCTGGTATGAACACATGCATGGAGGTCGCCAGCTCTGCGCCTGCCAGCACCCTGCCCCTGTGCCAACACAGCTGTGGGTGTGAATGTGTGTATGGACCCCAGCAGCCTGGCCCCTTCTCTGCCCCACCACCCCCTTCTCTGGGCCCACCAGCCCTGTGTCTCAGGTGACAAGCATGCACCCTGCTGTGCTGCTGCTGCTTGCCCATGCAAACAAACATGGATCCTGCTGCCTCCACATGATGCTTTATCTGGCACCACCCATTAGAGTGTTGTGACCAGCATTCTGAGAACACTGGCTCCTCTCGCACAGCAGGTTTCCATCCTCAGGGGCGGTCAAAAAACGAAGCTGGGGTCCTGATATCAGTCTTCCAGAGTTAAAACATGCAGCCTAGGGGTGCTGAGCTGAGCGTTGGCCCCCACAAAATCTACCAGAAATGAAACCAGTCAGCTCAATCTACCTTATGTCACAATCAAACCCCCAGCAACATCAAAGATAAAAGCAAAAACATACACCTATCCAAAGGACAGCAACTTCAAAGATTGAAGAAGTATCAGCCCACACAGATGAGAAGGAACCCGTGCAAGAACTCTGGCAACTGAGGAAGCCAGAGTGTCTTCTTACCTCCAAACGACCACACTAGTTCCCCCACAATGGTTCTTAACCAGGATGAAATGACTAAAATGACAGAAGTATTATTCAGAATATAGATAAGAACAAAAATCATCAACATTCAGAAGAATGTCAAAACCCAATCCAAGAAATCTAAGAACTACAATAAAATGATACAGAAGATGGAAAATGAAATTGTCATTTAAGAAAGAACTAAACTGAGCTGGTGTAGCTGAAAAACTCACTTCAAGAATTTCAGAATACAATCACAAGTAATAACAGAATCAATCAAGCTTGAGGAAGGAATCTGAGCTTAAAGACCAGCTCTACAGAAGAACTCAGTCAGACAAAAAATTTTTAAAAAAGTGAAGAAGAATGAAAAAAATCTCCAAGAAGTATGGAATCAAAGAGACCAAATCTATGATGCATCAGCGTCCCTGAAAGACATGAAGAGAAAGCAAACAACTTGAAAAACATATTTTATGATAAGGTCTGTGAAAATTCCCTCAACCTCTCTAGGAGGCCAACATTCCAATTCAGGAAGTGCAGAAAACCCTTGTGAAACACTACACAAGAAGACCATCCCCAAGACACATAGTCGTCAGATTCTCCAAGGTCAAAATGAAAGAAAAAACATTAAAGGCAGCTAGGGGGAAGGGGCATGTTACCTACAAAGGGAACTTCATCAAACTAACAGTGGACCTTTCAGCAGAAACCCTACAAGCCAGAAAAGAATGGGGGTCTTTAGTCAGCATTCTTAAAGAAAATAATTTTCAACTAAGAATTTGATATCCAGTCAAATGAAGCTTCATAACTGAAAGAGAAAGATCCTTTTCAGACAAGCAAATACTAAGAGATTTTGATGCCACCAGACCTGCCTTACAAGAGGTCCTCAAGGTAGTTGTAAACGTGAAAGACTATTGCTGTCCACTACAAAAACACACTAAGTGCATAGACCAGTGACACCATAAAGCAACCACACAAACAAATCTACATAGTAACTGCTAACAACATGACAGCAACAAATCTAGACACGTCAACACAAATCTTGAATATAATCAGGCTAAATGGGACAATTAAAAGGCACAGAGTGGCAAGTGGATTTAGAGAAGCAAGACCCAATGGTTTGCTGTCTTCGGAACACCCATCTCACATGTAGTGACACCCATAGATTCAAGGGATGTAGAATGACAAAAATCTACCAAGCAAACAGAAAAGAGAAAAAAGCAGGGGTTACTATTCCAATTTCAGACAAAACAGACTTTAAACCAACAAAAATCAAAATAGAGAAAGAAGGACATTATATAGTGATAAAGGGCTCAATTCAACAAGAAGGCCTAACTGTCCTAAATATGGACACACCCAACACAGGAGCACCCAGATTCATACCGCAAGTTCTTAGAGACCTATGAAGAGACTTAGATAACCAAACAATAATAGTGGGAGACTTCAGTACCCCACTAACAGTATTAGATCATCAAGGCAGAAAACTAACAAAGATATTCAGGACCTGAACTTGACACTTGACCAAATGGACCTAATAGCCATGTACAGAACACTTCACCCCCAAACAGCAGAATATATATTCTTCTCATCTGTGCATGGCACATACTCCAAAATCAACCACACAACCAGACATAAAACAATCCTCAGCAAATGAAAAGGAAACCAAAATCATACCAACCACGTTCTTGGACCACAGCACAATAAAAATAGAAATCAATATTAAGAAACTGTAACTCAAAACCATACAATTACATGGAAATTAAACAACTTGTTCCTGAGTGACTTTTTGGGAAATGATTGAGGCAGAAATAAAGAAATTATTTGAAACTAATGAGAACAAAGATATAATATATCAAAATCTCTGTGACAAAGCTAAGGCAGTTATGAAGGAAGTTTATAGCACTAAACACACACATCAAAAAGTTAGAAAGATCTCAGATTAACAATACAACACCACAACTAGAGGAACTAGAAAACCAAGAGCAAATCAACCCCAAAGTTAGCAGAAGACAAGAAATAACCAAAATCAGAGCTGAACTAAAGGAAATTGAGATGTGAAAAATTGTACTAAATATTAATGAATTCAGGAGTTGTTTTTTTGAAAAAATTAAGATAGACTGCTAGCTAGAGTTATAAAAAATAGAGAAGATACAAATAAATACAATCAGAAATGACAAAGGGGACATTACTACTGACCCTAGAGGAATACAAAAACCCTGAGACTCTTATGAACAACGCTATGCACATAAAGCTAGAAAATATAGAAGAAATGGATAAATTCTTGGACACATACACCCTCCCAAGACTGAACCAGGAAGAAATCGACTCCCTGAACAGATCAGTAATGAGTTCAAAAATTGAATCAATAATAAAAAGCCTGCCAACCAAAAGAAAGCCCCAGACCAGAAGGACTCACAGCCAAATTCTACCAGCTGTATAAAGAAGAGCTGGTACTATTCTTAGGGAAACTATTCCAAAAAATTGAGGTGGGGGGACTCCTCCCTAAGTCATTCTGTGAGGCCAGCATCATCCTGATACCAAAACCCAGCAGAGACACAATTAAAAAGAAAACTTCAGGCGAATATCCTTGATGAACATAGATGCCAAAATCCTCAACAAAATACTAGCAAACTGAATACAGCAGCACATCAAAAAGCTAATCCACCATGATCAAGTAGGTTTTCTCCCCAGGATGCAAGGTTGGTTCAACATATGCAAATCGATAAATGTGACTCATAACAAATAAAACCTAAAACAAAAACCACGATTATCTCAATAGATGCAGGAAAAGCTTTTGATAAAATTCAACATCACTTCATGATAAAAACCTTCAACAAACTAGGCATTGAAGGAACGTACTTCAAAATAATAAGAGCCATCTATTTCAAATCCAACATTATACTGAATGGGCAAAAACTGGAAGCATTCCCCTTAAAAACTGGAACAAGACAAGGATGCCCTCTCTCACCACTCCAACATAGTACTGGAAGTCCTGCCTTAGAGCAATCAGACAAGACAAAGACATAAAGGCATCCAAATAGGAAGTCAAACTATCCCTGTTTACAGGTGAAATGATTATATGACTAAAAGCCCCCATAGTCTCTGCTCAAAAACTTGATCTGATAAACAACTTCACCAAAGTTTCAGGATACAAAATTAATGTACAAAAATCAGTAGCATTTCTGTACACCAACAACATCCATGCTGACAGCCAAATCAAGAACACATTCCCATCTACAAATGCCACAAAAAGAATAAAATACCTAGGGGAACAAAACACACTGGGGCCTGTCGAGGGGTGTGTGTGGAAAGAGAGAGCATCAGGATGAATAGCTAAGGCATGTGGGGCTTAATACCTAAGTGATAGGTTTAGGTGCAGCAAACCACCATGACACATGTTTACCTATGTAACAAACCCATACGCCCTGCACAAGTTTCCCAGAACTTAAGAGAAAAAGAATAAAATACCTATGAATAGGAATACAGCTAACCAGGGAGGTGAAAGACCTCTGTGAGATTTATTTTGTAATTCTGTGAGAATTACAAAACACTCCTCAGTGAAATTAAAGATGACACAAATGGAAAAACATTCCATGCTGATGGATAGGAAGAATCAATATTGTTAAAATAGCCAGACTGCCCAAAATAATTTATAGATTCAATGTTATTCCTATCAAACTACCAGTGAAATTCTCCACAGAATTAGAAAAAACTATTTAAAAATTCATATGGAACAATAAAAGAGCCCAAATAGTTCAAGGCAATCCTAAGCAAAAAGAACAAAGCTGGAGGCATCACATTTCCTGACTTCAAACCATATTACAAGGCTACAGTAGCCAAAACAGCATGGTGCTTGCATAAAAACAGACACATAGATCAATGGAACAGAATAGAGAGCCCAGAAATAATGCCACACACCTACAACCATCTGATCTTCAACAAAGAGACAAAAGCAATGGGGAAAGGACTTCCTATTCAATAAATGATGGAGGGATAACTGGCTAGCCATATGCAGATGATTGAAGCTGAACCAATTCCTTACACCACATATAAAAATCAACTCAAGATGTATTGAAGACTTAAATGTAAAACCTAAAACTATAAAAACCCTGGAAGATAACCTAATAAATACCATTCTGGATATGGGACTGGCAAAGATTTCATGATGAAGACACCAAAAATAATTGCAACAAAAACAAAAATTGACAAATGGGACTTAAATTAAAGAACTTCTGTACAGCAAAAGAAACTATCAGCCAAGTAAACAGACAGCCTATTCAATGGGATAAAACATTTGCAAACTCTGCATTTGACAAAGATCTAATATCCAGCATCTGTAAGGAACTTACAAGCAAAAAAAAAAAAAAAAAACCATTAAAAAGTGGGCAAAGGACATGAACAGACAATTTTCAAAAGAAGACATACGTGCTGCCAACAAGCATATGATAAAATGCTCAACATCACTAATCATTAGAGAAGTGCAAATCAAAGCCACAGTGAGATACCACCTTACACCAGTCAGAATGGCTATTATTAAAAATTCAAAAAAGTGACACAGGCTCACAAGGTTGTGGAGAAAAGGGAACACTTATACACTGCTGGTGTGAATGTAAATTAGTTCAGCCATTGTGGAAAGCAGTTTGGCAATTTCTTAGAGAATTGCAAAGAGAATTACCATTTGACCCAGCAATCCCATTATTGGGTATGTTCCCAAAGGAATATAAGTTATTCTACCATAAAGACACATGCAGGTATGTATTCACTACAGCAGTATTCACAATAGCAAAGACATAGAATCAACTTAAATGCCCATCAGTAGTAGACTGGAGAAGATGTGGTACATGTACACCATGGAATATTATGCAGCCATGTCCTTTACACCAACATAGATGGAGCTAGAGGCCATTATCTTAAGTGAACTAATGAACAGAAAACAAAATACGGTATGTTCTCACTTATAAGTGAAAGCTAAACATGGAGTACATATGAACACAAAGAAGGGAACAACGGATACCACCAGGTCCTCTTTGAGGGTGGAGGGTTGGAGGAAGGTGAGGATCCAAAAACTACCTATCGGGTACTCTGTTTATTACCTGGGTGATGAAATAATCTGTACAAACCCCTGCAACATGCAGTTTACCTATATAACAAACCTCCACATGTACTCCTGAGCCGAAATAAAAGTTTAAAAAAATGCCACAGCCGCGTTCAGCAACCACCATGCTGATCAGTCATTGGTCATCAACATTGAGGCAAGATCTTCCACCAGCCAAAAGATAATGCTTTGCTGGAGGCTCAGATGGTCATTAGCATTTTTTAGCAATAAAGTATTTTTGAATTAAAATATATACATTATTTTTTAGACATAATGCTATTGCACAGTTAAAAGAGTATAGTATAAACATAACTTTTATATGTGCTGGGGAACCAGAAAATTTATGTGACTTGCTTTTTTGGTGATATTTGCTTTATTCCTGTGGTCAAGAACCAAATCTGCAGTACATCTGAGATAGGCTTGTTTTTAAGTTTCCCTCTAGTACCCTGGAGAAATGCTTTTATGTAGATCCTGCATCTTTCTCCATTTATTAATACTTATTTTTGTGTTGCCTTTGTGAACAAATTCTCATTTATTATGTTTCCATATTTTGTTAGATTTGCTCTATATCCTATAGACTTTCTGTAATATACTTTCTATTAAAATACCAATTAAAAACTATTCAGTGCTGGCTGGGTGCTGTGGCTCATGCCTGTAATCCCAGCACTTTGGGAGGCTGAGGCGGGCGGATCACGAGGTCAGGAGATGGAGACCATTCTGGCTGACATGGTGAAACCCCATCTCTACTAAAAATACAAAAAATTAGCGGGGCATGGTGGCGGGCGCTTGTAGTCCCAGCTACTTGGGAGGCTGAGGCAGGAGAATGGCATGAACCCATGAGGCAGAGCTTGCAGTGAGCCAAGATCGTGCCCTGCACTCCAGCCTGAACAACGGAGCGAGAATCTGTCTCAAAAAACAAAAACAAAAACAAAAAAACAAAACTGTTCAGTGCTTACTCTGTAAGACACAATAGAAAATGTCAAGGGTATGAAAATAAGGTTATGGGCCTTAGAGGTATGAAATTGTTCAGCTCTTTAGCAGCAGAACCTGATATGTGCAGGTGATCTCATTATGAAATTCTTCTTTACTGTTTTTGGGTTTTTCTTCAGTTATTTTTGTATATATCATGTTATCATCTTTTTATTGTTGTAATTCCAAAAATAGGTGACTTTTTGTTCCTTCTTGATATTAACAAGTTTCTTGACATTAATTTTTTTTCTGTGTCTAGTTCAGGTTATACTCCCCAATAATTTCTAATAGGTAAAGCATTAGAAACAGTATACTCCTTTCTGAGTGGTAATTACCTAGAAAACTCAGAGCAGATAATTCATTATAGCATATTTATTAGTACTTGTTAGTACGGGTTTTCTTGGTTTGTACATCTGATGACTTATTATGAAAGTAAGTGTTACAAATTAGTGTTTCTTATTTGATGAAATCTAATCAATTTTAAATTTCCTGGTTGTTTTTTTCCTGTTTTAAAACTTTTTCTATCCCAGGTTATAAAGATATTCTTCTTTGTTTTTCCTACCATTGTTATGGTTTCAGCTTTTGCATTTCGATTTGTTATCTGTCCTTAACTGGTTTTGTGTAAATTAGAAGATAGGTTGATGTTCTTTCCCGGTGTGGATGTCCAGTTGTTTTTGTACCATTTGTGAAAAGACTTTCTTTGCTCATCGAATCATTTTGATGACTTCGTCAAAAATCAATTGCTTGTAAAAGTGTGGGTCTATTTCTGAACCCATCTATTCCATTTTATTGATCTATGTGTCCTTTTTTGTTGTTGTTTTGAGACAGAGTCTTGCTCTGTCACTCAGGCTGGAGTGCAGTGGTGCGATCTTGGCTCACTGCAACTTCTGCCTGCTGGGTTCAAGCAATTCTCCCACCTCAGCCTCCTGAGTAGCTGGGATTACAGATGCCTGCCACACACCTGGCTAATTTTTGTATTTTTAGTAGGATGGTGTTTCACCATGTTGGCCAGGCAGGTCTCAGACTCCTGCCCTCAGGTGATACGCCTACCTCGGCCTCCCAAAGTGCTGGGATTACAAGTGTGAGCCACCACGCCCAGCCAATCTGTGTGTCTTTATAAACACAATCCCACACTGTCTTGATTTCTGTAGCTCTATAGTAAGTCTTGAAGTCAACTTTTTTTCCTTTCCTAGATTGTTTTGGCTATTTTAGGTCCGTAGCATTTTCATATGGAGTTTAGAATCATCTTGCCAATATCATTATTTATGTAAGTATTAATTATTTGTAAACAATTTTCTCAAGTACCTGTTGGGATTATGCTTGTGATTGTGTGAAACTATAATAGATAAGTTTGGATAATTGGACATCTTCACTATATTGGGTCTTCCGGTCTACAAACGTGGCACATCTCCACATTCTTCTGGACAATGCACTTGGCAGTCTTTAGATAGAATATTATTATTGAGATAAAGCATAGAGGGTACTTAACACACTTAGCTTGGCATACATAATCAACTACTGTATAATGTTAATATTTATTACCAGTTACATTCATCCTCACAAAGCCTTATCAAGTGCTATTTGTATCCATATTTTACTGAGTTTGGAACTTGACCATGGTTATACATTAGTAAATGGCTGAGCAGGGTTTGGAATGGGTCTTTATGAGTCTAAAGGCCATGCTTACAGGTACAGTGTCACTGGAAACCAAGGATGGTGAGCCTCAAATTGTATTTTGCTGAATTTTGCAGATGGTCTTGTGTATTGGTAAGTTAAGGTTAGAGTCTCCAAGAACAGAATTTATTCTGAATGACTTAAGGAGCATGGGAATTTAATAAAGGATATACTTGCTTATAGTTGGTCTAGGAGAGCCACGCTCTGTTTATAGATGCAAAGCCATGCTCTGTGGTTTGTCTTGTGAAACTGTCACCAGTATAGTAACCACTAGCAGCCTCTGGACCTCTGCCCCTGCCAGCATGAGGAGCAGGCCACTGCCGCTGCCTCTGCCAGCAGGTGGCTCTTCCCATTCTGTCCCTCCTCTCAATACTCATTTCCGACCCCAGGTTTGTAGGAACACATGTGTCTCATGGAAGGAGCCTGCATCACCAGTGACCTGATTATAAGAAGGGCTGGGAGTGGAGGCTCAGCGTGGTACTTACAGGCTGAGCCATTACCTCAAGTATTGGGAAGCCATAGTGATTCCCCAGTGTATTCTGCTTGCTAATTTCTAAATAGGCATTTCTCTTGGGAGTAATATGAAAACAAACATGAGAATCTGAATCTGCATTATACATTCTTAGCTAGTAGATAATTACTTAGTGATATGTTTCACATATTTCTTACTCTATTGTAACATAGACTCTGGACACAGAACAGGGTTTGGATCGTGTTTCTGCCATTGACCTTGGGCAAGTTACTGTTAATCTCCCTGCATCAGTTTTATCACCTGTGAATTCAGAAAATTATAATGCCCAATTAATATTATTATTTGAGGTGTTAGCGTATTCTTCTAAACTATTGAGTGTCTAACTCTGTGGTTGGTATATAATAAGTACTCAAAAACACATCCATTATATATACACACACTTCACACATCTGTTCCATGTGCAGATTGTTTAAATGTAGGAAGAGCTTAACCTTTCTCTGTCTTGTAAGTGGTTACAGAGGGTTGGCGGAAAGAGCTCTGACCTTTGGAGACACCACAGTGTTATAATTGTTCTGAAGTGGGAGAATACCTGGTAATAACAAAATAACAATCTCTGCTTCCTACAGAGATTTGATGTTTATTAGCTCAGACAGTTGCCATTGAGACGTTATTGGCTGCTATACTTTGGAATGCATTTTCTGCCATGTCCTGGGGACAAGCTGTGTGGAAGATGAGCTCCTGGTTTTCTGTAGGCACCGTCGGCTGCCTGCCTTTGCTGCACCAGTCGGAGGCCTCCCTTGATTTTGCACATGGCTGCAGTAGTGCAGGACAGAGCAGAGTCACATCTGGTTCATTTAGAATGTGGTTACTGTGCCTCCACTGAGGCCTCACTTTTCATACACTTCTTCCCTGCTTCCGTCAAGCCCTGCTGAGGTGACGAGGTGACGGCAGAGCTGTTACCTGGGAATGGTCCATGTCATTTGGCATTTCTTCCTACACCTGGGGAGAGTGGAAGGGAAGCTACACAGTTCTTGCTAATTACTCAGCGGTAGAGAGGAAAATGTGGGCTGCCTCTGTCCTTGGAACAGAAATAAGACGAGGAGAAACCAGCAGCGTGGCATCTGGGTGAGGAGCTCCCCTTTGCGGGGCTGGAAACCCTGCCTCTGTGTCGTCTCTCACTTAGAGGCCCCTGGCACAGCGTGGGCTATAACCTTCTGGTGACCCTGAAGTTGGAGAACACTGTATAACATTTCTAGAACAGAGCTGTGGCTCCCAAGACAGCTTGGCTTTGGTTTCATTTTGTCTCGTGAAATGACCAGGCCAGGGCTGGAGAACACTTGCTCTTTTCCATGATTTTTCCGTCTGCTTTGCCCAGTGACTTGCACCTTCCCTTTGTTCAGACTTCCGTCTCTGGAGAACTCTCGGGTATGAGTTGTGTTGCTGTGCCTGATGGTCGCTTCTCAGGGTGTGTTCAGACAGAACCAGGAAGCTTGTGTCTGTGAAGCCGAGTGGTGCCGTGGCTCTCCCTGCCACAGGAGGCCTAGGGCAGCAGGGCTAGAGTGCTGCGTGGGTGCGAGGGCTCCTCCATGTGGCCAGGCTGCCGTAGCTGGCTTGGAGCTGGCAGCAGAGGGCCACAGGGTTTGGCCTCCAACTAGGTGGGCGTGTGCACGGACTCTCACTCAGTTACAGGCATGTGCAGAGGTGTGTTCATATGAGTTGTTTATTTCCTGGGAGTTTCTTCCTCTCCTCTTCAGGTTCGGCTGCTCTCCAGCTCCCCTTGTTTCTTTGCCATTTCTCCGCCTGCTTTCTTGAGCTCTGTAATTATAGATACCGGTTTCCAGCACTGTTGGCTTACCCACATCAGAAGAACCCTTTCTTCCTTCAGCAGCCACCTTTCCATCAGCGATGGGTGGCTATCCAGGCTCACCTCAGCTGGCTTCCCCTGACTCACCTTTGACATCATCTTTCTGGGTACTTGTGAATGTTGCTGTCTCTGGGACACAGATGCATCGCTCTGGCCTCAAGCCGGAGGCTGGGATTGCTGTGCCCATGTTGTCCCCGTCGGTGAGGCCAGGGCTTACCAGGGTGAGGTGTCCTCATGAAGTCACTGACTGAACGTGCTTGGCTTGTCCTACATTGGAAGACAGTGATTGAAACAATCTTGTATCTTTTCAGGAAATATTGAAAATGGACATGTGAAGCTCATTGTTATACATTTAAAAAATAACAGAGAACACCTACCTCTTATTGGAAAAGTTGGCCTCTCATGGAAAACTGGTATTTTTGATGGCTGTATAAAGGTAAAAAACAGAACCGTTTTCTTTTCTTCAAGTAACTTGATTTCTATATAATAAAAGGTCAGTTTATATGTGTAGATTATATAATCATATACATATGATGTTTCTTTTATAGTCCTGGATTTATTGTTCTAGTTTCTGAAGGTTGGTGCATATTCTGTTAGCCATTGACAACCAGTGGATTCACTCATGAGATGCTTATTGAGGACCTTTCATATGTCACTGAGTGTGGTGGAGTTGGAGGGGCAGGTAGTCTGCAGCAGCGTTTCAGAACACTGTTGATTACAGCCCCCTACTCCCTCAAAGCACCTCTGTTTTGTGGAAAGAGAGTGGAACTGAAGGTTGGACCAGGCAGGCAGCATCTACTCAAAACATCTTGATCATCCATGTACCAATTTAAAACTTTTTGCAGTTATAAATTCATAGTCCAGGATATAGGGATTTCCTTGAACTGTTATATAAAAGACTAGCCACATGGGTGGGAGAGTTGATCTAGTGGTTGGGAAGTGGCAGGGAAGGAGGGAGGAGGAGGAACAGGAGAAAGATGTTCTCACAGTTTTGCTCTCTTCTGTCCTTGTGCCCATGGCTGCTCCTGGTTCTTGTCACTTTCCATCTTTATTTTGTGGGATGAACAAGATTTTCATGGTCCCAGGGACCAGTGGGACCAATCTCCTGTGACTGCGGGAACTTCCTGTAACATGGCTTTATTCTGCGCTGTGCATGGGCGCCTTGTTAGAACTGTTAGTGATGACGACTGGGACCAAGAGTGGTGTTATCCTGAAGCACTGTCCCTTGAGCCACTTGATATTTGATACAATGAGATATTTTACAAATCCTATTCATTCATAGCAAATGTTTAAATTTTGGTAAGAATTATGTTTATCACACACCATATTGTCTCATGCCTTTAAGAGAACAGACCTACCTTCTTTCTTTTTCTTCAGATTTCGATAAAGCTTATAATAAAAATAGGTACTAAGATAAAATATTCACACCAAATAGACCTTGAGGATCAAGAAAGGCAGAATATGAATGTGACAGTCTTTGAAAGGGGCAACATAATTTTTAAAAATAAATTTGTTCTGTGTTTTCTGGTAGTCCAGAGCAAGATGAGAGCAGTCATTTTGTTCTCATTGGGAGAAAAAAGGGAAGTGTAGTAATTATACAAAGAAAGCCTTATCCCACTTCTGATCATTAAAAACAAAATCTCCAATGGGACTTTATGTAGGGCAGACTAAGCTACATAATGGACCAACCCTAAATAGCATCTTAGCAGCAGATGCACTCACAGATTTCTCATAGAAGTTCTCAGAGAAGCTGAAGATACAGCTTCAAAATTGGACTTTTACATGAGCTCCAAGCAGTGATTCTGTAGGTTGCTAAGCCAATGTGACTCAGGTGCACAGGTTTTTAGAAAAACAGCTTGATCTGAAAGCACGATTTTGAGTTTTTAAAGTAGGGAATGGATTGCATGTCCCTGGACAGTTTTCCCCATAATTCCTGCTCTCAGATGGGCTTTGGGAAAAGATAGCGAATAGCTCAAAAGCTTGTACCTTCTCCCTTGGGCCTGGAGGGAAGATGTGGTTTATTTCCTGTTTGCCTTTTATGTTCTTGGGTTCAATATTAAGACTAAGCTGTCCTCAGAATTCCCAAAAGAATAAAAAGTCAGATCAGTGATGTCATATTCCTTGTATTTGCTGTGCAGCTCAGATATTTCTCTCCAGGAATCTGATCACCCTAAGAATAGTGAAATAACATATATTTTAAGAAATTCTTGGAAGGAGTTAAAAACTTTTTTTAAAGCATGGACATAAGCTTAGAAAGTTTCTTAGGTACATATGACTTTTAAAAAAATGTAAAATAAAAACCCTGCTCCTTCTGGAAATTGTAGACACAACCTCTGGTGAGGAGCTTCTACTACATAGTTTACGATGGTTGTCAGAGCATAGGCTACTGAGAAAGTGCATCACCCAGATATGATGCTGGTGGAAGGACAGAGAAGTGAGAACGTATTAACGATAATGACGGAGGATGCTGCCTGGTTGGGTCGTGTTGTTTGAAGTGATGTGCGGTCATGAAAGGACATCTGATGTCCTTGGGACCTACTGTTCCCATGAGAATCTTCACCTTCCTGCAACCTCAGAGTTGAGTCACCTCCAACACTTAGTGCTGTGGAGGTAATTCAGGTGGAAAGTATCTTTCGGTTGAGTTTCTGGAGCAAAAACTCAACAGATCATACGTTTATGTGGTAAATTATTAAACTTTAAAATTTTTTAAAAATCACATAAGTAGGTCAGTTTTATATTCCTTTTTTTAAAAAGTCAAGCTATGATATCAAATATACTTTAAAGATGCTTTCAGTGGCCATGTGTTAGTACTGAATCCATGCAGGACATTTGCTCTATAAGTGGTTACCATGCTGTTTTACAAAGTCATGTTGAACAGCTAGGCTATCCTCTCTAGGTAACCTTGCTGCAGTCTTCAGTATAAGTCAGGTAATCAAAGTGAAATACTCTCCTGCTCTGTCTCCTCCCAGTGCCTATCAGAATTTCAGACGGATGGATTTTCTTTTGGTGAGGCTTTTCCCGTATGTTTCTTTTATGTTTTTCTTTCACTCGTTGACATCTTTGATGTTATTTTAATGTTACTTCTAAATCCGTATGGAGATTGGCATCAATTTTTATTTAGACTAGATATTTCAGTGGAGTTCTGTGGTTCTGCTTTGTGTAAGAACAGTTGAGTTCAGTAGAGCCTGCTATGGGCACATCGTGGCTCAGCATGTTGCAGGTGGCCGGGACCCATGAGAAAGGCACCCTGGCCACTTTGCTTGACAAGCACTGCAGCTGCATGGGTGATTAGGGCTGCTGGTGCTGATACAACTGAACAGCTCAGGAAGAACAGGACAGTCCCACATGTGCAAGTGCTGCACTGTCCCCAGATGCTGAGTTTTGAGCCTGGCATAGTTCACTGGTCCATGAGGGCGCAGGTGAGGAGAGACTTCCTCCTGCAAGGAGGGTGAGGTCTGCCGACTGCTCAGATGTGTGCCTCCTGGACTTACAGGGTGCGAGGGACTGATTTAGGAGAGGATTGAAAACAAACTCTGTGAGGAGAAAGAGGAAAGGGCCAGTGGGAGGAAGGCTCGTGGGAGGTTCTGACATGCATCCCCCTCCAGAAGATTGGGAGAGATTTATTCTAGAGAAGGAACCCATTGGAGAAAGAGATGCTTCGGACAGGATGGGAAATAAGGAGTGAGGTTCTAGAGGTGAGGGGCAGCTGACCTGAGGAGGGGTGCGAGATCCATTGTGCTGCTGCAGCTGGTGCTGAGGCGGGCCTCTTCCTAGCTGGCTGTCCTGCCTGGGATGGGCTAGCGCCCAGGGACAGGAGTGAGAGTGATTGGGGGGCATTGGAAAGGCTGCTGGGGCATGTCAGGAGGGGCCTTGAAACCCTCAGGACAGAATTTGGATTTTGGTGTATCTATGGATGTTGTTAAAGAGTTTGATGTGCCTATCGTGTGCTAGGCCATGTTTTAGGTTAGGAGGGAATTGGAGAATGCTGGACTTTGAGAACTAGGAGGGCTTCAGAAGAGAATCAGCTCCCAGCTCTTGATCTGGCAGCAGAGGGATTGGGAGAGCAGAAAGACTGAGACACCCACTGACGGCTTAGGGCTGTGAGCTACGTCCTCACCAAGGAGCCCTTGTGCCCCACCGGCCGCTCCTTCCTGACTTCTGCCAGGGTTTCTCCTCCTCAACCTTCTTGCAGGTGATGGGACCCAGGGCTCCACCTCCTTCCTCCCATGGGATCTAACCACCATCTGTATGCTGGTGGGTTTGGTGAGGTTGTAAGTAACACAGTCAAGTGACTGCTAGCCCAGTGACTAAGGAAAGTTGTCTCAGGGCAACTTTCTAGCCATGGAAAGTTGTCTCAGGGTTTTAAGCTGTGGGTGGCATGCTCAGACCCATGTTTTGTGAAGGTGTGTCTTCTGAATGAGGAGAATGAGTGGGGGATGAGCTGGATGGCTGACTCCTTAAAGGAAGAGCAGTCACTTGGTGTCTTAGTCGGCCTGGCCTGCGGTCACAAACCACCGTCAGCTGGGTGGCTTTTAGCACTAGAAACTTATTTCTTACCGTTGTGGAGGCTGAAAGCCCCAAGGTCAAAGCATCAGCAGATGGGTGTCTGGTGAGGGCCCTCTTCCTAGTTCCTGGAGGCACCTTCTAGCAGTGTCCCCACCTGGTGGAAGGAGCGAGACAGCTCTGTGGGCCTCTTGTTAAGGACCTCAGTCCTATTCATGAGAGCTCTGCTCCCATGACCTAATCACCTCCCAGAGGCCCCACCTCCTAAAAACAGTCACATTGGTGATCAGATTTTTAAGACACGGGGTTTGAGGGGCACAAACGTTCAGACCATAGCACTTGGATTAGGGCAGTGGCAATGGAGACGGACAGAAGTAAAGCTGTTGGAAGGAGAGGTAAGAACTAACAGGACCGGGTGATGGTTAGCGCGTCAGGGCTAGGAGGGAGGCCCCTAGAGTGACGCCCACATTTCAGGCATGCACAGCCAGATGACTGATGATGGTTTCACCAATCCCTGGGATGAGGAGCACCAGGAGAGCTTTGCTGGGAGGGTCCTGAGTTTGGATGTAGTCCTGCTGGACTTGAGGGACCCTTGAAAGATCCCAGAAGTTGAGTATGCACTTGAATATTTAGGTCTTGAACTTGGAAAAGAAGTTCGGCTGGAGATAAATCTTTGGGAATCACAGGCACGTTGGTGATAGCTTAGGATATGGATGTAGATGAGTTCCACTTATGGGGAGAGATTACATAGGGTGAAAATAGGGCCTAGGACCAAGCTGTAGAAACCTCAGCAATGGGAGTGGGTAGAGAGCTATAGGGCTTGTGGGTTCTGGATGCATTTGGGGAGGTGGAATTACTCTTCATGTTTTCTTGAAAAACTGAACACTGCTGAGAGGCAGACTGACAGATGGTCACTAGATTTAGTGGCCTTATCAAGAGATGTTCGGTCAAATGATGGAGAAAGGATACCAGGCCAGAGTGGTTTGAGGAGTGAATGGGTATTAATGGACAAATCCAGCGGAGACAGCTCTTTGGAGAGGGCTGTCTGGGAAGTGAGCAAAGAACAGGGGTCTGTGGGGCCCAGGGAGGCTGTTTCTCTCTCTCTCTGTCTCTCTAAGATGGGAGTTACTTGAATGTTTTGAAGGCTAAAAGCTGATGGGAGGACAGAAGTAGTCACTGGAGAGAGGGACGTCGTGCCTTTGCGAGATGGGCTATGCTGCAGCAGGAGATTACTGGGCCACACCCGGGAGAAGCAGATGAGAAACACATGTGAGGAGAGGTGGGTGCAGAGGAGCTGGGCTGTGGATCTGCAGTGGGAAGTTGAGGAAAACATCCTTCTCCCCTCTCTGTGAAGGCCAAGGTCCTCTGCAGAGAGCACCCTCCTAGCAGGATGTGGAGGGCTGAGGAGGGGATGAGGCATTGTTCCATGAGGCGGAGAGGGAGCCACCCAGAGAGCCAGGGTGGGACCCTCAGGCCATGCTGAGGGTGGTGCGGCTGCATGAGCACCCAGCAGCTCTGTATGCAGCCCTCCTGCTGGGCTTGGTGCTCAGGTCCAGACAGGTAGAAAACAACTGGGCTCCTCCAGGGCTGGGGTTTTGCTGGACCTGGACCTAAGTTGTGATGCAAAGGGAACGAGGGAGGTATGTGCATTGGCAAGAGTGTTATTCCAGCGAAGGCCAGTGAAGTCTAAAATGGAAAGGAAGAGGCAGGAGAAGGAAGGGCTGGCCGGCGGCTGGGCTAGGTCCATGGGCAGTGCTCTTCAGGCCTTTTTACATAACCACTGCGTTATGGGCATATACAAACCACACATTCATGTGCAGTGAAAACAGCGTTGATGAAATGACGTTTATGCTTACTCTGTGCAATGCATGCCGACTCTGTTCTCTTTCATTTTGTTTCATTTTATTTTGACAAACAGTTGTGTCCTGCTAAGTGTAATTCAGGATGCATTAATAGGTCCTGGCTTGCAGGGTGAAAACACTGGGTGAATCTGAAGTACAGTTGTAGTGGAAATCATCCAGTGAATCAGCTGGAAGACGAAGGTGGCAGTTAGAAGACAGGGTACCTGAGGCGTTGATAGTGGAAGTGGACCACTTCTGGGAAGTGATGTGTCGGTGGTGTGACTGTGGGAGTGAGTAACTGAGGTCAAGTCGAGGAGGAGGTCACGGAGTTGAACAGCTCAGGAGTTGAGAGTCCAGGATACTGGAGGCTCCACCAGGGTCCCCACGGATGTTGGAATCACTTGGGATGACAGTGAGACTTGGAAGACTTGGGAGAGAGTGAGAGGGAGAGGCAGGCAGCAGGACTGGCGCCAGAGTCCTGGAAATGAGAGTGGGCAGACAGGAGGCTGGCACATGTCGGAGACGCGCATGGAGCAGGGGTGCAGAGCTGAAGTTCAGAGCCTCAGAGAAGCAGGAGGTTTCTCAGAAGAGGGGAGGGGACGGCCTAGTGGTGGCAGTGAAGACCCAGGAACACAGCCACACTGCTCTTCAGGGTGATGCCGCCTCGCGCTCGGAAGCGCTGACTGGTGGTTGGTGTGATTTGTGTCACATCTGTAGCCCCTGTACTTTAAGTTCCATGAGGACAGGGACAATATTTGTGACACATTTCTCTGAGCTCCCAGTGCTAAGTAAGTCCTAAACGGAGCCCTGTGAGTGCTCCTGTGTATATTTGAGAATGAATATTAAGTGATGAGACACAGGCCCAAGTATAGTCCAGGTTACGAAGTAGGCCATGGAAAACCAATGATAGTATTCTGGATTTTGATGCCACACGCAGCATTTCTAGTCAGTTTTACAGAGTCACGATTTTCTGTGAAAATCAGGTCGGATTGACCCTTTTCCCCTTGTCAATCTGTGTTGTTTTGCAGAGTTGTTCCATGATGGATGTGACTCTTTTGGATGAACATGGGAAACCGTTTTGGTGCTTCAGCTCCCCGGTGTGCATGAGATCGCCCGCCGCACCCTCTGACGGCCCCAGCTTCTTGGGGCAGACGTACAGCGTGGACTACGTCGATGCGGAAGGAAGAGTGCACGTGGAGCTGGTGTGGATCAGAGAGACCGAAGAATACCTTATTGTCAACCTGGTCCTTTACCTTAGTATCGCAAAAATCAACCGTTGGTTTGGGACTGAATATTAGCAGTAGGTGGCAAGTTATTGTTGTTATCTAGTTGTTTATTTTTGACTGGCTTTGTTCTTCGTGTTGAAAGTTAAAATAAAGCAAATCTGCAGAGTGCTGTGTGATGCCTTTCATCTCACATTAGAAATTACGATTTATGGGTCATTTTTAAGTTAATGTTTGAAGGATTCAGTTAAATTTTAAAAATAAAAATAACAGTGAAACTTCATATAAAAAGAAAAAAGGTATTTACTTCTCTTCCGCCCTGCATTAAAATCTAAGAACTTCTACTTAAGCAAATGATCATGTGATCACTCTGTGTGTGTGTGTATGTGTGTAAGGGTGTGTTCTTATAATGGTTTTTCTTTTTCTTTATTGGTAAGAAACTCCAATGAGAAAATGTACTTAAATATTAATATAAACTTCGTTGTATTCACTAGAATTAGAAAGTGCTACGTCCATGACAGTCAGCAGCCATACTGGTATTTAATAAAGTGAAATAGACCAGTGGCCTCATTCACAAGGAAAGATGTATCTGAGATCATAAGGAAGTTATAACTTAAAAGAGCAAGGCACGGTACAAGTTCAGTGGGGACACCAGCTCTGTGTGAGTGGGGATGGAGATGGATGAGTTACCGAAACTTCCTCTGCAGAAATATTTTAAGAAAATTGACAGATGATCAGGATTCAAATAGGGGTGATAAGTATCTAAGCCTATGTTATTTTAGGGCATTTGGTTCTACGTGTGTTTTAGATTGCGTTGGTTGCTTTGATTATATTTTTATCCCCCACTTGAACGTTCCCCTCCGAGGTGGTTTTCGACATCCTGCCATGTTCCTTCTCCTCAGGCATGCATGAGCACATGCCCCCTCTCTGTGTTCCATTCTTCTCCTGTTTAGTGACCCGGCCACTTTCTCTTTGGAGGTGTGTGTATGATGGTGAGCGTGTGAGAGTGTAGAATAAAGAGCCTGAAGACAGCAATCAAGTGAAGGTGGGGAACAGATATTATGTTCTTGCCCCAGAAAACGTGAGAGTAAAAAGGATTTCTGCTGCTGACACCGTCCTCTGCACTCCTGTTCTCCACCACCTGGGGCCAACGTCCTTGGGAAGAGAGGAGTCCAAAATGCGGTCAGATGTTGTGAGCACTGGGCTGTGTTACTTCATGGTGTCACCAATGAGGGAATGTGGAGTGTCTGCCCCAGCTAAGTGAGCGTCAGGGGAGGGAGGAGGCACTGGCCTGAGCACTGAGCCCAGATGAGAACCAGGAGTCAGGAGAGGCCCGGATACCGAGTGCTGCTTACAGAACTGCGTTGGAATACAACCACGAGAAAATGCGTGGAGGCCCCCTGAGCCCCCTGGGTTAAGTTGTGAGGGACTAGGTGTCCTGACAATACTGGAAACACAGTAGAGCCAGGGAAGGAGCCCTGTCCTCGACCTCCTGTTTAATGATGTTTGGATGGAGCGGGGAAGCAAGGACCTCCAGGGATGGCAGAGTGGAGCTCTGTGGACGCCAGCGCCGCCTTCCCCGCCAGACTGCTAGTCCTGTGAGAAGGGATAATGATGACTCTGGTTCACTGCTTCATCCCCAGCACCTAGGAGCATGCCAGGTGCTCCATAATCGATACTTCATAATGATTTGTCGCATCAATGGAAACTGTTATAGGGATATACCAGCAGCTATGGGAGCACAAAGGAAGCAGGGAGCAAGTTGGACTCCGATGATTCTGGGAGTCCCTTACATCTCAGGTGACATCTGAGTTCACCCTGGAAGGGAGGTTTACTGGGCAGCAATGGGGAAGGGTGAGGCGGAGGAGGCAGTGCTCATAAAGCCTTGGTGCTTTTAAGAGTCTCATCAAAACAGGTGTGCATGCCACACACAACCGAAAGATGCCGGCAGATACCCCGTCCCAACATAACTTACACGTGTCTGAGATATTAATATTCAGCTTTTAAATCTGTCTCATATTTGCCTCCATATTTCTACATATATTTAAACATACCAGATTATGAATTCCACTTTTTTTTCTCCCAGGATACTTCAGCCCTGGAGTTCCATCTCTTTGCTGTGAACTGCCTGTTCTCCAGCCTTGCTGGGCAGCTGTCATTCTGGGGTTCCCTGCATGCATCCTCCATTTTATGGAATCCTGTCTTCCTCTTTCCTGGTTCATATCCTTTTTTTTCAGAGGTACACATTCTCCTGTGGCTTTCTAAGAACGATGACCGGAAGATACGTTTTGAATCTATGAATTTCTGAAAAATGTCTGCTGGATAGTTTAATTGGGTACCAAACTGTAGGAAGAAAAATGTTTCCACTGGGAACTTTGAAGACAGGTGTTATCATTGTTGCTGTATCTCATGCCACTTTGCCTTTTCTTCCTCTCTGTGGTCTTCTCTCTTTCTCTGGTCGCTGGAAGCTTCTAGGATTTACTCTTCTCTCCTGGTATCTTAAAATCTCAAGATGATGTGCCTTGGAATAGGTTTTTGCGTTCATTATGGGTCATTTTAATCTGTAAACTTGTGTACTTAAGTCTTGGATTTTTAAAAAATCTGACAGTACTTTATTTGCTTCTTTCAGTTTTGTTAATGAACTGTGATTCTTTCTGGATTGATTCTCTCAAATGCCTTATCTTTTCCATCTGATCTTCTGTCTTTTAGTCTTTTGTTCTGCTTTATGGAATATTGCATCATTTTTGTATTTTATTTTTTATTTTGATGATCAAGGTTTTCTAATTCCTTCTAAAGCATTTGTGTCTGTTTTATAAATGTGATATTTTCTCTAAAGCAGGTGTTGGCAAACTTTTTCTGCACAGGACCAGATAATAATTGAGGCTTTGTGGGCCATATGGTGTCTGCTGCAACTCCTCAACTGTGCCATTGTAGTGTGAAGTCAGCTATAGATGGGACACAAATGGGCATGGTTGTGTTCCAAAAAGACTTTATTTATAAAAACAGCAGCTGAATTTGGCCTTCAGGCTGTAGTTTGCCAAGTTCTGCACACATCTCTAGGTTATTGATTTCAGTTTTCAACAAAGTTTTTATCTTAACCATTTGGCAAAACCATAGTAGTAATAATAGTCTTAGGCAAGAATCTTCAGTAGATACTACAATATGTGGGTAAAAGTATGATGAGAAAGGAGATATTGACATAGTCTCAAAGATTTTGCCACAAAATAAAATTAGTTACAAAGGAAAAAATTGGAAGTTCACAGCGAAGGAGCCTAGGACAGCACCTTAACCAGTGCTTAGCGGTGTCAGCAGTGGGCAGACGTTGCCCCCTAATCATGCCATGAGAAAGACACCTTATCATTTTGTGGCATTTTATCAAAAATGTATAACAAGGAAGATACATGGGGAAACGTCAGACAAATACAGGTTGAAGGAAACTCTGCACTTATATTTGTACCTGTAGTCTACATTCCCCTTTAAAAGTATCGGGGTCGTAAAAGGCAACGTCTCCTCGACTGGAGGGGGCAGATGAAAGCAACACGTGATCTCAGATGGGACCCTGGATCAGAAGATGGCACTAATGGAACCACAGGTGAAATGGGAAGAGGGCCTGTAGATGACAGCATGTCAGTGTTCATTTCCTGACTTTAATATCAAAATGTGACGTCAACATTTGGCGAGTCTGAATGAAGGGCATATGGGAAAGCTTTCTTATATTTTTGCAACTGTTAAATAAACCTGAAATTGTTTCAAAGTAAAAAGTTAACATAAAAAAAACAAAGGTTTTCACATCTTCCCATGCCCTGTTTTGTGGAATTCAGGCTATCTTTGTCAGTCTATTTGCCTTGCTCTCAGGCTTGCCTGTTGGAGCCTCTGCTGTCTGCTCTTATTTAAGACTGAAGCCCTCAGAAACGCAGCAGGAGGTCTGCCGAGGGGACCCACTTGTCAGTTGATGGCTACACTGGAGTAATTGGGCCGTGCACTGCATTTGGTACTGGGACCTCCAAATATGAGTATTAGGAAGCCTGTTCTTTAGGGCTGCCAGTTTCTTCACAGAGTTCTCCCATTTCACAAGAGCCCAGGGTTGCGCAAGTGTCCCCCGTGTAAAGGACATGGAGAGGGGCTTGCTGTGGTCACAGCCCGGGGAAGGTAACACAGCTTGGGCCGTGCTGAGAAGGGAACAGCATGTCCAGATAGAGTTGGACTTGATTCTTTACATGATAGGAAGTTTTTAAATGTTTTGCTTTGTTTTCATATACAGAGGTGATACATTCAAATAATAGGAAGATATAAATCAGAATATAAACAAAAATTTTGTTTCTAAACTACTCCACCTCCATCTGGCCAAAGTGAATTGTCGTTGGTTGGACATGTGGTTTGCACACAGATGGGAAAGGATGGACTGGAGCAGGAGGACGTGAAGGCAGGGATAACAGGTGGGAGGTCATGGTCGGAATCTGAGCAGAAGTAACATTTGTGTGCTCTTGGCCTCCTGTGATTAAGGGTGTGAGAAAGGGAAGTGGACCAGGACATGGAGCAAAGGATAGTAGGGGAAAATAGTTTACCCCAGTAGTATTTAGGTGGTCAGAGCTTTCCAAATGTTAGCAATTTGAAAACAACAGGTAAATCTACTCTGGGATACACTTAAAAATATCTTTCTCCAGGTTCCTAAATGACAAGACAATATTTTTTTTTAATCAAGGGGTTCAGTTTGATATTTATTTTTAGTTTTTTTCTTTTGAAGCACTCTCAAACTTACAGAACTGTTACAAGTGCAGTTCAAATAACTCTTTTTCTTTTTTAAATGACTGAATCATTTGAGAGTAAATTGCTAACAGGTTGCCCCATCACCTCCCAATACTTTAATGTATATTTCCTACAAACAAGGATAGTCTCTCAATAACATAATCACAGCCACTACAATCAGGAAATCAACACAACTGATTCTGATGATCTCATACTTAGACGCCCCCATTCACATTTTCCCAGTTGTCCCAATAATGACCTCATAGCAGAAGGTCCAGTTCAGGATCAGGTGCTGTGTTTGGTTGGCCTGTGGCTCTCCTCCCTTCACTCTGGAGTGGCTCACCAGGCTTCCTGACTATTACGACCTTGACACTTTTGAATGTCACAGGTCAGTTATTTAACAGAATGTCCCTCAATATGAGCTTGTCTGATGTTACGTATTTGATATTGTTTGGCTGTGTCCCCACCCAAATCTCACATTGAATTGTAGTTTCCATAATCCCCACGTGTCGTGGGAGGGACCTGGAGGGAGGTAATTGAACGATAGGGGCAGTTACCTCCATGCTGTTCTCATGATAGTGAGTTCTCATGAGATCTGATGGTTTTATAAGGGGCTTCTCCCCAACTTTGTGCTGCACTCACCTTGCTGCTGCCATGTAAAGAAGGACATATTTGCTTCCCCTTCCACCAGGAATGTAAGTTTCTGGAGACCTCCCCAGCCATGCAGAACTGTGAGTCAATTAAACCTCTTTTCTTTATAAGTTACCCAGTCTCAGGTATTTCTTCAGAGCAGCATGAGAACAGACTAATACAGCATCTTTGTCAGAAATATGGCAGAAGTGGTGCCGTATTCTCACTGTGTCCTATCAGGGTCATCGGATTTCAATTTGTCCCCTTACCAAATTGTTCCCTGCAGCTGCTGGATGACAATGGTGTCTGGCAGCTTCTCTGAAGTTACTTTTCCCACCTTTGTGATAATTATTTTGTGGGAGGTACTTTGAAACTAGGTAACTCCCCTGTTCATCAGCAAACTTTTAACATATTTATTTGTTTCTCTCAGTGTAGAATCATGGTTTTCTTTTTTTCTCATTGGGTTGTAATCAGTTACCATTATTATTTATTTCTGTGCTCAAATTTTCTCAGGTCTGGCTGGCAGAAGCCCTGGTGAGCTGGCTTCTGTGTTCTCTGATATGTCCCCCGTCACTCTCCGGACACTTCCTTTCTGGAATAAGGTGGTTCAGACTCATCCTGTACTTTCCCTGCCACAGCCCTGGAATCAGCCTTTCTTCAAAGAGCGTGCCTTCCTTCTGGTGGAGAGTATTTGGAAACAAAGATCTGGGTGCCAGGCATGCCCATTCCTACTGAGGTGTCACTGCCTCAGTTCCTCTCCAAGAACAGCATCAGGAATGTAAGTATTCCCCCTCATACGTGTGCTACACGTTCACTTATATCATTTCTATTAGGTTGGTGCAAAAGTAATTGCGGTTTTGCCATGACTTTTAATGGCGAAAACCGCAATTACTTTTGCGACAACTTAATATATCCACAGATATTGAAAAGCATGAATTCACCCCTATATCTTCAGTTTCAACACAGCACCACAAGTTCATTCTTGTTTTCTCCTTCGGATGCTTGGAGCTCCCATGCCCACCTGACTCCCATCATCCTGAATCTCTTTCCTCCTCGGGGCATCCCATCCCATCTCCCATCACCCCTCTCCTGCAGATGCCTCACTTCCTCTCCTGGGCTCTGACAGATTGTGATGAGAGGCTCAGGCACAAGGAGACCCTCCGCACTACGCCAGAGCCCCCACCCCTCATGCCTGAGGGCACCCACTCCTGTTTGTGCAGCCCTCGCACCCACTCAGGCTCAGAAATGTCACACTCAACCGCTGACCTATAGGATTAAAGATTCTTTTTCATGCCCATAACATCCTGGCATTCGGATGGATGATGGGCAGAACTCTTGGTTACTTACAGCTCTAAATAAGAGAAGGCTGCCAGATAGGGCCACTTGGGGGTTACCCCTGGGGACAGGGTAACAGCAAGCTGGCATTGCGGGGCAGCCTATTAATGGTGAGCTGGGTGTGGAGGGAGGCTAGTTAGGTCTCACAGCCTCCCTATGGATTGGCTAATTTGAATAATTCTGTGGTCATATCCTAGTTGTCTGGTACCTGGCCCCAGAGCCATTAAGGCTGGCACATAGTGGACATTGATGATGAGAGCCTGATATGGGAATTGGTTGGGGTGTGGACTTAATTAACTGCTCAGGAAGGTAACTGACCGGCCTCTATCCTCAAAATCAGGTCAAGCATTAAATCGATACAGCGTTAAAAAAAAACCTGATATGGTTTGGATTTGTGTCCCCACACAAATCTCATTTCAAATTGTAATCCCGGTATGTCTGGGGAAGGTTCTGATGGAAGGTGATTGGATCATGGGGCCAGTTTCCCCCGTGCTGTTCTCGTGATAGTGAGTGAGTTCTCACGAGATCGGATGGTTTAAAAGCGTGTGGCACTTAACCCCCTCGCTTTCTCTCTCTGACCACCATGTGAAGAAGTTCCTTGCCTCCCCTTCATATTCTGGGAGGCCTCCCAGTCATGCTTCCTGTTAAACCTGCAGAACTGTGAGTTAATTACACTTCTTTTCTTCATAAATTACCCAGCCAGTCTCACGTAATTCTTTATAGCAATGTGAAAATGAACTAATACAATAACAAACCAGTTTCCAGCCACTCCTTCTAAGCCCTGCCTCCTCTACCAGACACCGCAATCACTCCACCTGGGCCTTAAGGATCGCTTATTCCACCAGCTGCAGGTGCTGCCTTGCTCTGCTCCACTTAATGTCTTTAGGAATCAACAGTGGGTGAAGGGGAGATATTTCTCAAGGATTAAATATGCTAACATCATGTAAGTTCTGTGTGTCATAAATGTTCACAGATTATACCCAGTAGAAATACTAGCTTTTTGCGGGGACTGACCATCTTAATACTGTGTGTGTTGAAATGCAGTTGTCAGACACATGAAAAGAAAGCATTTACTAATCATACTTCTTTGTCAGAGAGAAAGCTTTTTGTTTGCAAAACGAGGAATTATTGTGCTGGGGTATCTTGACTACAAAGAAAAAATCACAAGGCAGGGCTCGTTGAGCTGAATCAATTCAAGAAAAGTAACAGGTGCAAACTCTTAATCATGCAGTTGGCAAAGAAAATAAGTTTGAGTTACAAGAAAGCATACCTACCACTAGTGTAGGAAAAAAGGACATGTTTTTTATTTCAAGTAAACTCCAGATGCAAAATCTTGTCTGATTCAAAATTAGATCAGAGATCTGACCATCCTTTGGAAACTTGACTTTTATAAGTAACTTCATAGTTGTCTCTTATTTTCATTAACATCCACCTAAGTCTAATGATCATAACTTCTTCAGAAACAAAATGTTCTCATGGGAAAATCTATGGAAACTACTTTCCCAATGCTTGTAATGGAAAGAGGTTGTGCCTTTAACACATTGGATGGTTTCAGGCACCTGTGAACCTTTGGTGCGTGGAATATCATGGCATTTACCTGCAGGCTAGGGAGTATTGTGGTCTTCTGTGGAATAACCCCACGTTCCTGTGAGCTGTGGGGAATATGAGCCAGGTCACTGCCGGGTACCTCTCGAGCTGCAGAAACCCCTGGGGCTGCGAGGCAGGCTCACTAATCACTGCTCTGGGAATTAAACAAGGCAAGAAAGGAGGCGGGTGCGTAGGACACCCAAAGAAATGAGGGCTGCTGTGGGGAAATGAAATGCATGTTCGAGAGCAGCTGGATGGCAGCTCTCCTTTGCCCACTGCAGCCATGGAGGTCCACCAGGCTCCCAGGGAAGAGCTTAGAGGAAAAGGCTGGGCTGCCGGCAAAGCGGGTTAAAGGTGCAGCCACTGACCATGTCAGGTCCCCTGCCACCAGCACAACATGCAAGCCCCGGCAGGGATGCAGGATGCTTGCTCACACACCCGTCCCTGCAGCTGCGCAGGACGTTGTGGGTGTCAGTTTGTTCCTGAAAATGACGTGCAGAGATGAGCGCATGCCCTGAGAAATGTGTGAACACTGGGGATTTGTCAGGTTTTAGAGTCACGTGGGGTGGGGCACACAGGTCATCAGCCTCTTTCTCCTTCCTCAGCCTGGACAGCTGGTCTGTGCCAACCCCCTCACTTTACCTTCTGGCCTCCTGGCGATGATAAAAATGAACTCCGAGAGGTGCTCCTCAGGAAAATGTGTGTTTACCGCTTGACATACAGTCACATGATGGAGTTAGTGAAATGGCTGTAAGAAATACATGAATCTTCAGGTGTTTGGTTCAGAAAAGTGCCCAGAGATGCAAGATGAAACACCTGTGATTTCTCACTGACTTAATTTTGGTAAAGGAGAAAGTGAAAAATTCACTTTTTAAAAGTTGGAATCTTATTGTGTGCCAGGCATTATGCAACAAGCTTCACCTGTATTTTTTAAAATCCTCCCAAAGCACTCTGGGTAGTTGGTATGAAAAACGGCATTTACAATGAGGAACTGAGCAGAGAGGTTAAATGCCCAGAGGTACATATCTGGTACTGGGCAGAGCTAGGATTGGCCTGGACAAAGCTAGGATTGGCCTGATTCTAAAGCCCCCTGCCTGTTGTCCCATATCTCCACCTGTGCACCCATGGTGCTGGGCGGTGGATGATGGATTATGAACATTTGACACACAAGGTCGTCACGTAGGTATTTAGCAGAGCATAAACACATGCAGCGAAGCTCATTCTAACAGGGATAAGGCTGTTTGAAAGAACTAGGTCTTAACTCCGTGGAACTGGTATATACTAACACAAAGAACTGAGAATAACCAAGTCACGTTGAAGACGTGGAAGGTGGCAGGGCTTGCTCTACCACATGGGAAGGCTTTCTGTAACGCCATAGGAAATTCGAGTGCCCTTTGGTGCAAGAGAAGAGTAAATAGACAAATGGGGCAGAACACAGAGCTCAGAAACAGACGCACACCGAAGGACAGCTGTTTTATGGCAAAGGTGGCGTCTCAGAGCAGTGGGGGAAGAATGGACATTTTCATAATGATGCTGGGACAATTATATAGCCATCTGGAAGAAAGGAAAGTGGACCTACTTATACCAAGCCCTAAATGTGGAAAGCAAAGTAAGGACGTTTCAGGAAGACAATATGGGCAGTATTTCCACGTTCCGTCATCTCTGACGGGCACTCAAGTTGGGAACCATTCTTTTACTTTTTTAGAAATAGGACTCTCACTTTTCTTAGGAAACATACTCTCTCTTTTGGTATTTGGTAACTCGTGCTGGAATATTCCTCTCCAAGTTGAATCAGCCCAGAGGCAACACCTGCCCATAAGTAACTTTCAGGAAAGTATGACTGATTGGTCTTATTTCCCCCCACCGGGGGTTCGTAGAAGTCTAACCCTGACTGGCCTCACCTCAGTTGTTTTTAAAGGGGAAGGGGAGATGGGCCTCAAAGCATCAACTAAAAAAGCTGGAGGAACAATCTATGTTGCATCTAAGCAGACAGTGCTCTATCTTCTCAGGGCTGTAAGGGGCATCTTAGTCATCTACAATCAACTCTGAAAAAACGAAAGTTTTATTATATAATGTATATATAAAGAGAGCAGGGTATTTGACTCTGCCATTTTAGCCACAATGATGTTTGTTGGGTGCATTATTTTAAAAAACTAGACTTGGTGGAAATAACAAATCTAAAATGAAACTGAGAGTAGTTAAAACTTCACATAAGAACATTAGCCTGGGAAGAAATAATGGTCATTTCAGAAAATGCTCAGGGACAGACATGGTGATTGGTAAAATTTGATAGGGATCAAAAAAAAATCAATGAATCAAATTTATATTGTGAAATTTACATGGACGAGAATTGGTCCCAATGAGAAGGAAAAATTGAAAACAGTTCACTTACGCAGACTTGGTAATTAATCAAACGATCAAGTTGCTTTAATGGCATTTAATCTTGCTATAATTCTGAGAAAAATATTTTACTGATAAATAGAGCCTAAACATCCTCAGGGTAAGATAGTAAGGTTAAAACATTCTGAACATTCTGTATTGATTTAAAATATCAAGTACTTCTTAACTGCACCGTTCTTTAAGCTAAGCAAAAGTTAGATATTTTAATAACAGAGACTAGAAGTAATAACGGACAAATAAATGCAATTTGATTTGTCGAAGTCATGAGATTCTAAGTATATTTTATTTGTAATTTTATTAATGTTGCTATAATAAAATATTTTAAAATGAGAAATTTAGTTCATGGTTACATTAATTCTACTATTAAACTCTGATGTAACTAGACTCTGGAGCCAGCAATAAAAATGATTCAATCTTTTATTTACATATAACCTACATCCCAGCAGTCTTATATTGGCCCCAATTCTTGTGTTTGTGCAATGCACGCTGATCTTTGCACTATTAGGGCAAGAATTGCTGTTGTGTTGGAATAAGGTACTAAGTGACTGTCTGCTTGCTTACAGATTTATAGACCCCATCTACCCATTTTCCCAGAACAAGATACTTTCTTTCCATAATAAGATTCTGTTGGCCACTGTTTTGCAGCTAAATTGCGAATTTGTCCTATTATTGGTTTTGCTTAAGTGGAATGAATGGCCATGCCGGAGAAATGCGCTTCTGTGGCAGCCCTGTAAAATGACTATGCTGATGTATCTGTTTTGTAAGGGCTCCATGGACGGCTGAAACAGACCTGGGCGATGTCTGACCTGAAATTGTAGGCGTTTGCTCTTCTCTTTCACAAGGAGATAATTATGGTACATCTAAAACTGTTGTAAAAAGAGATTCTCAAAACTATATTGTATAAAAAAATCCCCAGTCCCCAGATGGTAAAACTTTGTTTCACGGAGGGGCAAAAACGGAAAACCTGCCACACTGGCATTAGGAAAGTGTTGAAAGTTTTATTCTGGAGGCAGACAATGCATTATAGTCTCACGGTTTATATTCCCATCACTTTTATTCCTCAAGGGTGTTATTAAATTAGGAAGTATAACCATGCATTTTAATCACTATGATTTAAGAAAACCCTAATAGCAACAGAGAATATTACTTCTGTGTGCAGAATCTCCCGTCCCCATCTGTGGATGTGAGAACATCGTTCCCTTAGTTGTGAATATGGGTTTGCAACGTGTTCCTGTATCAGGAGTTAAATGTGGCTTCTCGGACAGAATACTTAGGATTGCCTTCAAGTATTTTAAATACTCTAGTCTCCCCATGAAAATGGTGAGAGGATTGTGTAGCACATGAAGGTGAGCCCTTGGTTTCAGATTTCAGCATGAGCTCCGGGTTTTAAATGTACGCATTCTCTGCGAGCCACAGCTGATACTTTACACTTAAGTAGCAGGCTCTTGCTCACACTTCATGCCACTCATTCTAAAACGCAGGCAAGAAAACTGTTCTTCCCCTCACAATAACCAGGGACCCTCAGAAGGAAAGCCAGCAGGCATTTACATTGTGCTTCTTTAGCACAAGGCAACACCCTGGCTACTTTGGATTCCAGGAGGAAAGGACATGGACAACTAGAGAAGCAGACCGTGATGAGTGCCACGTCCCAGTTCTGTGCTCTGTGCAGGGAAGAAGGGGAGATGAGGTCTGAAGAGGGAATGAAAAAGTCACCATGGACCTTTGATGCAAGGCAGGTGAGCCCCAACTTGGGGCTTAACCCAGGAGGGTTCCTGGCTTCAGCTAGGAAAGAATTTAAGGGTAAGCTGGTGGTAGAAGAAAACAGCTTTATTAAGGTGGCAGTTACAGCTCCGTGACTGCACCTGCAGAGCAGGGCTACCCACAGGTGCTGCGCTGAGAGTAGCTGCTCAAAGGTCCTTCTGCAGCCGTATTTATACCCACGTTAAATTACATGCAAACTAAGGGGCAGATTGTGCAGACATTTCTAGAAAAAGGGTGGTAACATTTGGGTCACCAGGATGTTGCCATGGAAAGGGGCAGTGGCTTCTGCATGTTACTATGGCAATGGTAAACTGACATCCACACTGGTGGGTGTGTCTTAGGAGAGGTGTATCTGCCTCTTCCTTGTTTTAGCTAGTCCTCATTTTGGTCTGGTGTCCAAACTCCACCTCTGGAGTCAAATTGTGCTTCCTACTTCACCTTGAAATACGGGTTGATTTTTGTTTTGTAAAACTGAGGTTATCTAGGTAGGGAGACAAGCGTAAGAAAAAAGAAAAGGGAAGAACGTGGGGGAAAATGCAGCTTCCTTTTCAGTATTCAATAGACCCAATTTTTTAACTAAGTATTGAGCATAACAGTTGATCTCAAAGTACAGCAAGTGCTCAACAAGTGTGTGGAAAGGAGAAGGTAGGGGATAAATCACAGGGCCAGGAGAGAGGTAGACAGAGGAGGAGGAGAACTAGAGAAAAAGAAAGAGCTGGGGTTGGGCTTTGGGTAGAGGCCAAAAAGACACCAGGCAAGGTAGCCTGGAGCTGAGGAGGGCCCAGGGGAAAGTGGAATGGGCAGGCTGCTTTCTCCCAAGGCCCAGTGTTTTCCTCTTCTTTGCCTACATAATCCAAATATTTTAATATTCTTGTTATAAAGTCTTTTACTCATAGATATTTTTGATATGGGTATAACATTTTAACTTTATTGTTTGTCAGTGTTTGTCAGTAATCCCAGAATTATTCTTTATTTTTTCAATCCATGCATGCTGCTTACATAGTCTATACATTATCTACTGGCACTTTTATTTTTGAGACAGTCTTGCTCTGTTGCCGTGCAGTGGTTCAATCACGGCTCACTGCAGCCTCAACCTCCTCAGCTCAAATGATCTTCCCACCTCAGCTTCCTGAGTCGCTGAGACTACAGGTGGATGTCACCACATGCAGCTAATTTTTCTATTTTTTGTAGAGATGGGAGTCTCCCTATGCTGCCCAGGATAGTTTTGAACTCCTGAGCTCAAGCAGTGCTCTTGCCTCGGTCTTCCATAGTGTTGGGATTATACGCATGTGCCTCCACACCTGGCTACTGGCACTCTTTAGTTAGACATTTTCATAGATGCCATAAATACTTGGTGTGTATTGCCAGAGGCGATGACGCATTTCTGAGTTCTATACAACAGGCAGAAAGGTTCATGTCCACCATTTCAGGAGCACAATTTTGGGAAAAAAAATTAAAATACTTTATATTTTATATAGTTTGCTATAATTTCTTTTTCTAAATAAATACATGACCACATCCAGCTTAACTGATTTCACACATGAATCACCTCAAACCTTCAGGTTTTCCCTTTTTAGATGACCTCAAATATGTACCCTTCATGCTATATAGGCCACACAGCAGCCTCTGTAAAATAGAGTGGAAACATGTTTTTGTGCAAAATTCAAATGCTCCGTCTTCTCTGTTAGTGCTGCAAGGGACGTTCCTGGTCCAGGAGATATTCATGGTCTGGGAGGCTTCCTGTCTCAAACTCTAGCTTAGAGGTCAAGGCTGCCGCTGACTCTCTGGGCCAAGCCAGGCTCTGCCTTTCTTTGGTCCTGTGACGTCAGGTGGGTTCCTTCAATTTTCTGTGTCCCAGTTTGCTTGTAAATGAAGTTGGCGTGGCAGAAGAACCTGATGGGGTGTGAGAGGAATAATGGGGCCAAGCACCTACACCAGTAACTGACTCCCATGTCCATCTGGGAGGCCAGCTGACCAGATATTGAGGTGAGGGAAGGAAATCACTGCCTTTGCAGTACTGAGAACTGGTCAGCTGAGGCTGTTGGTCTCAGAGTGCGAAGCGTTGTTCCCTGTACCTTGGAGGACGTCTGTGAAAGGGCCCCTTGGGAGAGCTGTGGTGGGAGAAGCAGAGGGAGAATGTTTCCTGGGCTCCGGAGCAAGAGAGCATCGCGCCTTGCCCACAGGTCAGTGGCAGAAACCCTCACCTGGGCCGCGGCCTGCACTCGTCACCCACTCTGATCTGCAAACCCTCGGTTCCTGCATGGCATACTGTGGGCACCGGCGGTCCCAGCCTGTTCCCCAGCCTCCCGAACGCAGCTTAGCGAAGGATCCTGGGGCTGGTCAGAGTGACTAAGTGGGTCCCCAGATGATCCCTTGTCATTTGGTTCAACCCCAAAGCTTAGAGCCAAAGGGAAGCCTAGGATAAAACAGCGAGGGGGAGACATTTAAGTGTTTAACAGCTAAGCGATGAATGATCAAGATCCAAGGAGGAGCCACGTCCTCAGGAAGGCCCTCCTCCTCTCCCACCCAGAGCCACTGCACTGTGGTCGGCGCTGTTTATCATAGCCATAAACCATCCATTGGCCAGAGTGTCAGCAGTCTCTTCTGCTCTGGTGTGATGGAGAAACCAAGGCACTGACTCTGCAGATAGATTGTGGATGCAGCCAGTGGGGAGGTGGCCGTGCCACTGACTCACACCAGACACAGTAATGGGCAGTCACTGCAGGTCACGAGGCTGCTGGCCGTCATCCTAGCAGTGCATCCTCGTCTGCTGGGACACAAGGGCCAGCAGGGTGTGTGGCTGGTGGGGCTGAGGCTTTGCTTTCGTTGCTCAGATGAGATTTCACCTCATCTGTGCCTGTCATATTTCCTACTCTGTCTTTGTGTTTCTGTATTCTATTTCTCTCTTGTTCTGTCCCTGTCTCTCTGATTCTGTCTCTGTCTCTCTGCCCTCCACTTTTTGCCTCTGTCTTTGTTTTAGTCCCTGTCTCTCTCTGTTTCTGTTTTTCTCTCGTTTTCTCTGTCTCTTCCCCCATCCTTGTCCGGGACACAGAATTCTGGCTGACCATACTGATTTTAGGGGTGGGTTTTAGGTGGAATCTACTGTATGATGAGAGGCCTCTTCTGTGCAGTGCAAACACCAGGATGAGTGGAGAGGCTCATTTCTTATCCCTGTCTGGGTCTAGGAGGCTAAGTGTAGAATGTGCGGTGAAACCAAACCAGCACAACTCTGTGGAAGTGGCTGTTAGAGGATTGTTAGACAATTAAACACCAAGACCTTAGATTAACTTAATAATGCCTGTGTTTTGATAGACATCAGAGATGTTTGAAGGCAACAGCTCAACTGATCCCAGGAAGAAGATACAGGGTGATGGCAAATATTAGTGGAGGACCTTGTGAGAGCATCAGGATGCCCCGATCTGCTGAGGCTCCTCTGTCAGCCCAGCCACCACTTCTAGGCTGATTGTTTTAGGCTTGATGGTTTAAGAGATTAAAAAAGAAAGGGGGTGTTGAGAAGGACCTGATCCTGCTCCTCTCCCATCCCAGCCTTGTCTTAGCCACCTGCTAGTGTTTACCTTTGGTGAGCGTGGGAGTCAGTCACCTGCTGAGCTTGTTACAGCACAGCTGTGGATTCAGCAGGGCTGGACTGGGCTGGGGCTGAGCTTCTGCAGTTCCAAGGAGCTCCCAGGAGATGCTGACTGTGGGTCTGTCCAGGGACTGCGCTTCCAGCAGCAAGGCCAGGAAGTAGAGAAGAGGCTATTCCTGTTACCCAGAGTGAAGGACATTGGCTGACACTCATTTCAATCAAAGTCAAGATTACGGTGCCTTAAAATTCAGAGCCTGGGGTTGGCACCTCTTTTCTTTTGTGCTGCCTGCCTCAGAAACAGACGGGATGTGGCTTTTGGGAAAAGTCTGACCCTGCATCCTCTCCTTTTTTTAGGGGACTCTGCACAGACAGTTGAGCCGGTAAGTAGGACAGGAGATATTTCAGAGCTGGTGTTTTGTATCCCTGAACTTAATCTCAAGCCTGGGGAGGGAGGCAGCAGATCCCATGCCCAAGCCACATCCTGCAGCTGAGCACACACACCTCTCAACTGCCACATGGTCGCGTTGTATCTTCAGACAGTTTTGCTTTCTAATTGAACTTTGTAGCAGGAGCACTTGTTTTATTTTTCAGATTTTTCCAGAAATTTCAGGAAAGGGAATTTCCCCCAATGTAATTCTTCAACTATTTTTGGGTTGGGAGAGATTCATGTAATTAATTAAACTATTAGGCATATTAATCAAAAATAAAATATATTAATAAATATCAAACTTAGATTTAGCTAATAATTAGACGAATGACCTTCAAGTCAGAGATTCTACCTTATTCACTGAATATCCCCAGTGCCTAATTTAGTGTCTAGGAGCTGCTCAAGAAATACTGACTTCAGTTCCTAGTGCAGGTGTTGCTGTGGACTGAATGTCTGTGTTTCCCCAACCCAGGTTCATACGTAGGAGCTCAAATCCACAGCATGATGTGATTTGGAGATGGGGCCTTTAGTAGGTGAATAGGTTGTGGGACTGGAGCCCCCGATGGGATTAGTGCCCTTATAAGAAGAGACACCAGAGAGATTCTCGCTCTCTCTCTCTCTCTGCCATGTGAAGACACAGAGAAAAGGTGGCTGTATGCAAGCCAGGGAGAGAGTTCTCATCAGAAACAGTCAGTGGGCACCTTGGTCAGGTATAGCAAGCTTTCAGAAGTGTGAGAAATAAATGTTGTTTAAGCCACCCAGCCCCTGGATTTTTTCTACTGCAGCCCGAGCTAAGGCAGGTAGCAAAATGGATTGATTTCATGTGAGCTTCTAGCCAGGTGTTCCTGGGGTGAGACATTATGAAGAAGCATCATAGTTCTGCCTTTGTGGAGGTTTTGACAGTCAGTATCCAAGGACTTGGGTGTCCTGGAAATTGCAATCTTAGATTGAACTGTTTTATCTAATGCTGGTCCCCAGAGAATGTTTGCGTAAGGGAAATCTGTCTTTGTTGTGTGCGGTGGGTAGCTTTATGTGTCCACTTGGCCAAGCCATCGTTCTCAGTGAAGTTATCAAGCATGAATGTAGGTGCTGCTGCTGCGAAGGCATTGTGTGGATGTGGTCACATTCTCAGTCAGCTGACCCAGCAAAGGAGATGCCCCTCTGTAATCTGGGCTGCATCCAGTCATTTGAGGGCCTCAAGGGCACAGATGGAGGTTTCCGGGAGGAGAAGGAATTCTCCCTCAAAACTGCAGCATCCTTTCCTGCCCGAGTTTCCATTTGGCAGCCTGCCCTATGGATTGTGGCCTTCCTACCCCCACAAACATGTGAGCCAACTCCTTCAGGTCCCTTTCCTGTTGGATCTGTTTCTCTGGAGAAGGCCGATTGACACCATGCGCTCTACATTGCTTGCTGAGCCCCCACCCCTGGTGTCCTTCCTTCCTCTCTATGCCCAGTGGCCTCTCGCTGTCACCTGCTGTGGGTCACCCCCACTCAGATGCACTCCTCCAGTAGGCCTGTTCCATGCTCCAGAACTGACCTTGTTGCTCAGGACCATGTGTCTCGACCCAGGGAGCTCTTGGGAGGTTGTCAGGAGAGAGACAGTGGATTAGGGCAGTGGTCCCCCACGTCCAGCTCCCTGCAAGTCACTGGAGTCAGTTAACATGCAACTTGTTGGGCCCAACCCCCAGAGTTTCTGGTTCAGAGCATCTGGGTTGGGGCCATGGAATCCGAATTTCTTTTTAAAAATTTTTTTTAAATTATAGTTTAAGTTCTGGGATACATATGCAGAACTTGCAGGTTTGTTGCATAGGTATACATGTGCAATGATAGTTTGCTGCACCCATCAACCCATCATCGACATTAGGTGTTTCTCCTAATGCCATCCCTCCCCTAGCTCCCCACCCCCAGCATCACACACACTGGGGCCCTGCGGTGTGTGATGTTCACCTCCCTGTGCCCATATATTCTCATTGTTCAACTCCCACTTACGAGTGAGAACATGCAGTGTTTGGTTTGCTGTTCCTGTGTTTGCTGAGAATGATGATTTCCAGTTTAATCCATGTCCCTGCAAAGGACATGAATTCATCCTTTTTTGTGGCTGCGTAGTATTATTCCATGGTGTATATGTGCCACATTTTCTTTAACCAATCTATCACTGATGGGCATTTGAGTTGGTTCCAAGTCTTTGCTATTGTGAATAGTGCTACAATAAACATACATGTGCATGTGTCTTTATAGTAGAATGATTTATAAACCTTTGGGTATATACCCAGTAATGGGATTGCTAGGTCAAATGATATTTCTAGTTCTAGATCCTTGAGGAATCATCACGTTGTCTTCCACAATGGTTGAACTAATTTACACTCCCACAAACAGTGTAAAAGCATTCCTATTTCTCCGCATCCTCTCCAGCATCTGTTGTATCCTGACTGTTTAATGATTGCCATTCTAACTGGTGTGGAAATGGTATCTGATTGTGGTTTTGATTTGCATTTCTCTTATGAACAGTGATGATGAGCTTTTTTTTCATTTGTTTGTTGGCCACATAAATGTCTTCTTTTGAAAAGTGTCTCTTCATATTCTTCACCCATTTTTTGATGGGGTTGTTTTTTTCTTGTAAATTTGTTTAAGTTCTTTGTAGATTCTAGATACTAGCCCTTTGTCAGAGTGATAGATTGCAAACATTTTCTCCCATTCTGTGGGTTGCCTATTCACTCTAATGATAGTTTCTTTTGCTATGCAGAAGCTCTTTAGTTTAATTACATCCCATTTGTCAATTTTGGTTTTTGTTACCATTGCTTTTGGTGTTTTATGAAGTCTTTGCCCATGCCTATCTCGTGAATGGTACTGCCTAGGTTTTCTTCTAGGGTTTTTATGATTTTAGGTCTTAGGTTTAAATCTTTAATCCATCTTGAGTTAATTTTTGTATAATGTGTAAGGAAGGGGCCCAGTTTCAGTTTTCTGCATATGGCTAGCCAGTTTTCCCAACATCATTTATTAAATAGGGAATCCTTTCCCCATTGCTTGTTTTTGTCAGATTTCTCAAAGATCAGATGGTTGTAGGTGTGTGGTGTTATTTCTAAGGCCTTTATTCTGTTCATTGGTTTATATATCTGTTTTGGTACCAGTACCATGCTGTTTTGGTTACTGTAGCCTTGTAGTACAGTTTGAAGTTGGGTAGTGTGATGCCTCCAGCTTTGTTCTTTTTGCTTAGGATTGTCTTGGCAGTGCGGGCTCTTTTTTGGTTCCACATGAACTTTAAAAGTAGTTTTTTCCAATACTGTGAAGAAAGTCAATGGTAGCTTGATGGGAATAGCATGGAATCTATAAATTACTTTGGGTAGTATGGCCATTTTCACAATATTGATTCTTCCTATCTATGAGCATGGGATATTTTTCCATTTGTTTGTGTCCTCTCTTATTTCCTTGAGCAGTGGTTTGTAGTTCTCCTTGAAGAGGTCCTTCACATCCCTCATAAGTTGTATTCCTAGGTATTTTATTCTCTTTGTAGCAATTGTGAATGGGAGTTTACTCATGATTTGGCTTTCTATTATTGGTGTATAGGAATGTTTGTGTCTTTTGCACACTGATTTTGTATCCTGAGACTTTGCTGAAGTTGCTTATCAGCTTAAGGAGTTTCGGGGCTGAGACGATGAGGTTTTCTAAATACACAGTCATGTCACCTGCAAACAGAGATAATTTTACTTCCCCTCTTCCTACTTGAATACCCTTTCTTTCTTTTGGGTATTTCTTTCCTTTGACTGATTGCCCTGGCCAGAACTTCCAATACTATGTTGAGTAGGAGTGGTGAGAGAGGGCATCCTTTTCTTGTGCCGGTTTTTGAAGGGAATATTTCCAGCTTTTGCCTATTCAATATGATATTGGCTGTGGGTTTGTCATAAATAGCTTTTATTATTTTGAGATACATTCCATCAATACCTAGTTTATTGAGTGATTTTAGCATGAAGGGGTGTTGAATTTTATTGAAGGCCTTTTCTGCGTCTATCGAGATAATCATGTAGTTTTTGTCATTGGTTCTGTTTATGTGATGGATTATGTTTATTGATTTGCATATGTTGAACCAGCCTTGTTGTGTCTCTACCAGGTTTTGGTATCAGGATGATGCTGGCCTCATAAAATGAGTTAGTGAGGAGTCCCTCTTTTTCTGTTGTATGGAATAGTTTCAGAAGGAATGGTACCAACTCCTCTTTGTACCTTTGGTAGAATTCGACCGTGAATCCGTCTGGTCCTGGGCTTTTTTGGTTGGTAGGCTATTAATTACTGCCTCCATTTCAGAACTTGTTATTGGTCTATTTGGGGATTCTACTTCTTCTTGGTTTAGTCTTGGGAGGGTGTATGTGTCCAGGAATTCATCAGTTTCTTCTAGATTTTCTAGTTTATTTGTGCAGACGTGTTTATAGTATTCTCTGATGGTAGTTTGTATTTCTGTGGGATCAGGGGTGATATCCCCTTTATCATTTTTTATTGTGTCTATTTTATTCTTCTCTCTTTTCTTCTTATTAATCTGGCTAGCAGTCTATCTATTTTGTTAATCTTTTCAAAAAACCAGCTCCTGGATTCATTGATGTTTTTGAGAGGGTTTTCAAGTCTCTGTCTCCTTCAGTTCTGTTCTGATCTTAGTTATTTCTTGTCTTCTGCTAGCTTTTGAATTTGTTTGCTCTTGCTTCTCTAGTTCTTTTAATTGTGATGTTAGGGTGTCGATTTTAGATGTTTTCTGCTTTCTCCTGTGGGCATTTGGTGCTATACATTTCCCTCTAAACACTGCTTCAGCTGTGTCCCAGAGATTCTGGCACATTGTGTCTTTTGTTTTCATTGGCTTCAAAGAACTTATTTATTTCTGCCTTAATTTTGTTATTTACCCAGTAGTCATTCGGGAGCAAGTTGTTCATTTTGCATGGAGTTGTGTGGTTTTGAGTGAGTTTCTTAATCCTGAGTTCTATTTTGATTGCACTGTGGTCGGAGAGACTGTTATGATTTCCATTCTTTTGCCTTTGCTGAGGAGTGTTTTACTTCCAATTATGTGGTCTAATTTAGAATAAGTGCGATGTGGTGCTGAGAAGAATGTATATTCTGTTGTTTTGTGGTGGAGAGTTCTGTAGATGGTCTGCTCTATCCAGAGCTGAGTTCAAGTCCTGAATATCCTTGTTAATTTTCTGTCTTGTCATTCTGTCTAATATTGACATTCGGGTATTAAAGTCTCCCACTATTATTGTGTGGGAGTCTAAATCTCTTTTTAGATCTCTAAGAACTTGCTTTATGAATCTGGGTGCCCCTGTACTGGGTGCATATGTATTTAGAATAGTTAGCTCTTCTTGTTGCATTGATCCCTTTACCATTATGTAATGCCTTTTTTTTTTTTTTTTTTTTTAATCTTTGTTGGTTGAAACTCTGGTTTATCAGAGACAGGATTGCAATCCCTGCTTTGTTTGCTTTCCACTCGCTTGATTAATCTTCCTCCATCCCTTTATTTTGAGCCTATGTGTGTCTTTCCACATGAGATGGGTCTCCTGAATACAGCACACCGATGGATATTGACTCTTTATCCAATTTGCCAGTCTGTGTCTTTTAATTGGGGCATTTAGCCTGTTTACATTTAAGATTAATATTGTTATGTGTGAATTTGATCCTGTCATTATGATGCTAGCTGGTTATTTTGCCCATTAATTGATGCAGTTTCTTCATAGTGTCGATGAGTCTTTACATTTTGGTATGTTTTTGCAACGGCTGGTACCCTTTTTTCCTTTCCATATTTAGTGCTTCCTTCAGGAGCTCTTGAAAGGCAGGCCTGGTAGTGACAAAATCCCTTAGCATTTGCTTGTCTGTAAAGGATTTTATTATTCCTTCACTTATGAAGCTTAGTTTGGCTGGATATAAAAGTCTGGGTTGAAAATTATTTTCTTTAAGAATGTTGAATATTGGCCTCCACTCTCTTCTGGCTTATAGTCTGATGGGCTTCCCTTTGTGGGTAACCCAACCTTTCTCTCTGGCTGCTCTTAACATTTTTTTCCTTCATTTCAACTTTGATGAATCCAATGATTATGTGCCTTGGGTTGCTCTTCTTGAGGAGTATCTTTGTGGTGTATTTTCTGAATTTTGAATGTTGGCCTGTCTTGCTAGGTTGGGGAAGTTCTCCTGGATAATATCCTGACGTGTGTTTTCCAACTTCGTTCATTCTCCCTGTCACTTTCAGGTACACCAATCAAGCATAGGTTTGGTCTTTTTACATAGTCCCATATTTTTTTGAGGCTTTGTTTATTCCTTTTCATTCCTTTTCTCTAATCTTGTCTTCATGCTTTATTTCATTAAGTTGATCTTCGATCTCTGATATACTTTCTTCTGCTTGATCGATTCAGCTGTTGATACTTGTGTATGCTTCACGAAATTCTCATGATGTGTTTTTCAGCTCCATCAGGTCATTTATGTTCTTCTCTAAACTGCTTATTCTAGTTAGCTGTTCCTGTAACCCTATATCAAGGTTCTTAGCTTCCTTACATTGGATTAGAACATGCTCCTTTAGCTCGGAGAAGTTTGTTATTACCCACCTTCTGAAACCTACTTCTGTCAATTCATCAGACTCATTCTCTGTCCAATTTTGTTCCCTTGCTGGTGAAGAGTTATCCTTTGGAGGAGAAGAGACATTCTGATTTTTGGAATTTTCAGCCTTTTTTGCACTGTTTTTCCCTCATCTTCGTGGATTTATCTACCTTCGGTTTTTGATGTTGGTGACCTTTGGAAGGGGTTTTTGCTTGGTCTTTTTGTTGATGTTGATGCTATTTCGTTCTATTTGTTAGTTTTCCTTCTAACAGTTAGTCCCCTCTTCTGCAAGTCTGCTGGAGTTTGCTGGGGGTCCACTCCAGACCCTATTTGCCTGGATATTACCAGCAGAGGCTGCAGAACAGACAGGAAAGATTGCTGCCTGCTCCTTCCTCTGGAAACTTAGTCTCAGGGGGGCACCCGCCAGATGGCACCCGGAGCTCTCCTGTATAAGGTGTCTGCCGACCCCTGCTGGGTGGTGTCTCTCCGTCAGGAGGCATGGGGGTCAGGGACACACTTGAGGAGGCAAATCTGTCCTTTAGCAGAGCTCGCTCGCTGTGCTGGGAGATCCGCTGCTCTCTCCAGAGCTGGCAGGCAGGAACGTTGAAGTCTGCTGAAGCAGTGCCCACAGCCGCCCCTTCCCCCAGGTGCTCTGTCCCAGGGAGATGGGAGTTTTATCTATAAGCCCCTGACTGGGGCTGCCGCCTTTCTTTCAGAGATGATCTGCCCAGAGAGGAGGAAGCTAGAGAGGCAGTCTGGCTACAGTGACTTTGTGCCCCTGCGGTGGGCTCCACCCAGTCTGAACTTCCAGGTGACTTTGTTTGCACTATGAGGGGAAAACCACCTACTCAGTCCTCAGTAATGGCAGATCCCCCTTTCCCCACCAAGCTAGAGTGTCCCAGGTCGACTTCAGACTGCTGTGCTGGCAACGAGAATTTCAAGCCAGTGGATCTTAGCTTGCTGGGCTCTGTGGGGGTGGGATCTGCTGAGCAAGTCCACTTGGCTCCCTGGCTTCAGCCCCCTTTTCAGGGGAGTGAATGGTTCTGTCTTGCTGGTGTTCCAGGTGCCACTGGGGTACAAAAAAAAAACTCCTGCAGCTAGGTCAGTGTCTGCCCAAGTGGCCGCCTAGTTTTGTGCTTGAAAGCTAAGGCCCTGGTGGTGTAGGCACTGGATGGAATCTCCTGGTTTGTGGGTTGTGAGGACTGTGAGAAAAGCAAAATATCTGGGCTAAATAGCACTGTTCTTCACGGCACAGTCCCTCATGGCTTCCCTTGGCTAGGGGAGGGAGTTCCCTGACCCCTTGCACTTCCAAAGTGAGGCGACGTCCCACCCTGCTTTTGCTCACCCTCTGTGGGCTGCATCCACTGTCTAACCAGTCCCAGTGAGATGAACCGGGTACCTCAGTTGGAAATGCAGAAATCACCCACCTTCTGCATTAGTCTCACTGGGAGCTGCAGACCCGAGCTGTTCCTATTTGGCCATCTTGCCTGGGAATCAGAATCTCAATTTTTAGCATGTTCCTGGATGGTGCCGCTGGCCGTCAGGCCCAGTGCTGAGAACCCTGGAGTTTCCCATCAGCGTCTCACAGCTTAGGAGTCACCAGAGAATCTGGAACCATAGCAGAGGAAAGGTCAAGAGGATGTCCTCACTTTAGGAAATAACTCTTCATCCACATATAGGGTGAGAGGAGTGGGGTGGGGCATAGTCAGGAGGATGGGGGTCGGGGGATGGTGGGGAGTCCAGTGAGAAATGGCCCTGAGAGAGTCTAAACCAGGAGGGGCAGAGGCTTGGGGAAGAGGGTTTATACCCTGGTGCAGGATGGTGGGGTTTGTATTCACCATTGTGTCCCCAAAACAGGTTCCTTTGCTCATAAAAAAGACTTACTCAGAAAGTGCTCATTGAAATAGATTAATATCCCCCTTTGAAAGTCATGACTAGATGACCGACTCCAGGGTAATAACAGATATTTGGTCAGGGTGGGAAGACTTTCCCTGTTTGTATCTGCCCTGAATCAACCAGGCGATGTTTGTCCGTCTCCCTGAGAAACTGCAGCCAGCAGAAGGAGCTACACAGCAGAAAATGTGTCTGAGAGGTCTACATTCATGTGTTCATTCATCCGTGTACAAAACTCTCATTAAGTTCCCAGGGTATAAAAGGCATTGTTCTGTATACACGGGGGACAGCCCAAATCCTCACTGCCTTCAAGACTCACACAACCTAACCCAGGGACTGTTGAAACTGTGATCTCAGTGTGGGCAGAGGCAGCACTCTGACCGAGCTAAGGAGTCTGTTGATCTCTTAGCGGGTCAGACGGAGCAGCACTGACTGCAGGACAGGAACCATCCTGCCTTGGACTTGGGAATATGCTGCCTGCCTGGGGGACATTCCAGGTGCTCAATACCAAAAGGTTACTGTTGTTTATCCTGGCATTCCATGCTGAACAACGACATTACTCTCTGAGCAAGCAACTCTACACTTCTTAATACGATGACAATCTTCATGTCCCACAACCCAAAACGGAATTCTCCAAAGAAATCAATGAGGGATGGGATGAAAGTAACAGTTTCTGATGTGGTACAAGTAGAATGCAACTCAGCAGCACTCGTCCCTGTATAAAAACTTGGAGGGTGATAGACTGTGGATTTAGTAGCTTGCAATGACAAACACACAGTAACACTGTTAATGCACAAAGATATATTGTGTCTGCACACTCCCTCTCTCCTCTCTTTCCTCCAGAAACATTAACACGGCTAATTTTCTGGGAAAATATTCCATAAGCGTTCTGAATCTTAAATCAAGTCCATCAGGACTTCGCCCTGAGGTAGATAATTGTGTGCTCACTCTCCCATTGGTGCAGTGTACAGAATGACAAATCACATCGTAATGAGAGGAGAATCCCTTGTGGGGCTAATGCATGTCCTTAGAAAGTCTGGTGGAGGACAGGGTTCCATACTGAAAAACACAGGAGAAACTATAGCTAGGAGCGAGTAAAAAGAACTGCTTTTATTCACACCCCTTCCCAAGTTATTACATTCAATTCAACAAATATTTATTGAGTACGTAACAGGTGTAAATTATTACCTGTCTCCCTACACTATTGACTCTATTATGATCCATAGTAAGATCTGTCTGTGATTCAATAGTAATTTCCATGTTTTCAACCATCAGTGTCTATTTAACTTGAAGATAATGCCTAAATTTTCAGAGCCCAAATTAAAGTTCCCGGGCAACTTGTGGCGAGGATATAGACACTTTCTATGAATTAAAAATGGGTTCATGACTCTGTTTTTTTCTTCACTTGCCATGTTGGAGTCTTAGAGAAATGGCTCCACATGAGAGGAAGTCAGCTATGCCTATCCTGGGATCAGAAATCCAACGTATATATAACAAGCAGCTGCAGATGGTGCTGGATGCTGCAGTGTAGTTCTTTCCCTCCTCCTCAGCAACTCCCCTGGCATGTGTCTAAAGGAAGACGGTGGATGTGTGGATGAGCAAGGCGGGATGCAGCTGAAAACGTTCAATTTTAGAAAGTTACAAGCATTGTGACTACATGGAGGTTAGAGTGTTTATTGTAACCATCTGGACACTGGAGAGGGACTTGACGATGTTATCTGTCCTGCTTCTAACTTTGAGGTTCACTTTCAGAAAGGCCTTTAGGATGTCATTTAGAAGAGAATCTTGCTGACCAAGTTGGCATGCTAAATAAAGCCCACAAAGAGAACACGTTGAATTGATGAAGCTTCATACTTCATTAAGGTTTGCCAAGGGAGAGAAATTGCAGTAATGAACTGATGTCATCCTTCACAGAGTAGACAGTCAACAAATGTGGAATCCAAGCAAGTTTGTGGCAGTGAATGCAGTTACACATCTTCTCCTGACTTGACTCAAATAATTAAACCGCTAATATCCATTAGAAAAGCAGTAGTTTATGTAATTAGGCAAGTTATTTTTAGAGACAAATGAATACTAGAAATTGTGCCCACATCTCTGCCCGTGGGACATTTTATAGCTGCCTGTGTCCAGAGAAGTAGTTAATAGCTTAGTTTTGGGGATGTAGCTTTAGTGTAATTCCTCAGCCAGGGCTGAGATCTCTGAAAGACCTGTATAATTGGGATGGAATTCACCTAAGAAACAGTGGGATAAGCCTCCTTTTATTAATCTATGAATCTTAGATATGATGTTCCATCTTTTGTCATTCGTAGATTTACCTTCCAATCCACCAACTTGGCAGACAATGTGGAGCAGGGAAGAAGGGATGATTAGTTAGAGAGCTCATCTGTCTTATGAGAAGTAAAAATAGAAATTGATAGTTAAATCTGACCTATGGGGGTGACAGTTTTCACTTGTTTGCTGTACAATTTAAAATACAAGATAAAGGCCAATTGAGACCATGTGGTAATACTATTTAAAATAAAAACTGAGATGCAGCTAAACAGCATGGACAATATAAAGTAAGGTATTGATAGATGACTCCTGGCTAAAAAAGCAAATAATTTTCCTAATACATTGCATTCCTGTACTCTCTCACAGAATATTAGAATTTGGTGAAAATAGTTAAATCCACTTTCTTTCCATTGGGGAAATGACCTTTCTAAATATGTTGCCAAACATTTTATTCCGATACCGAGATGAATTATTTCCATAAAGATAAACATTATCCTGACTTTCAGGATATTACATGCTTACTTTTCTTCATACTTTCTTTTTCTTCTCTTTTTTCCTTTTTTTTTTTTGAGATGGCGTCTTACTCTGTTGCCCAGGCTGGAATGCAGTGGTGCGGTCTCGGCTCACTGCAACCTCTGCCTCCTTGGTTCAAGCGATTCTCCTGCCTCAGCCTCCTGAGTAGCTGGGATTACATGTGCACGCCACCACGCCTGGCTAATTTTTGTATTTTTAGTAGAGGTTTCACCATGTTGGTCAGGCTGGTCTCAAACTCCTGACCTCATGATCCGCCTGCCTTGGCCTCCCAAAGTGCTGGGATGACAGGCGTGAGCCACCGCATGCAGCCTCTTCGTGCTTTCATAATCTTAGTATGCATTCCTAAGTGTTTCAGTTTCTTCTGTTTGTGAACTTTATATAAATGGCTTGGATGGAGGTCGTGGACAGTGCAGGAAGTTTGGAAAGAGAAAAAATGAATAAGAATTAGAAAGCGGTAACTAGGCTGTTACTTGCAAATGATGTGATTTTCTACATCGACACCCCAAACTAACCTATTGACAAATTTTAAAATAAGAAAGTTCGGTAGAACCTCTGGATAAAATATCTATGTATGAAAATCAATTTAATTCTGTTAAAAACTCACCAATCAGAAAGTTAAATGAAATAATATGTTATTTATAATTGCCAAAAAGCCTAACTGAAACTCCATGATACTTGGGAACAAGTTCAACAAAGGACATATAAAAACCTATATGGAAAAAATTTACACCTTTCTCAAAAACCACAAACAAAAATGTAAATAAATGGAGAGTTACCATTTTCATAGATGGAAAGGCTCTGGCAATGTCTGTTCCCACTAAATCTACAAATACAATATCACTGCAATCTAATTGCTAAAGAATTTTTTTAATAAGTGAATTAAAAAACATGGAAAACTACAGGACTAAGAATGGAGAAGACGATTCTGAAGAACAGTGTGGAGGGGCATGCTTTCAAGACGTAGCTTGAGGGTAAACGTTGCTTTATAAACAAACAAAGTCATGCATAATGCAAATAATTTACAGCAAAATAGCATTATCAATGAGATGGAAATGATAGACCATTTAATAAATTGGATATCCGTATGAAAAATATTAAAATTAGACTTTTACTTTACACCATATGCCGAGATACATTCCAGGTAAAGATATAAGCAAAATTTCAAATTTGAGATGAAAATACTGGAGAATATCTAATCTCAGTGTAGGGAGGGATTTAAATAAAGACACAAAAAACACAAGCCCTGGGAAGAATACGGATCAAATTGTCTATATTTAAAACAAAAATTTCCATACATAAACTACAGAATGAGAGATATTTGTAAAACATATAACTGATAAATGATTGGTGTTGAGAATAACTTAAAAAACCCCAAACTCCTTCAAAGCAGTAAGCTGCAGACCAGAAACTCACTAGGAAGATGATAAAGAATATGAACAAACAAGTCGTGGGAGATGAACCAACATGAAAATAGTCAACATCACTAGTCCTCAGAGAAGTTCACATTAAAACCCAAGTGAGATACCATTTCACATTCTTCAACTGGCAAAAATTGAAAATCTGACAATTCCAAGGGTTAGTCAGGATGTGGAGCATAAAAACTCACATGCCCTGTGATGGGAGTACAAACTGGTATAACCATTTTGTAAAATAATTTTGCATTCTCTAATAAAGTTCAAAATGTGCATAATCTACAATCTACTAATTCCATTTCCAAGTACATGCCAATGGAAACTTGTGCACATGTACACAAGGAGAGATGAAAAATGTTTATAAAAATATTGTTTGTGATAGCAAGAAATGGGAAACATCCTGTATATTTCTCAACAGGAAAAAGAATAAATAAATTGTGCTATATTCATAAAATGAATATTATACAGCAAAGTGAATGTGCCAGAGCCACATTCATGAATATGGATAAATCTAAAAAACAGAGCATTGCAGTATGATATCATTTATGTAAGACTCTAAGACCGTCAAAACCAACACTCAATGTGTTTAATGAAAACATGTATTTATAGTAAAATCATTAAAAATACGAATGGAGATGATAAACATCAATTCAAGTGAGAGATTATGTTTGGGAAGGGAGGGAAAGAGGGTTAGTGGGACTGAGAATACTTTAAAAAGTGATATAAAACCAATATGGCAAATACGAAAAAGCAATGAAGAACGATGGGGTGCTTGAAATATTTCACACAGAAAGGAAAACCATCATTAGTAGGTACCATCATCTCACTGTGCTCAATTTTAATATCTAAACAGTGTTCCTTAGTAAGGTCATGTCATAGACATATTGAATAGTAATTTCATGATCATACTTATATATGCATATAAAGTTTAGATTTATTTAAATTTTTGGAAACCGATATAGTTAAATAAGCCCAAATATGCAATATATAAATTATATACACCTACAAACTCATTTACTGCAATTAATCAGCAATTCTCAAGAACATCATATTAAAAAAAAGTGGATAGATGTTGTTAACGTCTGACCTCCTTCCAACTCTTTTCTAACTCAGCCCTTCCATGCCAATCCCCTACACTTGAAGGCCTGAGGAAAAGATACTGTCAATGCAAGTTAAACCTGAGATATAAAAGTGGGATCTAGGAAGCATCTGCAGAGTTTTAAAATATTAATGTATTAGGCCAACAAGACAGTGATGTGATTACAAACATTTCCATCACTTTCCTTGATGTTGTTTTCTTTATACGCTAGATTGACAGCCATTAGACTGCACTAGGAGTGACCCAGTCTTTGATTGGAAGAGAATTAACTCTATGTAACACTAGAACTGATGCAAAACAATGGGTAATTTCTGCTGTGAGAAAGTAACCAGTAATGTGCGACTGTGGAATCTAAACTCTGCGGTAACTTACAGATTTAAATGGGAAGAATGACAAAATACTACTGTCTTAATTTCTCAGGCAACGACACCAAAATACCATATATCAGGTGGCTTCGACAGCAGATATTTATTTCTCACAGTTCTGGAAGCTGGAGGTCCAAGATCAGGTTCCAGCTGATTTGGGCACCTGCCTTCTTGCTGTGTCCCCACATGGCAGGGGAAGGAGAGAACTCTGGAGTCTCTTTCTATAGGGACACTAATCCCATCAGATCAGGGCTCCATCCTCATGGCCTCATTTAACTTTAGTTTCTTCCTTACTCCAAATACAGCCACAGTGGTGGTGAAGACTTTAACATACGAATTTTGGAAGGACACATACGTCCGTCCGTCCCATATTGCCAACTAAGGCAATTATCTTCAAGCCACCTGGGGCCATTTGTTATTTTGTATCATTTGCACAACCAGTTAGGGATGGATACATCCACTGGGCTTGGTTTTGAGGGCTACTCCGTGCGCTTCCTGCTGCTGTCTTGTTAGGAATGAATATCAAGGACATTGGCATCAGCTTTGGGCTCTCATAAAGGGGTTTGAAAACAGGACTATGTTACCTTTCAGAAAAAAAGATGGAAATTTAGATGAAAATTTTCAAAAAGATCTAACCTAATAGCTCTAACCTAATAGCTCTTATTCAACTGCTGGATGAAAGATTGTTCTGAATCGTGGAGACAGACAAAATATTTGGGCTTCTTGTTCCTCCCTAGAGCACTGATAAAGCACAGTGCCTGGCACACGTCAAATACCCAATGAAAATGTAATTTACATAATGAACAAATGAATGAAAATTCATTAATTTTTGCCACCATCGCCCAACTTGGCTTAGTGAGTGACTTGTTAATGGCTTATATTTCTGAACATACCACATTGTCTTCTTTGCTATGCTTGGCAAGTGCCTTAACACTTCTACTTTTTGTAGGTCGAGGAGATAATTGCTACTTAATATTTAAAAGCAAATTGATGTCTTGGATAGTGAAGGACAGTTCTGAGGCTTTTTATTTATAGCTTTATCTCCCATGTCCCCATTTAATTCTCTGACTTGTCCTTTTGGTTCTAACCATTATTTGCTTGGTGTGAATCAGAAAGCCCTAAAGAAGCTGGAAAGAATAAATGAAATGATGTCTCCAATGGGCAAGTGCTTTGGAGATGATACAATAAAACACTGTAAATAAAATGTTTGGCCTTATAATTTTGATGACTTTTTTTTGCAGTGATAGAAAATAGGGGAAGGGCCACCATCCTTTAGTTTTGGTTGCCAGGACCTACAAGGTGGCAGGCATCAGGAAGAGGGCAGGAGTTCTGCTGGGGCCGGAGAGAGCACAGAAAGGCCAACGGGCAGCTGGGTCTGAGGAGGTTCTGGCCGGATAACGCTCTGATTAAAAGGCACTAATTTAGGAGCTTTCGGCCCCACAAGAAATTGTCTTCACCCCCACCTTTGCACTTTGGCTACTTTTGTTGGCTATATTGAAATAAAGTCACTTTAAAAATCTGAGTTACTTAGAGAAACTGCTTGATAAACTTGTCGAAATAGGAGATGATGTGGAAAGCATGAGCACTTGGAAGTTGGAACAATCCAGATCCCAGTTGTGGCTGTGTCAATGACTAGAATGTGATCTGGGTAACATTTTTAAGTTCAGATCCTGAGTTCTCCATCCATCGACAGGAAGCAATACCTGCCCGTGGCAGTGGATTATTGCAGAGTGAATGGGAGGAAGGCAGCTGCCCGTGCATCTGCATGTGGGAGGCACTGGTGCTCCTTTCGTTCCTTTCCCATTCCAGGTGGAATTTTGGAAATCTGAATGGACGTGAAGCCAGACAAGCAATGTAAAGTGGAGAACTAAGACTTCTTGGGAGCTGCCGGTGGCCCAGGGTTGGACCAAGAGCGTCACACCCAGAGGAGTCGTGGGCATGTTTCTGTGATAGAATATTGGACGAGCACACTTTAAAACTTTGACTTTGCTTTTTTCAGTTATATTAGAATGACACTTGGTGGTACTGTGTTTTTATCATATGCTCTGGACTTCCACATATGGTTTCTATTGTGTGATGTGGAAGTGACAAGCTTGTGCCTTAAGGATGCAGGAGGAAAGGGAGACTCCTGTGCTGCCCCCCAGGCTTGAGGGATGTAGAGGTGGATACGGGATTTATGCACGGAGTCATACAACAGCCTCGGTTGGATGGACGCTGTAATTAGCACATTTCTTAAAATATATTTTATGACGGCTATTTATACTGTGGCATTTAGTGTGGCTTGCCTGTCTTAATTTGTTAAACTGCTTCTTGTTTCTTTTTAGGAGACAAGAAAATGAAAATAGGGAGAAGTCATAAGGATAGCTCTTTGTGTGTGTGTCTGTGTGTGTAAGCAAGAGAGGACGAGGGAGAGAGAGTTTTTAAAATTTAGTTTAATGTGATTTTAAGTTCCTGGATACACGTGCATGACGTACAGGTTTGTTACACAGGTAAATGTGTGCCATGATTTGTTGCACCTATCAGCCGATCACCTAGGCATTAATCCCTGCAAGCGTTAGCTATTTATCCTGATGCTCTCCCTCCCCCACCACCACAGGCCCCAGTGTATGTTGTTCCCCTCCCTCTGTCCAGGTGTTCTCATAGTTCAGCTCCCACTTATAAGTGAGAACATTTGGTGTTTAATTTTCTGTTTCTATGATAGTTTGCTGAGGATAATGGCTTCCAGCTCCATTCATTTCCCTGCAGAGGACATGATCTTGTTCCTTTTTATGACTGCGTAATATTCCATGGTGTACATGTGCCACATTTTCTTGATCCAGTCTATGATTGATGGGCATTTGGGTTGATTCTATGTCTTTGCTATGGTGGATGGTGCTGCAATGAATATACGTGTGCATCTATCTTTATAACAGAATGATTTATATTCCTTTGAATATATACCCAGTAATGGGATTGCTGGGTCAAATGGTTTTTCTGGTTCTAGGTCTTTGAGGAATCGCCACACTGTTGTCCACAATGGTTGAACTAATTTACATTCCCACCAACAACAGAAAAGTGTTCGTATTTCTCTGTAGCCTCGCCAGCATCTGTTGTTTCTTGACTTTTTAATAATCACCATTCTGACTGGCATTAGATGCTATCTCATTGTGGTTTTGATTTGCATTTCTCTAAATCAGTGATGTTGAGCCTTTTTTCATATGTTTGTTGGCTGCATGTATGCCTTCTTTTGAGAAGTGTCTGTTTATGTCCTTTGCCCACTTTTTAGTGGGGTTGTTTTTTTCCTGTAAATTTGTTTAAGTTCCTTGTAGATTCCTTGTCAGATGGATAGACTGGAAAACGTTTAGGGAGAGAGAGTTTAATAGGAAACATATTGACGCCTTCAGAGAAGAGAAGGAAATATTTAAATGTTTTGAGAGAAAAGACATAATTAAGTTGGAAAGGTTGTCTAGCCTCCATATAAACATCCCCCCCAAGTTTTTAGAAAAGTTTTATTTTTATTATTATTAAGATAACTTTATTTTGAGATTTTGGTGTGGTGATTTAATAGCAGAGAATAAAGAAAAAAATGTGATAGAGACCAGATAATTTAAAAAGTTGAGGAGTGTTAGTCTGTTAGTCTCTTTTGAGATAAATCACTACTAGTCTTTCAAATTCAGTTTGCATTTGTTTGTAGTTGGCCTTCAGGGTGGAGCCACGAGGACAATGGCTAGAGCATTGTTTTATCCACTGGAGCAGCTTTGCTTCTGTTCTGCGCTTTGCTGCCCATTAATCGAGTCACCTTGTATGTGTGATTTGGTTCTCTGGGTCTCACTTTTGTCATTTGTGAAATGTCATCTGTGTAATGACAGAACATGTCTCATAAGATTGCTGTGTTAAATAACATGGGTAGCACCTGGCCCATAATAAATGTCCAGCTAATACAGTTATCATTTCTCTGTGTTTATACTGAGCAGTGTATTACAGAGAATTATGTCTGTGCGTATTATTTAGCAGCATGGCTGAAAACGAAAAAGTGGAGTAGAACTGGGAATCAGGTACAGAGACTTGGAATTTATCTACTGCAAGAGTTGGCATTATTTCTTTTTGCTTTGTTTCTCTTCCTATCCTGTTGAATCATGTCCTTGGAAAGCCGAAATTAACCTCTTCCTAAAATCTGAAACTGCTAGTATAATACATACAAAATACATACTCTTCTCATAGTTTGCATTCCTTCTGATTTAAAATAAGTTATTATTGAAATATTTGTTTTCTTTTTCCAGTTCATTTGTGTGATCATTTCAATGTACTTTTACTAGCTTTCACAGTGTGGTATACATGCTGCTGAATATGAGCCAGAAAGCTGGGAAAAGAGGAAGAAAAATTCAAAGAGGAAGAGTAGGAGGAAGCTTTGATCTGGGAAGAGCTTGCAGACCCATGGGGCAAATTGTCCTGAGGGCCAGTGGTCTCCATGTGTTGCGGTCTATGGGCAGTGGTCTTTGCATGCTGTAGTCTCCACATACGGTGGGCTCCGCATGCTGTGGTCTCTGCGTGCTGTGGCTTCTGTGTGCAGTGGTCTCTGTGAGCTGTGGTCTGTGTGTGCTGTGGCCTCCACGTGCAGTGGTCTGTGTGTGCTGTGGCTTCTGTGTGCTGTGGTCTCTGTGTGCTGTGGCTTCTGTGTGCTGTGGTCTCCGTGAGCTGTGGTCTCCGTGAGCTGTGGTCTCTGTGTGCTGTGGTCTGTGTGTGCTGTGGCTTCTGTGTACAGTGGTCTCTGTGTGCTGTGGCCTCTGCATGCAGCATTCTCTGCCTGCTGTGGTCTCTGCTTGCTGTGGGAAGGCCTCCACAGGAGCCACGTGGAGCAGGCCTGCTGCCCCCTGCTGGCAGGATGAGGAGGCATCACAGAGACTGTTCTGTGGTGGGAAAAGGAAAGTTGTAGAAGAAATATTTCACCAGAGGCCTGTTAAAAATGGCAATAAATAGTCTTTACCCAAGACTATTGCAAAAGGAAAGAGAGAGAGGGAGGGAGTAAGCGAGCGCTAGAACTCAGCCCTGTCGAGACGAAAAGCAGGAGTGGTTTGAAGGGTGGAAAGCTCTAAGTATGTCAGGGCAGAGGCTGGGCGTGGGATGAGGAAACCTAGGCTTGCTAAGTGGCCTTTGTTTTCAAGGTTCCTACCTTCCCATAGAGACTGAGGAATAAGGATACTATCTTTCTGTCTTTCTTTTCCTCCAGCTTTATTGACGTATAAGTGACAAATACAAATTGTATATCTTTAAGGTGTACTTTCTGGTGTCTTAATATCTGTGTGCACTGTGAAATGATCACCATCATCAAGGAGGTATCTTTCTTGATGGTTATATTTCAAAGTGATGGCCCCCAGGTTCTTGAGGAAGACAGTCCTGGGCTATAAAACTGGCTAGAGACTGGAGGAAGCTTTACATCTCAAAGGGGCAGATAAAGGAATCACAATGGCAAGTTTTCTAAAGTAAATGCTCTAGGAAAAGGGAGATGGGGCTCTACAGTCAGGAGGAAGCCTGCCTAAAGTTTAGCGCAGCTGAGGGGATAGTGAGGCCCTGTGGATCACAGTGAGGGGGCCAGGGAAGGACATGAGGGAGGACAAAGGGGCTCAAGGCCCAGAGAGGCTATAGAGTGGGAATGCCCAAGCCATGGCTCCGAAAGGTACCTGCTGGCTTCAAATCCAACTCCCCCACTTCCTAAGGACGTGACAAAGCCAAGTGACTTGAGCTCTTGGGCCTTGACTTCCTTTCACGTAAAATGGGCATATTGTTAGAAGGATTAAATCAAGTAATTCCTGTGAATGCTTAGCCGGCTGCCTGGCGTGTGCTACGGGGTAATGTAAGGGTTTTATTTGACACGATTGCATAGAGATCCCAGGCAAATAGTGTGGTCTTCTTGAGTGGCAGGGGTTGGAGCTGAATATCTTCACCGGACCAGGATGGGAGGGCCTGTGTGTGTTCCTAAGAAGTTCAGCTTTAGGGGGGATATGAGAGTTTTAAGCAGGGTTGTGACATGGTGACATTTAGATTCTTAGAACAATCTGTTATTCATGAAGAGGGTATGTGTGTTAGTCCATTTTCACGCTGCTATAAAGAAATATTTGAGATTGGGTAATTTATGTAGAAAAGAGGTTTCATTGGCTCATGGTTCTGCAGGCTGTACAGGAAGCATGGTGGCATCAGCTTCTGGGGAGGCCTCAGGAAACTTAGAATCATGGCCAGGAGCAGGAGTAAGGGGGAGGGGAGGTGCTACACACTTTTAAACACCAGATCTTGTGAGAACTCTATGGCAATATAGTACCAAGGGAGGAGGATGCTAAACCATCATGAGAACTCCACCCCCATGATCCAATCACCTCCCACCAGGTCCCACTTCCAACACTGGGGATTACAATTCGACATGAGATTTGGGCAGGGACACAGATTTAACCATATCAGTCCATTACATACACAGAGCAGTACTGTTTTTCTGTTATTTTGGGGAATGAGAATTTTTTTTTTTTTGAGACAAAGTCTCTCTCTTATTGCCCAGGCTGGAGTACAATGGCATGATCTTGGCTCACTGATACGAAGTTGATCACGTGAATACGTTCTGAGAGGATATTTGACACATTTCCCACTGTATTCATCATGTCTTTTATTTTCTGTATTTTATGATGTTTCAGCATCTTGGGAGCTTTGGTTGTTGTGGTGAGACAGACCTTCCCAGGGCTGGTGAGTTCCTAGAGACAGCAAATGACTGCCCTGAGAGTGCGCCTTTCATATGAAAACCAGCAACCCAAAGCCTGTACCCCGTCCACTTCCTTGATCTGCCTCTCACACCCGCAGCCAGCATTTCCCCTGCCCTGAACCACCCCAGGGCCAAACACTGAACTGAGGATCACCTGCCCCTAGAGTCCACTGAATAAGTCAAGCTGTCCAATCCTAGACTTGCTCACACTTGCCTCTCCTGCCACACCCACTCCTTCCTGTGGCCCACACAGTGTGGGCACGGGGCCATCCTGTCCCTCCACGTCTGCTGCCTCCTGACTGCCCTGGTGCTTCCTTCCACCCATGGCCCTGTGCTGCGTCCTGTGGCCCCTTGCCTCGGGAGCTATAAGTAAGAATCCTTCCTTCAAGGGCATTGATCTGTCTGTGTAGAGCAGTTACCTCTGCAGATTAAATCTCGGTGTGATGGACCATATGCCTCACCCTTCTGTTCTTCTCCTGTGCTGCCATCTTCTTTCCTCTTCACAGGCAGCTGTTGGCCCTGGGTGTTCCCTGGCATCTGCCTGCCTTGATGGCTCTTCCTGCTTCCTGGTGGGCTCACGTCCTCCAGGTTTAATGGCCCAGGGCGCACACTCAGCAAGGCTCCAACTTTCCTGCTCACGTGGGTGCGTGGCTAGTGTGGAGATAGGACATCTCCCTATGAACCACAGCCACTTCAGAGAGCTCGTGACCTCTGCTTCTCCCCGAGACCTTCTTCAGTTCAGAGACAGAGCCTTGCTTCTGATTTTGTGTGCATTTTAGCTATGAGGGTTTATTTCATGCCTTGCTTGTTGGATGGATGCCAAGCCACTTGGGCAATATGCTGGGCCAAGAGGAACCGGAAAAGAGGGATGGCTTAGCCAGGAGGGGAAGCAGAATCAGAGGTAGGCGGCTCATCTTCTTTGAAAAATGACAGCTATTTGTGTTTTGGGGGCAGCGATGAGAACACTGCGGGACTTCTTTAGAGTCCTTACCCAGTCTGAGCAGGGGTGACGACACCCTTCTTTCTCACTGAGGGCCGGGGACTCTTCAGGGAGTGAGGGCAAGGCTGGAGAATGTCTTTCCAGGGAAGGCAAGCAGAGCCTATGACAGAGGAGTGAGTGGAAGAGGCCACCCAGGCTGCAAGGACAAGTGAGGACATGCAGAAACACACAGGGAGGTCATTGCCCAGTGAGAGATGTGAGGACACGGGGCCAGGAGACATCAAAGTCCCAATCCCCAGCACCTGTACATGTGACCTTATTTGGACATAGGGCCTTTGCAGAAGTGATCAAGTAAAGATGAGGTTGTTGAATGGAAGTTTACATGATCCTGTAAATGTTCTTATAAAATGGAAGTTTACATGATCATGATCATGTTCTTACAAAAAAGGGAATTCTGGACACAGAGACAGACAGTCCTGGAGAGAAGACGGAGGAAGACGGAGTAGAAGACACAGGGAGAAGATGGCCATCACCAAGCCAAGGAGGGCGTCCAGATCAGGTCCTTTTGTCATGACCTTCAGAAGGAACCAGCCCTGTGACACTTTGATCTTGGACTTCTGATCTCCAGAACTAGGAGAGGATATATTTGCATTGTTTTCAGCCAGGGGTCCCCAACCCCTGGGCCACAGACCAGTGCCACTTCATGGCCTGTCAGGATCTGGGTTGCACAACGGGAGGTGGACAGCAGATGAGTGAGTGAAGATTCATCTATATTAACAGCCACTCCCCATGGCTCACGTCACCACCTGAGCTCAGCCTCCTGTCAGATCAGCAGCAGCATTAGATTCTCATAGGAGTGCAAACCCTACTGTGAACTGCGCATGGGAGGGATCTAGGTTGCGAGCTCCTTATGAGAATCTAAGGCCTGATGATCAATCACTGTCTCCCATCACCCCCAGATGGGTCTGTCTAGTTGCAGGAACACAAACTCAGGGCTCCCACTGATTCTACGTTATGGCGAGTTGTATAATTACTTCATTACATATTACAATTAATAATAATAGAAGTACACAATAAATTTAATGCGCTTGAATCATCCTCAAACCATCATCACCAACACTGATCCGTGGAAAAATTGCCTTCCACAAAACTGGTGCCAAAAAGCTTGGGAACGACTGTTTTAGGCCACCCTGGTGTGATATTCTGTTCCAGGAGCCCCAGGAAGCGAATGTGCCTTGTTGAGGGTTAGCAAGCTCCCTCTAGCATTTCTGGATATTCCTTTCCTCAGGAAGATGTCTGAAAAACCAACTAAACCAAGGGGAAGTTTACCAGCAGGACCCTGGATGTCCTAGGAATCAAACGAAGAGGGATACAGCCCCACCCTGGCAAGGCCAGCAGGAGTGGACCACAGGCTGCCAGCCATGAATGAGAGCGAGAAGAGCCGGGGTGGGGGCTGCTTTTTCAGCTGTTTTCTTTTCTGTTTTTCCTGTCCCTGCTTGTTTTCTCCACCTTCCCAAGTGTTGGGGGATAGAACTGCTGGCCTCTTTGAAATCACAACCTTGGGACTCCTCAGCAAGACACAAGGCAAAATTCTCTCCCTTTCAGGTAATACTCTGGGAGGGGCCATCCCTGGCTGATGGCAGGGATGGAGGCAGGGGCAGAACTCTGATGGGCAAGTAGAAGAGGAACCTTTCCCAGCGTAGGGTGGTCAGCTGGCTGGCAGGCAGAGGGGAGGGCTGGCTCTGATGCATGCTGGCTACCCTATAGCCTTCCCTCAAGCCCCAGTTGGCATGGGAGGAACGCTGCGCTCCATGATGAGGGCACGGGCCTTTCTCTAAGTATTTATTTCTGTGGCCTCTGGGGCAAGTTTGTGTGTTTCACCCATTTGGCCTGGTTTCCAGCTGTAACCCTTTGTTCTGGGTTTCTGCCGCAAGTACCTCCCTGGACCATGTCATGATTGGACAACTTCAACTCCAATATATACACAGCTCCTGTCTTGATTCCTGCAAACTCAGCCAGTTCCAGCCTTCAGTGTTTCACTGATTTTGTGGAAGGTGTGAGAGTGAAGGAAGGCCCCTGTGATTCTGAAAAGGAAAATGTAAAGTTCATTAGAAGCTCCCAGTGAACCTGGAATCTGTCATGATCCTTCTTGAGGGGGAAGATCAAGCTGTTCGTCCCTAAGCCTTGCTTTTCCACCATGCTGGAAGAACATTGTTCACTGCTCTCGAAGATCAGTTTCTTCACTTCTCCTCTCCCCTTCATGAGAATCTTCATCATCCAGAGAGAAAGGCCAGGTCCTCCTTGATACCAATCTAAGATCAACTTCATTTCTCCACCTCCAGATGAATGAGAGGAGGAACACCCATTTTCTTCAGTGTCAGATTGGCTTCGCATGACACAAGGAAGATACTCACAATGCAATCCACTTCTCAAAGTCTGAGCTATGCAATAGTAAATGCAGAAGAAGCCCCTGTACCTGAAGTACTCCAATATTTGGATAGTTAATTAAAAGAATCAGTTAAATGGGGAATCATAAGGAAATGCTGCATGCATGCATGAATTTATTTTAACTTCAAACATAAGTACGTGGTTTCATTTGCCAATCTTTAGATGAAGAACCAAGGTTAATTCTCTGAGTATAGTGTTTAATTCTGTGTCATCTGTCTTGCATAAACTATGGCCATATTTCATCATCTACTGTGTTCAACTTTGCTTTCTTGAAAGTAGTATAAACCAAAACTATCTGAGACAGGTCTCAATCAATTTAGAAAATTTATTTTGCCAAGTTTAAGGATGTGCCTGTGATACAGCCTCAGGAGGTCCTGAAGACATGGGCCCAAGGTGTTTGGGGGTACAGCTTGATTTTATACATTTTAGGGAGGCATGAGATGTCAATCAAGGCATATAAGGTATACGTTAGTTCAGTCCAGAAAGGGAGGACTACTCAAAGCAGGAGCTTCCAGATCATAGGTGGATTTAAACATTTTTCCAATTAGCAACTGGTTGAAAGAGTTATTAACAATAGAAAGGAATGTCTGGGTTGTGATAAGGAGTTGTGGAGACCAAGGTTTTATCCTGCAGATGAAGCCTCTAGGTAGAAGGCTTCAGAGAGAATAGATTTCAAATGTTGATTATCAGACTTAAAGAGTCTGTTCTATCAGTAATTCTAAAAGGAGAGGGGGGTACAAATGTGAGATATGTCTGGATCCCCATTCCCATCATGGCCTGATCTAGTTTTTCAGGTTAACTTTGGAGTACGCTTGGCCAAGGGGAGGGATCCATTCAGATGGTTGGGGGACTTAGACTTTTATTTATAGTTTACAGTAGAATGAGGACTTAAAGACACTTGCAAAGGAATCTGAGTTCAGAATCCCTTTAAAAATATATTTTTCATTATGGAAAACAGTATGGCGTTTCCTCAAGGATCTAGAACTAGATGTACCATATGACCCAGCCATCCCACTACTGGGTATATACCCAAAGGATTATAAATTACTCTACTACAAAGACACATGCACACGTATGTTTATTGCGGCACTATTCACAATAGCAAAGACTTGGAATCAACCCAAATGTCCATCTGTGACAGACTGGATTAAGAAAATGGGGCACATATACACCATGGAATACTATGCAGCCATAAAAAAGGATGAGTTGCATCCTTTGTAGGGACATGGATGCAGCTGGAAACCATCATTCTTAGCAAACTATCACAAGAAGAGAAAACCAAACACCGCATGTTCTCACTCATAGGTGGGAACTGAACAATGAGATCACTTGGACTCGGGAAGGGGAACATCACACACTGGGGCCTATCATGGGGAGGGGGGAGGAGGGAGGGATTGCATGGGGGAGTTATACATGATATAAACGTCATGCACATGTACCCTAGAACTTAAAGTATAATAAAAAAAAATATATATATATATATAAACAGAAAAAATATATATATATATTTTTGATTAGTTGTAGAAAGTGGGATTAACCTGATTCTTCAGGTCATAATGGACTTGTCATAGGCCCCTGCAAGGGTCCTTTCTTTGTTATGCTGTATTATGAAATGAGATTACATCGTGTCATGTTATATTATGCCGCACTGTGGAGTTTCTATTCTTCCTCACCTGTCTTGACTCTGGCTGCCCTCCCCTAGGTTCCCATTCTTGTTGATTACCCTTAAACAGATGTGTATCCTTGTAAAGTAGACGGTGAATGTTTCTGTTTTCAATTCATCTAAATGGTGTTAATTGATGAATCTCATTCTTACTCTTTTTTTCTGTTTACTTTTTTTGGTAGACTATTCATACTGCTAAATATATACCTAGTTTGGGGTTTTTTTTGACCAGAGCATCATAATCCACAGTCTATATTTTTCCACGTTTCTTATTCATTTCCCATAATGATAGCACAGTTATTTCTTGCTGCATCACAAAACGCCTCAAAGGTTTGTGCCTGAAGATGATGCTTTACTTGCTTATGATTCTGTGGGACTACGGTTTGAGAACTGAGCAGTTCTTCCAGCCTGGCCCCGGATCTCTCATATGCCTATGGCCATCTGGTTGCTCGGCAGGGGTTGGATCATCTCAGGTCCCAGTACCATGTCTGGAGGCAAGTGCTGGCTATCTTCTGGACTCTGTGTCACCAGTGTCTAGCAAGTAGCCTTGGCTCCTTTACAAACCCCAGTGTACAAGAACTTTCAAGCCTCTGCTATATCATGGTGGCTGATATCTTATTGGCAAAAGCAATTCAAGTGGCCAACCTGAGAGTGCGTGAAGATGGGTGTGCATACAGGGAGGCGCGATTCATCGGGAGCTGTTGCCGTAACGACCTACCACAGACACTGGGATACCTTGACGTCCTGCTACCCAAACAGATGGATAGGCTCGTACATGAGTCTTACAAATCTGTTTGAGTTGGTGTGTGTGTGTGTGTGTGTGTGTATACACTTTAACAAAATTGTATCACTTTGCATTTCAGAGCTGTGATAACAGTTTCCATTTCACCAGTTGTGCACAGAGTTTCTACCTCCCTACTTTCTCACCTATATAGTATATGATATTATCTGTCTAACTAAAATTTTACCATTTTGGTGGTTGTAAAATGATACAGTATTTATTCCATATTTCTTTGATTACTTGTATGAGACCAATTAACAGTTCATATATTTCTTAGTCATTTGGGCTTCTCTTTCTTTGAATTGTATATTTCTATCCTTTGCCCATTTTCCTATTAAGTTTATTTTTCCTTGTTGATTTGTAGGTGCTCTTTATATATCATAGGAATTATATTTTACATTCTCTCATCTGCCAGCTTTTCCCTCATGGTTTGTGTTTTTGTACTTTTAAAGAAGTTTTTCTCCTCCCTACCTAGATCATAAAGTTATTCCAGTGCATTTACTTCTATTAGCTTTTTAGTTTTACACTTTACATATAGGTCTTTAATTTATATGTGGTGGAAAATAGAAATCCACCTGGTTTTCTCCTTGCAGAGTATGTGAAGTTTTCCTATCATTAATTACCTGTTTGTTTTCTATTTTCCTTGTAAAATTACAGGCAAATCTATGAGCTCTCTCTTTTATCCCATGGGGATATGTCTCTGTCTCTGTGCTAGTACAATATTACTTTTGTTACCCTAATCTGTAGTATGTCTTAATATCACATAGGGAGAGTCCTCTCTGCTTACTCTTCTTTTAAAAAGTTTACTTAGCTATTTGCAGACCTTTATTATTCTTTATGTATTTTAATATGAGTTTGAGAAATTCTTCAAAAATTTTCTTCTGGAATGTTGGTTGGGATTATATTGATAATTTACAGGTTATTTGGGGGGGGTGGTGATTAACATCACACAAACCCAAAATAATGAAAGCACAAAGATAGTGGCAAAAATCCTAAGAAAATTTGAAGCAGTAATTATAGCCATTACCCCTGCATTCCTTGATCCATGGGTGAGCTTTAATAAACTTTCAAACACACCTATTCTGTTTCATCATGCACTAATTTTGTCATTTTATATTTTTATAAAAAGTTATAGTACAAAAATATATAAGTGTAATTTATTTTTGATAGTGATTTTGGGTTTTCATGACTTTGATAAACTCATTTATTTGTTCTGATAGTGTGTGTGTGTGAGAGAGAGAGAGAGAAAGAGAGAGAGAGAGAAATAGAGAATTTCCTTGGGATTTTCTACGTCCAAGATCTTACATAGTTTTACTTCTTTATTTCCAAATTGGGTGACCCTATTTTTCCTATCCATTTCTTTTGCTTTTTCCTCTTCACTCCTCCTCTTGTTCCTTTCCTTCTCCTCTCTCTTCCTTCTTCTTTCACATCTCTTTCTTTCTCCTTCTTCTCCTCTTTCTTTTTATACTTATCTTACTGCGTTGACTAAAACCATTCAGTTCAGTGTTCAATAGAAGTTTCTGATCTTGTTCTAAAACTTAGGAACCAAAGCAACCTGTCTTTCAGCAATAAGGATGATACTAGCTGTTGGTTTTTCTAGATATCCTTCACCAGGCTGATGAAGTTCCCTTCCATTACTATTTTGTTGAAACTTGTTATCATGAATGGATTTTGGATTTTGCCAAGTACATTTCCTGCATCTATTAAGATGATCATGCGGGTTTTTTTTTTTTTTGTCTTTTTGTCTATTAATATAGTTTATCACAGTAATTGATGTTCAAATGTTAAACCAACCTTCCATTATTGGGAAAATATCACTTGATCAAAATGTATAATCCTTTTTATATGTTACTGGATTTGGTTTTCTGATATGTAATAAGCATTGCTGTCTAAGTTCATGTGGAATATTGATTTGTAGTTTTCTTGTCCTGGAATGTCTTTTTATGGCTTTGTAATGTTGGTAGATAATAGTAGTATACCAGGAAGTACTACGCATTAAATGATTTGAAAAGCCTTCTCTATTTTCTGAAATTGTGGAGGATTGGCATTATTGCTTTAAATATTTGCTAAAATTTGACAGTGAAGTCACCTGGGCCTTGGTTTCTCTTTGTGGGAAATTTTTTATTACCATTTCACATTATTTTCTTGTATTGGCTTGTTATTTTCTTGTTATAGACTTATGTTAGAATATAAATTCTTCTTGAGTCAGTTTTGATAGTTTGTATTTCTAGATTTTGCCCACTTCATCTCAGTTGTCTCATTTGTTAACATATCATGGTTCATATACTCTCTAATAATTGTTTAAATTTCTCTAGTTTCCTTAATGACATCCTTTTTCTTTTTCCAATTTTGCTAAGTTTTGTATTCTTTATTTTCCTCCTGGTCTTCTTAAAGATTGTGTTTTTTTTAGTTTTTTTTTTTTTTTTTTTTTGTGAAAGAACACACTTTTGATTTCATTGATATTTTCCTGCAGTCTTTCTGTTTTCTATTTCATTGATCTTTTTGATCTTTGCTCTAATTTCCTACTTAGTTTCTTCTGTTTACTTTGGGCTTAATTTGCTCTTCTTTTCCTGGTTTCTTAAGGTAGAAGCTTAGGTTATTTATCTGTTACCTTTTTCTTTTATGATATAAAGTTTAAAGCTCTAAATTTCCCTGTAATTACTTTTTTAGCTCCATCCCATACATTTGATATTTTAAAAACTTGTGTTCATTTCAAAGTATTCTCTAATTTCCCTTATGATTTCTTTGACTTGTGGGGTATTTAGAAGCATGTTGCTTAGTTTTCCAATATATGAAGATTTTCCAGATTTTCTTTCTATTGCTACAGACAATTTTCTCTCCAGTATTAATACCATTGTAATTTGAGAACACAATTGTGTCATTTCAAGCTATTTAAATTTTGAAAACGTGTTTTTTGAACCAGCATATGGTCTGTGCTGGAGAGTCTTCCATATGTGCTTGCAAAGATTGTGTGTTTTGTAGTTGTTGTGTGGCATGTTCTATAAATGTTAATGTGATGGACCTAGTTGATAGTGCTCTTCACGTCTTCTATGTTCTTGATTTCTGTCTTAATATTTTAATAATGATTGGGAGCAGGATACGGAAATCTTCAGCAATGATTGTTGTTGAAGATTCTAATCATTGCCAGAGTCATTCCTGTATTTGTTTCAATTCTGCCAGTTTGTATTTCGGGTGTTTTGAAACCTTGTTATTAGGTATGCGTATGTTGTTATATCTTCCTGATATATTGGCCCTTGTATCATTATAAAATGTTTCTTTTTATCTTTAAAACGATTTGTCTTAAAGTCAATTTAATATTAACATAGCCATTCTAGCTTTCTTATAGCTGCAGTTTGCATTGTATACCTTTTTTTATCTACTTATTTTCAGTTTATTTACATGTTTGAATTTAAGGTGTATCCTTTGTAGACAGAATATATTTGGATCTGTGTTTTTTCCAGTTTGACAGTGTCTTCCTGTTAGTTCGGGTTTTGGAACATTCACATTTGATATAATTGTTGATACAGTGAGATTTACACTTGACATTTTACTGTTATTTTCTTTATGCCTTCTGTCTTTTCTGTTTCTCCCATCTTCCCTTACTGTTTTATTTTGTGCTAAGTATTTTTAATGTACAATTTTAATTCCTTTGTAGATTTAAAAATAATTTTTGTTTTTAATAATTTTGTGGTTTTGAAAACAGGTGCTCTATGAATTAAACTATGCATTTTACTTATTGCAATCTACTTCTTACTTAATTCTGGCAAAATGAGAAACTTACTCCAAGGTAGCTCCATCACCTCCTCCTTCTCTGAGCCATTGTTGTCATATTATTACATATAAATATGTTATGAACCTAACAATATAATATTACAATGATCACTTTAGGCAATTTCATGTCATTAAAGAAATTAGAAGAAGAAATGAGAAGAAATACATTTGGAGTTTTTTATATTAACTTACATATTTACCATTTCCAGTGTTCTCCATTTCCTTCATTTCCTATGGATTGAGGTGACTATCTGGTGTGATTTCCTTTCAGCTTGAAGCTTTATAGTTGTTTTCTGGGTCATTTCACCCAGTTGTTTTCAGCCATTTTTAGTTGGCTGTAACCAGAACCTATCAACCAACTAACCAGCTTACTTTCCTTCCTTCCTTCTTCTCTCTCTCTCTCTCTCTTTCTCTCTTTCTTTCCTTCTTTCTCTCTTCTCTTCTGTCTGTTCCGTTTTTTTTTCTTTCTTTTTTGGTCTTTGCATTTTAACTCTGAGTTGGATACTTAGTCTATTTGTTTATAAATAGTTTTTTTGTGTCTATTTGTTTACAAATAGTTTTTTGGTAACTATTTGTAATGAGTTTTTGATACATTTATTTAAAGTTATATACTTCCCTATAAATAATTGCTCTTTCTGTCATCACAAAAATTGTTATGTAATATTTTCAAGGTATTCAGTTTAAATAATTCTTTAATTTTTTTTTTCATTCTTCTTTAACAAAATATTGCTTAGTAGTATGCAACTTGTTCCTAGGTATATTATTTATTTATTTATTTGCTTTTCAATTTGTTATTTATTTCTAATTTTAAAGCAATACAATTAGAGAACAGAATTTTGTAATTTTTTTGGAATTTATTTGAAGAATATTTTGGGGATTAATATTAATCATTTTTGTGTATGCGTGTGTGTGTGTGTGTGAATATATTAAATGCAACCAAAAGATTATGTGCAATGTGCAGACTTGTTAGATGTATATTACTGGAAGTTTACTGCGTTATTTAAAATTTCAATATGTCTGCTTCTGTTTCATCCAGTTGTATTTATCATTTTGAGTGGGGTATGATTTAAAAATTACAAGGTCAATTTCTTTAAGTATTTGTTGCTTCCCAGTTTTTGACAGTTGTTTTATAAATTTTAAAATCTGTATTGTTACTTGTAGATCTGTTCATAATCTTTTTTTTAATATACTGCTCCTTTTAGCAGAAGACAATATTCCTCTTAACAACATTTAGTTTTCTTTGCATTCCATTTCTTCTCATATTAAGTTTGTTACCTCAATTGTATTTTAGTTAAAATTTGGTGTATCATTTTATTCATGTATTTTAAACTTTTATTTAATTTTTTTTATGCACGATAGAGTACTAGATCTAGTTTTTCTGTTTTTTTTTTAGGTTTAATCTGAGAATTTCTATCTTTTGATTGGCTAATTTAATCCTATTTTATTTATCATGACTACTATAATAGGAATTATTTATACCTTCTTAATTCCTATTTTCTGTGTATCAAATTATTTTTTTTCTGCCTTTCATTGGATAGATTAAATTTATCTTTCTATTGTCATAAAAACCATGAACTATTTTCATTCTTTGTTTGGTTACTCCTAACTTATTGTACTTATTATCTCTTTTTGAGATAGGGTCTCACCCTGTCACCCAGGCTGGAGTTCAGTGGCGTGATCTCAGTTCACTGCAACCTCTTCCTCCCAGGTTCAAGTGATTCTTGTACTTCAACCTCTAGAGTAGCTTGGACTACAGGCGTATGCCACCATACCCAGCTAATTTTTGCATTTTTAGTAGAGATTAGGTTTCATGTTGTCCAGACTGGTCTCAAACTCTTGGCCTCAAGTGATCCGCCTACCTCGGTCTCCCAAAGTGCTGGGGATTACAGGTGTGAGCCACTGTACCCAGTCTATACTTATTATCTTAAACTTATTAATTTTAGTATTACTTCTTTAAATAGGACAAGTGATTTAATATGACTGACTTTTCTCTGGTTCCTTCTACTTCCATCTCCAAGACGCTGTCCTCATTAAAAAAAACAACAACAACAAACTTTTAGGCCAGGTGTGGTGGCTCACGCCTGTAATTCCAGCACTTTGGGAGGCCGAGGCAGGTGGATCACAAGATCAGGAGTTCGAGACCAGCCTGGCCAATATGGTGAAACCCTAGCTCTACTAAAAATACAAAAATTAGCCGGGCATGGTGGCGGGTGCCTGTAATCTCAGCTTCTTGGGAGGCTGTGGCAGAAGAATCACTTAAACCCAGGAGGCAGAGGTTGCAGTGAGCCAAGATCGCACCACTGCATTCCAGCGAGACTCTGTCTCAAAAAACAACAACAACAAACAACAAAAACTTTTAGTTAAAGTATGATAAATATACATAAAATACACACATCATAAGTGTATAGATAAGTGAATGTTCACAAACTGAATTCACACATGGGTGCTGCAGACACACCTACCAGCAGAACACGACGAGCATTCCAGACTGCTGTGTCCTTAATGCACCTTCCTAGTTATTACCTTGCCTCCACCACCCAAAAGGACGTCTAACACCTTGGATTCCTTTTGTTTTAGTTCTTCACACAGATGGAATCATGTTGTGTCATCCACATTGTTGCACTTAGTTGCAGATGATTAGTTCCTGGTTTCGTTTGGTGTTCCATTGCATGCCTATACAGTTATGGATTGATCCTGATGTTTAAAGACATTTGGGTTGCTTCCAGCTTTTGGTATTGCAAGTAGTGCTATGATGAACATGGTGGTGCCTGTCTATTGGTGTTTGAGCCTATGTGAGGCTTTATTTTGGATGTATGCCTTGGGAATGGAATTGCTGGGGCATAGGGTATACACACATTTAGCTTTAGCAGATGCTGCCAAACAGTTCTCTGAAGTGGTGTTCTCATTCACATTCCCACCAGCACTTTATGAGAATTTTAATCGTTTCACATTCTTATCTATACTTGATACTTTCCTTTGTTTCCATTTTAGTTATTCTGGTGGTGTGAATTGCTGTTTCATATTCCTCCAGCTTCTAAATTCTGGGTTGTTATAGATTCTCATCCTCGCTCCCTTCCTCCTTTACTTTACTTTTTGTTTTTGTTTTTCTTTAACTCTTTTTAGCTTCTTTTCTTAAACAACAGTAAACCCTACTAATTTATTTACTCATCATTCCCATATATTTCATTGTATCCTCCTGTATACATCTATTAAGGGTGTTTTAGGATCATTGTATGATAAGCCTTCTGAATCTGTATGTCTCTGAGAATATATTTTTTGTTTACTCACCTTTAAATAATTCAATTGTACCAAAATCATAGGCTTGACATTCTTTTTCTTTAATTCTTTTACCAAGTATAATTTTTGAAAAGTTAAAAACAAGAATCACATGCAAATAAATGAGCACATACCAAAGATTTTATGCAACTTATTAATTAATGAGGAAACCATCAAGATTCAAAAGAGTACTTGAAGAACACACACAACACATATGAGTTAAGCATTCTGAAATCAATTTGCGAATACATGCACCCCTATAGGGGATTAAAATGTAACGTGTGGAGTTATCTTTTCTAACCAGAAGAAATTAATTTTATCTCTTCCAGATTAATTTTTTTGCATAACTGTGGGCAACGACATTTGCATTTCTCACAGTTTTCTACAAGCAAACTTCTACCCCTGCAGAGTTGTAAAGGAAATCATTCAATAGATAATCAATCAAAGATGCATGTCCCTATAGGAACAGATGATCCCAGAGGCCCTGTGAATGACATCCTACACTATACTGAAAGGATGCCCATTGCCTCTTCTGCTTATGTTCAAGCACTGGAGATTTTTTTTTTTGATGCTTTGAAAATACTACCTCATGGTTTGTTCAAAGATACTTTTGAGAAGCCTGATGCTAACTCACTTTTTTTTTTTAGCTTTGGAGCAGTTTATTATTGTTGACCAGCCCTTCTAGAATTTTCTTTTTAACTTTCATGTCCTTAAGTTTTATTATAATATATTAATATCTAGGTATGAATTCTCTTTCTTGTCTCTGCTGTCATTCCAGAAGTCTTTCACCTTTCTTTAACTCAAGACATTGTCAGGGACTATTTTTCCAATATTTTCTCTCAATTATTTTTTTTCTCTTCCTCTGATATGTCTCTTATTAGTCCACAAACACTTTTACTTCTTAGGTCACATAACTTTTATGTATTCTTTTATATTTTCTGTCTCTTTATTCCCAATAATGATTGGTAAGTTTCTTTACCTAATTGTTCAGCTCCTGAGATTTTATTTACCTTTATTCAGTTTATTTATTCCATTGACTGAGTTTATTATTTCAAACCCAATGATTTTTCTTGTTAACTGCCTGTTCTTCATTTGTGTTATTCATATCACCTTCTCTCTCTTTGTCAAGCTTGTTTTACAGTCTCAATCTGGCGGTTCTGTCATTTCTAGTCCTCACAGTGCTGGTTGTTTCTTTCCACCCCTGAGGGTTTTTCTCCCTTGAATGTAGTAGCCTAATGTTCCCTGTGAGGAGGGAGGGGAGGAAAGGGGCCGCAGGGGCTGGCTCATCCACCTGCATTTCTTTCCTGTCACTCTTCACCTTCCCGGGCTCTGGTGAGTCACTAGCAATATCTGTAGCATCTGTGGCATGGGGTGGTCTGCTAGTTTTCCAGGGCTGTTGCAGCAAAATACAGTCATACACCACATAAAGACATTTCAGATTGCATATACAACAGCCACCCATAAGACTCTCAGCCATCATGGGGCTGAAAATTTCCTATCATCTAGTGATGCTGTAGCCATCGTAATGTTGTAGTGCAACATATTACTCATGCATATCCACGACAAAAAAAAACCAAGCAAACCAAGCAAACCACCCTGAACACATTTCGGGACAGGGCAACACCTCCTTAAGAAGAGCCTCAGGCAGGTCCTTCCGGAGGTGTCCGGAAGAAGGCATTGTCATCACACAAGAAGGCTTCATGCCTGTTATGGCTCCTGAAGACCTTCCTGTGGGACAAGATGTGAAAGTGGAAGATAGTGATATTGATCATCTTGATGTGGGTAGACCTGCGCTAATGTGTGTATGTGTGTGTGTGTCTCTTAGTGTTTTAATGAAAGAAGTTTGAAAAGTAAAAAATAATAAGCAATTTAAAAATTAGAAATAAGCTTATAGAATAAGGGTATAAAGAAAGACTTTTTTGTATAGTTGTACAATATGTTTGTGTTTTAAGCTGAATGTTATTACAGAAGAGTCAAAAAGTTTAAAAAAATTAAAACATTTATAAAGTAAAAATGTTACGGTAAGCTAAGGTTAATTTATTATTGAAGACAGAAAATTTTAAAAATATGTTTAGTGTAGCCTAAGTCTACAGTGTTTACAAAGTCAACAGTTGTATATAGTAATGTCCTAGGCCTTCACATTCACTCACCACTCACTGATTTACCCAGGGCACTTCCAGTCCTGTAAGCTCAGTAACTGTCCTATACATTTTTCATCTTTTATACCATATTTTTACTGTACCTTTTTAATGTTTAGTTGTTTAGATGCATAAATACTTACCATTCTGTCGCAGTTGCCTGCAGTACTCAGTACAGTAACATGCTGGACAGCTTTGTAACTAGAAGCAATAGGGTATACCGTGTAGCCATGTGTGTAGCAGGCTTTGCCATCTAGGTTTGTGTAAGTGCACTCTGTGATGTTTGCACAGGGACAAAATTGCCTAAAGATGCATTTCTGAAGTGAGGCATTACTGTACCACAAAAATGCTTAAAACAATACAAATGTATTCTCTCACGCTTTGGAGCCTAGAGGTCTAAAATCAAGGCATCAGCAGTTCCATGCTCTCTCTGAAGGCCGAGGGGAATGTCTTAGTCCATTTTGTCTTGCTACAAAATAATACGTGAAATCGGGTCATTTATAAAGAAAAGAGGTTTATTTGGCTCAGAGTTCTGCAGGCGGTACAAGAAGCATGGCACCCACATCTGCATCTGAAGTGAGGGCCTCGGCTGCTTCCCCCCATGGCAGAAGGTGAAGGGGAGCTTGTGTGTGCAGACATCACATGGGAAGAGGGGAGACGAGAAAGAGATGGGGAAGGTTTCAGGTTCTTTATAACAACCAATTCTGAGGGAACTAATAGAGTGAGAACAGACTTCCATGACCTTCCGGGGAGGTCATTAATTTATCCATGAGGGATTCTCTCCCAGGACTCAAACCCCTCCCACTGGGACCCACCTGCAACATTGGGATCAAATTTCAACGTGAGGTCTGTGGGGACAAACATTCAAACTACAGCAAGGAGGATCCTTCCTTGTCCCTTTCAGCTTCTGGTGGCTCCCAGAAATCCTTGGCCTTCACTGCTTGTCAGTGGATCACTCTACCTCTGTTATCCTCTGGCATTCTCCCTGTTTCTGAGTCCACCCTTACCCTTTCTTAAAGAACACCAGTTATTGCATTAGGGCCTGTGTGAATAATCAAAGATAATCATTCTGCATTCATTTCCTAGAGCTGCTGAAACAAAGTGTACAAGCTAGGTGACTTATGACAGAAATGTATTCTCAGAGTTCTGAAGGTCAGAAGTCCAGAATCAAGTTGTTAGCAAGACAGTTTCCTACTGAGGGCTCTGGGGAAGACTCTATTCCAGGCCTCGCTCCCAGCTTCTGGAAGTTTTCTGGCAGTTTTTGGTATTTCTAGCTTTCTTGAAGCATCACCCCGACCTTTGTCATCACCTTCTCATGGCGTTCTTCCTGTGTGCATGTCGGTCTCTGTTTCCAAATTTCCCCATTTTATAAGGACATAGTCATATTGAACTCAGGATTACTCTGATCCAGTGCAACCTCATCTAAATTGATTACTTCTGCGAAGACCCTATTTCCAAATAAGGCTGCATTTTGAGGTTCTGGGACTTAGGACTCCAACGTATTTTACTGGGGGACACAATTCAACCCTCAAGAGGAAGTACTGCTGCTTTTTAATCTTATGGTTGTAGAGAGTGGGGGGTGGTCTGTCAGTAGCCTTCCCAGGGGAATGTGACAGGGAGCAAAGAGCTCAGAGGGGAAGCCTTCCTCCCAGCTCCTTTCCAATGCCAGTCTTTGCCCCCAGGTCATCACTCTCTTCCACACCTGCTTCCTCCACGACCCAGTAGGTTACATAAAAATAGCTTAGATAAATAAAATAAAATAATTAAGTAAAAGTCATTTGTTTAAGAAAAGCTATTTATGGTGGAGTAATGACCAGTCCTTTCTGGTTTACCAAGAAAATTCATGAGAATTTATGCCTTTAAGTTAGCAAAAAAAAAAAAAAAAAAAGGGGGTGGGTGGGTGGAGAGAGATATAAAACTGAATATTATTACCAGGGCCAACAATTTTTAGTATGACATCCTGTTAGAATGTCAAGTTTCTTAAATGGGCACACAACACACCAACAAGGACTGACTATGAATGTCGTACAAGATTTCTTTGCTAGAAATAACATTTGTCAGGGCAGTTTCATAATGCGTAATACCTGTATTTGTTTAGTTGAAGGAATAGAAGCAGAATTTTCAACTTATTTTTCTGAGATTTCTTTCATGTGCAGTTAGCACCTGCATTTTGTTGGCCAGACACTAGAATTATAATAGTTAAACCTCTGGGTGGGCTGCAGGGGTGGAATGTGAATGGTTGAGAAAACAAAAACTTACAATATGGAAGGAAAAAAGCAGAGCAGGATGAACAGTTGGAAGTAGGGCATGTGGTCTTTTGCATCGGCATAATTTTCATTTTATTCTTTAGGTCCTGTGTCTTTCTTGTCACTTGCGTGGGCTCTCTAGCATTGGACGGGAGGAAGGAACCAGTATTTCATGCTAATTTACCATCTTGCTGGGGACTCAAAATCATCCCCATAGAATTTTAGATACATTTTCCTCAACATTTTATTATGAAAATGTTGAAACTTACAGAGACACTGAAAGAATTTTATAATGAACCTGAATAGATGCAGGACCAAAATTCTTTAATTCATTATTTGCTAGGTCTTTTCTTTGGATTTTGTTATTCTTCCCCTTAAGCTATTTTTTGTTTTTTTAAATGGAGTCTTGCTCTGTCACCCAGGGTGGAGTGCAATGGCACAATCTCGGCTCACTGCAACCTCCGCCTCACGGGTTCAAGCGATTCTCCTGCCTCAACCTCCTGAGCAGCTGGGATTACAGGTGCATGCCACCATGTCCAGATAATTTTTGTATTTTTTAGTAGAGTATGTTGGTCAGGTTGGTCTCGAACTCCTGACCTCAGGTGATCCACCTGCCTTGGCCATCCAAAGTGCTGGGATTACAGGCATGAGCCACCACGCCTGGCCCCCCTTAAGCTTTTACAAGTGTTTTGACAATATCTGAATTGCTTCCTGATACGGTTTGGATCTGTGTCCCTGCTCAGGCTTATGTCGAATTGTTATCCCCGATGCTGAGGTGGCCTGGTGGGAGGTGGTTGGATCATGGGGCAGTTTCTCGTGAGTGGGTTAGCACCTTCCCCTTGGTGCTGCTCTCATGATGGTGAGTGAGTGCTTTCAAGATCTGGTTGCTTAAACGTGTGTAGCACCTCCTGGCTCTGTCTCTTGCTCCTGCTCTGGTCATGTAAGATATACTTACTTCCCCTTTGCTTCCACCATGATTGTAAGTTTCCTGAGGCTTCTCGTAAAGTAAAAGCTGCCGTGCTTCCTACAGAACCATGAGCCAATTAAGCCTCTTTTAACTTTCTCTTTCATTTATTTATTTACTTATTTAGACAGAGTTTCACTCTGTCGCCAGGCTGGTGTGCAGTGGCGTGATCTTGGCTAACTGCAACCTCCGGCTCCAGGGTTCAAGCAATTCTCCTGCCTCAGCCTCCCAAGTAGCTGGGACTACAGGTGCACACCATCATGCCCAGATAATTTTTGTATTTTTAGTAGAGACGGGGTTTCACCATATTGGCCAGGATGGTCTCGATCTCTTGACCTCATGATCTGCCCGCCTTGGCCTCCCAAAGTGCTGGGATTACAGGCGTGAGCCACTGCACCCAGCCTAAACCTCTTTTCTTTATGAATTACCCAGTCTCAGGTATTTCTTTATAGCAGTGTAAGAATGGGCTAATACTACACCATTTTTAGCAATTCATATTTAATGAGTTTTTCTCAGCCTTCAAATTTATAGAAATAATGAATCTCCTTTTGCATTCATATTTATATGCCATTCAGTTGGCTTAGAAAACTATAATTTCCGTACCAACAAAGCTTCGGTGTGTGCAATTTTTCAGTCTTGAAAATAGATGTGTCCTTGTTGGTGTACTTCAGGGAGCTCTTTGGGATGCATTGTACTCTGGATCTGAGTGTGAGCTTCTGCAGGCATGAGGGGCACTGACAGTTTAGGAAGTTGAATACTGGAGTTTGGTTAAGGGAATCCTAGCACAATCCCGTGGGTGGGACATCCAGTTCCAATGGTTCTGTGCTAAGTCCTATATTGTTTCTGGTCTTCCCTTCAGACCGAGGTGTAGAAACTGTGTGACTTTCCTGGTAAGGTGTGCTCCTGTGAGCACGTGATCAGGCATGTGTGCCTGTGTAACCCACAAGTGTGTGCACATGCTCTGACATGTTATGGATAGTCCTGCCTTAATTGGTATTTAGAAAGAAAGAAACCAACAAACAAAATAAGCTATACACCTCTTTACCAGGCCAAAAGTGCACTTCCATTCTTTTACCAAACAATATGCTTAACACCTGGGCCCCAGGAGCCTGCTTGAAATGACATCATCTATACACCCATCTCCCAGGCCAAATGTTGGATACCTGCCTGACACCTGGCAGACTACAATGTACCACCAAAGTAAGCACAGACACCTGCAATGTCCCCACACAGAAGCTGTTATGAACAGCAAAGCTGGAATCTTTCTAGCTTTGGTGTTTTCACTCTCCAGAGTCTACCTTCAGCAATGGAAAAAACAACCTACTGGCAATTCAAAAAAAGCAGTTTATCCCCACATCACAAAGAGTACCATTGCTATTCAAGTCCTCCTGCTAATTTTCCACTTAATATTCACCTCCGGTTGAACAATTACTGCTTTTACTGGCCTTCAACTGCTCCCCCTGCTTCCTGTGCCTGCTGGACACCGCTTCTTGAGGTCGTGAGACAATTGCAGAGCATTCTCCATGGTTTCCCATGGCCTTAAGAACATAGCCCTCATTACTCAGCATGGCTTGCAAAGTGTTCAGTGATTACTGCCTCTGAAGTTCATGTTCAGCCTGACCTCGGACGACTTCCTCCCACCTCTCCCTCCTGCACAGACTGAGGCAGCCTTGTGTGAGCTGGTTCCCCAGTGTTGCCATCCCTCTAGCGTTCTCTTTGCCATTATCATCCTGATGTGATTCTGCAAGGGCCACAGCAAATGCCACTGTCCTCTGGCGGAAGGTAATGCCTGCTTTGTCCATGCTGCAGAGTTCATTATCCCTCCTGTGCCTCACCTGTCTAATCTACCTGTGTGATGGATGTTTGTGTGGCGAATGCTCCTATTCTAAAATCAGCTCCCATTGCTAGAGACTGTGACCCCCTCATCTTTATTTTCTCCTGGACACTTCCCTCAATGCCTTCTACATGGTCATTGCTCAGTTGTTAATTTGAATCACACACCACTTACTAAGGATGTTATCACAAAGTGTCCTTAACTCCGAAGTAATTGTGTGTCTGTAGGATAAGAGCTTGCACATTTAGGTGTAGAAAAAATTATGAGACATTTGCAGAAATACTGCTAATCGGTGATTATGTTAGCTGGAAACCTGTCCAACTCCCTTCTTTGCATAGGGAAGCTAAGCCATAAAGCTCTTCTCAGAATGAATGTCTACTGGTTCTATAGCTGTAACTACAGCTATAATCTCTAAGTTGATAATACTATATCCAAATGACACCTTTGAGCGAAGGAGGCAGCAGCAAGACTCTTGTTATACCTCAGAAGCTTCTGGATTTGCATACCATTTGAGATCTTTCACATTTGATATTAAGTCAAATGTAGCACACACCCCTATTGTGCAGTGAAAAGTAGAGTCTCATAGACAAGCTGTCAGATGCCAAATTGATGCAAGCGATTTTTTAGTTTGCATCCTGAGATGAACAGAAGGCCAGGAGAACTGTTCACAACTGCACTTCGCAGAGGAATGGTCAATTCCAATATCTTCCCTGCACCTGAAGGCTTATCCAGGCTCCTGTGCTGAAGCCAGAGGCTTGGAATGGCTTTCAAACCCTTAGGCTGCTTTCAGAGCCCCTGGGGTCCTACCACCAGGATGTGCTATCATGATAATTGTGTAGAGAATCACTAGAGCCAAAAATTTAGAATCTTCTGTAAAAGAGAACTTCAAAATTACTCAGTTTTTGTTGTTCTTGTTGTTGGAAATAGCTCGTAATTATACACAGCACAGAATTTTCTGCATTGTCACTGAAATGATCATTCTTGGTAAAAAGAAATTACCTTCACTTTCTGCGCTTTTGTGGTGGCAGTTTATTACAAAACCCCATAAGGAGTGAGGAATGATTTCTCTAAGACTTATTATAAATATGACATCAGCAGTTGAAGTTGAAGAATCTTAAAAAGTTTGAGATGCTTCATTTGTATTCGCTGGGCCATTTGGTTATTCACCAAATTTATCTTTCAACCAGCATTTTTTGAATGCACTTTTATACTGGACTATAGGAAAAACAGAGTTGAATAAAACAATTTCCTCCCAAGGAAATAATAATCCAGATGGAAAGATGTGACATGTTCCTAAAAAATGACAAGACAGAGCCAGATAAATATCACAAGGGATGTTTGGACCGAGTGCTGTAAGACTCACAGGAGCAGACGTTTTCCTCTTGCTGGAAAGGAGGGAACTCGGACTAAGCAGATGCTGGGTGCTAAAGGACCATGTAGTCTGGGTCTTAAAAGATGGAACCTATGCTGAGGTTAGAGGAAGGAAGACGGGAAGTGTAGTCAGGGCAACGGAGCGAGCAAAAGCTGGATTGAGGTGGGGACATGAAACAGAAAGTGGGCAGGCAGGCTGGGCATGGTGTCTCGTGCCTATAATCCCAGCACTTTGGGAGGCTGAGGTGAGTGGATTGCTTGAGCCTAGGAGTTTGAGATCAGCCTGGGCAACACCGTAAGACCTTATCTCTCCAAAAAAAAAAAAAAAAAAAAATAGCTGGGTGTGATGGTGCATGCCTGTTGTCCCAGCTCCTCAGAAGGCTGAGGTGGGAGGATTGGTTGAGCCCGGGAGGTTGAGGTTGCAGCGACCTATGATCATGTCACTGCACTCCAGCCTGGGCGATGGAGTGAGACAGACCCTGTCTGAAACAAACAATTAAACAAAACTGTGAAAGTGAGCAAGCATTTCCAAAGACTAACAAGATGGAAAGGTTTAGACCAAACTGTAGAGGACCTTGGATACCAATAAATTATTTGGACATTACTTTATAGGAAATGAGAAGTCAACACAGCTTTTTAAGCAAGAGAATGATGCAATCAAAATTATTTTTTAGGAAAATTGACTTGAATGAATTCCATTTGCTTAAAGCTCATTCCTGAGGTGGCAGAAGCTGAAAATGAGCTAAGAAAATACTAGAAAAACAAACAAACAAATAAAAAAAACAAAACAGATAAAAATTAAAGGAGAGTTCTCCAATGTGGAGAAGATGGTGCAATTTAACATCGTCCATTCTCCCCAGATGGCCCCGTCTTGTTCCTTTTGGTGCTTATCATTAATGGATCACTCGATTTGTTTACATGTTTGTTTTTAAGTTTGTCCCTACCTCCACACTAGAATAGAATCTCAGGGCCCTTGTCACAGTTGGTCATCCTCTGTGCCAGGGATGGTGTCTCACATATCACAGACAATTGTTAATTATATTTTGAATGAATAAAGATTACTAGAATGCAGGGAGAGGTTAGAAATACTCAACTCCTAGTTTGATTTTATGTTCTCCAGTAAGAATAGATTTAGAGACTGATATGGAGAAAGATAAAATTTCTTTACGGAAGCCTGTACTGATTGTAAGGGACTTACACACATTTATTCCTCCTAACAGCCACAGAAGGCGATCTGAAAGGTAGTCATTCATTCACTTGGCGTTTATGGAGCACTTACTCTGGGCCAGATGTTGTCCTTTGTGTTGTGTTTGCAAAGATGCATTTGGGGCAGTTCTTGCAATGGAAGGTCTCACAGTCTGATGAAGAAAATCAATGTATACAGAGAATTATAATACAATGTATCTGTATTAAAGTTCTCCAGAGAAATAGAATCAATAGGATGCATACAGCTATATATATATATATATATATATATAAGCACACACACACACAGAGATTTATGATAAGAAATTGGCTCAAGTGATTATGGAGGCTAAGAAGTCCTAAGACCTGCACTTGGCAAGCTGGAGACCCAGGAGAGGCAATGTTTCCGTTTGACTCTGAAGGCAGGAAAAGCCAATGTCCCAGGTTGAAGATAGCCGGGCAGGAGAAATTCCCTCTTACTCATGGGAAGGTCAGCTTTTGTGTTTGCTTCAGGCCTTCAACTGATTGGATGAGGCTCACTTACATTAGGGAGGGCCATCTGCTTTACTCAGTCCACCCACTCAAATTTTCTCTAGTAAGAGTAGGATTTTGTTTATTTTTGACAATGTAAACTTGGGTCCAGTGCCCATCCTGGCACCTTGCTGGCTAGCCCCCTGCTTCACAAAGAATGCTGGGGAGTATTCTAAACAAGAGGATGGGCTAAGCAGGAGTGTTTGCTACAAGAGTCCTACTTCTGGCTGGTCTAAGAGTGCAAGTTGCTTATCTCTTAATGACTGAGTTTGCCAAAGACTCATTATGTGACCCCTGGGAACCCAGCAATTATGACTTTTCTTCCCACCATTTTCAGGGTCCTCAAGAAACCACAAGGGTATCACATGCACCCTGCTAAATATTTCTGAGTTACAGAAGGAACAAGTGCATAATCTCTACTCCTCCCAAATCTGCAGTCAAATCACTTTCAGGCTGTTCTCTCGGTGTAGATTTTCAATTGCCATCTGAAAGGAGCGTTAGTCATCTTAATAACGTGAATTAATCATCAGTCCGGCCGGCTGGACAATACTGCAATCACAACAACAGAGAAATGTTCCAGCCAGAATGAGAACGTACAAACATAATTTAACTCAGAAATATTGCAGCTGCATTCAACAAACTTCCAATCCAAAGAGACCTACCAGTCATTTCTAAAATTTTTTGGCTGTTAAAGTGCTTTTGTCACAAAAGGGATGTTAGCAGTGTAATTTCAGACTCAAACAAGTAACAGAATTGCAGGAATTATGAACATTTTGTGATCGGAATACCTTTAGCCAAATGATAAAGTTAATGTTATATTTTGTAGAACAAATTGAATTCTGTCCTGTGTATCAGTTTCTGAAGAATGTAATTGTTATTAATAAGACATTAACAGGATGTAATTTCCTTTGACAATAACTTGATCTCCTCATAAACATGTGTGATTAGAACAATTAGAAACTGCATTAGATTTTACGATCTAACAGGATGCAGTGTTTTCCCCATTTCTGACATATTTGATGCTTTTGAAAATGTGCCCAATCCTTTATTTTTTCCAATCTGTTTTAAGTGTTTCTGAGGTAGAATGCAGGACTTTACTCCAGGGACAGGGCTTGAACTCTGGACCAGATTGAGAACTAGCTGAAATGGTGAAGAGGCAAAAGCCCCTCTCCGTAAGACAGGCCCACCAGTGCCGTGTCAGTTACATTGCCATGACAACACCCGGAAGGTACCAACCGTTTCCATGGCAATGCCACAAGGACTCAGAAGTTACCACCCTTTTTCTAGAAATTTTTGTATAATCTGCCCCTTAATTTGCATGTAATTGAAAGTAGGTAAACATGTGACTACGGACCTGCCCCTGAGCTGCTTCTCCGGACACCCTACCTGTGGGGTTGCCCTGCTGCTCTGCAAGGAGCAGCACCTCTGCTGCTACTGTGCACGGCCACTTCAGTAAAAGTTGCTGTTTACACCACCGTCTGCCTTGAATTATTTCCTAGGCAAAGCCAAGGCCTCTCCCGGGTCAGCCCCAGTTTTGGGCTCACCTGTCCTGCATTATGGGAGCCAAAAACTGCCCCTTCATTTTTTATTTTATTATTCTTTTTTGAGATGGAGTTTCACGCCTGTGGCCCAGGCTGGAGTGCAGTGGTGCTGTATCGGCTCACAGCAACCTCTGCCTCCTGTGTTCAAGCGATTATCCTGCCTCAGCCTCCCCAGCAGCTGGGATTACAGGCGTGATTCACCACTTCCGGCCCTTTTGTTCTTTTTGAAGATTTCACAACAACTTGCTTTTGTAATGATTGTGCGACTTTAGAATACAGTGTTCTCCTTATTGTTAACCTGATTGTAAAGCCTAATGGAAAAGAAGAAGAGAGACCATCATCTGCAGTGCACCGCCAGGCCCCGCACCAGATCCTGCAAACATCTTGGTTTATCCTCACAGCAGCCCTGGGACACATGAGGCAACTGAAGGTCACTGAATGGCAGAAGTCCTGTGTGACACTCAAGATATCTGAGCCCAAGTCCAGCTCTGTCTTCCAGTTCCCCCTAGAACTGTAATTGATCACTTAGCAACTGAAGTCTTTCTTAGATGTCTATTCATCTCAAGCCTGTGTCACAAATGCTGTCGATGAGGCTGAAAGAAAGGGCGCTCTGCTGTCTCCCCACGCCCTCTCCTCAGAGGTTTCACGCCACAGTAAGCACCTAATCTAGGCTGTGGTCCTTCTCCAGGTAACAGAGCCGCCACTCAGTATCGGGTGTGTGAGTCGAGCTCCCTGGTGATACTTTAGGACTCAGCACAGCAGCGGGGGGCCCTTGACACTAGGGGCACAACCTGTACCTCACCAACTAGGAAAATACTTTTCTCTCATTGCAAGTGTCGGGTTTGCTGTCTCTGAGGGAGACATGCTGACCTTAGGAGTTAACTCATAAAGGGTCTGTGGAAACTTCATCCGTGAAAATACAGAAAAGGAGCTACCATGAAGGGTCAGCATTCGGAGCTGCCCCCAGGATAGGAACCCATCCATCCATCCCTCCCCCATCCCCTTGCTCTGCCCCACCCCTGCAGGGCGCTGAGACTGACAGGGCGGGCATCAAGCAATGCGATACCCTCAGTGTCCAGGGGGAGGGGTCCCCGGAGTGGCACCATGCTGAGAAAGTGGGTTGAGTTTTCCTCATTGGAGAACTGAAGTTCTTGGGCTTATAAACTAGGAAACAGAGGTCTCCAAGAGCAGGTGAGCCATCTGGGTAGTGTGTGTGTGAGACCCTAAATAAGCATCCCTTTCTTATGAGGGCCAAGTGTTGCTTCTCCTTGTACTTTGCCTTTGAAATTACCTTTATCCTCAGGGACAAGGTCCGCCTCTCCCAGCACAGTTTGGGGCATTCTTGTGAGGGCTGAGAGACAGGGTGGCCGGGGGCACTGGGACCTGCTCCTCCATCCCGAGGCCTCCTGGCCTCAAGTGGAGAGTGGCATTAGGTTGTGGGTGGTCCTGGCCTCCAGGATAGATGGCACTGAGTGTAGGAGACAATAAACTCAGGGAGGCTTTTGGTGGTGGCAAGACCCCATTCTCCATCAGCAGAGACAGCAGAAGGCCATGCCTCCCTTCATGGGCCCCAGAGATGAGGAAGCTGCCTTCTTGGCAGAGGAGAAAGGAGTGGCAGTGGCGAGCTTCCAGCTCCCTGTCCACAGAACCTCCCTGAGGGGAACGCAGCACTCTGCAGGCTCAGTCCTGCCACAAACAGTTTGCACTTTCTACATAAAGCTGGGACCTGGAATAGGGCCGCTCGCAAGAAGGGCATCATGAAGGTCTAGAATTGTCCTGGGAAAAGATGACCTGATTGCCCCCCACAGCTTGGCAGCCCTATTCCTAAAGTGGACGCCAATATACCGTCAAACTTAACAACACATGCATTCCTGCGGAGAGATTTTTTAAAAAATCCTCATTTACTTAAAAACTCAGCTTTCCCATGGCAATTACCATCTTAATAATATAACATAATGTCTGTCTATATTATCAAACAATATAATATCTTGATCATATATTTACCATCTTCATAATGTAACATTAGCTGTCTAGTGGAAAAAACAAAAAAACCTCATACACAATAGTTTCTGTGTGTGATGATAACGGACTTACCAATGTCATTTCCATGGGGTCAACTACATGCCCACACCTGTGGACTTAGGACAGCAGAGGCTGCTCACTGCAAAGGAAAGAGAAACTGTAGCCTGAGGGGGTCCAGGACAAAGCCTTGGTGAAGTTCCCTGTCGCTCTGCGTACCCTCCAGCGTCCGGGTGCAGGAGTCCTTTGGCTCTGAGGTGCAGGTCTCAGGAAGGCTCCTCAGCACCGAGGTGTTTGGATGAACTTCATTTCTGGGTGTATTCTCTTCTGAAATGATGCACGTCAACATGACAGCTAATTAACCTGGGAAAAGTGACCTCTGTAGTAAAGAGGAATGGAAATCCAGCACAAACTGTGCTGGGAAGGCACCGAAAACCTAAGGGTGAGGAAGAGAGGCACGGAGGAATTGCTGAGCGGCGACCAGCCTGCCTTCAGCAGATGTGGTGGGGCCGCGGCCGGAGTCTGGAGGTGATGGAGCCACCTAAGGCCTTCAGGCAGGGATGTGAAGCTGCCAGATTTGTGTGTGGGGAAAATGACTCCTTCCGCGGTGTTGAGGGGTGGATTGAAGGAGGAGCAAGCGAAGACCAGGAACAAGCTGGCAGGCTGTAGTCCTATTACAAATTGAGCGAAGGAAACCATTTGGGAGATATCTTAGAGGTGGAATTGACAGCATTTTTAACCTGACTTCTGATTACTTTGCACATGCTGGTCCACCCACCCGGAGCCTCCCACCTCTGTGTTAGGGTTTTCCATTTTCCTTCAGGTCTTACTCCCACTTTTTCTGACACCCTCACCCTTGCTGCACGACAGGCTGGCCTCAATTTGTATTCTGTGCTATGCTTTTACGCCATTTCATAGAATGACTTCTGTGAACATTTCAGTGGATTTTCCATCTTCCCCATGAGAACGTGGGAAAACACGGTCTGCGTTTACAGAGAATTGTCCGCTGCTGTATGTCCAAGGCCTGGCATACAGCACATAGTGCAAGTGTGCAGGGGAAGGGTACAGGAGAGTCACAGGGTCTTCGGGTCTCCAGTGTGGATCATCACACAACTAGCACAGGTCTATGCCAAACAGCAAAGGTTCTGTAGAATGGGATGCAGGTTTGCGAGGAGAGGCTAGGGTTGAGTTTCAGGCATGTCAGTTTCGGGGTGGTGCCTGTGGGACATGCAATTGGCAATGTCTCCTGGGGGAGTGATTCACCAGACTGCAGCACAGAGAGAACTGGGACTAAAGAAATAGACTTGGATGCACTCTGGTGCTACGTATCGACACCGAGTTTACTGTGCCAGTCTAGTCAGAGAGAGTATTTTACAACTTTGGCAGGTTACTTAACCTCTTTAAATTTCAGTTTCCTCATTTGTCAGTCAGGACCAATAATACCCACCTCAGGCTACTGTGGTTATTAAGCATCCACAAAGACTGATGTCTGCAAGGAGCTTAGCCCAATTGCTAGCACACAGCATACAAATAATAAATAGTGGCTGAAAGAAGAGAACCAAAGCAGAACCTGGGGAAAATATTTAATGGGTTGATGGGGGGAGTACAATAAATGAAGTATAAACCTACAAGGAAAGTGAGCAAAAAGTAAGTTACTTTTCTTCTTAATAAAAATGCGGAAAATGCAACTTAATTTTAAAGTTATATTTGTGACATTCTCTAAGATAATAACTCCATGGGGAATCTAAATACCTAAACTTTTAAGCCATTTTCTTATTTCCTGTCATTTATTTTATCTCAAATAAGTAAAACTAAATAAACATTTTCAGTGAAGTTGTTATTTTAATAAATTCTGTTTTTATAGCATGTCACATTACAAATGATGTTTGCTTAGACCTGTTCTTTGTTTGATGATATTTGCTTCTTTTGGTGCCAAGAGTGACTTTTCACCTATAATATCTGTTGAGGGTTACACGTATTTAATTAAAAATTTAGGGCTGGGCATGGTGGCTCATGCCTGGAATCCCAGCACTTTGGGAGGCCGAGGCAGGTGTATCACCCAAGGTCAGGAGTTTGAGACCAGCCTGGCCAACATGGTGAAACCCCGTCTCTACTAAAAACAACACAAAAATCAGTCAGTTGTGGTGGCATGCACCTGTAATTCTAGCTCCTTGGGAGGCTGAGGCAGGGGAATCGCTTGAACCTGGGAGGCAGAGGTTGCAGTGAACCGAGATCCCGCCACTGCACACTAGTCTGGGTGACAGAGTGAGATTTCATCTTAAAATTTTTTTTTTCTTGTGTGGAAGAGAAATTTGAGAATTAGTTTCTCTTAACTAAAATTTATAGTATAAAATAATTGTCTCTGAAGTTTTATCAGGTTGAAATTTATTTTCACAATTAGTGGTTGGCTCAAGAAATGATTTACAGTTTCCTATAAACATAGGTAACAAAGATGAGTGGCAGGTGCAAGTGCCCTAGAAACATCATCACCAATCCAGGCGATTTTAAATCAATGGATTGTGAAATTCTTCTGTCAGGGAAATTGATTATGACTCTTTAGGCGCTACGATAAAATTATTCCTGTCATCCATATATTAAAAATATTCTTTCCATCATGTAGTTTTCATAGTAGCTTTGTTCATTTAACCTTGACTGTCAGACGGTGTTATGTACGGCGTGATTCTGCAGGCAAGGCAGCCGAGCGCGGAGCGTGGGCGTTGCACCCTCACGAGGAAAGATCTAACCCTCATTAGTGAAAGGAAAATTAAAACAACCATGAGAATCCATTTGTCATCTGCCAAATTGGAAGACACTAATGAAAAGTACCTGGTGTTGCTAGACCATGTGTGAAGAGAGTAGAGCGCTGGTTCCCAGCTAGGGGGACTGTAATTGGGGAGTTTTTGTTGAGGGCAATTTGGCCAGAACCATACAAATATGTAGTGCTTTAATGCTTGAATAACATGCCCAGAATCCATCCAAAGGATATAGTGGGATATTTGTGCACAGATTTGTGTTGACGAAAGCTCACTGCAGGTCTCATGTATAATAAGGAAAATGGAGAAGCCACCGATTGCCCAGCAATAGGGAACTCTTCCATGAACTATGATATCTCCAGGTGAGATACCTTGTGGCCACTAAGAAGTCAAGTTACAGAAGAATGTGAATATTCACTGAAAGTGAAAAGTGATTCTAAATAAGAAAAGCAGAGTACAAAATAGTTTTGAATATGCATAGAAACATACATCCGTGTATACAGAGAATATCTATGAGGATGAAGCCTTAGTTATCTATTAGTCTTAGTTATTGCTACGTAACAAACCACTGCCAAATGTAGTAGCTTGAAACAGCAGAAATCTATTATTTCTCATGATTCTGTGGCTTGACTGGGCTCCGGTGGTGGCTGGGGATGGGGTTCCTCTGCTGTAGGGGCTTGGCTGGGGTCCCTCACTGCATCATACTCAACTGGGGCAGGGCTGGGCTACTGGATCCAAGAAGGCTTCACTCACAGGTCTGGGGCTTCCGTTTTGCTTCATGCCTCTCTGCACTTGGGTGGCTGAGGTTTCCTAACAGCAAGGTGGTCTTGGGTAGTCAGAGTTCTTAAGTGGCAGCTGGGTTTTCCCTGAGAAAAGACAGAAGCTGCCAGATCTCTCAAAGGCCAGTCTGGAGCTGGCATAGCATCACCTCTGCCACTCTCCATTGGTCAAGATGATCCACAGGCCAGGTGCCAGAGGAAGGCAGAGGATTTGCATCTTCAGGGAGAGAAGCAATTGATAGCGGCCATCTTTGCAGATGCTCAAGTGCAGCTTGTATCACAGTTTTCAAAGTGGTTCTCTCTGAGTGGTATAATTGCAGATTTACATTTTTTCCCTTAATACTGTCTCCTTCAAATTGTTTACACTGCATTTCTGCTTTATCATCATTAGAAACAAAACAAAGCAGACCCCAAACATTCACTACACCAAATTATAGCTGCATATATGAGAGGACATTATAATAGGGTTTGAATTCTAACTTTATTATTTTCTGTACATTTGGGATGGTTACTTCCATTTGCTGTTACAATGTCTTCATACATGAAGTGGGGATAATCAAAATGAGGCAAGGTCTGTAAAGAAAGTAGCACAATGCTCACCTAGCAGGTGTTCAAGAAAAATGTCTTTTTCTTCTTCATAGGCCATCTTTTCTTAGAGCTTTTATATGCAATTGACATACCAGGACCTCGTGTATATTTTTGTGCTTTTTTGGGCTTTGTGATATTGCGCATCATTTTATTTACGATATTGTATCAATAACCTCAACTCAGCAAATTTCTTTGCTCAAACAGAAAAATATTCTTTGGTCATATGGTATTTCTTGGTAGGAGAGAAATTCTTCAATCTCCACCACTAGGTGATATTTACTTAGGGCTATGTAGACCTGTCCAGAGAACGAATGTTTCCTCTTACAGGTATTAATTGCAGAATGCTGGGCTGCTCAGAACACGGTGTGAATTGTACAGGTCATCATGTGTATAGCTCACATCCAGGTTTGGGACTCAGAACACCCAGTTTTTAATTTAGGTTCTGTCGCTGAATAGCTATATGGTTTTAGGAAAGACGTTTTCTCGGTTTCATTTTTATAATATTTAAGATGAGAAAGATCAGACTAGGGCAATTTCTAAAGCTTCTTTCATCTCTCAAATATTGATCCTACAAGTTTAAGTTCATGTCAAGACTAGATGAAGTGTGTAATAACTCTATGTCTTTTGAGAGAGAATTGAAGGCGAATGCTTAGCAAGGAAACTGGTATTGTTTAATGGATGGGCAGCCATGGGGCTTTGGACATTTTGTTTCTATTTTGAATATTACACTGACCTGCAGGTTGACTTGTGGGAAATTAAATCCTATCTGTTTGCTTCAGCTCACTTAAGGATCTAAGAGCAATTTTTCTTCTTACCTCAAAAGGTTGTTATGAGATGACTATATCCAAAGAATGACATTGTCCAAAAAGGATATTTATAATGGTTATATAATAATGTTTTACTATTAATGAAGAATCACTAGAAAAATGACCCAATATTGTAGCCATAAACATGAATCGACACTCACCATCAATCTAGAACTGTGTTGGCATAATACCTGTTTCCCACAAAATCTCCAACTCAGGTCTGCACCTGTAATTGTGACTGCTACACTGAACTTACAATTTTGCATAGAAACAGACACTCTGGGGGAACACTGGTTATGGACAATGTTGGAAAGGCTGCTAACGACTCCAGTTTGGAACCATGCTCATCTCATAAATCACAACTTTTGAGATGTAAGATATCGACATCACATCATGTTGCCTGATTTTTTTTAAGTTGATTTTTTAAAAAGTTTACAATTTGAAAAATCAATGACAAAAGACACAACAGATAATGGTGGTATTATCAAATGGAAGTGAATCAATGAATCTATCTCATGAGTTACCATTTCACACTGAGAAGATTAGTAAAAATGAAAAACTCTGATGATATCAAGTTTCGGAAAGTTGAAGGAGTGGAGGAAACCATTTTATACACTGGTGCTGGCTATATATATTGGAACATCCACTTTCCAAACAATTTGCATCCAGTCCCAGGCATCACAGAGATGCTCATATGCACATACCGTGAAGCATACATTACTATGTCCATAGCAATATCATTAAACACTGCAAAACTGGAAACAACTCACCAGCAGCAGAATGGACAAATAGACTCAGTGTACTCAGACAGCAGCAAGAACGAGCTCCAGGTACACATACCAACCTGAAGATTCTCACAGAATTACTGTAGTTTCTAAGGCTGCCCTGACAAGTACCACAAACTGTTGGCTTAAACAACAGAAATCAATTGTCTCACAGTTCCAAAGGCTACAAGTCTGAGGTCAACATGTGAACAGGGTTGGTTTCTTGTAAGGCTGTGAGGGAAGACTCTGTTCCAGGCCTCTCCCTTTGGCTTGTAGATGGCCACCTTCTCCCATGTCCGTTCACATTGGCTTCCCTCTATGTATATCTCGGTGTTCAAATTTTTCCTTTTTATAAAGGGCACTAGGAATATTGGATTAGGGTCCAGCCTAATAATCCCATTTTAACTTGATAACCTCTGAAAGACCCTATTGCCAAATAAAGTCACATTCTGAGGTACTGGGGGTAAAGACTTCAACATTACAAATTTTGAGGAATACCGTTCAACCCATAATAATCATTCTTTATATTTTATAATTAGGCTATGAACATTTATTTGTATTTATTAAATCAAAATCTGTCTGTACATTAGTCTACCACACTGAGCAAGATGTTCATGGCTGTCAAAAGGTTCTCAACAAGATCAATGACCTGGGAGAGAGGCAGAGTAAGATGGTAGAATAGAAGGCTTCACCAGTCGTTTCCTTTGCAAGGACATCGATATAACAATCATCAACACATGAAAAGCACCTTCACAAGAACCACAAGTCAGGTGAGCACTCCCAGTACCTGGTTTTAACTTCATATCACTGAAAGAAGCACTGAGGAGGTAGGAAAAACAGTCTTGAATTGCCAATGCCACCCTGGCCGTGGTAGTGTGGTACAGAGGACGTTGCTGTGCACTGGGGATGGGGAGTGTGCAGCAAGTGTGAGGCACTGAACATAGTGCTGTCCTGTTATAACAGAAAGCAAAGCCAGACCAGACTCAGCAGATGCCCACCCATGGAAGGAGCATTTAAACTAGGCCTAGCCAGAGGGAAATAGCTGATCCAAGTGGTTGAAGAGTTCCTGCAAGCCTCACCACTGTAGGCTAAAGTACTCTGCAGCCTGAAATAAACTTGAAAGGCAGCCTAGGCCACAAGGACTCCAACTCCCAGGCGAGTCCTAGTGCTGAACTGGACTCAGGGTTGGGGGAGGGGGCACATAACCTACTGAGATACCAGCCAGGGCAGATAAGAGAGGGCTGGCATCATCCCTCCTCTAACCGCGGGCCGCAGAGCTCATAGTGTCAAAGGAGACCCCTTCCTTCTGCTTGAGGAGAAAAGATGGAACAGTGGGGAAAACTTTGTCTTGCATCTTTGATACCAGCTAGACCACAGCAAGGTAAGGCACCATCAAAGTCATGAGGCCCTCTTTCCAGATCCTAGCTCCTGGATGACATGTCTAGATACATGCTGGGCCAGAAAGGAATCTGCTGCCTTGAAGGGAAGGACCTAATCGTGTCAAGATTTATCTCTTGCTAACTGAAGAGTCCTTGGGCCCTGAATAACCAGCAGCAGTACCTAGGTATTACACTGAGGGCATCACCATTGAGTGAGACTCGGAGACTTGTTGCCTTCTGGTGAGACTCAACACATTTCCAGCTGTGCTGGCTAAGAGATGAGATTCCTTCTGCTTGAGAAAAACAGAATAAAAAGTACAGGGACTTTATCTTGCACCTTAGGTCCAGCTCAGCCATAGGGGTGTAGAGTACCAAGCGGGCTCTTGGTGGGTGTACCGAATTCCAGGGCTTAGCTCTTAGATGGCATTTCCTGATCTGCACTGGGCTAAAGGGGAGCCCACTGCTCTAAAAGATGAATCCCAAACCAGGCTTTACCACAAGCTCCCTGCTTGGGCCTCAAGGGAACATTGGCGGTAGTCTGGCAGTACTCCCCATGGACCTATGATGGCAGTGACCATGGGGTGAGGCTCCTCTGCCTTTGGAAAGGGGTGGAAAAAGTAGGAAGGGCTGCATCTTTTGGTTTGGGTGCAAGCTCAGCTGCAGTACAATAGAACACTGGGTAGGTTTCTAAGTTTTCTGACTCTTGTGCCTGGCTTCTGGATGGTAACTCTGGACCCACCTGGGGTCTGGGGGAAACTTTTCACCCTGAAGGGAAGGAAACAGGCCTGGCTGGCTTTGTTACTTGCTGATTATAGAGCCCCAGGGACTTAAGTGAACATAGGCAGTAACCAAAGAGTGGTTACAGCAGGACTTGGGGTAGACCCAATGCTGTGCTGGCTTCAGGTCTGATCCAGCATAGTCCTAGTGGTGGTGGCCACAGGGGTGCTTGGGTCAATCTACCCTCAGCCCCAGGTGGCTCAGAACAGAGAGAGGCTCCATTTGTTTGGGAGAAAGTAAGGAAAGAGAACAAGAGTCACTGCCTGGTAATCCAGAGATTTCTTCTGGATCTTATCTAAGACCATCAAGGTGGTATCTCTATGAGTCTGAAAGAACCACAGTGTTAGAGGGCTTGGGATGACCCTTAAAGCAGATACAGCTTAGATCAAAACACCCAAGACCTTTCAAATATCTGGAAAGCTTTCCTAAGAAGGATGGGTACAAAGAAGCCCAGACTGTGAAGACTATAACATATACCTAACTCTTCAGTGTCCAGACACAGACAAACATCTACAAGTATCAAGACCATCCAGGAAAACATGACCTTGCCAAATGAATTAAGTAAGGTACCAAGGATCAATCCTGAAGAAATAGAGATATGTGGCCTTTCAGACAGAAAATTCAAAATAGCTGTACTGAGGAAACTCAAATAAATTCAAGACAGCACAGAGAAGAAATTCAGAATTCCATCAGATAAATTTAACAGAGATTAAAACAATTAAAAAGAAGCAGAAATTCTTGGGCTGAAAAATGCAATTGGCATACTGAAGAATGCATCACAGTCTTTTAATAGCAGAATTGATCAAGCAGAAGAAAGAATTGGTGAATTGGAAGACAGGCTATTTGAAAATACACAGCCAGAGGACACAAAAGAAAAAAGAATAAAAAACAATGACGCATGCCTACTGTATCTAGAAAATAGCCTACAAAGGGCAAATCTAAGAGTTATTGGCTTTAAGGAGGAGGTACAGATGGAGATAAAGGTAGAAAACATATTCAAAGAGAGAACAACAGAGAACTTCGCAGACCTAGAGAAAAATATCAACATCCAAATACAAGAAGGTCATAGAACACCAAGCAGATTTAACCCAAAGAAGACTACCTTAAGGCATTTAATAATTAAACTCCCAAAGGTCAAAGATCAAGGTCAAAGGATCCTAAAAGCAGCAAGAGAAAAATAAACAAGTAACATAAAATGGAGCTCCAATACATCTAGCTGCAGAATTTTCAGTGGAAAATTTACAAGCCAAGACAGTGGCATGACATATTTAGAGTGCTGAAGGAAAAAAACTTTCATCCTAGACTAGTATATCTGGTGAAAATATCCTTCAAACATGAAGGAGAAATAAAGACTTTCCTACACAAACAAAAGCTGAGGTATTTCATCAACACCTGTCCTGTCCTACAAGAAATGCTAAAGGGAGTACTTCAATCAGAAAGAAAAGGATGTTAGTGAGCAGTAAGAAATCGCCTGAAGGTACAAAACTCACTGGCAATAGTAAATGCACAGAAAACCACACAATATTATAATGCCGTAACTGGTGTGTAAACCACCCTTACTTTTAAGTAGAAAGACTAAACAACCAATCAAAAACAACTACAACAACTTTTCAACACATAGACAGTACAATAAGATGTAAGTAGAAACAAAAAGATAAAAAGTGGGGGATGAAGTTAAGGCATAACATTTGTATTAGTTTCCTTTTTATTTGTTTATGCAAACAGTATTGAGTTGTTATTAGTTTAAAATAATGGGTTATAAGATGGTATTTACAATCCTCAGCGTAATCTCAAACCAAAACAATCATACAGCAGATACACAAAATTAAAAAGAAACTAAATCATGTCACCAAAGAAAATCACCTGCACTAAAAGGAAGACAGGAAGGAAATAAAAAAGGACCAGAAGACCACACAACAAGCAGAAAACAAATAACAAAATGGCAGGAGTAAGCCCTTATTTATCAATAATAACATTAATTGTAGATTGACTAAACTCTCCAGCCAAAAGACTTAGAGTAAGTGAATGGATAAAAAGACAAGATCTAATGATCTATTGCCCACAAGACACACACTTCACCTATGAAGACACACACGTAAGTGAAAATAATGGGATGGAAAATGGAAAATGACATTTCATGCCAATGGAAATAAAAAGAGAAAGAGTAGCTACACAAAATAAGAGTAGCTATCAGACAAAATAAATTTCAACACAAAAAGCATAAAAGACATAGAAGGTCTCTTCTTATCTAATGATAAAGAAGTCAATTCAGCATGAGGATATAACAATTTTAAATATATATATGCACCCAACACTGGAGCATCCAGATACATAAAGCAAATATCATTAGAGCTAAAGAGAGAGATAGACCCCAACACAATAATTGCTGGAGACTTCAACACCCCACTTTCAGCATTGGGCAGATCTTCCAGACAGAAAATCAACAAAGAAACATCAGACTTAATCTGCACTATAGACCAAATGGACTTAATAAATATTTACAGAACATTTCATCCAATGGCTGCAGAATATGTACTCTTTTCCTCAGCACATGGATCATTCTCAAAGATAGGTCATATGTTAGGTCACAAAACAAGTCTTAAAACATTAAAAAAAATTGAAATATTGTCAAGCATCTCCTCTGACCACAGTGAAATAAAACTAGAAATCAACAAGAAGAGGAATTTTGGAAACTATACAAACACATGGAAATTAAACAATATGCTCCTGAATGACCAGTGGGTCAATAAAAAACATTAAGAAGAAAATCGAAAAAATCTTGAAACAAATGTTAAAGGAAACACAACACACCAAAACCAATGGGATACAGCAAAAGCAGTACACAGAGGGAACTTTATAGCTATAAGTGCCTAACATCAAATAAAAAGCAAAACTCCAAATAAACAACCTAATGACGTGTCTTAAAGAGTTAGAAGATTAGAGCAAACCAAACCCAAAGTTAGTAGGGGGAAAAAAATGATGAAAGCAGAAATAAATAAAACAATACAAAAGATCAATGGAAAAAAAGGTGTTTTTGTTGTTGTTTGTTTGTTTTTTTGAGACGGAGTCATGCTCTGTCACCAGGCTGGAGTGCAGTGGTGCAATCTCAGCTCACTACAACCTCCACCTCCTGGGTTCAAGCAATTTCCCTGTCTCAGCCTCCTGAGTAGCTGGGACTACAGGCATACACTACCATGCCTGGGTAATTTTTTGTATTTTAGTAGAGATGGGGTTTCACCATGTTGGCGAGGATGGTCTCGATCTCCTGACCTTGTGATCTACCTGCCTTGGCCTTCCAAAGTGCTGGAATTACAGGTGTGAGCCACCATGCCTGGCCACAATTTTTTTTTTTTAAAGTTAAACAAAATTTACAAACCTTTAGCCAGACTAAGAAAAAAGAGAGATGATCCAAATAAAATCAGAGATGAAAAAGGAGACATTACCACTGATACTGCAGAAATTCAAAGGATCATTAGTAGCAACTATGAGCAATTATATGCAAATACATTGGAGAATCTAGAAAAAATGGACAAATTCCTAGAAACAAATGAACTACTAAGATAGAGAGCCATGAAGAAATCTAAAATCCAAATAGACCAATAACAAGTAACGAGATCAAGGCCATAATAAAAAGTATCCTAGTAAAGAGTCCCAGGACCTGATGACTTTACTACTGAATTCTACCAAACACTTACAGAAGAATAAATATCAATCCTACTCAAACTATTCTGAAAACTTGAAGAGGGAATACTTCCAAACTCATTCTACAAGGCTGGTATTACTGTTATATCAAAACCAGACAAAGACACATCAAAACAGAAAACCATAAGCCAATCTCTCTGATGAATATTGACATAGAAATCCTCAACAAAAAATTGGCAAACCAAATTAAAAAATACATTAAAAAGTTCATTAATCATGATGAGGTGGGATTTATCTCTGTGATGCAAGGATGGTTCAACATATGCAAATCAATCAATGTGCTACATCATATCAATAGAATGAAGAACTAAAACCATATGATTATTTCAATTGATGCTAAAAAAGTGTTTGATAAAATGTAACATCCCTTCATGATAAAAAACAAAAAACTCTAAAAAACTTGGATATAGAAGGAACATATATCATCATAATAAAAGCAATACATGATAGACCCACAGCTAGTATCATACTGAATGGGGAAAACTGAGAGCCTTTCCTCTGAGATCTGGAACATGACAAGGATGCCCACTTTCACCACTGTTATGTACCACAGTACTGGAAGTCCTAGCTAGAGCAATCAGACAAAAGAAAATAATACAGGGCATCCAAGTTGGAAAGGAAGAAGTCAAATTATCCTTGTTTGCAGATGATATTATTTTATAGTTGGAAAAACCTAAAGATGCCACAAAAAAAACTATTAGAATCGATAAAGAAATTCAACAAAGTTGCAGGATACAAAATCAACATACAAAATTCAGTAGCATTTCTATATGCCAACAGTGAACAATTTGAAAAAGAAGTCGTAAAAGTAATCCCATTTACAATAGCCACAAGTAAAATTAATTACCTAGGAATTAACCAAACAAGTTAAAGATCTCTATAATGAGAACTATGAAACACTGATGAAGGAAATTTAAAAGGACACCAAAAAATGAAAATATATTTCATGTTCATTGATTGGAAGAATCAACATTGTTAAGATGTCCATACTTCCCAAAGCAATCTACAAATTCAATGTAGTTCCTATCAAAATACCAATAACATTCTTCACAGAAGTAGAAAAAGCAATGCTAAAATTTATATGAATCAGCAATAGACCCAGAATAGAAAAAATGTATCCTAAGCAAAAAGAACAAAACTGGAGAAATCACATTACCTGACTTCAAATTTTACTGTACAGTGATAGTAATTAAAACAGCATGGTCCTGGCATAAAAGAAAAGGCACACAGACTAATGGAACAGAATAGAATACCCAGAAACAAATTGTATTAGTCTATTCTTACACTGCTAATAAAGACACACCCAAGACTGGGTAATTTATAAAGAAAAAGAGGTTTAATGGACTCACAGTTCCACGTGGCTGAGGAGGCCTCACAATCATAGTGGAAGGTGAAGGAGGAGCAAAGGCATGTCTTACATGGTGGCAGGCAAGAGAGCATGTGCAGGGGACCTGCCCTTTATAAAACCATCAGATCTCATGAGACTTATTCACTGTCACGAGAACAGCATGAGAAAACGTGTCCCCATGATTCAGTTACCTCCCACCAGGTCCCTCCCACATGTGGAGATTATGGGACCTATAATTCAAGATGATATTTGGGTGGGGACATAGCAAAACCGTATCATTCCACCCCAGCCCCTCCCAAATCTCATGTCCTCACATTTCAAAACCAATTATGCCTTTCCAACAGTCTCCCAAAGCCTGAACTCATTTCATTATTAACTCAAAAGTCCACAGTCCCAAGTCTCATCTGAGACAAGGCAAATCCCTTCTGCCTATGAACCTATAAAGTCAAAAGCAAGTTAGTTACTTCCTAGGTACAATGGGGGTACAGTCATTGGATAAATAAATGCATCTGTTCCAAAATGGAGAAATTGGCCAGAACAAAGCAGCTACAGGCCCCATGCAAGTTCGAAATCCAATAGGGTAGTCACTAAACTTTAAAGTTCCAAAATGATCTATTTTGACTCCATGTCTCACATCAGGTCATGTTGGTGTAAGAGGTGGATTCTTATGGTCTTCAGCAGCTCCACCCCTGTTGCTTTGCAGGGTACAGTCCCCCCTCCTGGCTGCTTTCACAAGCTGGCATTGTGTCTGAGGCTTTTCCAGGTGCATGGTGCAAGCTATTGGTGGATCTACCGTTCTGGGATCTGGAGGACAGTGGCCCTCTTCTCACAGCTCCACTAGGCAGTGTCCCCGGTAGGGACTCTGTGTGGGGGCTCCTACTCCACTGCCCTAGGAGAGGTTCTCCATGAGGGTTCCGCCCCTGCAGCAGACATGTGGATGTTCACCTCTGCTTGGACATCCAGGCATTTCCATACATCCTCTGAAATCCAGGCGGAGGTTCCCAAACCTCAATTCTTGACCTCCCTACACCTGCAGTTCCAACACTATGTGTAACCTGCCAATGCTTGGGGCTTGCACCCTCTGAAGCAATAGCCTGAGCTGTACATTGGCCCCTTTTAGCCATGGCTGGAGCAGCTGGGGCTCAGAGCACCAAGTCCCTGGGCTGCACACAGCAGGGGGTTCCATGAAACCATTTTTTTTTCCACCTAGGCCCCCAGCCCCGTGATAGGAGGGGCTGATGCAAAGGTCTTTTACATGCCCTGGAGACATTTTCCCCATTGTCTTAGTGATTAACATTTGGCTCCTTATGCAAATGTCTGCAGCTGGCTTGAATTTCTCCCCAGAAGATGGTTTTTTCTCTTCTATTGCATTGTCAAGCTGCAAATTTTCCAAACTTTTATGCTCTGCTTCCTCTTGAATGCTTTGCTGCTTAGAAATGTCTTTCACCAGATATCCTAAATCATATCTTTCAAGTTCCACTGATCTCTAGGTCAGGGGCAAAATGCTGCCAGTCTCTTTGCTAAAGCATAACAAGAGTTACCTTTGCTCCAGTTCCCAACAAAGTACTCATATTCATCTGAGACCATCTCAGCCTGGACTTCATTGTCCATATCATTATCAGCATTTTGGTCAAAGTCATTCAACAAATCTCTAGGAAGTTTCGAACTTTCTCCTACATCCTCTCTCTTCTGAGCCCTCCAAGTCTCCAGGAAATTCCAACCTCTGCCTGTTTCCCAGTTCCAAAGTCACTTCCACATTTTCAGGTATCTTAACAGCAGCATCTCACTCCCTGGGGTACCAATTTACTGTATTAATCTGTTTTCATGCTGCTAATAAAGACATATCCAAGACCAGATAATTTATGAAAAAAAAGAAGTTTAATGGACTCACAGTTCCACATGACTGTGGAGGAATCACAATCATGGAGGAAGGTGAAGGAGGAGCAAAGGCATGTTTTACATGGTGGCAAGCAAGAGAGCTTGTTCAGGGGAACTTCCATTTATAAAACCATCAGATCTTTTGAAATTTATTCACTATCATGAGAACAGCAAGGGGAAACTCACCTCCATGATTCAATTACCTCCCACTAGGTCCCTCCCATGACACGTGGGGATTATGGGAGCTACAATTTAAGATGCGATTTGGGTGGGGACATGGTCAAACCATACCACAAATCTACACACCTACATTGAACTCATTTTCAACAAACATGCCAAGAAAATACACCGGGGAAAAGACAGTTTCTTCAATGAATGGTGCTGGGAAAACTGGATGTTCATATACAGAAGAATGAAACTAGACCCCATCTGTCACCATATACAAAAACAGAGTGAAAATGAATTGAAGAGTTAAATCTAAGACCTCAAACTATGATGAAGCTACCATAAGAAATCATTGGGGAAAATCTCCGGGACACTGGTCTAGGCAAAAGTTTCTTGAGTAATACACCACAAACAAAGGTAACCAAAGAAAAAAATGGACAAATGGGATCACACCAAATTAAAAAGCTTTTGCACAGCAAAGAAAACAACAAAGTGAAATACCAAATTAAAAAACTTTTGCACAGCAAAGAAAACAACAAAGTGAAGAGACAACCCACAGAACGGGAGAAAATATTTGTAAACTACCCATCTGACAAGGGATTAATAACCAGAATATATAAAGAGCTCAAACAACTCTATAAGGAAAAAAATCTAATAATTCAATTTTAAAAATAGGCAAAATATTTCCACAGATATTTCTCAAAAGAAGACATACAGATGGCAAACAGGTATATGGAAAGGTGCTCAACATCATTGATCATCAGAGAAATGCAAATCAAAACTACAGTGAGGTATCAGCTCATCCTAGTTAAAATGGCTATATCCAAAAGATAGGCAATAACAGATGCTGGCAAGGATGTGGAGAAAAAAGAATGCTCTTTCACTATTGGTGGGAATATTAATTAGCACAATCACTAAGGAGAACAGTTTGGATGTTCCTCAGAAAACTGAAAATAGGGCTACCATACAATCCAGCAATCCCACTGCTAGGTATACACCCAAAAGAAAGAGAAACTAGTATATTGAAGAGATATCTGTACTCCCATGTTTGTTCCAATATTGTTCACAATAACAAAGATTTGGAAGCAATCTAAGTGTCCACCAACAGATGAATGGATAAAGAAAATGTCGTACTTATACACAATGGTGGACTAATCAGCCATAAAAAAATGAGATCCTATCATTTGGAACAGCATGGATGGAACGAAAGGTCATAATGTTAAGGGAACTCAGCCACACATCAAAAGAAAAACTTTGTATGCTCTCACTCATTTGTGGGATCTAAAAATCAAAACAATTGAGATTCCAATCTCATGGAGATACAGAATAGAATGATGGTTACCAGAGGCTGGGAAGGGTAGGGCTAAGGTGGGAATGGTTAATGAGTACAAAAATAGAAAGTATAAATAAGACCTAGTATTTGATAGTGAATAGGGCAACTATAGTCAATAATAATTTACTTGTACATTTTAAAATAACTAAAAGATTATAATTGGATTGTTTGTAACACAAAGGATAAAGTCTTGAGGGGATGAATACTCCATTCTCCATGATGTGATTATTACACATTGCATTGCAAACATTTCATGTGCTCCATAAAAATATGCACTTACTATGTAACCACACAAATTAAAAATAAAAAAATTAAAAATCATTACTGACCTTTTTCAAAGTTGGGAATCATTCTCAGATTAAAAGCAGAATGTCTACCAGGAAGGGTTGTTAATTGTTACAGAAACTCATAAGGAATCCATGTAGAATCTTATTTGTAGGACATTTAGGACATTTTTGTTGATATGGTTTCTATGTTATTACTGTTGAGAGCTGTTTTAATAAGTCATCTAGTCCACCTTCTTGTCTTTAGGAAGGATTGTTTTTAAGCCATTTTAGATATATTGTTGCTCAGCTTTCCATGAGAAATCTCTTTTAGTATATCATTCATCAACTGACATACTTTCTTTATTGTGTGCTTTTGGACATAAGAAATGTTCAAGACAATATAAGGGAAATAATATGGTCCATAAACTTGCTACCAAATTCTCCCATACAGAGGCCTGTTCGCAATGCCATATTTTACAGCTATAATGAGCAGCAAACCCAGGGAGAATAACTTCATTAAGTAACCCTCACTACTTACCTGCTGTGTTGCTTTGGGGCCCGGGAGTCTCAATGATTATAGTCCAGTGAATGCCCGCCCTCCCGCATCAGGCATCTACATGCTGGCAACCTTGAGACTAGGGTTCTTTCATGGGGACTTTGTCAAAAAGGACACAAAAATTTGTTGAGAATGATTAAACTCATAAAGAAGTGTCCGTATTTTACTATAGATTAATTGAAACACACGACGAAACACTTCAAAGCTTCCTGTGGGGTCTGATGTAAACTTTCATTTCTCCTTCACTAAGGGCATAATGAGAGTGCTTAACCGGAAGGATGAATCATGTAATGCTTCATTGTCCCCATCTGGCCCCGAAACCTTTCCCCATTATATAAATCCTCCTGGTTGCTGATGGAAAGAGGTACTTCTCGACTGACGTCCGAGCTGCACCAGTCTCTTCCACTGGATGTCAAGCACTGTCTAATTTCAGTCAATGTTCCCTACAGCCAGCGGCAGTTGGGGTTGGAATCTCCAAGCCACAGAATTATTTTTAAAGAATTTTAACAATGAATTTTCTATGGAAAAGTCATGACACTGTTTGGAAGGTAGAGTGGGTATGTTGCAGGGTGCATTGTGTGGGGAGGTGTCTGCCACTGGGCAGTGAATGTCATGGCAACTCATCCTTGAGAAAAGAGGAGAGTGGTATGGGTTGCAGGGGATAATTTCAGTCCCATCAGCGGGGTTTTTGTAATGCCTAATTCTGACCACTCTTTTCACGGGTTGGAGGATGACACCTGTTGGGAGGCACTGCATTGCAATTGTGTGTATGTGTGCAGGTATATGTGTCTCTGTATGTAAGTAGCTAGGGATAAAATGTCTCTCCTTCATCCCTATGCTTTTTCAGATTCAGGAAACATCATTTTAAAGTACTTTTTGATGTATTAGTGAGTCAGATTCTCTGTTTGCCCTCTGTCTGCTGTTAAGTGTTGAAAAAGAGGTCAGGGATTGCTAATGGCAGATAGGTCCATAGGGTCAGGAGGAAGGAAGGTACAGATGAAGGGAGAGGTTCTGTGGGATATCAAGGGCATGTTGCATTTTTTCCTGGGCATGAAGAATGATTTGAGAGGGTAAAGGGGGTGATAGAGAGATGAATCCTAGTGTTTCCACTTTTTTGAGTCTCATCCCTCAAATAGAGGAAACATTGGCAAAAGGAGAGAAAACCATAATAAATGTATGAGGAAGCTAGAAGTAGAGTGGCATTTGCTTGGCTCTGCATCTGGAAATCCGGGATGGGGCTGCCTACAGGGATTCACCCCACCACGTGGGGTGGCTACAGCAGGTGGAGGGGACCGTGCAGGATGGGGAGAGTGCCTGGGATAGCCCCTACTTTGCTCTTGATCTATGCTGTGGATACACCTGGATGTACCTGCTTCCTTCCTGGGGAAGATACAGGAGGCGGCTGAGAGAGAAGCTCCACACAGAACCACGGTAGCAAGGGGTTGGTCCAGGTGGAAATTAGAGCATAGGTGGCCCCACTGGAGGGAGATGGGGCCCCATCAGGGCCTTCCCAGTGACTGTGAACCATCAGGCTGCTGGAGGCCTGCAGGTGTGGGCCTCTGCTTTCCCAGCCCCAGATGCCCCTACACATGAAAATGACCATGATATGAAGGAGGATGGAGAAAAGCTGAAAGCTAGGCTTTTGCCTGAGACTAGGATGAAGCAGAAGCACGGGCTGTAATCAAGCAAAATTTGAGGTGTTGGGCTAGTTAGCGTGATACTATTCACTGCAACAAATAAACTCTCACATTTCAAAAGGTTAACACAATAGGCCTTTCTTCCTTGATCCCATCATACTTCCATGTGTGTATTGTGGGGCAGTAGTTGCCTTTCTCCCACATGGTGTTCCAGGGACCCAAGCTCCTCCTCTCTGAGACCTTCTGTCTCCAGCCAGCAGAAGGGAAGAGAGGGTGGACTTCTGAGAACCCCAGCCTAAAGGTGACACATTTCTTCCTCTCACATTTTATTGGCAAGACCATCAGTCAAATGGCTGCACCTAATGCTGTGGGGGTTGTCAGCAGGAAAAGTGGTCCCTGTCACCTCCTCAACACAGCCACACACTAAGGACAGAAAGCATGAATTTTTGATAGGCAGCTGTTTCTGCCCTAGACATCCTTAATTGAGACCAAGATGTGGCTCTCAGCTTTACTCTCTGCTATGCAGCCTGATAATGTTTAGGTGAAAAAGAGAGAAATAAAGTTGTAATTTTTTACTTCCAAATGGTAGCTATAAATCATATCCCACTATAGTAAAATAGCTAAGTTCTGGAATTTTCCTTAATCAAGGATGTTTCAGTTTGCATTTTATGGGCTGTATTAAACTTCTTAAACCTTCTTTAAAGGGTGCCTGTGTTATTTTACTTACATGCAGGAAGGAAAACATTCCATACTCTACCTTTATAGAAGTATTTGACCCAATATAAGCTTAATTTATGCACTTAGTCTCTTGTGTACCCAAGGGTTCCACGGGGCCACTGGCTCTATCCTCTAGAACAATACTTTTTCTTTTTTTTATTCTATAAGAGCATATATATATATATATATATATATATATTTATTATACTTTAAATTCTAGGGTATATATGCACAATGTGCAGTTTTGTTACATATGTATACATGTGCCCTGTTGGTGTGCTGCACCCTTTAACTCATCATTTACAATAGGTATATCTATTGTAAATAGAATTTGGGATCCCTCCCGCCTCCCCCCTCCTCACAATAGGCCCCGGTGTGTGATGTTCCCCTTCCTGTGTCCAAGTGATCTCATTGTTCAATTCCCACCTATGAGTGAGAACATGTGGTATTTGGTTTTCTGTTCTTGCAATAGTTTGCTGAGAATGATGGTTTCCAGCTGCATCCATGTCCCTACAAAGGACACGAACTCATCCTTTTTTATGGCCACATAGTATTCCATGGTGTATATGTGCCACATTTTCTTAATCCAGTCTGTCACTGATGGACATTTGGGTTGATTCCAAGTCTTTGCTATTGTGAATAGTGCCGCAATAAACATTCGTGTGCATGTGTCTTTATAGCAGCATGACTTATAATCCTTTGGAGCAATACTTTTTCAAATTGATGCTTGTGACTCACTGGTGGGTCATTGATATGGTTTGGCTGTGTCCCCACCCAACTCTCATCTTGAATTGTAGCTCCCGCAATTCCCACGTGTTGTGGGAGGGACCCGGTGGGGGGTAATTGAATCATGGGGTGAGTCTTTCCTGTATTGTTCTCATGACAGTGAATAAGTCTCATGAGATCTGATGGTTTTATACAAGGGAGTTTCCCTTTACAAACTCTCTCTTTGCCTGCCGCCATCCATGTAAGATGTGACTTGCTTCTCCTTGCCTTCTGCCATGATTGTCAGGCTTCCCCAGCCACGTGGAACTGTAAGTCTATTAAACCTCTTTTTCTTCCCCGTCTCGGGTATGTCTTTATCAGCAGCATGAAAACAGACTAATACAGTCATGAAGCTAATTTATTATGTCATGACCAGCCTATTTTAAATAATGAAATAAAATTGAAATAAAATTAAAGCTATCAGAAAGTATCCATGAAAAATGTGAAGAATTATTGTGTGTGTGTGTATGTGTGTGTCTGTGTACTGTGTTGTGCTGTATTAATAAAATATATTTCTTATCATGGATTTTGGTAGAAAAAAAAAAATTAAAGCCACTGGTCTAGGGAAAAGTCCAGGGCTATTTCTCCACCTACAAAACATGAGGCCACCTGGCAGCTGTGAAGGGCATGGTTAGTCCACTTTGTGGGGTCCCCTTTAGATCCCTTTTCTCTGCTCCTCCTTTCAAAGAAGCCAGATCGGTGAGATAGACCTTCCCACATCTCCCCATCTTGAAAGTCAGGTAGGAACCTGTTGAAGCTAAAAGTGAGGAGAGCACATGGCAGGCCTCACTTTCATCCAGGAGGACAGATGGGGCCCTGCAACTCTTATGGGACCCTCTGACTTTACCAGGATGGGAGAATTGAGAGGCACTTGGTCCACAGTTCCAGTCAGTAAGCTTGTGTTTAACCTGGAGGGCCCTCTGGTCTTCTCAGGAATCTGTGGCAATGGTAATACCTGGTCTTGGATTTGGGACATCCAGGTAAGACTTCTCATCAGTACACAGCTTTTAAAAGTATGGTTTTCTTTGTCTGGGAGTTTGTTTTCTCCCAGCTTTGGAAATTGTACTTACCACCTGTTTCCAATCCAGAGCAGAATCAAGGGGTGGCCTGTCTCACACTGGTTGTCAGAGTAGGGGGTGAGCATAGGAGGGGAGGAGTATGCTCAGGTGGACTATTTTCTGTCTTGGGAAAATAAAATGAAGATCCTCCAAATGAGAACAAACAGGCAATGAATTCAGAGCTTGCCATAGCAAGGGAGTCAGTCTCCACTCCTCAAAGCAGTCAGGAGACTGGGAAAGTTTTATAGCAGAAAACGGGGGGGGGGGGGGGGGGGCTTCAGGGGTGCCCTGGTTGGAGCTGGTTGGTCTGGGGAAGCTGGAGGCGGCTGACAAGCAGTGGAGCCATCTTATTTGTGAAGTTTGGGAGCGCACTTGGTTTTCTCTGGTTGGTCCTAAATTGTAGGAGGAACAAAAATAAATAAGTAAATAAATAACAGGGCATTTGGCAGATATTGTCCAAGTCTTGCCCTTTCTGGGCCGATTACTACAGAGGGTGTGGGTTGGACCATCCATTGTCATTGCCCACTGTAGAATCATCAGGGTCATACATCTGGAAAGGAGAACTTTATTTCTCAAAAGTGGCCAAGGGCTGGGAAGTCTCAGGTATTTCCTTATAGAAATATGAGAACGGACTAATACAATGTCTGTCAAATGGAAACAAACTTGATTACTATTAATACTTATTGAGAAGCCTACATTTGGAACTGTGCTAGTGCAAAGGCTCCTCTCAGCAGCAGCATCAGGGAAAGAACTAAGCCCTTGAGGAAGGATTTGGAAAAGATGTCTGTGCTTGGAGTGGGAGTTACTGAATGAGGCACTTCCAGCGCCCTCTACTGATGAGCTGCACTCTCTTGGTCATGGATGCTGTTCTGCCTGCTAGAGGCTTGCAAGACTGCACTGAACAGCAGACCACAGCCTTTTACTGCTTTCTTCACTTGGTCTCTTGTTTTTATACTTTTTCATGGAGGACAGTGCCAGCCCAGTAGAAATGTTGGGAAATAAGTGGAAATCAAGAAAGCTGAGGAGAGGGGTATAACTGCCTGATGGGTTCATCTTGCCTGCTGCCCAGGCAGACACTATTTATCAAGACAAGGGAATTGCAATAAGGAAAGAGTTTATGCCAGGCACGGTGGCTCAAGCCTGTAATCCCAGCACTTTGGGAGGCCAAGGTGGGTGGATCATGAGGTCGGGAAATTGAGACCAGCCTGGCTAACACAGTGAAACCCTGTCTCTACTAAAAATACAAAAAATTAGTCAGGCGTGGTGGCAGGTGCCTGTAGTCCCAGCTACTCTGGAGGCTGAGGCAGGAGAATGACGTGAATCCGGGAGGCAGAACTTGCAGTGAGCCGAGATTGCACCACTGCACTCCAGCCTGGGCGACAGAGCAAGACTCTGTCTCAAAAAAAAAAAAAAAAAGAAAAGAAAAAAAAAAAAAAGAAAAGAGTTTAATACACGTAGAGCTGGCTCAACAGGAGACAAGAATTTTATTATTACTCAGATCAATCTCCCTGAAAATATGGAGGCTAAGGTTTTTTAAAGATAGTTTGGCAGGCAAGGGGCTAGGGAATGGGTGATGCTGATTGGTTGGGAATGCAATCATAGGAGTGTGAAAAATGGTCCTCATGGGCTGAGCCAGCTTCTGAGTAGGGATCACAGGAGCAGTGGACTCATGAGTCATGAGTCATGAGATGACTGGGTGGAGTCATCTGGTCATCAGAATGCAAAAGTCTGAAAAGACATCTCAAAAGGTCAATCTTAAGTCCTACAGTGGTGATGTTATTTACAGCTTTAACTGGGGAAGTTACAAATCTTGTGACCACTGGAACACTGGTTGATAATTGTTTACACCAACATCTTAGCAGAATTCAGGCCCTTCTCATAATCCTAACCTTGTAGACTTTATTAGTTTTATAAAGGCAGTTTAGTTTTGGGAGAAACTATTGTCATCTAAACTAAATTTCTCCCAAAGTTAGCTGGGCCTATACCCAGAAATGACCAAAGTTAGCTTGGCCCACAGCCAGGAATGAGCCAGGCAGTTAGGAGGTTAAAAGCAAGATGGGGTTGGTTAGATCAGATCTCTTTCACTGTCATAATTCTGTCAATGTTATACATTTTGCAAAGGTGGTTTTGGGTGGCGAGGGGTGCACAGTCAGTAGGGATGTACCAAACACCTCTAGTTCGCTCTAGATTTAATAATTGATCTCTCAGTTTTGAATATGTGGCTGACTCTTAGACAACAATGCTTTCTTTTCATGGAAAGTTTTTTATTTGCCAAATCATGTATATTCTCATCCAATATAGTTAAAGAATAAATTTATTTGATTTGGATGCAGAAGTTGTATTTCAGGAAAGAAAACTCTTTCTGAGCTGTGGAAAGAAGAAAAATCTAAGAACTATTGTAGAAGAAAATAAATCATATATTTTGTTTTAAGCTGAAGGAGAAAATTAATGTTTTAAACATATGCAGTGCTGAAATTCATTGTGTTTTGAAATGAATCACTGTATGACTTAATTGTTACTAATCTAGAACAGAATAAATTTTGAAAGGCTCCCTGCCACTGACTCTGTTTAGTTTAGGATTTACTACCTTTTATTATCCTTAGAGAGTAGGAAGTTTGAATAAATTACCCCTAGATTTCAGGCCTCTGCTTTCTAACTTATTTTGCTTGTGTTTAATTGCTCTTAGAAGAAAGATAAATAAGTTATTTGGATGCTTTACATTGTATAGAGTACATGTTTCCTTCACAGAACCTAGGTCTCTTGTGAAATTATACCATGCCTTAATGATGAAATTCCAGTGCATTTCATGTTCATATCACTGGTCAAAAACTGGACATGATAGAGTTCCCATCAAAGCATAGCTGGTCAACAAATATTGCTGAATAGCTCACTAACTGACTTAATGCACTTAAAAATAAGTTTGGTCTGTTGGCAGTTTTGGTTAAATTCCCTTTAAGAAACATGGTAGCTGGAGTTTTATGTATGCAGGGATAAAGATTCATGGAGTGAGTCTTTATGCTACTAGTAGAAGACAAATGTTTTTTGTAGGGTGTTTTGAGGAGTGCCAGGAAGCTACAACCCAATGCCTGCAATCCTGACATGATACTGTGAGATAATTTTTTCTTAGGAGTAGGGCACATTCTGCCTTAAAGTACAAATATGTCCGTTAGGTGGCAAATTGCTTCATTATTACTAGTAGTAACATCTTTGTGTGAATTAGTTGTTTAAATCCTTGATGATACCTCTTAAGAGTAGGTTGTGATGAGAGAGGAGACACAGGATCAAGACAAGGGTTACTGTATGTGGGACAGCTGGTAGTTTACAATCCAAACTGGTCCATCTGGGGAACTGTGTGTGTTGGGGGCAGCATTTATGTTACCCGCTACAGCAGGCATCAACCAAGACTATCTGCTCAACATTTTGCCAAGGTGAGGGCGAATATTGTCTGAGGTCACACTTTTTCAACCTCACAGTCATCTCAGGCTATATTTTGAGGAGTGGAGGTGGGAGGTTGATGGACATCTGTGTGGGATTCTTGGTCCACATATCACACAGGGGGATCAGGTGACCATTATGGTCCTGGCACGAACAGCTTGTCTGCACAGGTGAGGTCTGGAGCTCCCATCCAGAAGATTCTACCCCTCACCATGATGCTCTCAGGGTCCCTCTGCTCTGTTTCCTGTTCCTTCACTGATGTGATCTTGTCGCGTATTTCAATACATCTTCATTGCTGGGCTCCTCCCACTAGAATGAATCAGGCCTTGTGTGCAGTTTGTTTTTTAACCTTGACCCTAGAACTGTGCTGGGTCCATGGTGCTGAGTCTAGGTAGTGGAAAGAATCTTCCACTCAGTCGAGTCAAGTAATCTCTAGGAACAAGGGTGGGGCCTGGTGAAGGTGGCGGGAGGGGAGTCGTGTGAGTCACAGACTAGGACTGCCTAATCTGTGCTCACCAGTCAGGAGCTTACCCTTACCTTGGTCTTGACCATGATGGTGGTGATGGTCTCTCCTGGGCAGTGACAGCAGTCCCCAGAAGGACAGGGTAGAAGAGATGGGGATGCATCTCATGACAACTCCAATTTTCACCTTAGAAGAATGATGCCTGCCTTGGTCTATTTATTTTAATTAATTAATTATATTGTGGTTGGAACATAACATGAGGTCTACACTCTTATCAAGTTTTTCAGTGTGTTGCTTTTAATGGACACTCCCTAATATTCCTTAAATAAGTGATGTTTTTGTGAGCAATCAGCTCCATGAGCCCTCTTTCTAGGAAATAACACTGTAGGATTACAAGAGGGAGCTGTGCTACTTATAGGCAGACTCTGTGATGAGATGGGATCCTATAGGAAGGGAAGGAAGCCCCACCAGCTTGGAGTTTGAAGCCTTGTTGAGATTCAATCATTAGACTCTTGGCCTCGACTTAACACCTACCAGTAAAGAAGAAAAGCACAATGAGGAAATTTTGCAGTGAATCTTTGTTAATGTTAGGATAATGATCTTAGCACTGTTCTCTCAAAAGTGTCCATGTAGAAAGAAAGTCTTTAAAAAGTATATATTCACTGGGCATGCATGAACTGCCTTGCTGCCTAAAACCATCACTGCAGATTCTTCGGTGGATAAGGATATCTCCAGACTTCAGGCCCTGTTCCAGATAACTTCGGAGCATCCTTCCCTGGGGACAGAGAGACTTTATACATGTCAGAGTTAATGTTGGTGTCTTTTTGACAGAGTTTATCAGATCTTGTCAGCATGTGGCCTAAACCACTACTCTGAGGAGCTGGTGAGCCTCCTGTTTCAGCTTAAGTGTGGTGTCTTGTCTTGTCTTGTCTTCTCTTCTCTTCTCTTTTCCCTTTTCTTTTCTTTTCTTTTTTTTTTTTTTGAGACTGAGTCTCACTCTGTTGCCTGGGCTGGATTGTAGTGGTGTGATCTCGTCGACTCACTGCAACCTCTGCACCCCAGGTTCAAGCGATTCTCCTGCCCCAGCCTCCTGAGTAGCTGGGATTACAGTGGAGCACCATCATGCCTGGCTGATTTTTCTGTATCTTTAGTAGGGACGAGGTTTCACCATATTGGTCAAGCGGGTCTCATACTCCTGACCTCGTGATCCGCCTGTCTCGGCCTCCCAAAGTGCTGAGATTACGGGCGTGAGCCGCTGCGCCTGGTCCTTAAGTGTAGTTTCTAAGACAAGTTGGAACCCTTTTAGAGCAGAATTTGTTCTTAAGTTGCTGACACCACTTAATTCAAACTAGCATAATTGGTGGCTCTGCAATTATCTCCTCCACATAAGAAGACAGGCCGCAGCAACCATGGTGTTCGCCTTCCTAATGAGTGCTTTATAGAGGTGGTGGGAGGCAAGAGCTTGGATTATTTATGAAGTTTCTTGATTGACTGTTACATTTGTTCTCAAGTGACAATCCCAGCTATGTGCTGAGACAGCCAGATGACTATTTAAGGAAACACCTTATTTTTGGAAATGTTATTTTATTTTTTCCTGAAAGGGTAAGAGACTTTAGTGCCTTTTTTTTTTTTTTTTTTTTTTTTTTGTGGTTCCTAGAGAACTTTGTCAGTTTGATGATGGCTTGACAGGGGTGAAGTTTTAAGGAGGAATATATGGTAAATATATGGTATCATTGGATTTGGGAGCTGGAAGGGATCTTAGAATCATCCATTGGAACTGTCCTTGCTTTACAGATGAACAAAAAAGGAAGTGCAGTCAGGTGAGTTGATCCCTCCCGGGTCACTGGATGGGATGGAAAGATCAAGGGCATGGTGCCTCCTGACCTCTGGGCTGCTCGGATTCTTGCTACTTCATTTTCCAGATTGTGGACTGCATTTTCCTCCCCTGCTTCTGGACGGTTCTCCGAGTAGCCTTGGGCCGACTCAGTTCTCCCTGCTTTTTCACTTGTTCTCAAGAATAAACGTAGAATGTGCCGGGGATGCAACCTCCAGAGGTAGGAAGGGACTGGCGGAACAGCGGGGGCTCTGTCCCAGTCTCCGCTGGAGAGACGGTGCCTGTGAACACTTTCGCCAGTGAGTAACACGACCCTGGGATAGGAAGTCCATGGTGGGCTGCTTTATGGAGTCAGTCACCTTCAGTGCAAGTGGGGCATGTGCAAATGCAAGTCCACCCACCCAGTGGCTTTCTGGAGCTTGGGGAATGGCTGACAATGAGTCCTGGGCTTATGTTGTTCCTCCCTGTCTATCCGGAAGTAGGAAATCTGCTTCATGTAGCCTGTCTCATTGGACTCAGATGGGGTGATCCCCAGTGCACAGCGGCCCTGCTGCATACCCACCACCCACAGAGTGCCTCCTCCTGCAGAGTCTCTACTGCCTCCTCCTACAGAGTCTCTAAATGTGTGTGACATCTGGGCAGAGGTTCTTAAAATTGGTCTAAGGACTTCTAGAGATTCAGATGTACAACGAAGACATGTATGTTGTGTGAAATACTCGTAGATGGTTTCAGATGTGCACTTCTCAGGCGAAAGGGCTCAGCATTTGCCATATTCCCTCAAAGCACTTTCTGTAGTCCACATTTAAATTTATTGTATGTGATTTAAAGCAATCTTATGAACCACTGTCATTAGGGTGCCCCCAAGGCAGGGCTAGGTGGATAAGCTCTGGTCCTTTCACTCCTTTCCTCAAGTAGCTTTTTTTTTTTTGAGATGGAGTCTCATCCTGTCACCCAGGCTGGAGTGCAGTCGTGCGACCTTGACTCACTGCAACCTCCATCTCCCAGGTTCAAGCAATTCTCCTGCCTTAGCCTCCCAAGAAGCTGGGATTACAGGAGCCTGCCACCACACCCGGCTAATTTTTTGTATCTTTAGTAGAGATGGGTTTTAACCATGTTGGCCAGGCTGGCTTTGAACTCCTGATCTCGGGATCTGTCCACCTTGGACTCCCAAAGTGCTGGGGTTATAGGCGTGAGCCACGGCACCTAGCCTCAAGTAGCTTTTTATTAAGCACTGACCGCGTGTGTCTGGCTTTGTGCTAGGCTGATTGGTACTTTGTAAATCTGGTAAAAGAGCCTGATATTGTAAGAAGTTGGATAGCCTTGAGTTTAGATAAAGTTTAGTTGACCTCTATTACTCTCATTTCCAATTAGTCTACTGGAGGCCGTGTGTTTTATTTCATCTGACTGAAGCATCATTAGAAAAGGTTGTGGTTGCAAACCTGCCAGTCATCTGGGTGAGCAGAACGTGGAAAATACTGGAAAAGCCAGAGGAAGGGGTTCCTAGTATCAGTGTGTTCAGTGCCCTGCAATCATGGAACAGCTTGGAGTACACCCTCCATCCTAATCCTGATCTTCTCACTGGGAAAGAAGGAAAGGCCCCTCGCTGTGCAATGGCAGCGGGGAACGAAGACACCTGGGAGGAAGCCCGGTTCTGATGGAGTCTGGTGTTTGCTCCAAGAATGGACAACTACAAGCAGGGACTTGACCTGAGGCCTCTCAGGGCATAACCCAGAAATACAACCATGGAGGGGTTTGTTCTTATAAAATGTTAGATAACTTACTGCTGCCAGATTTAGTTCATTTTAGATACTTCTGGCCCGAATTCAAACGGATGAATCAGAGATATATAGATTTAGATCTTGGCATCAGTTTCCTTTCAAAATCCTTTCAAAACTTCTTTATCTTGCTTTCTACAGAATTTAATATAAATTGGTATCTTTTTAAAAGTTCTACATGAGTCTCTTAGGGGCTATGAGGGAGCACATAAAATACAAGATATTTCTGTTTATGGGAGACTTAGACTCATTTCAACCCATCGATCAACAACTGTTTATTGAGAACCTATTATTTACTGGGACCCAATGTTAGTAAGACACATTTTTTGCCCTCAAGAAGTTTATCTTTTACAGTGGGAGAGAGATAGTAGACATGTAAGCAAATATGTGAATTAGATCATTTCAGATGGTGATGAGTACAAACCAGTCAGAGTCCTTGGTGGCAAACAATGTATGTCGGAACTGTGGCTAACTTAGACGAGGACTTTTGGAGGCATATGAAGGGCTTACAGAATCAGCCAGAAGACTTGATCAGCGTCAAAGGAGGCCGGGGCAGCCAGGATACTGTTCTAGCAATAACCAGTGCAGGACGCCCTTGCAGGTGCCCTGCCCCCAGCACACTGCCAAGGCCGGAAACTATTCACCACTCAACCTTCAACTCGGTGCAACCTGCAGGAGCTTCATACCCTCTATCTGAGGGCAGCTCCTCTGAGTGAGAGTCCCGGGGGTAGCAGAGTCTCTGTGTGCTTGGATCATTAGGTCTTGCTTGTGTTCTAGTGCCCGGGGGGATGGGAGAGAGAGCACCTCCTTCCCTGCGTCTTTAGCTTTCACAGTAGATGTGAGTGCTGGGCCCCTGGAGAGGCCGAGTCATAGCTTAGACAGTAGTCAGGGAAGGTTCAGAGTGATCAGGGAGGGACTCTCCTAGTGGGTGATATTTGAGCTGAGATCGAAGTGATGAGAGAGAATATTCCAGCCAAAATGTCCAGTCAGGGAGAAAGGAGCCCAGCAGAGGGAGACAGAGAGAGACGGAAAAGCTGGTGGGAGGATGAGTAGTAAGGAGGAGAGGCGGGTAAGGGATGAGTGTAGAGGCTTGGAGGTGTTTTACTATGCAGGGCCTTGCAAATTCCAGCAAGAGGTTTGGCTTTTACTCTATTTGTGGAGGAAGCCACTGGAAGTTTAGGTGTTACTTTATTTGGGAGGGAAACACTAACTAGAGGATGCTATGAACTAAATTAAATTTTAACAAGATGACTGTGGCTGCACGTGGAGAACAGGCCATTGCGGCTGCCCAGGAAAGAGGTGATGGCAGCTTGGAGGAAGTGGTCAGAGTGGAGTTAATAAGATGTGGTCAGCTTGTGGAGGAGCAGGTCTCGTTGGGGTTGGTGGTGCTGGTAAAAGGGTCAGTAGTTCAATTTTATTCTTACAGATTTTAATTGTTATCTCTTCAAGTGGAAATGTTTAGGATGGAGATGGATATGCAAATCTGGAATTAAGGGAAGGAGCTGGGTGACTCAGATTTGAGAATCCTAATTGTGTAAATGGTATTTAAAGCTATGAAGCAGGATGATGTCACCGAGCAGTGAGTGTAGACAGAGGAGAGGGATGAGGGAAGCACACCAGCTTCTACAGGAAGAAGAGGAGCTTCTCGAAGGGACCGAGGAGGAGGAGCCTGCAGGTAGCAGGAGACACCGCTGAGCGTGGCGTCACAGTCTGGGGAAGAACATTTGTCTAGGATGTCTAGAGCATTACTTTTGAAATAGAAGAGTCGATTTGTTTTGCATTATTTCAGGTAGGTAATCCAAAAACATACCGTGTTTTTTTAGATGATAATGTTATTTTCCCTCAGTGGATTTTGTTTATTTATATTCACACTGTGTTTACCTCTATAAAAGGATTTGAGGGAATTGGGTATAAAGTGGTATTTCAGGTAACCCATTAAAATAGAAAATTAAGATGAAATGGAAAGTAGGAAAAGCTAAATACTATTGGTGTTAACCTGCTATACCTGGTTACCATGATAGAATATCCCATTTAATTCAATCTCCCAGTAGCCAACATCAAAAGGGATGGTTAGGTTTTATAATCATCTTCTTCAGATATGGGGAATATTAAAATTTAAGGGAGACAAAGTATTTCCTAGATGCTAAAACTAGAATTTATTCTGAGAGTCATCACATACATAGTGGCACACAAAATGCCACACACACACACACACAAAAAAAGCCCAGTGCTCATCGTTATTTTATTCCTACAGAAGCAGAAAATCTTTGAGTTGGTTTCTGCTATCATCCCTACTTTATAGATGTGAAAACTGAGGTTGGGAGGGGTTAAGTGCATTGGCCAAAACCACATGGATAGGAAGTGTCAGAGTGCTACGCTGTGACGGCACACAGATCCCTGTGTAAGACACGGAGAGAATAAGGAAGGAACGATGTCAGAAAGGATGGCGGGTACTGTGAAGGTTCCTAAACGTACACTTCTTCCTGCTTCCCTTTTCCCCGCCATCCTCCACCCCTTTACTTGGCCACAACTTCTCATCTTTCAGGCCTCACTGTGGACACGCCTTTCCCGATAGTGACATGGTTTTCACTGGAAGCTTCTCTCATTTCCCTTTGGAAGCTTCCCTCACTGTGCTTGCACCACCATGTCTCCTCCAGGTTCCCCTAGCCCTCTGTGCTCACCCTGCCTGCTGGTCACCATGCACAGATGTATTTCTCTTTCTTGGTTTCCATGTGAAGGTGAGAACTCCCCAAGGAAAGATGCCTGGTGTTTAATACCTCCTGTCAACTGGGATCTCAGCTGGGGTCATCCCACTGCAGCTCCTCTGTGGGGCCGGGATTTCCTCACAGGATGGTGGCTTGGTTCTAAGAGCAAGTGCCCTGGTGGGGGACAGTGAGAGAAAGACAGATAGAAAGAGAGGGAGACAGGTAGAGACAGAGAGATTAGGAGAGAGAAACTGAGAGAAGTCAAGAGAGATGTTGAGAGAAGCTGAGAGAGATGGCTGGAGAGTTAGAGAGGCACAGAAATACTGAGAGGGATGGAGAGAGAGTCGAGAGCGAGTGAGCTGCATTGTGCTTGCAGGCCTCTCCTGGGAAGTCACCGTGTCGCTGTGCTGTGCTGTCAATTGAGATCCTGACAAAAGTCCTCCTTGTTCAAGGTGGGTGCAGAGACTGCACCTCTTGCTGTGGTTCTGATGAGGCCATAAGGCCGCGCTGTAAGAAGAGAGCACGCACAGCAGATGTTCCCGTGGCTGTCTTGCAAAAATACAAGCTCTGCTACTCTAGCAGAGAAATTAAGTAGGATGAAAATTCAGTGGGCATGGATGTGAACAGGTGAACTTGGGGTGGATTCAGAACAACACAAGAAGAGGCCAGATTCAAGGGGCAAGTGTAGGCAGGGGATCTAGGGCCACACATGGAGTATCCTTGGAGAAATTTGGCCTAACGTTGAAGAAGGTGGGGCCAAGGGCCAACTCCAAAATATTTTTCTAGGGGTATGCTTTGTAATTTCTTAGTTTATCCATCGAGTTACCCTTTGCTAGTCTGATTTCGATTGGCTTATTTACCTGAGACCATTAAAAAATAACAATTCAGGGCTTCAAAACATTCATGTTGTTATATATTTCCCTCGATTCATCTGAACTGGCAAAATGTTTGAGATTAACTTTCTTTTCAGGTTCCCTGCTGGGTGTCTTTGATAAAAAGAACCAAAAAGAACCAAATCCTTCAAGTTCAACGCTGATCCGTCTTCTGTGCTACACTCTGCCATTTCCCATTTCATTTCTTGTAGAGGAACAAGCAGTTGGTTTGGAGCAAAGCAGAGCAGGCCATTGCTGGATTTAGAACATATCCTTAGGGTCATGTTACTGGGACTTCCGTAGACCCTTGATAAATTGTTTACTTCATGGTTAATGTAAGGCTGCGTGCTAAAGTTTGAACCCAACCAGGAGCCTCGTGTATGGTTTTATATACTAAAAGTGACCACATTTCCTACCAAGTTAAAACTCTTTGGCATGGCCATGAGGTGCTGGAAGATGTGGCCTTTCCTATCCTTTCTAGTTTGCCAATAACCTCCTACAAGTTATGGTCCTTCTTATTCCAGGGGCTTGGTTTCCTTCCTTGATGTCCTCACTGGACCTACTGGAATAGCTAGCACGTGTTTGCGTGATTGCTGGGCTTGTTTGCTGCTGCTGCTGGACTGTGAGGTCATTAGAACAGTGTTTACTTGATCTATCTTTGCTTCTCCACTTCCTAGCATGTTCCTGGCATAGAGTCATAGGTATTCAACACATCCTGCATAACTAAAGATGAAACTGTTATCCAAATGAATTTAGCATAGTAAATTATAATTTTGGAGAACTGGTGATCTGATGATGATCGTCACTTTTTAACGTTCAGAATATTTTATTTTTATAACCTGCATAATAGGAAATGGAATAAATCCATTTTTCTTTAAAGGTTGGCAACATTCATACAATTTGAGTCATTTATCATCAGAATGGTACCTCTTTCTTTTTGGTTTGTTTTGTGTTCAATACTGAGAAAATATTTTATTTTAGTTCCTCTTCTTCCAAATATGTGTCTTAAACTTATGGGAGGAAAAAACAATCACTTTCTGTGGCCATGACAAAGGTTTGCCCTGACTCTGTCAAGGCTCATGCCACAAGGGGAGAAAAAAGGGTATTAACAATTGTTAACTCATCAGCCTGAATCTTGCCACATCAGCTATGTACTTTTTAAAATAGTCTCTTTTTAATGTGGCAGTGAGTTGTGCATATGTAATATACCTAGTTGGGATGGTGAAAGGATGAAATGTAGTCCATGTGCATATCTGAAATTGTCAAGTAGCATAAGTAAGCATAGTATGTACTGAATAATGCCATACGACTTCTACATAAAATTAGAAGTTGTAAATTTACCTGTCTTTTCAGATTTACTTTTTATGATTTTAAATTGTTTATGCACCTCAAGTACCTAGAACTTTATCGCAGAGGATTTTCAGATGCCTAGCAATAAGATAAACTTATTTATTTTAGTATTAATGGAGTAAAATTTGACACTATGGCCCTGCTATCATAAATATCTTCAGCATGATCAATAAGACAGATAGATTTTTGTGATGCCTCTCTGGATTTCTATTAAACCACAGTGACAAGTGGAATATTGTCTCCAATATGTCTTTTTTTTCCAGATGAAGTAGAGGGTGAGTAAAATGTGTATAGTAAGAAAAAGACAGTTTCTAATTTTTTTTTTCAAGTAACTTCAGCAACTGTTATATAAATTATCTGCAGAATGTTTTGTGTTGAGCACAGGGAACTCTTTTTGGTAGTCACAAATCTTCCTTTTTTTCTGTCTCAGAGAAAAAATAATCTTCAGGAGATATTGGGCCGAGGGATTTAGATTGACAAGAAATTTCACTTCAATTTTCAAGAGGATTGAATGACTTAGAATAATCCATAGGAGGAGACACACAGATAATTCTGGGATTATGGTGGAGAAAAGGGGGTAGATAATAAAAGCCAGAGAAAAAGTGTGCTTCAAAAACAATCAGCAACATTTGAAAAGTCATACAATTTATGGTTGTTTTTTATTTTTTACTTTAATTTCTAAATGTTTTTGAAACAATCTAAACTTGCAAAGAAGTTGGAAATACATCGCAAAGACCTTTTATTTTTTCTAAGCTATTTGAGAGTCAGCAGCCAACAGGATGCCCTTTCACTCCTGAACACTTGGGGGTGTATTTCCTGGCTAGTCCTCAAAAGCAAGAAATTCACATCCATACACCTTAACCACCTCATTCAGGTTTTACCAGTTGTCCCACTAATGCCCTTTATGGGAAAACGACCCTGCTTAGAATTGCGTGGTACATGTATCGTCATGCGTGTTCAGTCTACTTCGAACTGGAACATTTCTTCAATCTGTCTTTGCTTATTATGACCTTGATGCTTTTCAGGATTGCGGGCCAGTTGCTTTGTCAAAGGCTCCTCAGTGTGGATTTGTCTGTGGTCTCCTCTGGTGGGACACAGGTTGTCTGTCTTTGGCAGGAGCACCCCTGCCGTTGCCTCGTGTTCTTCTCTTCTCCCTGCTTCCTGTCACACAGCACATGGTCTCCGCTGGACCCACTGCTGATGGAGGTCACCTGGCCACCTGATGCGGGTGCTGCCAGCCTTCTCCCCTGCAAAGCTCCTCTTCTCTCCTTTGGGTTAATAGGCATTTTGAGGAAAAGATTTGTTAAATTATTTAAATAAATCCTTCCTCATCAAACGTCAACTTATTCCTTTATTTTATTAGATGAATCTTGCACAATGGTGTCCAGTTTTATTCATCAAGTTGTCACTCATTATTGTTGTTATTTATTTTGAGGCTCATATGGTCCCAGATTTGGCCGGAGGGAGCGTCCCCAATCTCACTTCTGTGTCTTTCTGATACCCTCCATCCTCATCCCTTGGGCATATTCTTTCTGGAATAACAGGATGTTGAAGGAGTAGCTTGTACTTTTCCCACTCCATCTCCAGAATGAACCATTTCTGTATTCAGTACAGACACCCTTTATTGAGGAATGGCATACTTAGAAACCAAGATCTGGGCACCAGGTGTGCTCACTGCTATTGGAGTAGCACCGATCCCAGGCCGTCTTAGTGGTCAGAGGTAGGGTATATGTGCATGTAAACACAACACACACACCCACACACACACACACACCCACACACACATTTATACTGTATGCATTCCCATAACTACTTGTCTATTCATTCCATCTATCTATCTATCTATCAATCAATCATTTACCTACCTACCTACAATTTATGTAGATGCCTCCAATTATAATCCAGCACCATAGGGTTCATTCTAATTTCCTTTCACTATTTCTAACTCTTCTCTGATAATGAGAAGTCTGCCTTCCATTATTTTTAATATCTTCATTTATCTGGACACTTGTCCTGGATGTAACCATCCTTCCATCACCATCCCCTCCTCTACATGGAAGCCCTCTCCTTGCACTGCTCCAGGCTTATGCACTGTGCTCTCCGCCCACCCGGGAGGAAGTCCATCCCACCCACTGCAACTCTGACACCACCTGCCTCCATCCTGCTCAGGCTCCAACACACCACTCAGATCCTCCAGTGCTCCCCTCCTCCTGCTTCCCCTCTCCCTATGGGCCTGTATGATGGCTTTGCCCTTCTTGATGGATTTCTAACTGCATTGTCTAGGGAAGGAGGGGAAGACCAAGGGCATGAGGAAGTGGAATGAAAGCAATGCAGTGAAGCAACTTATTTTAACTGTGAAGGGCAAGATCCAGGGTAGAGGAACTCAGTGGTTTGCTTGGCAGCACTGCCTTAAATGAGATATGCCTGAAGAGCTGATTCCCACTGTGTGTTGGAAAATAAATCCTAACTTACGGGAAAGATACACTACCTGCAAATGTTTCGATGTGATGCTATTGAAAATAAGCGCTGTGCTTGTAAATCCCAGAGAGAGGATGAAGATGCTGCAGGAAGCTGTGGAGAGTGGAGGAGATGCAGAGGAAGGCATGGGCAACACGGAAGCTCTTGAAAGTGCCTCACAGACGGGACACGTGCTGCCGTGGAAGAGAAACAAAAGCGCCTGGAAAAGGCAGGGATTCAGTTGACAAATACAGATTCCAGGGGAGACTCAGGCCAGTAGTTGTGGAAGCCTCTAATTCTTTCAGGTGTGTCCTGAGGGGCGTCCTCTGGCAGCCCTGCAGTGATGTCTTCCACCGCCCTCGTGCTCTCTCCAGCCCCGCTTCATTCTCTGTAGCACTTGACGCTTGCCGACGCACCTTGTTTATTCCCTGTATTCCCCACTTAAAAGCCAACTCCATGATCAAATAAAGTTTGCTTTGCTTGCCGCTATATTGCCAATGCGTAAAAAGTGCCTGGCACGTAAGAGCTGCTCATTACCATTGGCGTAAATGGAAGGGATGAAAAGCTAACCGGGAGAAAGGAGAGCAATGGACATTGGACTAAAAACAACCCGGAAACAGTCACATTTCAACAAGGTCTATTCCAGAGCAGTCTGCAAACAGTGACCTCCAAGAACATAATCATCAAGGAAAATAGAACAGACAGGACAAACACGTGAAATTATAAGAGAGAGAAAGATGGAAAAGTCTGAAATATTGAAATGAGAGTAACTTCTTGTCTTGTTTCTAAGAAAAGCAGTGGCGGGGAAATGGAGTTGATGAATGCAAAGCCCAACCAAGTGGATCCTTCTTCCCACCACCTGCTGGGCAAATATTTCCAACACCCAAGACCTCCAGCTTTCGTGAAGCCACCCCTGCGGCCAAAGACAGACCACAGAGACCATGGAGATTTGAGCAGACGAAATATCTGAGAAGGAAGATGGATTAAAGTGTTCACAAAGGGCCAGGCTCATTGTGTAAAGTAGAATTAGAAATGAATAATGGTGAAATTTAAGGGTACTTAATTCTATAGAATTAAAAAAACTCAAATAATGTCTGGTCCTGTAAGAGATTAGAAATAAAGCCGCAGAGCACTTAAACATTGTGAAAATATAAATATCATATATCAACACTAAAGACATGCCACCAAAACAGTACTTAAAAAACAGATTTTATCCAAAATATTTGCATTTAAAACAATGAAAACTAAATGAGGTTAAAAGAAAACAATAGCCAAAATGAATAACAAGAAATTAACAGAACTAAGGAACCAAACCTATTTATTTTAAGAAAAATTGACAAATTGGTAAGTCTTTATGAGACTAATGTGACTACCTTGTCCTCTGGTGCCTCCAGGAGACTCAGGCTGACCTGGGCAAGAGGGGCTGCCCCAGATACCTGGTGGTTGTCATCACGAGGGACTTTGAGAGACATGTGACTCTGGCCTTGTCAAAGGAAAAGGAAGGAAAAGGAAGTCCCCTCACTGGGGAAAGGGTATTGCCCTGAGGTCCATAAGGAGCACCCAGGTGGATGTGCAACTGGCGGAGTACTGGGCCCAGGAGGCACTGGAATCCACGTTTCTGGGCTCACCCTCCTTGGCTCCCATGAACAGACACTGGGGAAGAGCTCAGAGCCTTGTTCTTCAGAATCGGGTGTGCTTGCTTGGGGTCCCCAGAAATAACTGGGAGACTTTGAAGGAGGAATCATCCAGTTAGAGGCCAAGAGTCTGATCTTTCTGCATATTTGCGAGAATTATCCTAAGGCTGAGGAGGTAAAATTCAGGTTTCTTATAATTCCAACCCTAGAACGTGATTTAGTAAAAATACTAACTTTGTGCCAAAGGAAAATGCTAGGCCAAATAGGTATGCAGACTGTCAAAGATGAACACAGCTGGACATCAGTTAAAGCAGTAAAAACAAATTTGATTCAGTAACTATTCACAGTAGTGGGCTGGCTGTATTTTCATTTGTGCAGAGGTGATTTGGAGGTTTCAAAAGGAGAATGAGGGAGAGGAGAGGGGAGAGCAAGGAAACGTGGAAAAAGTCCAAAGGGCGGTCAGTGTCCAGGTCACTAGACCAGCTGTGCCCTATGGCGGGCAATCGCCCCTCAGGATCTGTCCTCCCACAGAGACCCCATCCTTCCTGAGGGTCCCGTTTCCAAGGAGTGGTTCTCTGGTTCTTGGGAATGGGCTTCTGAGTTATAAGAGACACATGTTCACAATCATAAGCCCTTTCCATAAGCCCTCTAAGAAAGGGAGGTCAGGACTCATGTGGGGTGTGGCTGGAACAGTAAATTCTCCTAACAGCCTGGAGCTTTCTCAGGCAGGGATTTTAAGCAGGGATAGGTTCATCCTAGGGAAGTGGTTTTCTGCTGCTAGAAGCCAAACTACCTTGGTTATTTCTTAGGGCAAAGGTTTAGACCCCAGTAGTTATATGCTGAGATTTTTGTTGTTCTCAAAACAAAGATAACTGTTCTCAATAAGATATTCACACAGACAATCCACATGAATTGTTCCCTCACTATCCTGAGTACCTCGAGCTAATGTGTCACAATACTAGTATTTATAAAACAAAGCAATTATATCCCCCCCTACTGCCTTTTAACAAGTGCAGAGGAAGGCTTCCCATGTGTGTAAGAGTGGGATACAAGGCCTTCCAAAACACGCAAGACACGTTGATGTCTTTGTGTGCAGTGACTGAAAGATACAGCTTGTCAGGAAAATAGATTATGTGAATGAAGACTTTACATTCTGAGAAACTAAAAGTGTGGAAGAAGAAATAGAACTATCTAGACATGAAAGTAAACTATTATTTGCACCTAATTACCCCGAGGCAGAAAGAATAGTCAATACATACATCATCGTCTTTGCTGGACGCTTCGTTGAATACCCTGTTACTTGCTATGCATGCAGTGTGGTTGTCCACTCACAACTTTATATAAATTAAAGGAAATAACATGTACTATGATCCAAGTGACATGTCCTAGTGACAGTGGATTAACAGCATCACAATTTCATGACAAGAAATTTTATGTAGCCACATTGTACATAATATGTGATCTATAAGTAATTGAGGTACACTATTAGTATAGACTCAGCTTCTGCATAAATTTGACTTTAATAAATTTTCCTGCTTCTATGACTAGCAGCCAGAACCAAAAAACACAGTTAGGAGAATGAGAAAGGAATCCATAAATACCAATCAGATCATTATTTGTGGGCTTGTCAATGTTTTCTCTGTGTGATTTCTACAATTTTAAATCAAGTTGTGAGCAAGTCAAAGATCATTAACCAACCCTTCAAAATATAAATAAGCTGCAGCAATTTTTATTTTTACTCAGGTTATAATTTGTATATAATAAAATGCCTAGATTGTAAGTGTGAGGAGTTTTGAGACTGCCTTGTCCATATATAAATCATTTTCATGATCCCAGGAAGTTCCCTCCTGTTCCTTTCCGGACAATTGACACTTCCCTAAGGCAACCACTGTTTAGATTCTTATCAACATAGCTTGGTTAGTCTAATTCTAGAGCTTCATAGAATTGGAATCATATAGTTTATACTTTTTTGTGCATGACTTTGCTGTATGTAATGTCTACAAAGTTCCTCTGTATTATTTCATGAATCAGTAATATATTCTTTAATCACTGTGTGGCATGCAGTTGCACGAAAAAACAATTTGTTTATCCATTCAACTATTGATGGATGATTGGGTTGTTATCAGTCTGAGGCAATGATGAAGCTACAGTGAACACGCATATACAAGTATTTTTTTGGACATATGTCTTCTTTCTTTTCAGTCAAGTCCCTAAAGCGGCAGTGTTGAGTCCATAGGGTAAGTGTGTGTTTACGAAACTGCCAAGTAGCTTTCCAAAGTGACTGTGCTGTTGCCACTCACCAGCAGGGCCTGAGATACGGCTGCCTCACTGGAGAGTCAGTGCTCGATCAGGCCAGTCTTAAATTTTAGCTGTTGTAGTGTGAGCCAGTGGCATTCATTAGAGTTTTAATTTGTATTTTCCTGATGATGAGTGGGCATCTTCTCATGTATCCGCCATTCATACCATTTCATTTGTTGGGGTGAAATGTCTGTTCCAGTCTTCACTGTTTAAAATGTTTGGGTTATTTGTATTGTGAAACTGTTGGAGTTTTCTGCACATTCTCTAGATACAAGACCCTTAGCAGAATATCTCACCCATTCTGAATTGTGTCCCTTTATCTTCCTCGTGGTTTGTTAGTTAATACTTAACCATTTATTATGGCTCGTGCTTTCAGCCATAAAGTCCTAAGAAATTTTTTCCTACCTCAAGCTGACAAAGATACTCTCTTCTGTTCTATTTTTCATTTTTATATTGTACACAACACTTAAAAAATAAATCTAAGTGTTACTAGCTGAGAAATACCAGAAACTGCTTGCATACGTGCTGAAACCTAATTGCTACCCCTATTTTGGATTGAAATGGAGTTGAAGGGGGAAGAATGTTGCAGTTACTTCAGCCTCATTTTCTAGCACTGGAACTGTAAGTGGACATGAGTGAAAGGAACTTTATAATGAAATATTTAGAGAAATGTAAAATATCTTTGTGTATCTTGGGGTGTCTTTGACTAGCCTGTTTGGCCAGCGAGGCAGGAACTGCCTTCTCTCTGCATGGTTAGTGCATGGCTGTGGTGTGGAGGGTTTGGACTTGAACGCTGAGTTCATGGGGAGACAGACAGGCAGCTGGAAGGAGAGACCTGCCCTCCATTCTAGGCTGGGAGGAACTGATGAAAGCTGAGGTTCTGCAGGCTGGCTCCCTCTGGAAATGGCACTAAGACGCCTCTCAGCCAGGGTCCCAGAGCCAGTTGATGTCTGTGTTGAGTCTACTTTAAAGACACGACATGCCCCCTTTCTTTTTCTTTTTTTTTTTTTTGAGACGGAGTCTGGCTCTGTCGCCCGGGCTGGAGTGCAGTGGCCGGATCTCAGCTCACTGCAAGCTCCGCCTCCCGGGTTCCCGCCATTCTCCTGCCTCAGCCTCCCGAGTAGCTGGGACTACAGGGGCCGCCACCTCGCCCGGCTAATTTTTCCATATTTTTAGTAGAGACAGGGTTTTACCGTGTTAGCCAGGATGGTCTCGATCTCCTGACCTCGTGATCTGCCCACTTCGGCCTCCCAAAGTGCTGGGATTACAGGCGTGAGCCACCGCGCCCGGACTTCTTTCAAAAAGAAAAAAGCAAAACATTTTTGGTTAAACATACACTGAAGAATCTCACCTCAGAGTTAGATAAAATAAGGGCTTTTATGTTAAGTGGGAAAAATTATCCGGGACAGTCACCAAGATAACAAGATCTTAGTAAATATAGGCAAAAATAATAACAAAAACACCTCTAGTGTCCTCCATTTTATGGGATGTTCAGTTTTACCAGATCATTATGTTAAGTAGGTAGCTAGTCAGGCATGAGCAGAGCAGGAGAGGGCTTCCCCTGCTCCACTGCCCACCCCCAACACCAGGAATGTTAGGCGACCATCAGGTGATGGTCAGGTGGTGGTTAAACTTTCTCTCTAAAATAGTAATTGGTCACAGTCAGTGCCAGGGAAAGGCAGTCTCCCAATAGATAGAAACACCTGAAGCTGGTGATGAGCAGCTTCCTGATGAGCTCTCAGGAGCTGGGTGAGTGGGCCCAAGCATGTGCACTAAGGGGCAAAACGGATGGAGTTTAACTGGTATGTGACCTTCCTGTAGGAATGCTAGACTGGCTGGGGAGGAATGTCTCAAGTGAGCATGCGTACAGCTCCAGTAATCACACTGCACACACTCCCCTCCCAAGTGCTAGCAGAGCACTGTGCACGCAGACAGCCCACCCCAAGGGAAGAATCCGGAGAAACAATGTGAGACCCTAGAAGCAGGACAGTGTGTAAAACCCCAAGTCCAAAGGCCAAACCACGCACCGATCTCTCAAGTCTCCCACTCAGCCCTTTTCCAAGCGTACTTTACTTCTTTTCATTCCTGCTCTAAAGTTTTTTAATAAGCTTTCCCTTCTGCTAGAAAACCTGCCTTCATCTCTCTTTCTGCCTTATGCCCCTCGGCCAAATTCTTTCTTCTGTGGAGGCGAGAATTGAGGTTGCTGCAGGCCGGTACAGATTCTCCATCCATAACAATCATGTGGGTAGACGCAGATTTTTCTCTGACTCAGACCAGAGAAGGCATTTGGTTGGCAAATCTTTTTTCCTTAGAGTAATCAGTTAATTATCATGATAATAATGTTTATGTAAAGTCTGGATTTCCTTTGAAAAGCGAATCTTGCACTCATTCTATTAAAAGAGTCTATGTTTATAATTTCTTTTTATAAGGCTTTCTGCCTGGGGTTCCAAGTACATGTGTGTGTGTGTGTGTGTGTGTGTGCAGGCAATAGAAATTTCAGTTTTCTCTTAATACAATTTTAAATAAAGACTTTCTCCTGTTATCACAATGATTCCTTTTAGCGTGTCCAGGTATTTTTGTGATTTCAACAAGACATACCATCCCCCTTCACTGACGTGCCATGGCCACCGTAAACAGAAAGTACGTACTCGGGGGGTGCCTTATTTTGTGCTTTTAGAACAGAGAAAGCTTGATTTCCTTGACTCACTCACAGGCTTTGCCAGTAAGAGCCAAGAAGGTGCATACTTCATGGAGAGCTTTCCTCTGCAGATGCATGAAATGAATCTGGAAATGTTTCTCTTCTGAAGTCTAGTTAGTTAGTCCTAAGAACTAACACAATTAATCGGCTGTGTTCCTTACTCCACAGAAAGCCCTGTCCATTGGGGAAAATAAGTCGTAATTGCGAAGCACACTGGAGTGTGAAATCGGCCTGATGGACCTAATGAACATGGATTTCCTCTCTAGGTAAATTTCTCTATGGAAAGGCTAACACCTGAGTGAGTCAACCAGGTCAAACTCAGCCCCAGGCGGCCCTTTGCTATGAGGCATTTGTATTTAAAGCATGGAAGCACCTATGGAGATATAGATTTTGAGCCGTGGAGCTATTTTTTTCTGACAAAATTCTGCATTTGAGATATTTTCCCCTGCCTTGACTAGCAGTTGATCTTAAAACTCTTCCTGTTCTCTTGGTCAGGGCTCTCACTGACATCCTGCAGGGAGAAAACTCTGCTACACACTTGAAAGACGAGCAGAGAGGCAGAAGCTGCCCTCAGATCATAGCACTGTCCTTTACGAGTTGCCCTTATTACAATTTCATTTTCTTATCTGTGAAACGGGAAGAGTAATACCCATTTCACAGGTCGGTACTTAGAGTGAATAAAATAACCTGTGGGAGAATTCATGTAAGCCACATATAAGAAATTTAAGTTTCTCAAGCTTTCTCCTGCATTTCTTACATTGCATTGGTACCTCGCATTTGAGCTCCTTAAAACTTAATTAGCAGCCCAGGCTCTTCTGGATGAGCCTATATTAGTCCGTTTTCACACTGCCGTAAAGAACAACCAGAGTCTGGTGATTTATAAAGCAAAGAGGTTTAACTGACTCACAGTTCTGCATGGCTGGGGAGATCTTAGGAAACTTAAAATGATGGCGAAAGGTGAAGGGGAAGCAAGGTAGGTCTTACAGTCTTACATGGCAGCAGGAGAGACAGAAAGCTAAGGGGAAACTGACACTTTTAAAATCTCCCCTGATTTTTTAGAGAGAGAAAGAGCTAAGGAGAGACTGGTGCTTTTAAAGTCACCATCAGATCTCATGAGAACTCACTACCATGAGAACAAGATGGAAAAAACTGCCCCCGTGATCCAATTACCTTCTGCCAGGTCTCTCCCTTGACACATGGGGATTACAATTTGAGATGAGATTTGGGTGGGGACACAGAGCCAAACCATATCAAGGCCGCAAACATATATGCCATAGGGGCCCCAGGAGGCTCATTCATTCATTCACTCAGTGTTTATTGAGCACCTAGCATAAGTTCAGGCACTGGGTGCATGAATTCCATTCCTTCCAGAGCCACGTGCATTGGTTTTCCATGACCTTAAGGCAGTAGTTTTCAACTGGGACAATTTTGTACCTCACCTTTCTAGTAAGAGAAAATACTGAAATAACACACACACACACACACATACACACAACCCAGAAGAACTGTAGGCGAATAATTTTTGTTGGTTAATGTGAGGTCTTTAGTTAAAGTGATAAACTTTGAGCAATTCTAACAGTTTGCCACAGTGAACACATCAGTTGAAGCAACAAACTGGGTTTAACTAGTGTGGAACACCTGGGGAAATAGAGGGATCACTCAACTAGTGACAAAATTGCCATGACCTGGAGGAGCCAGGATAAACATGGACCTAGCATTTTTGGCTAGGAGCTTGGCCAATGCTCCCTTGAAAGGTGGGATGGAGGCAAAGGCACTGATGGTGCTAAATGCTGCAGTATCAATAGGATTGAATAGAAAAACAGAGTCATTCAATATAGGAGTTCCATTTACACAGAAGTGAGACGAGTCAGTGAAGTTCAGTAGTAGAGCTGTGACCAGAAGGTCACTGAAGACCTTAGCAAGAAGCATCAGGGCTGGTTCTCAAAAACTCACCAGAAAGATTCTGAGAGAGGTGCCACAAACTGCATCCGTCTGCAGCAGGGCTGTGGGTCTCGTGTCCCTGAGAAGTCTTCATGATATGGTTTAGATTTGTGTCCCCACCCAAATCTCAAGTTGAATTTGGATGAGGGACCTGGTGGGAGGTGATTGGATCATGGGGCCAGTTTCCCCCATGCTGTTTTCATGATAGTGAGTTCTCACAAGATCTGATGGTTTAAAAGTGTGCAGCACTTCCCCCTTCACTATCTGTCTCTCTTTTCTGCTCTGCCAAATAAGATGTGCTGGCTTTCCTTCCACCTTCTGCATGATTGTAAGCTTCCTGAGGCCTCCCATGCATTTGCTGTTAAGCCTGTGGAACTGTGAATCAATTAAACCTCTTTTCTTTATGAATTACCCAGTCTTAGGTAGTTCTTTACAGCAGTGTGAGAACAGAGAAATACAGAAAATTGGTACCAGGAGTGGGGCACTGCTATAAAGGTACTTGAAAATATGGAAGTGACTTTGGAAGTGGGTAATGGGCAGAGGTTGGAACAGTTTGGAGGGCTCAGAAGAAGACAGGAAGATGTGGGAAAGTTCAGAACTTCCTAGAGACTCATTGAGTGGTTTTGACCAAAATTCTGATAGCAATATGGACAATGAAGTCCAGGGTGAGGTGATCTCAGATGGAGATGAGGAACTTACAGGGGACTGAAGTTAAGCACTCTTGCTATGCTTTAGCAGAGATTGGTGGCAATTTGCCCCTGCCCTAGAGATCTTTGGTACTTTGAACTTGAGAGAGATGATTTAGGGTATCTGGCAGAAGAAATTTCTAAGCAGCAAAGAGTTTAAGAGATGACCTGGCTCCTCCTAACAGCATATAGTAATGTTCACAAACAGATGGTCTGAAATTAGAACTTACGTTTAAAAGGGAAGCAGCACATAAAAGTTTGGAAAATTTGCAGCCTGGTCATGTGGTAGAAAAGGAAAATCCATTTTCTGGGGAGAAATTCAAGCCAGCTGCAGAAATTTGCATATGTAAAGAGAAGCTGAATGTTGATAGCCAAGACAATGGAGAAAACGTCTCCAGATCATGTCAGAGACCTTTGCAGCAGCCCTTCCCATCACAGTCCCTGAGGCCTAGGAGTTAAAAATGGTTTTGTGTGCAGGGCCAGGGCCCAGCTGTTCTATGCAGCCTCAGTACAAGGTGCCCTGCAACCCAGCTGGTCCAGCTTCAGCCATGGCTGAAAGGGGCCAGTGTACAGCTCAGGACACTGCTTCAGAGGGTGCAAGCCCGAAGCATTGGTAGATTTCATGTGGTGTTGAGCCTGCAGGTTCACAGAAGACAAGAATTGAGGTTTGGGAACCTCTGCCTAGGTTTCAGAGGATGTATGGAGATACCTGAGGGTCCAGGCAGAAGTATGCTGCAGGGGCAGAGCCCTCATGGAGAACCTCTGCTAGAGCAGTGTGGAAGGGAAATGCGGGGTGGGAGCCCCCACAGGGAGTCTTCACTGGGTCACTGCCTAGTGGAGCTGTGAGAAGAGGGCCACTGTCTTCCAGATCCCAGAATGGTAGATCCCCTAACAGCTTGCACCATGCACCTGGAAAAGCCACAGGCAGTCAACACTAGCCAGTGAAAGCAGCTGTGGGGGTTGTACTGTGCAGAGCCACAGGGGCGGAGCTTCCCAAGGCCATGGGAACCCACCTCTTGCATCAAGTGTGCCCTGGATGTGAGACATGGTTTCAAAGGAGATTATTTTGGAGCTTTAAGATTTAATGAATGCCTGGCTGGGCTTCGGAATTGCATGGTGCCTGTAGCCCCTTTGTTTTGACCAATTTTTCCCATTTGGAATGAAAGCATTTACCCAATGCCTGTATCCCCATTGTATCTTAGAGGTACCTAACTTGTTTTTGATTTTACAGGCTCATAGGTAGAAGGGACTTACTTTGTCTAAGATGAAACTTTGGACTGTGGACTTTTGAGTTAATGCTGGAATGAGTTAAGACTTTGGGGAACTGCTGGGAAAGCATGATTGGTTTTGAAATGTGAGAAGGACATGAGATTTGGGAGGGGCCGGGGGGAGAATAATATGTCTTGAATTTGTGTTCCTGCACAAATCTCATGTCCAATTGGAGGAGGGGTCTGGTGCGAGGTGATTGGATTATGAGAGTGAATTTCCCCCTTGCTGTTCTCATGATAGTGAGTGAATTCTCACGAGATCTGATGGTTTAGAAAGTGTGTGGCACTTTCCCCTTTGCTTTCTCTCTTTTCTGCTCCACCGTGTAAGATGTGCCTGCTTCCCCTTCACCTTCCATTATGATTGTAAGTTTCCTGAGGCCTCCCATCTTCCTGTTAAGCCTGTGGAACTGTGAGTCAATTAAACCTAATTTCTTTATAAATTACTCAGTCCCAGGTAGTTCTCTATAGCAGTGTGAGAACAGACTGATACACTCCGTAAGCCTGGATCTGCCCCTGTGCACCATCATCCCCCAGGACAATCGTGCTTCTCACCATAAGTACTATATAGCATGTGAATGCTAGAACCTAAAAATATAAATCTAGAATCATTAGAAATGTTGAAAAGAAAGAAGTGAG